>NC_054473.1:77225673-77825673 GCF_017639515.1 Carcharodon carcharias
CAGAATTTCCATGAGGATTTTGCCCCATGAGAGCCATTTAACTTGGGTATGTATGGGTCAACACACAACTGTGTTCACTACCCATTTCTTCACAAAGTGCTTGAAATATTCTGGAGTTTGTTTGCTGTTATTTTATGAAATTCATTATTTTCCCTGCATTGTCCAACAATTCAGTCCCTCAAGCATGCGGTTTGTTGCGAGGGTTTGTCTCTGGATACTGTGTATGGTCCAAGAGGTGTTTGATAACAGCCTTTTTTGTTCGAGATACAAATACGGAATACTTCCCCATCATTGGGGTCCCAACGGTGCAGATGCCTGGGCAACGAAACCAAACTATCTTATTTTCTTCAAAACATTCATTAGGCAGATTGGAGATATTTTCTCCAGTTGTACATTGTTTGAATGAATGGCAAAACAGCAAGTCGAATTCAATCATGCCTTCATGTATATAATGTACGAACACTATCAAAATAAATAGCTAGATTAGCAACATCAGTTGATTCATCCAACTGTATATATGGACTATTTTTCACTCTAGAATTGTGGTCTCAACATAATTTGCCATGTCATTAATTCTTTGTGACAACTATTATTGGACAAAGGTATCAGGTCAATCTTCTATTCTCTGACCATGCACTGATCTATGTTTTGTATACATGGACCAATCAAGCTCTCTAAGGTATGGGCTTCTGCAGCTTTTGCTACTCTAGCTCACTCAGTATGACGCTTCAAAAGCATTTTAGTTCCCAGCATTTGTTTTGGATACATAACTGGTAATGAGTTAAACGAGATTTTGGATATTACTTCAGAAAAAGCTGCAATGCACTGAAGCACAGAGTGAGATGACAAAAGCTGAACAAGAACAGAAGCAGTTTCAGAACAGCTAATTGTCCTTCAAGATCAAAGGCAAAATGAGCAACCCATTGGGCAGGATCTTCCTGTCAGTGAGTGGGGGCAGGGCCTGCTCTCTGACGTGTAAAATGACTGGGTGGAACTCAAGACGTTACCTCATGTCGGCGGGGGCGCAGCCAAATCAGCTCCGCACCCGCCAACCAATCTTCGACTTATTGAGGCCATTAAAAAACTAATTAAGGTAATTAATGGACCTGCCCGTCCAAACTTAAGGCTGCCGGGCAGGCCGGAAGCCCTGGCAGGCTTCGGGAAAAGCATGAAACCTCATCCGCCGGCAGGAAGAGGTTTCATTAGAGTATTTAAATTTTTATCAAATCTTTCAATACAAGTTATGGACATGTCGAAATTTTTTTATCATTATTAAAAGTTTTAATTCTGAGCCGATCTCCCTGAGGCAGCACTTAGCCTCAGGGAGATCTGTGCACTCTTGTGCACATGTATGAAAGAGCGCAATTCCGGCTGAGTGAACCCCCCCTCGCCCGCACAGGGAGCGCATAGCGTTTCCTGGCGGATATCATGCTGGGTGGGCCTTAATTGGCCTGTCCATGTAAAATGGCGGTGTGGCCCCTATTGGGGGCACCGATCAGAGGCATGCCTGTCCGCTCCTGCACTTACACCCCCGATGGGGGAATAACTTTTCCCATTAAGTTGTTCTGGGAAGAAGTAAATTGAACACAATTTTGAAATGCCAAACAAAAATGTCAGGCACAAACTAGCGGGTTACTTCTGAGAAAATAAAATGCTGAAGAGAAAAAAGAAACGAGCAAAACATTGTAATGCCTGGTACTAAGTGAGAATGTTCAACTTCATTTTGAAAGATGGACTGTAATGTTTCTCCAGGACTCATGAATGAGATAAAATAGTAAGTACTGCATCTGTAAAATGGTATCAGGGAATGATTGAGGGTAGGAGGTAGAGTTAGGAAAAAGACAACATCAAATGCAAATTGTAATAACATACCTTGGGTATGTTTCAATGGATGGATGAACATTCAAGTGAAAAAGTAGGTGAGATGAGTAAGTTGACAGTTTGCTTTCTCTTGGAGATATTTGTGTCCTTGCCTGTGAACATTTGAAGGGAATTAAATTTGATAGCCTGGCCACCACCGGAAACTTTGGGATTGTGTAGGGGAAAATAAGCAAATATCTTGAGACAGTAACCCCCTTTGATCTTTTGAGAAGATTACATGAAAGCCAGGAAGGATTACCAAATGGTGCATCCTTCTGAAGTCAGTGAAAGCTTGGGTGCTGAAGTTGATTGACAGGAGATGTGGCATGATCTCTATGGACTTGATAAACTTTCAGCAAATGCAAAATAAGGATTTATAATCTCTAGATATCATAAGTGAGACACATGTCAGAAGCAACATTGCCCAAATAGAAAATTTGGGGAGAAAACAATGAAGGCCGAGCCAAACTGTGGAAACGTGAAAATGACTTGGGATTAAAGGAGGAATTGGGATACCATTGTGAGTGTGTAGAAGTGATTTGTTATATGTGAACTAGCTAACAGGTGGAGTGCATGGTGAAGTTAAACTGAAGAATGAGTAATATGGCCTGAAGAGTAACAAAACATGTTTAAATCTGACACATACTCAAAGAGAAACTGACTTTAAGACAATTAAGTTGGTAATGGTCAGAGGGAGTAAAATTAAAGTAAAAGGAATCTTGGCTTGGGACAATTGAAGGCAAAATCTTACAATAATTAATTGTTACTGAATCAATTCTGACATCTGAATGAATGCTTGGACATGCTCATACAGTTTGTTGACAATTTGATCCTTTCTGCAACTTGTTTGGTGATGACGTCTAGAAATGCCAAGCCATTCAACCACTTTTCATCATCTGTGAAGCTACATCTTTTGCTTTGTTGGTCATAAGGGTTTCCATTTCTTAAAGCAGTGATCTACAATCTGGTGAGTGTGGCTGTACCGCTGAGCCAGCGAACATGTTAGAGGAACCTGATGCTATCATGGTCTAATCCTACTTCTGAGAAAGGCTTAGAGCTGAGCTGCTTGTACCTTAGGAAATTGACTGTAGAAACAACCTATTCCATCACGTTTCACCTCCAGGGTTTTTGTAAACAGCTTTTAATAACTAGAGGGAGGAACTTTAATTGAGGGTGCACGTTACAATGCTTACACGCTTGTCGCCATCTCTCTACCAGAAGCCTCCTCCCATAACAATGGCTGATTGACAGGAGGGAGGGACAACTAATTAATTACTATACAGCTGTTCCTGGTCAATGATGCAGTTATGTGTGATGACTTAATGTGACACAAATTAGACGAATGAATCCTTGCCTGTAACTACTGGAGTTCCATCAGTTGTCAGATCACAAAGTATGTCCCCTCCCCATAAGGTGAATTTCACCATGCAGACTTCACTTCAGCAATAAATATCCTTTTGCGCCTTTTACTCAACAACTTTGAAAGTTTTGGTGTCTCCTTGTACAAAGATTGCCAGTTGAACTGTATCACTCACATCTGTGTCATTGAGTCCTAAACCGTAAAACTGATGGGCATTGAGTCTTTTGATCAGAGAATTTTGAAAGTTGGATGCTAGGTCGTCTATGTTCCATATACTCTGGGTGTGGTTGTTGCCTTCTGGTATGGTTGACCTATCTTACTGAGAGAGACTCTAGCCTTATTCTGGTATTTGCTTTAAGCTGGTTTATTAACCTAATATATAAGAGAGATTACAGAGAAAGTATGTGTTGTTGGATCTAGTGCCCTTGGTTTGTTGGGGCGAGAGGATTCGGGTTGCACGCTTGTTTCGGGGTGACTGAGTTGATACAGCGACAGAGAACACCAGGAGATCGTTGTTAGAATAAACACAGGCTGTTTATTTACAAACTAAACTCTGCAGCTACACTTGTGCGCTCACAACATAAAATTCTGTCCTTACTCATCAGTGACTAATTAAAGACTCCCTCACAGAGGAAGCCCGCGCTACTCTGTTATTGGACATTTAAGATCATGTGACCTTACATTACAATACTTAAAGGTATATTACATATCAGATTACTACAGTATGCCTCTCCTGAATAGATAGGACAGATTTTGCCCTTGACGGGCGGGCCCGACTGACTTGGCGGCAGCTGGGCAGCCGATAGCCGCTGCCAAAACGGGCCCTGCCGCCATTTTACATGGGCAGGCCAATTAAGGCCTGACGGGTGCTTCCTGTGTGGGTGGGGGATTCCCCAACTGCAAGAGTGCGCTCTTTCACGCATGCACGTGAAAGAGCACACATCTCCCTGAGACGAAGTGGTGCCTCAGGGAGATCACTGAAAGGTTGTGAAAGTTTAAAAATAGAACAATAAAAAAATCATTAACATGTCCCCCTCGTGAAAATGTCACACGTTAATAAAGCCCACAAAAACTTTATTAAACTTTTTTAAAGCCGAAATTAAACCTCACCCCGCCAGTGGATGAGGTTTGTTATAAAATCACTTACCTGCCTCCTGTTGGGCCCGTGCGCCGAGCTGAAGTTCGCACGGGCTCCTCAAAGTTGTCGTCAATTGCAGACTTATGGGCCTTAACAAGGCCTTCAATTAATGGTGGGCGGGTGCACGTCCCGCTGCATAGTGCGCCCGCCAACCTAAAGATCATGATGCTTGCGTGACATTGTAAGCACTGACGTGCGGGCTCTGCCAGTTGCGCGTCAGCCAGAAAATTCAGCCCATAGTGCTCTATCCTTTCTCTTCATTGATATATTGTAGACTACATCATTTAGTAACATATCTATTTTATTAGCCCCATGACACTACATACTACTTTTCTAGCAATGGTCTGATGTGACAGGTTTTTTTCCATCACCTTTTTCATGACATGCCACAGATGTAAATATAACTGTTGCCCTCTCTTGGTTATTGTTTCATATGAGAAAACTGATCTTTTCGCAGATTTGAAGAAGAATTGTTGCCTGATAATGTTTTGTTTCGGTGAATTCACTTGATCGATTCTCAACTGACCTAGGAAGCTGTTCAATTTGCCGTGTTTCCTGTAATAACTTGGGTTGATATTGTACTACTTGAAAACAGCTATCTTCTCTGACATATCAGACACAATAGTTGCCTCCATTGTGCCAAATAACACAATTGCTGGTGCCAAGAGCCTTTGAAAACTTGACATTCAGTATCAATTTTCCATTTTTCACCTGAAATCAAGGGAACCACCATCTTTGTTTTAATAAGTTTTATGCGAGGGTGCTGTTTTAGATAGATACCAGGTACATAGCGATACTTGAAATGAAAAATTTTGAAGTTGGTGCAGTGAAGAACTCTTGGGTTCAGAGAAGAAGAAAAGTCAATTTGCCTACGTCTTTCACTACCAGTTGGCAAATGCTGAAGGGCCGGATAGAAACCTTTGGTGAACCAGACTTCAGCTCACAGGCTTGGCCGTATATTGGACAGCCCTACTCTAAACTCAAATGCAACCTCCATGGGCAGCCTTAAAACTTTACTATGCACTCAAGAATAATGAGATTTTGATAGTGAGTATCTTGGAATTTTCAAGAACAACTAAAATGGGCCAACAGTGGCTGTCCTGCATGGTAAGTAACATTGCGTTGTGAAAATGCAAGGCATGGTCACTTTTGATTCAGCGAATGTTTTAACATCAGTGAACGAATATCAACACTAATGTGTATATAATCTGTTATTGCAAAGTTAGTCTACTTGTGCAGGGCAGTCATGTTCCTTTTCCTAAATGGTATATTTCAATAGAAAGGCTTGTGATGTACCCATAGACTTCGACAATCTATTTTTCCATAATTTCTCCTCCTCTGGATGTCTATTCCCTTCTGTTAAAAAAAAAAACTTTTATTTGGGAACAAATGTCTTGTATTACATTATGAAAGCAAAAACACTTCCATCACTTTCATAACTGGTGTCACTGATTAAACCTAAACTGGAAGTTTCAGCCTACACAGTGTGAGGGATGCGGTTATTTTGATCGGCATATCTCTTGGAAATCTGAAACCACTGAAGAAAGATAAAGGCCAGAATTATTATTTTGGATGGGCGGGCGGGCCCCACCGGCTCGGTGCTTCCTCTGTGGGCGGGGGGGAGGAATTCCCCATTTGTTAAAGTGCACTCTTTCACGCGCATCTCCCTGAGACTAAGTGCTGTCTCAGGGAGATTACTGACAGTATAAAAAATCTTTAAAAATAGAAAAATATTAAAATTAACATGTCCCCCTGATGTGACTGTCACACGAAATGGGACATGTTAATACGAAGCACATAAACTTTATTAAAGTTTCACCCCGCCAGTGGATGAGGTTTCATGTATTATCAGAAGCCCGCTGCTCCTGGCCTGCCCGCCAGCCTTAAGGTTGGACGGGCAGGGCATTTAACAAGCTTAATTATCCTGTCAATGGCCTTAATTGGCCATTGACAGGTCGGGGGGCGGACAGCTGATTTTGCTGTCTGCCTGCCTTCCTCAATGTTTAGATGGACTGGGATGACGTCGGGGGGTTCCTCCCAATGTCATCCCGCGTCATTTTCCCGTCGGCGAGCGGGCCCCTCCCCCAAATCGCTGACGGGAAAATTCTGCCCAAAGTCTTCGGTTTGATTCGACACTGAGTCTGCTTCTATATTTGGTTTTCAGATGTGCAAATAAGGAAAATGTTTTCTCGCATAATAATGTTATTGAAAATGGTAACAAAACTGCAGTAGCCTTTTCTATCAGCAGAAGGTACTAATATCTACGAATCAACAAAAATTGATCAATGTTTGGCTTCTAAAACTCCATCTCAATTTGTAATCACAGGAGATCTCAATCAAATTTCTCTCTTTCCTCTGATCAATATCTGTGATGAGAACATAATATCATCAAAGGATTGTGAATCTCGTCATTTATCATCTGACACAGCTGGAAAGTATTCCCTGAACATTATGCAAAGTGCTTCTGGTTGTGTAGTTGGTTTGGTTTTAGTACACTGAACCAAAGCCTTATTACTTCTGCCATGAATATGCTCCAGCTGATTATAATCTGAGCCTACTTTAATCCTATCTTTAATGAGATCATCTTTTTACTTGCCTCTACAGCATTCTGCGAGGTGTGTTAACTGCAGTCACATATGGATCAATACCTTGAGCCCTAAGCTGGGATTTTCAGCTCCTGTTTGTAGCTGGCATCATGGCAGGCGTAGGGTATTCAGTGGGAGGGACAGAAATGGATATAATGGGGGAAGAATAGTGTGAGGAGATGATGGCAAGTATGCGTTGAATATGGTAGATGGGGCGGTGAGGCAAACACGGCCCCAGGGGGTGGGAAGGAGGTGGTCAGTGAGTTCAAACATGGCCATGGAGGTCAATGTGGATGTGGGTGGGATTTTCTGGAAGGTAGGGAACGTTCACATTTACCTGGACATTCCTGATGGAGAAGCTTTTGAGCTGGAGGGTCATGGTGGGGAGGTGGAAGGTGATGCCAGGGTTTTTTTGTGGGGGTGTGGGGAGAACCGGGGAGTTGACAATACACTTGATCACGACCATAGTTACTGAAATTGAGCAGGATGCATAGGTACTGCATGGGAGTGTGATCAGTGGGTGGTGGAGATGCAGGTCAACTCAGATGGTCATCTGAAAGTGAACCCCAGCAGGCAGCATTGAAAATGCTCGGGACATTGAGATGAGTGTGTGAATGAAGTCTGCACGTGTGTGGGAGAGTGCTTGCATGAGGCTCTGAAAGGCACTGTACTTCTCAGATTGGCTCGTCAGACTGCGTGCAGCTGAACCGTTGGGGGACAGGGGATGCAGGGGGAGGACTGGAGAAGCTTGTATATGAAGCTGAAAGGCAGCATTACATGTAAAGTGAAAGTGAATATATTTTCAGATTATAAAGTGACAAAATGTGTTCACCCGTGCAACCACTTGTGATCAGAGTTTCCTAAGTCTACCACTTCTAGGTGTTCCCTGACATCTGCAGTAGGGGTAGAGACAGTCTACGGAGTTGTTTGCTCTGTTGCTTCTGATGACTTTGGGGTGTATTCTCTGGAGAGCTGAGGCCTTGAGGTGATCCCCTGGCTTCCTCTGGCTGTCCTCATGTGGGCCAGCTGCTCGCTCTGTGAGGACAGAGGACAAGGTTGAGATGTTCACAGGCAAATGGGACTAAGAGGGAGCAGACAGCCTTTGAGGTTCCTGATTGGATGGCCTAGGATGTCCAGCCGCTGCTCCTCCTTCCTTTGGGTGCCTTAGGGCCCTGGCCTGACTCCTTGAGGGGGAGGAGCACCTGGAGAGATGTGCCCCATTTCCTCCTTGCGTTGCTAATGTAAGAACCTGCCCAAGGCTGCGTGTATCTCCATGCTTTGCTGGACCATGGCATCTGCCACCCTTCTCATGGAGACCTCCATGCATGCATGTGAGCACTACTTCAGAGAACAGGCAGCGTATCACTCTGCTGAGGACTTCTAACAGCTCCGCATGGTGTTCCCTGCCTTCTGCTGAGTCTTCACGATGAGTTGGAAGGTCGAATCCAGAGGCTCACCATCTGATTTGTACCTCATGGATGCCTCTTCCCCAGCAGTTCTCTGAACGGAGCTCAGCTGAACCTGCTGCAGACATCTTTGTGCGGTGACCACCAGGTTGTCAACCAGAGCCTGCTCTACATCTTGTGTGTCTGCTGTTAGGAATTAGATAGACATATAACTTAGTTAAATTATATTTGCATCTTAGGAATAAGGTATATCTTAAAAGTTGAATTTGCATATCTCTGTTTGTTAAATGGGCGAGCTTTGAATTTTGGTATCACTTCAAAAGATACCTACACCCTTGAAAGGAAGTTAGAACAAACACAAAGTGGAAGAAAATGCAAATAAGTAGTTGAAAGGAGTTGCCAGGAGAAGCAGCATAGGAGAGGGATAGATAGGAAGTCCCAACCTAAAGAAGAAGCCTTAACCAGGGAGTGGAACAGGAGAAAGGTCACAAGAAGACCTAATCAAAGGAAGAACATGAATCTGGAGAAAGCCCTGTTAAGAGTGAGGAGCAGCAGAAGGCTTAATGGGAGAAAGCTGCAGGATGCAGACTTAAAGCAAAATTGGCTTGCGAGAAGCCAGAAGGTTCTATTGGCACGGCTGAGTATCTGAGAGAGAGTGTGTGTGGAAGGTGAAGCTTGAATGCACGTAGTGACTCAGAAGAGAAGAACATTGGAAGAAGAGTTAAAAATTCTGGAGGTGTGGACCTTTGTGGAAGGCATCTAAGAGAAAGTGGGAGAATATTCGAAAGTGTTCCTTCGAGCGTGGAGAGTAGAAACCTTGTGTGAAAGGTGGAGTTAAGTGAAACCATTAGGCTCATTGTTTCTGGGGAGCATCTGGGGAGAGCTGATGAGATCCATAGCATTTTTTTGGGGTGGCATCTGTCACTTGATTTCAGAGTGTGGTGTGCCTGACCGCAGGTCGCCTCTTAGTTTCCATGGACTGTGTACTTAGCGTGAACATGAAGTATAAGATACCTTTGGTAACTCCTGTTCTCCTTATGAACCTGTATATATCTGTAAAGGTATAGTTGTGGGTATTGTAATTTAGTTCAAATTGTTTAATAAATGTTTTATTTTTCAAAAGTTCATAAGCTGACTCCTATGACTTTGTTCAGTAGCAGCCTCCATGTTTCTAAACAAAAAAATAAAAATTAGGATCTATCAAGTCAATTTCCACCCTGGGATCCGATTTGTCCAGTAGTAACGTCAGCTGCGATCGTAACACTGTATGTTGTCATTATCCTCCACGAATCTGGCAGCCATGAGAGCCTTGCCTCCCGAGCACGCCTGCGTCGCCTGGACAGTGTGAGAGCCTCATAGCTGTCATCCTCACCTTCGAGGATCTCATCACCTGCATCCCTATCGACAATGTCCTCATTGGAGGAGAAATGCAGCTCCTGCACCTCCCACTGCTGCAGCACGAGGTTGTGAAGGGCGCAGCAGGTGACTATGATACATGACACCCTCTGGGCTGTATTGCTGGGCTCCACCAGACCAGTCCAGGCACTGGAACTTCATTTTCAACATCCCAATGGTTTGTTCCACGAAGTGCAAGTTGCAGCATGAGGATTCTGAGGTGTGGATATCATCAGCCACATGCTCTGCGGGTAGCCCCTATCCCCAAGGAGCCAACCTGGAGTCCTGGACACTCCTGGGAATTGTGCGCAGACCTGTAGGATGCATTTGTGGTGATTGCAGATCAGCTGCACATTAAGCGAAAGGAATCCCTTGCGGTTGACATAGTTGATCGCGTGTAGCGAGAGAGATCTGAGCGCCATGTGAGTGCAGTTGATGGCACCCTGCAACTGTGGGAAACCTAAGATCTGGGCAAATCCAATCACTTTTGCATCTTGGCTATCCTGGTCCTGAGTAAAATGCACAAAATTGTGTGCCCTTGTGAAGGCGGCATTTGTGCCTTTATGGATGCATTTGTGGATCGAGGCTTATGATGTCCCACAGAGGTCACCTGTGGAGCCCTGAAATGAGCCACTGGAGTAGAAATTGAGCCCTGATGTCACTTTCACAGCCACTGGCAGTGGATGCCCTCCATGTCCACAGCAGCAGCTTCACCCACTGGACAGCATGTTGTGCTCTCGGCTCAGGTGCAGGCACTCTCCTAACCTGCACTGCAAGGCTGCACTGTTAGCTTGAACAGTGGGGCCACTGGTCCAAAACAGAATGATGACATTGGAAGGAGTTGTGAATGCCTCCACCAGTATCTGTTCCATGGCCAGCTTTTGCAAGGAGATTGTACAACTTGCCCAGTCATCCATTGTTCCGCAGCTGCCTAAAATGCTTAGTTGTTTGCAGTCTGTGCCTAAGGCGGCACTTTCATGCTTGTGTTGCTTGAGTGGGCAGATAAGTTGGAGGCATGACTCCAAGCATGTCAATGTGGTTATGCCTAAACTGTCTCAGTTGTGGAGGAATGATCACTTTGTACAAGTTTGCCTTAATGTGTGACAATATGTTAGTGTGCACTCACCTCAGAGTTCCCCTCGAAGTTCAGCTAGGCAGGTGCATGCCTTTTAAGTGCTGTTGAATCACAACGTTCTAAATTCATACCGACATGGGAGGTAATTGGACCTGGGGGGATGATTGCAGCTCTGCCCATCAATCTACTTTGCAGGAGCAGTGTCCAGTTTTCTTAGGGCCACTTCATTTGCCTAGCTGCTTTGCCAAATAATATGAAGAATGTCTCCACATCCTTTTCTTCAAACTTTGGAAGGGCTTGTACAAAACATCTTCCTACAGGGCTTTAGGTAGGCACTAGTTTTTTTTCTCATCAGAACTTATTTCAGCCTCAGGCTTTTTTAAATTCCAGCCTTTTAATCTGGTATAAGCAATTTGGTATCTGTCCTTTTATCTTTTGCCAGTTGGTATTAGTCTGTACTCAATCATCTGTTGTCCGTGTTTCAAAATCCAGCAAGAGCCCCCAATTTGTTACAACCTGGATGAGAGGAGTGCACAGTTTCCTTAGCCCCACTGCTCCACAGATTACCCCATATGTGTAAATCTTTAATTCACAAACCAAATTGGCCAATTGTTTACCTTCGCTATTGCTACACCCAAAATAAAATTGAATTTTAACTAGGCGTCTTTAAATAACTCAGAATAATTGATATTTTAAAAAGTTTTTTTCAGAATATAAGTTGCAAAATTGGTTAACATACAATTTATTATCTGAGGTGTAATGATTTACCCCTTTTAAATTCCCCAAAACACACACACACACGACAAATAAGGTCTCTGCAGAGAGTGGTGTAAGGGAATACTTTATCAAAAAGAATAAAGTTTGAAAATGTCCTGATGCTATCAATCAAGTGTTCCTGAGTGGGAAGGCTGATCGCTGGTCACAGCAATTGTTTGGAAGTCCTTTCCAAAGGGTCTTTGGTGAAACACTCATCGACTCTCGCTTGCTACAGCTTTGCAGGCTTTCAAAAACAGACGAGTTCTATTGAGATGATAATTTTCTGGCTGATGTGAGCATCCACTGTAGATTGCAGGCAACACGGAGAGGGAGAGAAAGAGAAGACACGCTGAGTTCAAAAGACATATTCAGACAGAGCTCCCAGGGCAGGTGTTTTTTTAGCCAATCAGCAGGGGCCCACAGCCTGGCAACAGCAGTTCTTTTTATATTAAAATCACTCATCTCTTCAGCTGTCCTGGTGGTCATTTAACTGGAGTCATGTGATTTCTTGATAGAAGTAGCTTGCTTGCAGACCAAAAAGAACTTGCAAACTTTTTTTAAAAAAAATCTCTGGAGAGCTTCCAAATAATTCAATGCCTTTCCAATTTTTTTTTTAAAAGCATATAGTTCTTGGAGAGAGATACTCCTAACATTTTTACAACACCCTGCCAAGGAGCACCCATCCCAGTGATAAAGAATCAAAGGCAAGAGGATACAAATGGAACTGCGGGAGAAATTGTATCCCAGGGATATTTCCAACAGTACAGCATAACCATACAGATGTAAGGACCCACTGAGGTGAGAATGACTGCGGTCAAGAGTGTGTGGTGGCTTTGATGTCTTCATGAGCGCGAGAGTAGAAATTTCTGCACTACTGAGGCATCCAGTGTTACTCAGTATGTGACAGGTTACCAGATGGTGTGGAATGTGCTTCATCCCTTAATGACTGCTTCTAACCACCAGAATTTCCAGGTTTTGCCTGACCTGACTTTCTGCTCTCCCATATCCTGGTTATCTCCATTGCCATCTACATGGGATTATTTGATAAGGGACCCTTCCTCCTCCTTCAGCACCTTCCTTTGCTTTGTTTCTCCTGCAGGGACAAATAATAGTGAGACATGGCACTGCTGTCCTCTGTATCTAGTGTTATCTACCCCTGTGAATTAGGAGCTGCATTTCTGAATGGTGATAGCTATGATGCTGCTAAGGACCTGTGAGCCATTGAGGAGTCAGTAAGTTCCCTGAGGAGCAGCATGTGCCCTAAGACTGCACAGGTGTTGTTTGCCTGAGAGCTGGTCTGGGGGATTGAGATTTGCACTCCCCTTTAAGGGTCTGAGGTCATTGAGCCTTTTTCAGCACTGGATCCAAGTTTTCCCTGTCTTTCAGCAATTTCCAGCCAGGCCTGGTTACTGGTACCTTCTGTCAAATCATTGTGGTTGAGGTGGGCCTGAAAAGGATCTCCCTCCTTGCCCTCACAGCTTAAACTTGAAGATAGGTCATTTCCAGATACAAATCTGGAGAAAACTTGGATGATGCAGATGCGGAAGGAAATGGGGATCAGGAGCTGGAACCTGAAAAGAATGGGGTTCAGATTCTGTTTCTGAAGGTGAAAGCACTGAGCCGGAAATTGTGGAAGTTGCTGAATTCAGAGGGCAAGAATTGATCTCACTGGGAATTTCTCCTTGGACTTCGGATCGTGAGTATCCAGAAGCCAGATGGATCGTGAGTATCCAGAAGCCAGATGGAACGGCAACAAGGATTCAGAATACTGAAGAGGCAGATGAATTCAACAAACCAAATTACGATAAATGAGAGAAAAGTTTGTGGGAGAAACGGAACCATGCCCATATGCGCCACAGGCTTTGCAACATGTCCTTGGTATGGATAATTGTGAATTAGCATTCCAATGGTCATGTTCATCCCAGTACTTGTAAGTGTTGGCGTTCGACACAATGGCTTCAAATTTCCTTCCATCTTTAAGTAATGTGTCAATTCTCTTGCCGGACTTTTTGAAAGCCCTGTACTGCGGAGGACATGTTGACTAGTTCCAAAGTACATTCCAACAGCCTGCCATTTGATGGGAGGAGACAATCGCTTCCTGGATTCGTCGCTAGGAAACATGCAAAAAATTAAATGCTATTAAATGAGCCAAAAAGCTGACTGCTGCATTTGGAGAGTTACTGCATTGTTGCAGTGACTGCTGAGTAGTTAACCTGCTTCACATGCCTGTTGCTTCCCACACTCCCGAGTTGTTGGAGCGACCCTTGACCCCCATCTGACCCAGCTCTGAAAAGTTCAAGTTGCATTTCCCTGGACAAATTCCATCTTGAGCGTTTCTCTAGTCCCCAGTGACCCAAAGTGAACACAGTTCTTAAGTTGTGACCTTATCAAAGCACTATCCAGCTTCTGTGTGGTTGCCTTAGATTTAGACTTGAATTAAATATCATGGATAACAGGTGATGTGGCCTCAATGCTGAGAGAGAAATTCATGCTACTAACAGCTTTAAAATCCCTCATCACCAGAAGAGATAGTTGTGCAGAAAAGAACGCCCTTAACAAGCCCACTTGTTTACCCATTGCTTTGTCAGCAGCTCATATCCCCATGGCAATCCAGGTCATTTGGGCATATCTTGGAAACCTAAGGATGTCAGAATCAGAAAGTGGGGAGTCTGGTGGGGGCTGTGGGGGCGGGGGGGTGGTGGGGGGAAGAGAGTCTGCCTGCTGCTGAGGGTGGTGGAGAGATGAGCCCTCAAATGGCAGAGGAGTAACAGCAGGACCCAGCACAGCTGAAGTATTACAGGAGAAACTGTCTACATTGGTTTTAATCTCCAAACCACGTGGGCCCGATGGGTATGGGTGAATGAATGGCTGTCTGTGTGTGTGTGTGAGAGTGGGCTAAATAATACGCTCCTGCTGCATGATGATATTGGACATTGTTTATGATGTCATCACATCGGTTTGCGGGCTGGTCAGAAAGTCAGAAGCCCCCCCCTCCCCATGTTATTTAAATCGCAATTGAGAAGGTAATTAACGACCCAATTTAACAGCTATAATACATTCAGAAGGCAATAGTACACCACAAAAGGTGAGAATCATGATGGGTGGGGAATCCATTTTTCAATAGGCAAACTTGTTTGGGCAGGTTTTAAAACTGCTCATCCACTTGATCACAGCCAAGGACAGCAACAGCAACATCGCCATGGTCCCTCAACTCATCATTGCTCTTCACATTAGAGGATTGGCCCCCATCTGGTGTGTGTGCTCATCCTCCAGGGCGTCTCCTCTTTTGATGGCGATGTTACGGAGTGCACAGCAAACCATGACCACATGTGACAGGGAAGCACTATAATGCACTTCCAGATTGTCTAGGCACCTGAATCACATCTTCAGGAGACTAATGGTCTGCTCCACTCCCAGCGTCAGATCTGGTCGACCAAACAGGTGATATTAGCCATCTTTTCAGTGGATAGCCCCTGCCCTGTCACCTAGCAGTCATCCCTCCAATGAATCCAGGCCAGTGAAAAAGTCTGGAATTTGAGTTGTGCATACTATTAGTGGGGTCCTCTCTTGTTTATGAAGGTAGCCTTTATGGCTACCTGTGTTCAGTCAATGGCTCCCTGCACCCTGGGGAAACTGCAATAGTTGCAAATCCTCAGGCTTTATCCATTTGACTGTAGAGATCCTGCGTGAATGAGATGTAATTCTCTGCCCTTTGGAACATTGCATCTGTGAACACCTTGATGCAGTGGTGTGCAGCAGGCTGTTATCCCAGTGAGGTTTCCAATGGAATGAGCCTGTTGCAAAGAAGTTGAGCGCCACTGTCACCGTCAATGCGACAGGCATTGGGTAGCCCCCAATGCAATTTCCCCTGCAAGCATCTCACAATGTAATGTTGCATTGGCTCTCAAAAGACTCAATCTTTTCCTGCATTGAGTCTTGCTCAGTTGCAGGTAGCTAAATCTCTGCTTGTGTATTCTTGAGACAGTATAAGATGTCTTGTCTGCACCTCTGCTGGGAGTTTCTGGGTTCCTCATGACCTTCGGGGATCTGGCGCTGCTCTGACCCTTTTCTGAAAAATCACAGCATCCTAACCCTCCCTGTGTTCCCTTCATCCTCTCACCCTTTTCTCTTCCTCCTCTCCTCACTGGAGGATGTGTCTCCAGCTGAGACCACAATGCCCATCTGTCCCAGAGACTTCTCACCCCTCGGTAATGAATGGGATATCAAAGGAACCCTCTGAATCAGAGGAGAGTACTCCTGACGAAACAATATGCAAAAGGTTTCTCATTCACATGAGCAGTCCCTGCAGTCAATGAGTATTAACTGCAAAGCTGAGCGTGACACCAGGGAAGCCTTAATACAGCAATAGTTTCTACAGTGCATCTTGCCACCGCTACAGAAGGCATCTGGTGAAACCTTGGCCCTTCTTTTCTCATGTTGCGACAAGAGTCCTGCAGCCCTTGTATTCAAACATTCACTATCATCCCACATAAGAACACAATTTCTCCTGCCCTCCCTCAACCTTGTTTTTCTTCCCTAAATCTCCAGATACCAATCATACAGCCATAGCAATCAATAAGAACATCGGCATGAGGGAATGTGAGATTCATGTTATTCACAAGCTTGAAAGATCTAACAACAAGGAATAAAAACTTCACCCATGTGCCTCTCTGTCACTAAGGTGATTTTCCTAACACATTTGCGAGTGCCCTGGCACAGTGCTGCCCCCTTGTTTGCAGCTGCAGAGGAGAGGTGGCTGATCTGCCACCTCTCTTGCCCTGGATGACTAACGGATGTACTCTGTCCAGCTGTGGCCTTCAGCCAGCCACTCCAGGAGACTCTTGCTGCAACGTATTCTAGTCTTCAGTTACAGCAGCCATGGTGGAGGCCCGTGTCAATGATGATGGATGGATGAGATGCTGCCTCCATCAGAAGTGCTATAGGAGGGTGAAGGTGTGACAGTATCGATAGAAGGGACAGCGAGTGTGGTTGGTGGGGACTTGGTGGCAGACATGGAATATGGGGGGTGAGAAGGTGGAGGTAAATGTAGATGGTGGTGGGAATCTTTGGAATATAGGGAACATGCACAGTCACCTGGGAACGCTGGAAAGAAAGGGGTTCTGATTGATAGATGATGCTCGAGAGTTGGAATGTGATGCTGGGGGGGCGCGGTCAATAGTGATGGGAGAAAGGACATGAGTGACTGGCGAGGAGAAAGGACGGGGGAGCTGAAAACACACTTCACAACAACCATGCTTCTGAAGGGAGTGTGATCAGTGGGTGGGCGGAGATGCAGGTCAGCTCAGATGGACAACTGAAAGAGAACCCCAGCAGGCAACATTGAAAATGTTTGGGACATTGAGATGAGTGTGATGGCTGTGTGTGTATGGGAGAGTGCCTGCACAAGGCTCTGAAACACCCTGCCCCCCACACACACACTTCTTCCTCCAGAATCTCCCATGGTCTGGCTGCGTGCAGCTGAACAGCTAGTGGTGGGGGGGGGGGAGGAGTTAGGAAATGCCGGGGGAGGTCACTGAAGTGATAAAATATGTTCACCTGTTCAACCACGTGATCAGATATTCTTAACTTTTCTAGGCTCACCACCTCTAGGCGCTGCCCTTACATCCGCAAGAGGAGTGCAGACAGCCTGTGCAATGGGTTGGCCCTGTTCCCTCTAATGACTTCAGCATGGGTCCTCTGGAGAGTTGAGGTCTTTGGGACCGTAGCTTGCTTTGGTTGTCCTCCTGTGGGCCAGTTGCTCTCCCTGCAGTGACAAGAGGACGAGGTTGAGAGGGGTCACAGGCGAAGGGGACTCAGCTGGAAAGAACAGCCTATGAGATTCCTGAGTGGATGACCCAGGGGTGTCCAGTGCCGCTGCTCCTTCATTCGGGTGCCCAAGGGCCTTGGCCTAACTCCATGAGGGAACTCTGTCATGTTGCCACTGCAGGAACTCAACCGCGGCTGACGCAAGGGAGTGTAGGCCTGCGCACACATCTGTGTTATTATGGAAATCGAAAAGTGCTTCCACTTAGACCTATATTTTGTCCGAAAAATCCCACCCACCCCGCGCTAAGAGCTCACTGGTGGAAGTCTCTGCAGTGCATCACATGACCTGTGATTGACGGGGAGGGTCAATAAAGGGGGAGGAAATGTCGTAACTGCATGTAGTTTTTTTTTATAATTACTCAAAATTGTAATTTACAACTACAAAACACATTGGAACATCCAACAAACATAATACAATTTCAGGTGATTATAAATCAAGTCTGAGGTGCTCTTCGCATATGGCTAGAGCAGCGTAGCTCCACCACTGGAGGTTTCTGAACAGGAGCAACAGGCTCTGGAGCTGTACTGAGACACATCATCTAAACTGGGCAGTTCAGGATTTTGCAGCTCCTCTGTATTATCTGGAATGGCCGTTACAGATTGATTACACATCTCAGAAGTCAGCGGTTCAATGTTAATCACAGGTTGATCAGTTAATTGTTGGAATGTCTCTGGCACGGATGTGATCTACGTGCTTACAGACGATTCTATATCGCACTTGCACTTGGAAAGGTAATGGACCAGTCTCTGAAGCAATGGTTCCGGGAGCCCAATAGGGTCTACTGCCACAAATTCACGTGTATACCATGTCACCCACACTGCGATCTTTACTGTGCATGACATGGTTAAATTTCTGATTACTCTGGTTCCGTTTTACCTTTCCCTCTAAATTCAGAAACACCAAGGGCAGAATTTTGCCCTTGATGGGTGGGCGGGCAGCCGACTGCCGCTGCTGAGATGGGCCCCGCCGCCGCCTGATAGGAAGCGTTATGTGCTTTCCATGCGGGGGAGGGGGGGGGGAATTCTCCAACTGCAAGAGTGCGCGTGAAAGAGCACACATCTCCCTGAGGCTAAGTGGTACCTCAGGGAGATCGCTGAAAGGTGGTGAAACTTCAAAAATAGAAAAAAAAAAATGAACATGTTCCCCCTCGTGAAAATGTCACACGAGATGGGACATGTTAATGAAGAACACAAAAACTTTTAATTCCAAAATCAAACCTTATCCCGCCAGTGGATGAGGTTTGATTAAAAAAAATCACTTACCTGCCTGCCCATTGGGCCCGTGCGCCGAGCCAAAGTTCGCATGGGCCCCTCAAAATCCTTGTCGATTGGTGACTTAGCCTTTAATTAATGGAGGACACTTGTCCTGCTGCATAGTGCGCCCGCCAACCTAAATATCGCGATGCAACGCATTGATGTCGTGACACATGCACGACATTTTAAACGTTACATGCGGGCTCCGCCACCCGCACGTCAGCCAGAAGATTCAGCCCCAAGTGTAAACATGTATGCAGACGGTATTTCATTAATATCTCCGATGGTGTTGAATCCATAGTTATGATCCCAGCTGAGGTTACCCCTGGACAAGCCTGATTTCAGGATGGAATCCAGCTTGATAGATGCTAAGTTTTTGTTTAGGTACAAAGAAAAGTACAGCACAGGAACAGGCCCGTCGGCCCTCCAAGCCTGCGCAGATCATATTGCCTGTCAACTAAAACATTTTGCACTTCTGGGGTCTGTATCCCTCTATTTCCGTCCTATTCATGTATATGTCAAGCTGCCTCTTAAACACCACTATCATACCTGCTTCCACCACCTCCTCTGGCAGCAAATTCCAGACACTCACTACCCTCTGCATTAAAACCTTGCCCCGCATATCACCTTTATAGTTTTCTCCTCTCAACTTAAAGCTATGTCCCCTAGTAATTGACTCTTCCACCCTGGGAAAAAGCTTCTGACTATCTGAAGTTCCATACAGCTCCGCATTAACTGCTACTGTGACAGCCGAGCCGCGAGTCTTGATCACGTCTAACCAATCTCTGATATTCGCACCAATGCTTATAATCTCGGAACCTATGCCCAGAAATCTTATTGAGCCTACACGGCAACAATGGGACAATGTGTTCCTCATACACGGTCAAGCCACAAAATTCCGCACCCTTTCCAATCTTCACACGCAAGTTTAGAGCACATGCATCATTAATTTGGCGAAGGCGGTCCGTATCGATCTTCAAGTTGCACTGTCATTTGCAAAAATCGTCCCCTTTATACACCAACGCCATAGGTCCCTCCCCACGGAGCAAATAGTTACTAATCATCTTAGACATAACTCCATTATTAACCTATGTTCCAGGTTCACCACTTGTTTTTTGATAAGCAGCACGACCCTGTCCATATGGGGAGAAGATCTTATAATTGCGTCGGAAAGAGGAATAATGGTCCAGGAGCGACTGACTTACACCATACCTGTGCCTGTACAACTGCTCCAATGTCTGAGTAAATTGGTTCTGATTACCGTCAAATGTTTCGGCATCTGTTATACCATTGAGTGCCGCAGATGGAATGGCACCAAACATGCTTGTCACCTTATCAATAAAACCAGCATCTGTCCGATAAGAATCCATCAGAACAAAATCCCGCTCTGATTCATTGTTAACAATCGAAACACGCTGCAGAACATTGCACAAACATCTGCTCCATGCAGAAATACCCTAACCCACCTTAGTGATATCAAAGTTGAATTTCGGTTTAAATATGCCTTTCAAACGAAACTGCACAACGTGACTATAGGCATTATCAAATCCTCCCATACCAGCAGAACTCTCCATCATGTGCTTTTGTGTAATGTGCACAAGAAAGTCGTTAATGACATCTTGTATTACCGCGTCATCAAACAACGTCTCATGTTTAGCAGGCACCACACACTCTTTAAACCATAAGTGCGTAATAGCACTTGCCAAAACCGCTTGAGATCCACCATTTGGGTAATACGGCACCTTACACAGGTACCGTCTATTTAACACTGCCAAAGTCTGCAGTGCAAATTTTGACTCGTAATGTAACCCCACACCCAGACCAAAAGCAAAGTACCTGACGTAAAGTGCCATTGGATGACCACACTTATTTATTGGCATGACGATGTCGTCTGCATAAGTCTTGCCGTTTGAAAATTGCCCATTGAGCACCTGGCTTGCCTCCAAGTTCCAAGCTCATACACTCAGATCCCACTAAAGGTGCCGGGATGAAAGTATCTGACAATAAATATGAATCCTTGGCAGGTTGGGGTTCCCGAATTACAAGATCCACACTCTTATCCACCAAAGAGAACTTTCTCACTGGCTCATTAGGGAAGTGCAACCAGGTCTGAATACAATCATAGAAATCCGAGCTCAAGTCAAGTCCGCCTCTAATGAATTGTCCGTGACCAAGTACAACTGCTCCGTGTGCCTTGACAATCCCACAATCTGCAACTCCTCAATGGATAATAACTTACCGTCTGATCCATTGAGATAGAGCACAGCCGTACTGCATGTTCTCCCTTGGTTAGCTCTTACCGTAGAATGAGCGCTACCACACAAAAGCTCAGCTGAATGCTTGCGTGGAGAGTGGCTACTGAGCAGAGGCACAGGAGTTGGCTGATTAAGTTTTAACAAAAGCATAACATTTATTAATGTTGTAGGGGTGGCCGAGTTGCTACTATTAATGTTTCCACCCAAGAGGTGGCTGCAGATCAACTCTGTCATTGAGTTTATATACAACATACTTAGCAGCAACGACGTGTACTTTCAACTCCAACTCTATCTCTACACAGACAGCAGAGGTAGCCTGCACTACTCTCCTATTGGCTACTACAGATCATGTCATCTTCCTTAACAAACATTGTTCTTAAAGGTACATTACCACTCAGAACCATAACTTCTACATTCCTCCTCCTTTAACTTGGCTATATTTACAAGTACAATTTTTTTTAAGACAACGTAATATTTACATTGGGTAAGGAACTTAAAAGTTCAGTCTTTCAGGTGGTTTCTTGATAAATGTGGAACATCTCAGCTCCACAACTTTAGCTTCTTTGTCAGGTGCTTTGGTGGGCACTTGTAGTTCTGTATCCTCAACTCTGACAGGAACATCAGACATGTCTATCCTGGGTTGAGTATCCTCGACAAGAAACACAGATCTGGTCATGATCACTGGTGGAATCAAATTTTGATGATTTGTGTCTCTTCCTTAAATGGTCGCATGTTTACGGATGATCCGGCCTTCCGCTTCCACATGGTAAGATAGAGGTCCAGTCACTGCACTTATTTCACCCGGTAACTACTTTTGTCCTTCTCCAAAAAGTCCTTCATGTACCCTGGCTGTCACATGGTAAATTTCTCTCTTGCAACTATGCCATTCGTGTCTTGTCTTTTGGCTTTCCTGACTCCTTTCCAACCTCCCCTCTAAATTTGGTATTATTATTCTCAATTTCATCTTGAGTTGGCATTTCAACAATAACTCCACAGGAGTGACACCTGGTGTGTGAGGGGGAGTCCTCTAATGAAAAAGAAAGCATGCGCTAGCTTGGTTGTCTTGAATGTTTGAATCGTCCTTTCAGCCAGTCCATTTGAGGAAGGGTGATATGGTGCTGCTTTTACGAGTGATACTGTTGAAGCTCAGCACTTGTAATTACTGTGCTGTTATTGGAAACAACTACTGGTAGTCCATGAATGGCAGAACTCTGATGTAGTTTCACAATTGTAGCTCCTGACTTTGGTGACTTCACCTCATATGTCCAACCATTTTAATTAGGCATCAACAATGAGCAGAAACTCCCCCTCTTGGGGTGGGGGGGTGGGTGGGGGAAAGGGTTGTGTGGGGGTGGGCCTGATCGCCCACCCTGATTGGGTCCGCGCCGCCAGTTTATGTGCGTGGGCCAATTAAGGCCCGCCCAGCGTGACGTGCGCCTGGAAGTACTGAGCGCTCCCTGTGCAGGCGGGTGTGGTTTCTCTGAGTTGGGGCCTGCGAAATCTCCCTGAGGCACAGAGGTACCTCAGATTATTCAAATTTTTAAAACTTAAAATATTTTCTCTTTAGTTTAAGACATATCCCCTCATGTGACATGAGCTGCGACATGTCAGTGAACATTAATGAAAACATTAACTTATAAACCTTAATGAAACCTCAATCCACCCCGTGAATTCAGGCCATGGGCTACATTGGACCTTTAATGGGAACAATGTGTAGCTGCACCCAAAATCTATCTGGCCAATACCATGGGTGTACTAGAGCTGTCACTGGCAACTTTTGAAGTAGCTGACATTGCACAGGGTTTTACTAAATTCTATTTCACTATCCATCCCAGGCCATCATAAATAGCTGTGCGCTATTCGGGAAATTCCTGGATGGGCACTGTGTAGTTCAATTAAAAGTGACTCCCTTTTGGAGAAACTATTACTTGTGCTCCCCACAATAAGATGTCATCCTGGCTGGTTATTTAACGTCTTCTGTTGAAGTATGGTTTCATTTAGTCAGATAGAGGCCCCTGTAGCACTTAACATACTTGATAGGACAAGTCGGGACCCATTCCTGTCTGATTTGTCATGCACGTACTGTTAAATTTCTTGGATTCCTCGCTGGTAAGACAAGCCTGTGCTCATCATTTTCTTGTAAAGGCAAACAACTAAGGGCATTGGCGTTTGCGATTTGATTACCAGACCTATGTACAAAAGCATATTGCTGAGGCTTTGGATGGTATAGTCTTGTCCTCAAATAATCCTAACAATGGTTTGTGGTCTGAAATGATTGTAAAATGGTGGCCGAGTACATACTGGTGAAATTTCCTGACACCAAAGATGATGGGCAGGTCTTTTCTATCTGCGAGTATCCTTTCTGCTGTGGTGAGCACTCTTTATAGGCAACCTATTGGTCATTCCGTGCCGTTGTCCATCCGATGAGAGCACTGCTCCCAGTCCATAGGAAGATGCGTCACATGTCAGCACCAATCCTTTCATCTGGTCATAATGCATTAATAGATTGGATGAGTGCAACAATTGTTTCACCTTTATGAAAGCTTCTTTCTGGGGCGCCTCCCAAGACCAATGCTGGTTCTTTGAGTAGAGAATGCAGAGGGCCAGCGCTGTAGACAAATTAGGTAAGAACCTGCCCAGCCATCTCAACTTAGTTAATTAATTTATTAATTAGCTTTGCAGAGTTTTTTTTCAAATTAGTGCAGATTCCCTACCAACCAATCAGGTCACAGCTTTCCTGTGATGTCACTTTTTCAGCTTTGGCTTCAGTTACTCTGTGCCCCAAGGTCACCACTCCAGTACTCCTCCCTCCGAGTCTGCTCCCTGGAGACAAGGCCTTCAATGGCCTATTAAGACCCTTTAAATATCAATTTAAATAATTAACATAGCTGCCTGTCCAACCCTGAGGTTGGTGGGCAGGTGAAGAGCCCAGGCGACCTTCACATTTATCATGAAACCTCATCCATGGGCAGGATGAGGCTTCAAGAAGGTTTTTAAACTTCAATAAAAATTCTTATATCATAGACATGTCCCAGCTCGTGACACTATCACATGAGGGGACATGACATGTCTTAACAAATTTTTTTTTTATTTAAATTTTTGACAGTCAAACTAATATCCCTGAGGTAGCTCTGTGCCTTGGAGATTGCGCAGGACCCGACTCATCCTAATCCCCCCCGCCCCCCATCCGCACAGCGAGTGCTCAGCGCTTCTAGGTGCGCGTCACACTGGATGGGCCTTAATTGGCCCACCCATGTAAAATAGTGACACGCAGCACCCCCAACAGGGAGAAAATCCTCCCCATAGTGATATTCAAGAGTTACACCGGAAACACCTATTAATTATTCCCCACGTATTCCTGGGATTCATTCACTGTCAGCTATCACTCCAATCTTGCATTTTGCCTTGATTCATGAATCTATTAAAAGTATGACTCACCTCAATGCTTTCCAGCAATTCCTTCTTTGTACACAGGCCTGAGTAGACCCTCGTCGATTTTGAGATACATAATCATTGAGTCCTCCATTCTCTGTACCACTGCTGAAATTCCAACATCTCTCGAAGGTAGCTTGGAATGATTGTTTCCACAAAAATTCTTTACAACAGCAGTCATTTGTTCAAAAGGAGAGTAATCACCATGAAATTGAACACCTGTCAACACCAGAAGTCTATCCATGTGTGAGATTTGTGCAAAATCTAACAATTTAAATGCAAGTACAGACACCAGAATTTCTAGGTCAAATTTCTTTAGTCTTTTATATAACCTCTCAAAATCCATAACATATTCTTCTATTGACTTCCATCTCCTTAAATTGATCAAATATTGACCATGCCTCATACATTTCTTCTAATAAGTCATCTTTTTTGCAAATTCCACCCATAAATTGCAGTAGAATTAGCAATCCCTCTTCAGTATCCAAGTCAGTTACATTCAGTTCCAAAAATATTCTAATCTACCTTCTTCCTGGTAAAGACAAGGCCAAAGCCATAACTTGCTTCCTCTTGGCTAGAGAAATGACCCAAGTCCACATCTCCACCTCATTCTCCATTGTTCTTATGACTCCGTATCCTCTAGATGTGCTGTTCAGCCGTAGCTGTGACCTGTGACATGCATGGCTTATGCCCAGTTTGGTGTAGGCTTTTCCTCCAGCTAGTTTAGTACACAGATTTTCAATCTCTGGGATAGAATATTTACCTAATTTAGCAGCTTTGTTCACAAGTTAATTTGTAGTCTCCACAAATGCAAATAGTTTGATCTAGCTTCATCACAGACACTATGGGCACTGCCCATTCTGAAAATTGGACTAACTGGATGATGCCTAGCTTTTCTCTAAGTACTACATTTGTGCACCCACTTTCTCCTTTAGGGCATAAGGCACAGGTCTGGCCTTAGAAAGCTGGAGTGTTGCCTCCGAATCTACATATATTTTTACTTGTAAGCCTTTTATTATTCACAATTGGTCACGAAATGTGCTGTTGTACTTCCTTAATAACTCAGGAATTTGTCCTGTTCGCACTTGGAATATTTTTGAACAGGAGCTTAATTTTTTTGTTACCACTCACAGCCCAGAAGACTAGGTCCTTCAGCTATTCCAATGATCACTGGAAGCTGGGCTGTCTGTCTATCGGACACAGGTACTGTGGTGATGCCGTAAGACATAGGAGCAGAAATTAGGTCAATCGGCCCATCGAGTCTGTTCCGCCATTCAATCATGGCTGATAAGTTTCTCAACGCCATTCTCCCCGTAACCTTTGATCCCCTTACCAATCAAGAACCTATCTATCTCGGTCTTAAATACACTCAATGATCTGGCCTCTATAGCCTTCTGTGGCAATGAATTCCATAGATTCACCACTCTATGGCTAAAGAAGTTTCTTCTCATCTCTGTTATATTATTATCAGCAGCTCCTGGTTTAGTCATATTGTGCACTTCAATCATCTTGGTCTGTCTGATTGGCTGTCTCAATTTTACCCTGCATTGCTTCATTAGTGCCCTTATTTGTGGCAGCAGTGGCATTCTTCTGCCTCCTTAAATATGCAGATTTCCAGTACATGGTTACCCCCACTTCTGTAACAGATTAATTCTTGAATCGCTGCTGTGATACTTCCACTATGCCTTTTTGTTTTTAGAGCAGCAGAGACTGTCTCCCGCTTTGTGGTTGTCTCTCTGGTTTTCATGCCATGCCTGGCAGTAAGCTCCCGTCCCAACTGAAGAATGGCGCCATGTTGCACGCTCTGCAAAGCCTGCGAGTCCCTCAGCACTCTCCATTGCTAGAGCTATTACCATGTGTGCTTCAAATCAATGGGCAGAATTTTCCCTCCATCGGGGGGACGTTTAAGAGTGGGTGTGCGGAGGCACGCCTCCAATCGGTGTCCCCAGTTGGGGGTGCGGTGCCATTTTTTGTGGGTGGGCCAATTAAGGCCCGCCCAGCATGATAGCCGCAAGGAAGCACTATGCACTCGCTATGGTGGGAGGTGGGATTCCCTGAGCCGAGGGTGTGCCCTTTCGCGCATGCACATGAAAGAGCGCACTCGTCTCTCTGAGGCTAAGTGCTGCCTCAGGGAGATTGGCTCTACAATAAAAAATCTTAAAAATAGAAAAATTTCCCTCACATGTCCCCTCATGTGACACTCACATGAGTTGGATCATGTTAATCAGTTGTAAATAAATTTAATTACATTTTTGTAAACCTACATGAAACCTCATCCTGTCAGTGGATGAGGTTTCATGCTTTTTCTAATGCCTGCCAGGGCTCCTGGCCTGCCCACCAACCTTAAGATTGGACGGGCATGTCCAGTAATTAGTTTAACCGCTTTGTCAATGGCCTCAATTGGCCATTGACAGGTTGGTGGGTGCACAGCTGATTCTGCTGAGCCCCTGCCTACCTGAAAATTGAAATAGGGCAGGGTGAAGTCCGGAGTTCCGCCCAACATCATCCTGTGTCATTTTACGCGTCAGCGAGTGGGCCCTGCCCCGACTCGCCGACCGGGAGATCCTGGCCAATGTTAACTTATGCAAGTAAACAGCGCTGAATGGTGGTGTTGTGTATGCCACAAACCAACCGGTCCTGCAACATGTCATTGAGTGTATCTCCGAAGTCGCAGTGCTCCGCTAACTTTCACCTTCACTATATAAATTGCAATGGACTCACTCGGCCCTTACTCTGGATTTGATCTTAAACTTATGTATAATTACCGATGGTTTCACCAGAAAAAGCATCTTCACGAGTTCTACCAGCTCATTAAGAGATTTAGAATTGGGCGTGTTTGGGGCTGTCTGACTAAGGATGAGCTTATATGTCTTTCTACCAAAGGCAAGGACTGTTTTCTGCTTCTTCTCCGCTGTTATTTCATTTGCCACGAAATAAAAAGCTTGGCGCTCTATGTACTGGCTCCAGTCTTCCATGGATGAGTTATAAGTGTCCGTTCTGCCGAAAAGTAGCATGACTTTTCTTTCTTTCCTTAGGAATTGAAGTACTCACATTCACAAAGGTGCGATTCAGCGTCGGAGCTGCTCATCATCACCAATTGTAATAAACGATGTACCCGACTGGTTTCTTACTGGAAACAGAACTTTTTTACAGACCTCTTGTAGAAGCTACATGCTTGAACCAGGTCCCTGACTAGAAAGCTCCGCCCCTAAGATTACCCACGCTTAGGGCTCATTTGTCGGTGCAGTCACATGACCCCCTAAAGGCAACAGTAAAGGTTTACCTACAATCATTACAACCGGGCGTATAAAAACAAATTGTTGGAAGCAGAATGGTAAATCTTTGTTGGTAATAAAGATGCCTAAGGAGTCTTCAGGAAAGGCAATAGCAATGGTACAATTGAGAAGTGTTCAGAACCAGTTAGAAAGGGGATATGGCTCAGGATTGTCAAGGGAGTTCTTTTAATACTGCTGAAGTGAGGCATTTCCCTTCAACAAAACAAGTAAACTAATTAATATTCTGAGAGCTACAGGGCAGATCATTCGTTGATGGCGGCTGAAGATGCAATTTGTGTTGGTTGGATGGTTTGATGAAGGAAAGTATTAATAGGGGATCTTTGTCAAACTTGTCAACCCGTTTCCTTGTGTAAAGTTAATTTACAAAGTGACTTCGTAAAGGAGATTTTGCGGTGGGAGTTGTCCCTAGTCTACCAACGGAAGGGGGATAGATTTTATCCTGTGTAATGATGTGGCAGGGTTGAAATTTTTAGCACCTCTGAGCCAGTTGAAGTAAAAGAAGCAGATTTTGCGGGAGGAACATCCTGGATTGTTACCCAATTGCGCGGTAGCTAGAGCTGAGGCTCGTCAAACTAAACAAGACGAAGTAAGAAACACGAACCAGGATCAAGAAAAGTTAGTGTCAGAAATGCAGCAATGTCAAAGGATGCATGAAGAATTCAGCTCTGCTAAAGAAAAACTGATAAGTGTGGAGAACCAACTTCCACGCACGAATGATGAGTTTGCTAATAAAAAACGAGAACTGGTGGAACACGAGGACTTGAACTGTCTAAATGATAAACTTGTAGAAGCAAATTCAACAAAAGTAGATCTTATTGGAGTTGATGAACTTGAAACATCAGAAGTCTCTGAAGTTTTGTGAAAAACGCTTTGAATAGGAATTTGTGATGGATCAGAACAGTTGGTTGAATGCATAATTAAAAATCAAAACTGATGGGACAGTTGGAACTTAATCGTGAAAAGAGCAGTTAGATTCTTGAACTCACATGCAATCTGGAGAACAAGAAAGATGAGGTGAAGGATTTTGAAATGAATGAAATGCCAACGTGATGTTGTTAACCTTGGTATAACCTTGTATAAGGGTTCCACAAATGACTCAAACAAAGGCAACTGAACAATTAGCAGTGAAATTGTGAAAGAAGTCGGAATTCGAAGTGTCAACGAATATGAAGGTGTGCAGAAAAGTAGCAGATCTCTTGGATAAGCTAGAAAATGACTTGAATAAAGAGAGGGAAACTCCAGTGCAAGTTCATTTGTCTGCTGTTGATCAGCGCAATGAAAAGTGAAAGTCTGTTTTAGAGGAAGTGAGTGAGGGAAGATAATTTTGAAGCTGGTTGTCAATCAGATATACGTGGTTTTCTCTGCAAACATCCCATTGAGGGCATGTTCCCATTATCAGAGGAGTAAGAAAAAAACCCACGTTCTTATTGAAACCTATGTAGAAATAATGTAGCATATAGCGTGACTAATATGTATCCATATGTGAAGAGGGGAAGACCACTAGAATAGTGGTTTGTTGTCACACCAGGAAGGTTGAAAACCCTGGTGTAAAATAGGAATATATGTACTGGACCCCATATCTGGAACGCTCGGGACTGGACATGTTCAGATTTTGGGATTTCACGGATTTTGGGTCCTCTACGTTGCACTTATATAACATGAAAAATGTATGAGAAATGAAGATTAAAAGGTATTATTTATTTTTGTTGTTTCATTGTTTTACTTTTTATTTTCATAAATTACATCTCAACTGAAGAAGAGCCAGCTTCAGAAGCAAAGTCTGGGGTGGTAGCTGCTGTACAGGCATAGCCTGAGGAAGTTGAAGGTTGAGGCTCTGTCGTACCATGTCCTGAAGCTTAACTTGTTTCAAATATGTGGGCTTTTCTTTCAAGGACACTTATTGTACTTTGTCAACCCGCATGATATGCTACTGTGTAATGAAGCTCTTAGGCACC
This sequence comes from Carcharodon carcharias, assembly GCF_017639515.1. Taxonomy (NCBI): domain Eukaryota; kingdom Metazoa; phylum Chordata; class Chondrichthyes; order Lamniformes; family Lamnidae; genus Carcharodon; species Carcharodon carcharias. Next base: position 77,255,267 of record NC_054473.1, read on the forward strand.
ATCCCACAATCAATTCCTTCGTTATGCTTATGTACCTGTCAATAGACACTTCCTCCTGCTTGTCCAACGCACCATTTTCATCGTCATTATTATCACTCTCATTCTCTATATTCTTATGACCATGTCGCATATTGCACTCTCTGGGCAGAATTTTCTGAGTGACATGCGGTCACTGGGTCCCTGTTCAACGGACAGCATCTAGGGAGTTGACCACCTCCTGCCAGGCCCACTTCATAATGTGGGGGGCCCTCCTCCTCCCACCGTCGGGAAACGGGACCTCTCGCCGTGCTGCCACCTCCTCGAGAAGGACAGCAAGGCAGGCATCAGTGAAGCAAGGGGCACATTGGCCCACTGCTGGCCTACCCTGCAGCCTGCAGTCCTCCCCTGGCCTTCCCTCCACCGGAGCCTGCTGTGCAGATCCCCTGCACCTGTAGCTGGCCTTGGTGATCAGCCTAAAGGAGACTGCCTGGCCTTTCTTTATACAGATTGCTCGTTCCCCATTGCAACCGGCGGTCTGTACATGCCCGCAATTTTATAAATCCTGCTCTCCACAGGAGTGTGAAATGCGCTGGGCGAGCCTTAATTGGCCCGCACATGCAAAATGGCATCGCGGCCCGGATCGCCAGTGGCGATCGACTCTGCGCTGCCTGCGATCGAGTCAGCCCCGCCTGACGAACGGTAAATTTAGCCCTATGAGTCGGAGTATCATTGTCAATATTCAGATAATCCTCAGCAGCTTCCTCGTCTAGCAACTGGGCTTCAGCAAGGCTTTGGCTATGCCAATAAATCTTCAACGATTTTTTCTCCTCAGTCACGGAAGCCATTAAAATCAGCTTCAATTTCGTTGTCACCATTTAGGAACATGGGAACTGGCCGCAAGTTGTTCCACCCATCTGTCAAAATAACTAGTCGTACATTGGCCCAGGCCTTTGCAGCACTCCAGAGTGTATCTTTTACATTGAATTCTTGGAATTCCTTAAATTCCAACCTTCTGTTGTATGCATTTTGTGCATGAATTCAGCCTTGTACTTTGGTCTCGAATGCCTTGATCCATGGGCTGGATAAGGGACGCACAGTTGGGGTGGGGGGCAGGAGGCAAACTAACTCCAAAAACATTGCCTCCGATGAAGAGCTCTGCAGCACAATTATCAAGGAGTAACATAATTTTGTAGCCCCCGAGAAGATGTACAAACGGACAATGTACCTTGGCGTTGGACAAAATGGTCCTCGTACCAATCAAGTCTTGTCATCCATGTGCCCTTATTGGTCTTATAAACAACAGGAACAAACCTGATTCTTTTGAAAGACCTAGGATTCTGACTTCTATCAATAGTGGGCAAGTTACTTCTGTTTGTACCTGCTGCATCTGAACATCCAAGTACGGGGAGTCATTCCTTAGAATCTTTGAATCCTGTTGGTGCTATATCATCTGCGGTTACAGTGGTTTTCCTGAAAACGTACCTTCATTGTGATAAGGTCTCAACAGCATTGTACATTTGCTGTTAGACCTTAGATATTACTGTGGAAAATCCATCCAAGTATGTCTGCGGCTTCATGGTCAGCTGAAGATTTCTCATTGCATACTTACAGCAGAAGTAACCATGGTGTTTTTTAAATTTGTTAATCCATCCTGAGAAGGATTCACATGTTGTTTATACCTAGGTCTTCACGAAAATCTTGCACTTGGGCCATGATAATGAAACGATCCAGTGGATATTTCTCGCTCCGATACTGCCAGATTCACTCTAGTAACACTTGTCTAAATGGACAGCCTTTGGTGGAGTGTTCTCCTTTCAGTAACTCCATAATATTCAGTGAAAATTGTTTCCTCTTGGCACTCCCGCCAGCCACAGGACTTTCTGCTGGTCTTTTTGACAGGGATAATAAAAAAATAAAATTACAGAGAAACACTTGTTTGAACAGTTTTAGAACTGCGTGTACAGGACACTGGAATCTGTGGTGCCACCAAATAAAGCAGGAGCTCAACAAATAATCTGTACACCAATTTCGAATTGCCACATGCCGCCATTGTCAAGTATAGCTGTTTTTTGGGTCCTTCGGTTTTTGGGATGCCAGATAAGTGGTCCGGTACCTGTACAAGCTGGTTGGGATAGTTTCACTATCTTTGACCATAAAAAGATTTTGGCCAAAAACTACGTAATTGCTGATGTTCTATTCAGAGTTTTAAAGAAAGGGTGTGTGAGAAAAGGCAAGTTCTGAGTTAGGATAATCCTGTGATGTTTATTGTTGCTTATACTGGCCCTTGTTTTGGTTAAATCTTCGTAACTTTATGGGCTGAATTTTGCCCTTGACGAGGGGCCCGACCAACTCGGCGGTGGCCGGGCAGCGGATCGCCAATTAAGGCCGGCCCAGCGTGACGCCCGACGGGAAGCGCTATGCGCTTCCTGTGGGGAGGGGGGATTCCCCAAATGCGAGAGTGCGTTCTTTTGCACATGCGCGTGAAAGAGCTCACATCTCCCTGAGACTAAGTGGTGTGAAAGATTAAAAATAGAACAATAAAAAAATCATTAACATGTCGTCCTCGTGAAAATGTCACATGAGATGGGACGTGTTAATGAAATACACAAAAACTTTATTAAACTTTTTTAAATCAAACCTCATCCCACCACTGGATGAGGTTTGTTAAAAAATCACTTACCTGCCTGCTCGTTGGGCCTATGCGCCGAGCCGAAGTTCGCACGGGCTCCTCAAAACGATTGACAAGTTAATGGCTTAACGAGGCCTTTAATTAATGGCAGGTGTGCGTTGCGCTGCATAGCGTGCCCGCCAACCTAAACATCACAATGCCGCATGCTGACATTGGGACGCTCACGCGACATTTTAAGCGCTGACGTGCGGGTTCCACCACCCGCATGTCAGCCAGAAAATTCAGCCCTATAATACAATATGTATGGGGCAAAATTTTCACCTCGGCGGGCTGGCATGAGCCCAACTTGTTCGAGCATATAACGATGCCCATTGACATTGGGCGAGCGTCCCGATGTCGACACAGTCGTGTGATACTTCGGCTGGCAGGTGCACACAGGAATCAGCAGTGTGCCCGCCGACAATTAAAAGGCTTGTTAAGGCCATTAATATATCAATTAAATTAATTTTTTTGCAGCCGTCCAACCTTACCATTGCCGGCTGGACAAAAAGGCCAAGTAGCCTTTGCATTTTTTTGGAAACCACATCCACAGGCAGGATAAGGTTTCCAACACCAAATTAAAGTAAAATTTTCAAATTCCACTTATTGTCCCTACTCATGTATAACATTTTTCACACTTTTTTTGCTAACTCTTCATCTCCTGTGCCACGGAGATTCTCAAGCGTGCACTTGCACGCATGCACGAAGTTCACCCTCGCCTTCCTCCACATCTCCTCAGCACTGAGCACTGCCGCTCACGTTTCATGCTTAAGGCCCGCCAGCGTGAAATCGCCTTCCAGCCTCAATCGCAGTTGGCTTGCTGCCCGCCCCTGCCGAGCCTGGCCGACAAGGGCAAAATTCTGCCCATAATTGTGGAAAAGAATGAAGAGTTTATCTGCAAAGTATGTAGTAAGCTATTTGTTACAAGTCTATGATAAGTACTAGTAAATAAATTGTAAAGAAACCTTCACAAAGACTGGAGTCTGGAGCAGAGGTTGGGAACTCCCAAGCCCTGACAGACATCAGAATTTCTGCATGTGTACAGACTACTCCCAGGCTGGGCTGCACATGTGCAATTCAGCTATTTCAGTTCTTTGGGCAGAGGATGGGCAACAAGGCGACACAGAGCAAAGACCTAGGTCGTCTGACTGGGAGAGGAGTGCCATTGAAGCCAGGGGACAGGGAGACGTCCAGTGAAATTAGAAAGGAGCAGTGAAAGTAAAGAGGCTCCAAGTAGGAAAAGGGCTGCGGTGTTAGCAGGCTTAAAGTGAAGAGAACTCGAGAAGCCCGGAAGATCTAAGAAGGCAGCAGAAGGTTAGTAACTCCATGCTGTGGCCAGTGGAGCAAAGATATCTCCTTGGAGCAGTAGTGCTCTGCTCGGTGTGGCTGAAGGGCTGTGCTTGCAAGTTGGTGCTTGAGAGCATGCTCAGGAATCCTGAGGAACGGAATCTCGGAAGACCAGATTGAAACTCTGCAAGGTGGGCTGGTGTTGAGGCCGTCTGATTTGGGCGACCTGTGGAGGGAATTCGAAGGTGAAGCTGGGTTTGTTTGACTCGGTGTTTACTGAGTGTTACTCGGCGTGGGTCCTTGAGAAATCCTGCCTTGCGTAGCTGCTGCATAAGCTCACCCATGGCTAGAGCGATGGAACGCAGGTCTGACTGCATATCAGGCAGAAGCTGTGCTTACTGCTGGACCATAGTGTCCGTCACGTCCACCATCCTCCCCATGGAGACTTCCAAGCACTTGCATGTCAGAGCCACGACATTAGAGAGTGTGCGGACAGACTACTCCGTCTCTCATGCCGCTCTGTTGAGGGCCTCTGACACTTCTACCTGATGTTCACCTGCCTCCCTTTGATACTCCAGGGGCTGGATTTTCAGCTCGGTGTGTGGACGTGCACCCAACACGCACGAGTATGAAATAGCGCGTGATGACCTCAGGCAAGCTTCCCAGTGTAATTGTGCATTTGCGTGATATTTCAGTTGGCGGGTGTGCGTCGACAAGAGGGCTGAAAAGCCATTAATTAACTAATTAAACAATTTTTTCGCTGCCTGTTCAACCTTACAGTTGACAGGCGGGTGAATAGGCTAAGAAGGCCTTTGGATTTTTTAGGAAATCTCATCCATGGGCGGAATAAGGTTTCCGATGTTAACTAAAAATAAAAGTTTTCAGAACTCATTTCCAACAGAGCCACATTAGGGAATATATTTTCCTTTTTTAAAAAACTTAATTTATAATGTGAAAAATTTTCAGCTCCCTGAGGCAGCTGTGTACTGTACCTTCAGGGAGCTTTCTGTGAGCACACCTGTATGCATGTGCTGACTTTCATGCTAGCCCTCCGCCACCCACCCCCAACCCAGGTAGCAGTAAGCATTTCAGTGTGCGATTCATGCTGGCTGGCAGTTAACTGGCCGGCCAGAGTGTGGGCATTAGACCATTGCGTGGCCGCTCCCAGGCCCACCCACTGCGCACATCCAATGAGGGGAAAATCCTCGCTTCCAGAGGCTCATCACCTGACAGACTCAGCAGGGGCATCTTCTCCAGCAGTTCTCCAAGTGCCAGAGACCTTGGGCAGCATTTTCCAGTTGGTGAGGAGGGGGTGGGGCCCGCTCACCGATGCGTAAAATGACACGGGGTGAAGGGTGTGCATCCCGACGCCATCCCGCATCGTTTAGATTTTCAGTTCGGCAGGCGCGCAGCTAAACTGTCAACGCCCTGTATTAAGGCCATTAAAAACGCAATTAACATGATTAATGGACCTGCCCATCTAACGTTAAGGTGGGCAGGCAGGCGAAGAGCTCAGGTAGCCTTCAGAAAAAGTATGAAGCCTCATGCATGGACGGGATGAGGTTTCCTGAGGGATTTAAGATGTTCGGAAAATTTTAAAATAAACGTAATGGACATGTCCCAGCTCATGTGTCAGTGTCATATGACGGGACATGTCAGGAAAATGTTTTCTTACCTTTAAATGTTTAAAAGTTCAACCAATCTCCCTGAGGTAGCACCTCTTGTGCTCTTCTGTGTGAACGTGTGACAAAGCGCACAGACCTGCTCAGGAATCCACCCCCCCCCACCCACACAGGGAGCGTTCCGGGTGGATGTCACACTGAGTGGGCCAATTAAGACCTACCCACATAAAATGGCAGCGCACCCCCGATCAGGGCACCGATTGGGAACCCACCCGCTCCCACACAACACCCCCGATGGGGGGAAAATGCTGCCCCTTGGCTGTCACTGCCTCCTGCTGTGGACAAGTATCTGTGAGGCGACCACCAGAGTGTGACCCTGAGCCTAAATTAAGATATGTGATCCACCAAGGTGCGTGTCTCTGGGCTGTTGGTGGGTGCAGGCCAACATTGTGATGGCCTTACAGGTATGAAGTAGTCCTCGTCCTCCCCTGAGGTGCTCTGGGGGCTGGGGCTTACTTCTGGTGCGGGAGCTGATCTCCCCCCTCTTCCTGCTGACACCTAGAATGGAGGGAAGAGAGAATGAGTGACTGCCCAGGCTGGATCAAAAGTGGCACTCATCAATCACCTTGATTTTCTGAGGTTCTCGGGATTATACAAGCTTCCTCACCGGTTATTTGGGGGAGGCTGACTTTGCCATTAGTACAGGCACGGTCACAATCCTCCTCTGCTAGCTCGGCAGCCTGCTACTTGAATGCAGTGAGGGGCCTGAGCTCAGGCGTACTGCCTTCTCATCCCCTCCCTCCTGTTGTGGGCTGTCTTCTCCTGCATAAAGACAGACAACTGGATTGTGAGCACGTATAATGAAAAAGCAGCTCGCATGCTATTAATTCTGTGGCTAATAACTGACTTTGTGACTCCCCCAAAACCCGTCTACAGTGTGTGTGGCACAAGTGAGGAGTGAGGTGGAATACTCTCCAATAGTCTGTACGAGTGCAGCTCCAACAACGCTCAGGAAGCTGGACAACATCCAGGGCAAAGCAGCCCATCCACCACGCTCAACCTTCACTCCCTCCACCGTCGACACACAATGGCAGCAGTGTGTACCATATACAAGATACACTGCAGGAACTTAAGTTTCCTTAACAGCACCTTCCAACCCTGTGTACTCTACCAGCTAGTAGGACAAGAGCAGCAGATGCATGGGAACAGCAGCACCTGCAAGTTGCCCTGCGCTCACCCCATGGTTGTGCCTTCACTGTGACTGGGTCAAAATCCTGCAGCTGCCTCACTAACAGCACAGTACCTGGACTGCGGTGGATCAAAAAGTCAGCAGTCTGCCCCCTTCTCAAGGGCATTTGGGGATAGGCAACAAATGCTGGCTTGCCAGGGACACCCACATCCCAGGACAGAAATACAAAATGAGTAGTGATATGAGTTGGGAGAGTAGAAACTTCATTTAACCCAGTGGTGTGGATGAGATCATTCATCCGTTTCCTACAATGGAAGGCAGTCCTGCTCTGGACCCCACGGGCACTGACCGCCCTGGCAACCTCCTCCCACTGGGCCTCCTGCGGCCATTCCCACATGGCTTTGATGGGATGCTCCAGGGATGCATCGCTGAAGTGGGGAGCTGTAGCTTGTTGCCTTCTCCTGCTCATCCTTCTTCCAGGGTCCTGGTGCTATTAATGATTAGCCTTTTAAATCTGGCACCTGGACATGAGGGCAGGGCATCCGACCTCCTTCCAACCCATCTTGAAACTCTACATGATTGAGCATAACAGCCCGCCTCGTTCTGTGGTGGGAGTCACTCCCAACTTCCTGGTCTCACCACAGAACTTAGAGCAGGAGGGAATTATTCTGCCAAGACTGTTTTCTGGAGTCAACATCCATGCATTTCAGTTCACCTGACGGCTTTTCAACAATCTTTGCATTTAGGTCAAGTGAATCTGAAGAGTTTTTGGATAACGCCTTATGAAAGACAACAATGGTTTCACCAAATAGGAAGTCAGGACAATCATCAGGACATTAGTTTTTCCATAACTTATCCTCTGGAATTTTGAGCCTTGGGAAGGTATTCAACATGAACATCAGCTTTTCCATAACTCCTCCTCCCGGAATTTTCCATATCTCTGGGGAAAAATAACAGCTTTTAAAGGTATCTTTTGACAATTTTGAAAGTTCTTTTTTCCATAACTCCTCCTCCCCTGCAATTCAATTGCGAATCCTGGAAGGGAGTAGGTTTTGCAAAAAGAAAATGGGTCAAAACTACCTGAATCTTGTAAATTAACTCTTTCTAGAACTCTGAGTGTGTGGAAAGTCAAAATACACTTGAGGGTTAGGGTAATACGCTCTTCTTCGCATTATAAATTTAAAAGCAACCTCCATGGGCAGCCTTAAAACCTGGCCGAGTGCTGGAGAATAATGAGATTTGATAGTGATCATTGTGGAATTTGAGAGGACAATTGTAAAACCGGACAACAGCAGCTGTCATTGCAATTTGAAAATGCAGGACAAAGTCACTTCAGATTCAGCCAAGGTTTATAGGTCAACACTAATGTATATAAACTTAGTGCAGGGCAATCATGATCCTTGTTCTGAATGGAATATTCAATAGAAAAACTTCTGTTATAGCTGTGGAATTTGACTATCTATTTTTCCATTATTACTCCTCTGGATATCCTGGTCTGGAGAAGAAAACTTTTTCTTCAGTTTAGTTCATGGGGCTACCATTTTAAGTATTATTATAAATTGTCCCAGAGCATATGTATCAACAAATCGTATTGGAAACAAGGCATCCAGGAATGTCCAAACATTTATTAACTAACCATATACAACAAGTACAGAGATAAATAAGCATGAGGCTCCTTCCAGAACCATCTGAGTTCTGTGATCTGACATCACTGATATTAGCATATTAGCTATTAACCCTTCATAGTACATTTCCCCCTGCCCAAGTCTTTAACTCTACTCCATTACCTCTCCCCTCCCCCTCCCCACTCCCTTCCCCCTCCCCAAAAGTCACTGTCACCATCCCTGACTCCTATGTGGTTTGACCACTCTGCCAGATAGAATTCATCTTGCCTTTTGTTGAAGGGGTTAGGGTCACAGTCTTCCTGTGAACCATTTAGTCAATTGGCCAGGTTGTCTTTTTAGTTGTCTGGGTTGTCAAACAAATCCTGTAAAGGCCGTCTGCTGCTGAATCCTGTTGTATGATGTGTGAACTGGCTGAGGAATGATTTCTGAGACATGTCTAAACGATAACTGGTTTATTAGATATAAAACTATATACAAGGTATAAGAACATAAGAAATAGGATCAGGATTAGACCATTCTGCCCACATTCCCATCTATTCCTGATAACCTTTGATTCCCATGCCTAATAAGAATCTATCTATCTCTGCCTTAAAAATATTCAATGACCTCATCTCCACCTTCTGAGGCAGAGAATTCCACAGTTGCACAGCCCTCAGAGAAGAAATTCCTCCTCATCTCTGTTCGGAAAAGGGCGACCCCTAATTTTAAAACGCTGCCCCCTGATTCTGGACTCACCCACAAGAGGAAATATCCTTTCAATGTCCACCTTGTCACGGTCATTCAGGATCTTGTATACTTCAATAAAATCACCCCTCAATCTTCTAAACTCCAGTGGAGTGGACAAGCCCAGTCTGTCCAACATTTCCTCAAAAGACAACCCACTCATTCCAGGTATCAATCTAGTAAACCTCCTTTGAACAGACTCCAATGCATTTACATCCTTCCTTAAATAAGGAGACCAAAACTGCACACAGTATTTGAGATGCAGTCAATGCCCTGTATAACTGAAGCATAAAATCCTTACGTTATGTTCAATCCCTCTTGTAATGGAGAGCATTCCATTAGCCTTCTTAATTACTTGCTGTACCTGCATACTAACTTCTTGTGACTCGTACTAGAACACCTCAATCCCTCTGCACCTCAGAATTCTGTAGCCGTTCTCCATTTAAGTAATACTCTGCTTTTTTGTTCTTTCTGCCAAAATGAACTGCACTTTTTCCCACGTTAAACTCCATTTGCCAGATCTTTGCCCACTCGCTCATATCCACCTGCAAGCTCCCCTTGTCCTCTTCACAGCATACTTTCCTACCTACCTTTGTGTCATCTGCAAATTTAGCCACCATGGGCAGGATTTTTCATTCGGCTGGCCTGACACGCATGTATCCTGACGACCGATGACGTGGCATGTGTCCCGACGTCATTGCGATGTTCTACGATGTTTCGTTCGGTGGACACGCTCCGGAGTTGGCTGCGCGCCTGCCGATATGTAAATGGCCTATTATGGCCATTGACAAAATGATTAAGCTAATTGTTAATGCTGCCCGTCCAGGCGGCAGGCAAAAAGGCCAAGCGGCCTTTGCATTTTTTAGGAAACCTCATCCATGAGCAGGATGAGGTTTCCTAGCTTTTATTAATTAAATGAAAATTTTTTCCTAAATATAAAGACATGTCCCATCTCATGTGACACAATCTTGCCTTGACTTCTTCTAAGTGCCCAGCTATAACCTTAATGATTGGTTCAAATAACGTCCTCATGACAGACGTCAAGCTAACTGGCCTATAGTTTACTGTTTTCTGCTTCCCTCCCTCCCTCGTTGAATACAGGGGTTATATTTGCTACTTTCCAATGTGTTGGAACCTTTCCAGAATCTGGCGAATTTTGGAAAATTAACACCAGCACATTGACATGTTTAATTAATTATTAAACCATTTGTTCATTAATTACAATAGTGATTCAATCTCCCTGAGGCAGCTCCGTGCCTCGGGGAAATTGAAGCTGGCCCCTGACTCTCTCTCCTCGCCCCGCCCATACAGCGGATTACGCTGAGTGTTACGGCTTGCAGCTTATGCTGGGTGAGCCTTAATTGGCCCACCCGTGTAAATGGCAGCGCAGAGCTGATTGCGGGCGGCGATTGACTACGTGACTGAGCCTGCCCATCACCTGAAAAATTCAGGTCCATGTCTTCAGTCTCCTCATCTATGTCATTGATGTCAATTATGAAAAGTTGAGGCCCCAGTACAAACCCCTCTGGGACTCCTCGTCACATCCTGCCAGTCAGAAAAAGACCCTTTTATGCATTCTCTCTGTTTTCTGACAGCCAATCTTCTGTCCATGCTAATATGTTACCCCCTACACCATGCACTTTTATTTTCCACAGTAATCTTTGATGTAGCACCTTATCAAATGCCTTCTGGAAATCCAAGTATAGCACATCTACAGGCTCCCCTTTATCCACTGCGCATGTTACTCCTTCAAAGATCTCCAATAAATTGGTTAAACATGATTTTCCTTTCACAAAACCATGCTGACTCTTCCCGATTGCCTTGAGTTCTTCTAAGTGCCCAGCTATGACCTTAATGATCGATTCAAATAACTTCCTCATGACAGATGTCAAGCTAACTGGCTTATAGTTTACTGTTTTCTGCCTCCCTCCCTCCTTGAATAGAGGGGTTATATTTGCTACTTTCCAATCTGTTGGAACCTTTCCAGAATCCAGTGAATTTTGGAAAATTAACACCAGCACATCAATTAACACCAGCTGATTTTGCTGTCCGCCCGCCTTCCTAAAAATTTTAAAGGGACTGGGATGACGTCGGGGGTTGCTCCTGAAGTCATCTTGAGTCATTTTCCCGTTGGCGAGTGGGCCCCGCCCCCAAATCGCCGATGGGAAAATCCTGGCCAAAGTATTTATTCATTTACTTCCGCCATTTCCTTATTATCTACAATTAACTCCCATTGTCACTCTCTAGAGGACCAAACTCATTTTACTTACTCATCCTTTTTAAGCACCTGTAGAAACTCTTGCTATCTGTTTTTACATTTCTAGCGAGCTTTCTCTCATACTCTAGTTTCTTTCTCCTGATTAACCTTTTAGTCATTCTCTGCTGTTCTTTGTACTCTGTCCAATCATCTGTCCTGCCACTCCTCTGTGGATTTGTAAGCTTTTTCCTTATGTTTGATGCTTTCCTTAAAATTTCTCATACCAGTCTTTGAGCCACACATTCGTCTCTCTAATCTTAATTGCCCTATGCCAATTTGCTTCTTAATTTGGTACCTAGCTCTTCATACTGACTTTGCAGAACCTCTTTCCTGGTTCTACCTATGTCATTGGTACCATGGACCACTACAATTGGATCCTCACCCTCCCACTGCAAGTTCCTTTCCAGCCCTGAGCAGATGTCCTGAACCTTGGCACCGGGCAGGCAAATTGGCCGTCTGGACTCTCGCTCTTTGCTGCAGAGAACAGTGTCAGTCCCTCTCCCTATACACTATCCCTTACTACCACTACATTCCGTTTTGCTCCCCCTGCTTGAACAGCTTCCTGTACCACAGTGCCATGGCCAGCCAGCTCACCCACCTTGCAGACTTCGCTTTCATTCACATAGGTTTTGTGCACCTCAAACCTGTTTGATAATTGCAAAGTCTGAGGCTCCTTCACTATTGTCTGCTCGGTCCCATTACCTGCCTCACTGACAGTCACATCCTCCTGTCCCTGACTGCTGACCAAAACAGATGACCCTCTTCTAAGAGGCATGACTGTCTTCTGGAACAAAGTATCCAGCTATTTCTTCCTCTCCCTTACATTGCGCAGTGTCTGCATTTTGGCTTTTAGATCAATAATCCTGATGGCCAGAGATGCACAAGCTGCTTATACTTCCCTGCAGATGTGTTTGTCATGGATCACCTTGGTGTCCAAAAGCAACATAACACTGGTCCTGCCATTCTTAATTATGTTATTTAGTTAATTTACTTCAATTACTTTCTTCCTATGTATGCTACAATTTATTGTGTTTAATGAGTGCTAGTATCACTGACAACTAAAGGTTATATACTTCTTAACTACAAGGCATGTGTTTCAGACATTTGTTAAAATTACTTTTATTTTTATTGCTTTTTTTATCTTAATTGTTTGATTTTAAAGTTTTCAAATTTTGGTTTATTATCTTATAAGTTTTTGTTCTTTTTATTTTTAGATCTACCTCAACTCGCCTGTCCCTTAGATTGAGCACTTACTGGCCGATCGACTTACTAGCTTCCTGTGACATCACGGTTCCTTTTTCCCGGACTGCAGCTTCCCAGCAGTTGAATCAGTTAGTTCCTGATTGTCTCCCACAGAGAGCTCCGCTCCGCTCTGTCTTCCAGTATGATACCCAAACTGATGTCCCCGCCGCTCTCCGTGCCCTTTTAAAACTGAATTACTCATAAATATTCTTCCCCAAGACTCCTGGTTATGTGTCTCTTACATTATCATTATGGGTGGTGCTGTTAACTCTTTCAACACGTCTCCCCCACCCCCCCAAGTTTTTGTCCATATTATTTTTGTACATTCATATTTACATACTATTCGATCGATAGGATGTGAAATCGTGCGAGATGATGATAGACGAGTGTCCTGACATAATTATGCGCTCACCTGATATTTCGGTTGGCGTGCACACATGGGTATTGGATCCCCGTCCGCCATCAATTAAGAGGCCAGTTAAGGCCATTAAAAAGGCAATTGATAAAGATTTTCTGTTGTGATTTTGCACTCGTCGCATGGGCAGGTGGGCAGCTCACCATTTGCAAAACCTCATCCAAGGGCAGGATAAAAGGGGTCAGCTGCATTGCCAGTGTGAGTAGTGAGGTGTTTGGGAGATAGTTTGCTGCTGGTTGCTTTTTGGTAGTTGGCAGCTTCGTCTGTGTTTGGGGCTTCATTCTTAGTATTTTCTGGACTCAGTGGTGTCTCCAAGCAGCCAGCCACCGTGCCGACCCTTCCAGAAATCAGACAGCCTTCTGTGATCCTGATAATGGGGATTGTGATTGTGGTCTCTGCTGGAGGCATGTCCTCTGAGGAAGAGGGGGGCAGAGGGATAGGAAACCAGGTACCCCAGTGCAGCTCCCAGGACAGTGACCTGTGGCAGCAGAGGCGCAGGCACAAGGGAGAATGAACCAGCACGTAGGCCAAGGCGTTAGGGGCCGCAGAAGGCACCACTATCCTGCTGCCAGGGTTTACAGGTGGTGATGCAGCTACCTCAATACATCCGTGGTGCAATGCCAGAGAAGGCTCCGCTCTCAAGGGAGACAGTGACCTCCATCTGTCAGATGATTGGCCTTGAGATCAGCTCTGACTATCGCAAGTTATTTTTAAAAATAGTGATCTGAATTCTTTTGTAACATGCAGTTTACCCATCACTATAGAGGAATAATTCTGGATTGGTTCTGAATTATGTGGCCACGTAACGGATAAGGAAATCACAAATTGCCACTCATCAGTCAGAACTAAATCGTCTTGGCCTGAAATCCTTGTCAAAAACCCAGAGATTCAATACAAATTGAAGAGCCAATTTTACAACATCTTTGATGTAAATGTACTTTTTGGAGTGTTTCACAGAATACACAGGAACAGACGAGGCTTTCTGCAGGAAAGGGACCAAAAGCTTGGTCAGAGTTTTGTTCTCAGCAGGCTTTTTACAAAGTAGAAAAAGAAGCAAAACAGGGAAAATCATTAGCAAGGGATGTAGATAGAGTTTAAATTCCTTGCTGTCTATAAGAACATAAATAGAAGCAGGAGTAGGTCATTTGGCCCCTCAAGCCTGCCCCCCCCATTCAATAAAATAATGGCTGATCTGCCCCAGGCTTCAACTCCTCTTTCGTGCCAGCCCTCAACTCCCCGATATTTCTAAAATCTATCTACCCCTCTTTAAATACGTTTAGTGATGTAGCCTCCGCAACTCTCTGGAGGAGAGAATTCCAAACATTCAGTATCCTCTGAGAGAAGAAATTCCTTCGCATCTCAGTTTTGAATGAGTGTCCCCTTATTCTGGAACTATGAGCCCTGGTTCGAGATTGCCCCACTAGTGGAAACATCATCTCAACATCTACCCTGTCAAGCCCCCTCAGAATGTACGTTTCAATAAGATCACCCCTCATTCTTCTAAACTCTAATGAATAAAGGCCTAACCTGTTTAGCTGTTCTTGATAAGTCAATTCCTTCATCCCAGGAATCAGCCTAGTGAAGCTCTTTTGAACTGCCTCCAATGCCAGTATATCCTTTCTTAAATAAGGGGACCAAAACTGTACACGGCAATTCAGGTGCGGCCTCAACAACTGTACAGGATGTTGGTGAGGCCGCACCTGGATTACTGTTATTAAACTCCAACCCCCAGCAACACAGGCCAAAATTCCATTTGCCTTCTTAATTACTTGCTGCACCTGCGTGCTAATGTTTTGTTTTCATGCACAAGGACACCCAGATCCCTCTGTGCTGCACTTTTTTGGAGAGTCTCTCCATGTAAATAATAGTCTGCCATTTGATTCTTCCTACCTGCTCTCCTCTCGCTGTTTTAAACTGTGAAAATCCCTGCTCTCCTCTTGCTGTTTTAAACTGTGAAAATCCCTGCTCTCCTCTCACTGTTTTAAACTATGAAAATCCCTGCTCTCCTCTCGCTGTTTTAAACTGTGAAAATCCCTGCTCTCCTCTCACTGTTTTAAACTGTGAAAATCCTTGCTCTCCTCTCGCTGTTTTAAACTGTGAAAATCCCAGCTCTCCTCTCACTTTTAAACTGTGAAAATCCCAGCTCTCCTCTCACTGTTTTAAACTGAAACTTCCTGCTCTCCTCTCGCTGTTTTAAACTGAAAATTCCTGCTCTCCTCTCACTGTTTTAAACTGTGAAAATCCCTGCTCTCCTCTCGCTGTTTTAAACTATGAAAATCCCAGCTCTCCTCTCGCTGTTTTAAACTCTGAAACTGTCTGCTCTCCTATCGCTGTTTTAAACTGTGAAAATCCTGGCTCTCCTCTCGCTGTTTTAAACTCTGAAACTGTCTGCTCTCCTATCGCTGTTTTAAACTGAAAATCCCTGCTCTCCTCTCGCTGTTTTAAACTGAAAATCCCTGCTCTCCTCTCTCTGTTTTAAGCTGAAAATCCCTGCTCTCCTCTCGCTGTTTTAAACTGAAAATCCCTGCTCTCCTCTCGCTGTTTTAAACTAGGCTGTCTTTTCATGAAAGGACAGAGGAGCATTGATTAGTCCACTCTCTACCTGCATCGCCATTGCAGCCTGGCCAACCCCACCTGAGGAACACCTGGCAGGGCACATCCGAGTCGTGGCCCTCGAGGCACAAGGCACTCAGTCCAAGCAGCCAGGGCTCACTCCCTTGGCCAACTCTGGCATGGTTGACAGTCGGCACTCAGACTCTAACTCTCCTGAGCTCCACGGGAGGATGGCCAGCTCCTTAACACTTCAACACACCGATCCATGCCAACACGGTACGCACCCTTGAGCACAGCAGATCATTTAACCTATTGCAGCACTGTGCCGCACAACATCATGGGCAAAATCTTCAGCTTAGTGAGTGGGGGCGGGCCCCGCTCGGTGACACATAAAATGACGCACGGTGAAGTCGGCCTGGTGGCAGACGCTCTGTTCAGGCGTGCACTGACTTTCTTTCGAGGCCAGCTAGGCTGAGCGAGCCAGAGGCTTCGCGGCCATTGCTGCTTCCCCCGTGTCCAGGGTGCAATAGACTGTACATATGTGGCCATCAAGGCGCCAGCAGGTGAGCCCGGTGCCTTCATCAACAGGAACGGCTTCCACTCCGTGAATGTGCAGATAGTGTGTGATCACATGTTGCAGAATCTACAAGTCTGTGGAAGGTATCCAGGCAGCTCCCATGATGCTTACATCCTGAGACACTCTCAGGTACTGAGGCTCTTCAGTGCTCCAGCCCGACTGGATGGATGGCTGCTGGGCGACAAGGGCTATCCCCTGAAATGGTGGCTCATGACGCCCCTCTGCCATCCAAGAATAGAGGCCAAGCAGCGGTACAATAGGAGCCACGCCTCCACAAGGGCTGTGGTGGAGAGAACCATAAGTCTTCTCAAGATGCGCTTCTGATGTCTGGACCATTCAGGGGGCACACTCAAATACCTCCCAGATCATGTGTCACTGATAGTGATTGCATGCTGCGCTCTGCACAATTTGGCGCTGAAAGGGGGGACGCAGTGGAGGAAGAAGATCTTGACGCAGCTCCACAGGCAACAGATGATGAGTCCAGTAGTGAGTCCGAGGAACAGCATGGTGAGGAGAATGCAGAATGCACAGATGCTGACCTGGAGAACCTCCAGGGAGGCAAGGACACCCATGACGCTTTGATCCAACCTTCCTTCAGCTAACCTACCAAATCAAAACCACCACCACATGCCAGAACTGCAGGCTCTAAGCTCGCTCCCTGACCAACAACTTTGGCCAACAACATAACATATACCCTGTGCCTGCGCAATAAAATTTCAGGAGACACGTCCATCATAACACCATGGCCTTCCCTGCATCTACAGAACAAATGAAGCATACAGAGGCCAATTGCACAAAATAACATCTCATTTACTTGTGAATGTGAAACATTCCTGAAATGAACATTAACTGGTGTTTTCAATCACACCATGAAAAAATGTAAAGCAAAATGGGACAACAAAATATCGCCCGTGATAAGGCTGTGATGTGCTTAAGGTGCTTTACGTTTGTGGGTGCTACATCTAGGTGCTCCCCCCTTGCTGGCACCAGCATTGCAGACAACCTGCTTGCTCTGTTCTCTTGTTGGTCTTGATGACCTTGGTGGGCATCCTCTGGCCTGTGAAGCCTGTGCTGGCACCGCCTGGGAGGAAGCGGCCAGTGCCACAGTTGGCATCTCCCCAGTCGCCGCAGCCTCATCAGATGTCACGGCACTGGCAGAGGGGCGGAGGAGCTGCTGCCATCATCCGGAGCGCCCTGAGAGGAGCCTGCGGAGATCACGGGCAGCTCGAGGGCCAACATGATGTCGCATTGGACCTCCCTGCTCACCATTGATGGTTGGGCACTCAATCCATCTCCCATACTGACAGTGACCAGCTGAGGTCATTGCTGATGTGAGGGCTTGCAGGTCCGTGTGCATCCCCAGGAATCCCTGATTGAGTCCCTGGAGCAGCCTCTCCACAAGAGTCACCACTCTGTCCATGGAGGAGGCAGTGCGCAGGGCCATGAGGGTCAATACAGTGGTCATGCTCCACAGGGACTCCTCCATAATGGACACCATGGCACACATTCCCTCATGTATCTCCGCCAGATCCTCACGCACACTCTGCTAGTCATACAGCATCTGCCTCATGGATGACTCCAGAGGCCCATCATAAGCCATCAACTGACTATTGCCCTGATCCTCCAACTGCCGGCACCCTGGGCACTCTTCTCCGTCTCTGCTGGTGCTTGCTCGACAGAGTGGGTGTGACACAGGTGCATGGTCAGCATGGTGGTCCTCGGGTCAGGCGTGGGCCTTCAGGCTCCTCATGATGACCGCTTGCTGGTGAGCCTAAAAGGGAGGAGGAGGACATGGCATTAGTTTAAGTTACGACACTGTCACTGTGCATGTCTAGCACCCTGGTGAGGCAGAGATCTGCATCATGGCACCCTTGTCTTTTGATTATCAATGGGAACTCCAGGTTCAAGGCTCACATCAATATAGAGACTACACTAGAAGGGTTGCAATAACCAACATTCTCATCTCAGTGCAATGAACTCTTACCTTCCTCTGGCACTCCAACCTCACCGTGGCCACTTCACCGAAATGCATGGCACCTCTCCAGCTCCAGGGCCTCCTGATGGTAACATGTGAGGATGAGGTGGTGTGGGAGTCTCCCGCCAGTCCATAACCTCTCCATTTCGACATGGGATGTTTTCTCCTGAAAGGATAGAGGAGCATTGACTAGTTCACTCTCTACCTGCAGCGCCACTGCAGCCTGACCAACCCCAGCTGAGGAACACCTCACCGGGCTCAGCTGATTCATGATCCTGGAACCGCAAGGCACTCAGTCCCCCTTGGCCAGCTTCTGCATCATTGAAATTTGCCATTCACACACTTAACATTCCTGAGGCCCACTGGGAACGGACAGCTCTTAACTGTTATGCAAAGTGACCCATGCCAACACGGTACTCGCCCTTCCCGATCGCAGGAGATTGTTGAATTACTTCCGGCACTGCACCCATGTGGTCCTCACCATGTCGTGGCTGCTGACCCTGGATGCCACCTCCTCCCAGGCCTTTTTGGTGAGGTGTGGAGACCTCCTCCTCCCGTCTCTTAACTGCCACTTCCTCCAGGAGGGCTGTGAGGCACTCATAGGAGAAATGCGGGGCGACCTGCCCTCCCTCCCACCTGCCGTGTTCACCCGCAACGGGATCCATTGTGCAAATTTCAGCGTCCTTCCGTGGCAGCCTTCCAGGGGATGCCGAGACCGCTTTTGAATCGGTTGCCATTGGATCCGGCGGATATCATGCCCCTCCCCCGCCCCTTCTCACTCATTCCCCACCGTGTATCATGCTGGGCGGACCTGAATTGGCCCACCTGCATGAAATCGCGGTGCTCTGCCGATTGTGGGCGGTGTTCAGCTTCCCGACTGGCCCTGCACGCCAAGGGCAAAATTCTGCCTCATATATAAGTTACATGCTCTCATGCCACTTTACATGCTCCTGTAAGTCTTTCTGGAAACATGGATGTAATCCAACATGGAGGTCTTTCAGCTTCAGGAACTTTTCTTTAATCAATTTTAATGGACCTCTTATTTCATGACCATAGATCAATTCAAATAAACTAAATCCAGTTGATTCACTGGGAGAATCTCGTAGCAAATAGTAAGAAATCTTATCCTTTGTGCCAATCCTTTGGGTATTCATGGCAATAGGTCTTAATCTTGGTTTTGAAAGTCTGATGAGATATCTCTCTAAAGCTCCCAGTGTCTGTGGTTGATAAGCGGTAAACTTTAGATGCCTGATAACCCAAACTGCTAATTATATCCTGGAAAATCTTCGATGTAAAATTGGAACTTTGGTCAGATTGTACTTCAATTGGTAGGCCACAATGGGTGAAAAATTGAGTTAACTTTTCCCCTATCACCTTCACTGTAATTGTCCTTAAAGGAATAGCTTCTGGAAATCGGGTGGTCATATCTATTGATTGTAAGGATTTATTGATGTCTTGCTTTTGTTTTGGGTAATGGTCCTACACAATCTACTAATACCCAACTGAATGGTTCTTCAAAAACTTATATGGCTATTAATGGTGCTGGTTTGAGTTTTACCTACTACTTGACATGTATGACACGTTTTACAGAATTGCAGCGCATCTTAAGGAAGTCTTGTCCAGGTGAAATGTCTCCTTATCGATGCTTGGATTTCCCATATTCCTACATGTTCTGCCATAGGGATTTCATGTGCTACACGCAATATCTCCTTACGATATTTGGGCAGTACGACTATCTGATGAACAACTGTCCATTCCTCCTCCTCAGGTCTGCGAGGGTGTCTCCGGTTTCTCATCAGAGCTCTGTTCTTAATGTAATAGTGCTCCGGAACTCCTTCCGCCTCAGCTTCAGTGTGAGCTGACTGTACTAACTTGTTTAACTCTGGATCTGCTTTTCTGAGCCTCAATTAATAAAGACCTGCCAAACACTTCCTTTGAATTATCCTGATCCTTAAAAGAAAGTTCTGGCTCCTCTATAACATCTGCTCGTGGTATTACTTTGACCTCTGGTGATGGACTTTGTTTAGCCATTGCTCTGATCACCACATATGATGGAAAAAAAACAGGAGCTTGTTCTTGTTACTGCTCTGTCTCTTTAGCTGCTCTTGGACTTTATGTAATTATGGATGAAGCTATAACCTTCACTCCTCCCAAATCATTGCCCAGGAGTAAATCAAATCCATCTGCGGGCAATTTCTGACCACTCCCACAACCACTGATCCAGACAACAAATCACACTCCAATTGCACTTTGTACAATGGAACCGGGATATACTCTCCACTTATCCCATTTATCAATACTTTAACTTTCATTGAACTCCCTGGAGGGAAAACTAGGTCATTCTCCAGCAAAAGAGTTTGAGTAGCTCCTGTGTCCTTTAATATAGCATCATTTGATGAAAAATGGAGCTATCTTTCCTTTAGACAAAAACCCTTGATATCTCATCTGCCTTATTCACTTCACCTGCATTCACAGCAGCGTTTACCTCCAGACCCTTATTTGTAGTTAAAGCTACAATTTGATCTGTGGCATTTTCTTTTTGAGTTCCCTTTTTGGACTCTCTTATGAACTCCAATAAGTCTCATGGGCTTCCCTCGGAACTCCCAGCATTCTGAATATACGTGCCCCACTTTGTCACAGTGGAAATACTCAGGCCTTCGAGTTTCACCTCCACCCTCCGCACCTTCCTTCCTGATCTGGGGAGGAGATCTCAAGGTGTTCCCAGCAATCCATTCTCTCCTTGGCTACTTGCCTTCCTTTCACTTTTCCACTTTCTATCCTTTTCAAATTTATGGGGGTGATGGAAAAAAGCTTTAATTTTATGGATCAGCTCATAATTGTCAACCATTACTGCTGCCTGTCCAGCAGTTGCAACCCTTTGGTCTTCTGCCTGGGTTCGTACTATAGAAGGTAGGGGTATTTTTAATTCTTCCAAGAGAATGGTCTCTCTGAGAACTTCATAGGTAGTTTCAACTTCAAATGCTCGTATCCACCTGTCAAAACTACTTTGCTTAACCCTTTCACATTCAATGTAAGTAGCCCAGGCTGTTTCCTTAAATTTCGAAACTTTTGAAACAGTATGCTTCAGGGACCAACTCATTGCACTCAAAATGGCCCTTTTCACCACATCATTATCCCCAGAAACCTCCTTTGACAGTGAGGCATAAATTTCCTGTGCTCTACCTGTCAATTTGCTCTACCTGTCAATTTGCTCTGCATGGGTAATGTCCAGTTTTCCTTTGGCCAATTCATCTGTTTAGCTATCTTCTCAAATAAAATAAAGAATGCTTCAACATCTCTTTATTCAAATTTTGGAAGAGTTTGTACAAATTTAAACATCTCCCCACTGGATTTTGATCTGGACATAAATCCTGCTTCAACTCCTGGTGTCTCTTTTAACTGCCAGCATTTTAAGCTGGTATTCTTGTTCTCTATCCTTGTCTCTTGCCTGGAATTCTCTGTCTTTCTCTTTCTCTTTCATCCTTTTCTAATCTCACCATTTCTAATACCCTTTGGAATGCCCTTTCTCTTTCTGCTGCCTCTAGTTCCAATTTTTTTTTATTTGCAACTGAATTTGAGCCCATTCCAATGGATCACCCCTTGGAGAACTCAATCTCTCAGGTATTCCTTCCAGTTTTAAATGCTGTGCTATCTTTTCAATTATCCCTGCCTTCTTAGCTTTGGCAAACAATCCTACTCTTACTTTGCTTGCCAATTCGATCAACCTGGCTTTTGGGATCCCTTGTAAAATCATCAGGGACATCTCTTCCACCTGCAGGAAAGCTTTAGCAATTTCCAGTGCCATCTTATTTATGACAGTATAAACCTGGTGTTCCCTTTTAGCTTTTATTGCTTACTAAATCAACACCCAAATTGTTGTTGTCTTTTGTTCCAAAATATCCCGGAGAAGCCCCCAAAGTTTGTCACGACTTGCTGGGGATAACGCACGGTAACATCAAACTCCACTGTTCCCCGAGCCACGACAGATGTGAAAAGTTTGACTAAGCTGCCAGACTGCCCCAATTCTACCTAACTGTTTAATTTAGGTTAACAGAATATGAGCACCAGGTTTGTAAACTTAATGGCCTGTAACTTGAGGGCTCCCTAGCGTTAGATTTGGGGGTACCCCAAAGGTGTGCTGGGGAATTCCTCTAAGAGATTACATGGCGATTGCCCAGAAGTGATAACTTCCTCTGGACAATTGCGCTGCGCTGGGAACCATCCGAAAAAGTGATTTAAATCACAAACTTCGGATGGTTCCACTGGGGTTATACCAATAGTTACCCAGAAAAAGTTAGAAGAATTAAAACCACTTCTAACTTCTGGGTAACTATTGTGAAAGTCCAGGCTGACCAACTGGGACTGCCCCCCCCACCACCCCCCACCATCCCTCCCCCTCAATTCCGGATGGCCCTGTGCACCCTAACCCACAGATCCTATCCACTTACCTTAGACACTTAACTTCTCCCTGGCCTGCCAATGTCCCTGGCCCTTTAAACTTAGATGCTTGATGACATCTAGTGCTGTAAAAAAAAGGGGCATGGCCTCCTTGAATTCACTGGAGCTATGCTTCGCTGGGGCTTGTGAGGAGTCTTTCGCTGCAGGCCCCAAGCAGCTCAAATAAAGTGGCCACACTGTTTTCAAGACCAGCTAAGCATGTATTTATTTCTTCTAATTTCTGTGGGCCACACTTCCTGACGCTAGTCAGATGTTACGGCCCAATAAGGAAATAATTTCATTGAACAGAATTTTGCTCTTGACGGGTGGGCGGGCCCCACCAGCTCGGCGGGTGGGCGGGCAGCCAATCACTGCTGCTGAAACAGGCCCTGCCGCCATTTTAAGTGGGTGGGCCAATTAAGGCCTGCCCAGCGTGACGCCTGACGGGAAGCGCTAGGCACTTCCTGTGCAAGGGAGAGGCATTCCCCAACTGTCAGAGTGCACTCTTTTGTGCACATCTCCCTGAGACTGCTGCCTCAGGGAGATAACTGACAGTGTTTCAAACTTCAATAGCACCATTCTGGACTACAGGATTAGATGGGTTGATTTTGATCGATGTCTTCCAAATTCCTTGTAGTTTGTTGTTGATGACACGAAGTGGTCTCTCAGTACTCAGTCTGTGGTTTTTAATATCTCTACTGGTGATTTTTCCCCTTTTCCTTTTGACAGGGGTTTTCAGAGAAAGCAGATTACAGAGATGTGAGGAATAGCCAGCTAGCTACAGTGGCAGAATTATTTAATTTATAATAAATACTCAATTGGCCATTGACAGGTCGGCAGGTGGACAGCTGATCGCGCTGTTCCCCCACCTTCCTGAATATTTAAACAGGCCCCACCCCCAGCTCGCCAACGGAAAAATTCTGCCCTTTGATTTTTCCCGTCATGGAAGCTGCTCTGTCAGTGCAGATGCTTTTGCATTTGATCCAGTTAAGATTGTTTTCCTCCAGATAAGCAGTTGTGACACAAAAGATTTCCTCTCCGATCATGTGACCGGAAAGTTCTTTGCAAAAGAAAAAATTTTCTTTGTTAGAATCCCCATCAACGTTCCTGACATTGGCTAAGATCTGCCAGTATCTGCTAATATCTGTGGAGTCGTCAACCTGCAGGGCAAATTTCCACTCATTTCTAATTTCTCTTGAAGCATCTGTGCAATATTAACTGACATTTTGTTAATACGCCGTTTGAGTATTGATTTGTTTGACAGCATCAGCTCCTAGCATTACTCTCACATTACTTTTGCATGTCGGCAGTTAGGATTTCGGCAATGGTGTATGGCTTTTCAATTTCGCTATGAGCTCAGCTATCCTCTAACTCGCCTCTTGAGACACGCACTCTCCATTATATGTTAATTTTCCCTTTACACCTTGTTTCCAAAGGCCAGGTAGCTGGCACTGGACTGTCTGTGCACGAACCTGGCTTTTTTTTCTCTTGGTTCTGTTGTCATGACTACATTTGAATCTGAGCAGGATTCTCCTCTTCTAGAACTTACCCATGGCCACGTATAATGATACCATATGCCAGCAGTTCATTCAGGGTGCTGCTCCAAAGGGGCATTCTTGCCCCATCATCCCGCAGTACTGAGTTATGAACCTTCGGTTGCCTTCTCAGATCTCTGTCACCTTCCCTTACTTGGAACTTCCTTCTGGGACCTCTCCCTGTCCCCTCGCCCCTGTTTGGGACCTCTCCCTGTCTCCCCTCTCCCCTGTTTGGGACCTCTCCCTGTCCCCTCGCCCCTGCTTGGGACCTCTCGCTGCCCACCTGTCATAGTGTCATAGGCCTGAATTTTTCAGGCAGCGGGTGCGCTCAGTGTTACCTGTGCAGGCGGGGGGAGGAGAGGGAGTCAGGGCCAGCACTCTTTCGCGCAAGCATGGAGCTGCCTCATGGAGATTGAATTGCTACTGAAAATATTCAATTTATGGAATAAAAGTTTATTTAAACATGTCCACTCATGTCACTGTGTCACATGAGATGGGACATGTTTTTATATGTAGGAAATTTGTTAAATTAATAGTTTTCGGAAAGCTTATCCCTCCCGTGGATATAGTTGCATTAAAACAAATGCCATCCAATCCAACCTTGCCATGCTCGCTTGTGCGCTCTGCCTTCCAGACTGACTTGATTTTGCTTCTATATTTGTCTGTGCATTACCCACCACTATACTTCCACTCTGCATCCCATCTCCCTGCCAAATTAGTTTGAATAACCACCAACAGCACTAGCAAACCCCCCCGCATGGATGTTGGTCCCGTTCCGGTTCAAATGCAACCCGTCCGAATTGTACAGGTCCCACCTTCCCCAGAAATGGACCCAATGATCCAGGAATCTAAAGCCCTCCCTCCTGCATCAACTCTTCAGTCACGCATTCATCTGCTCTATCCGCCTATCCCTAAACTCACTAGCACATGGCACCAGGAATAATCCAGAGATTACAACCTTTGAGGTCCTGCTTTTCAATTTGCTACCTAGCTCCCGAAATTGTTGAAGGACCTCACACTCCACCCCTCTTTCTATCTATGTCTTTGGTACCAACGTGAACCACGATCTCTGTTGGCCCTCCCTCTCCAGAATGACCTGAAGCTGTTCAGTGACATCCATCCTTGACCCTGGCCCCAGGGAGGCAACCCGCCATCCTAGAGTCACATCTGTGGCAGCAGAAACATCTGTCTGTACCCCTCACTATGGAGTCTCCTGCCACTATTGCTCTTCCTTTCTTTCTCCTCCCCTGCCCCCCACTTCTGCTGCTGGGCTCTGGCTGCCCTCCCCAGGGGAACCGTCATTCTCACTTTTCCAATATGGAAAAACTGTTCTTGAGTGAGATGCACTCTGGGGATTTTCTGACTACCTGCCTGCCTCCTCCTCCTGACCGGTGGTCACCCATTCCTTCTCTGACTGTACTTGCTTAAGCTGCGGGGTGACCACATCTAAAAACATGCTATTCATGTAACTCTCAGCCCTGCGGATGCACCGCTGTGCATCCAGCTGATGCTCTGAAACTTGGTGCCCAAGCTGGTCAAACTGGTGGCACTTTCTGCAGATGTGGCCATCCAGACTGCCAGAAGCATCTGAGATTTAGCACATTCTGCAGGCCGTGCAACACACGGGACTCAGCTCCCCTGCATACATTTAGTTAAAATACTCTTACCCTAAATTTAAAGCAAGTAGAAAATTATTTAAGTTTCTTTCTTCATAAAAAAAAAACTGTCCTGAATCTCACTGTTTAAACTGTCATCTCTTGCCCCTCTCTCTACACTTGCTCCTGCCCTGGAGCCAGTCACATGGCCTGGGTTTTTGTGGCCGCCTTCATTTTTCTCTCTATGCCCGGGCGCATGGGCGTGTCCTGGGCCTAACAAGCTTAAAAGAATCTGAACCGCGTATGTGCAGCCCATTCCTGGCCAAAGCATGCGCTGGAGACCCGGGGCTCGTTGGCGTATCTGATGGCACACTTGGCCAACCTTCATGGCACACCGGTTGGGAACAGCTGCTTTATGGGCTTAAGCTTGGAATCAAGCATGTTGCTCTCCCTGGAACACTCTTAACGGTAAACCAGCATTGGAATAGGTATTACATTGGTAGGTTTAGTGGGATAAAGATCTGAATGGTACTCAGCTGCAAAAGAAACAGATGACTCCTCAAAAATGACAATAGGGACTTTATATATTGTGGCTATTGTCGATTGGAATGGCGAATCAACCTCCAGGAGCTTATCCTCCAGATTACTAAGTGTTGCAATGGCCTCTTCCTCATTACCTTCTTAAGGAGCTCTGCTGCCATGACTTCCCTTTAGATTAAGCTTGTTAGTTACTCCCTTTAAAGAATACTAATTATGCTAGGGGACTTATTCCACTCCAAACATTCTCATTACAGTCATAAGTCCTCACCTTATTTTAAGCTAATGGACTGCAGCAGTTTAATTAGTAGAAAAAGTAGAAGTACTCACCTGACCCAATCAGCTGCCTCCCCCGCGTCATGTCACTTTTTGAATCATGACATCACTTCGAACTCCACCGCCTGAAGGTCCTGAGGGTACACCGCTCCTCTCCGGTCTCGGCCTCTGTTTTTCATGCCCTTTTATACCACTCTCACTGGCCTCTCCTCTCCGTTCTGGACTCAGACCACAGGACAATATTGATGCTCTCAGGAAAATGTCCTTTTCCTGCAATAGCTGAATGTTTTTGGGGTTAACATTCCCATCCACCTTCCATAACAATTTGTCTAATGATTGAAGATGTTTATGAACTGTTTCAGTGGCAAATCATCCATGTATTCACGTACTGCAACAAACATTTTGGCTGTGTAAAGGCCTTCAATTTTTGTGATTCTCATGAAAAATAGGAGCATTGTGAAACGCTTGTGAGATCTCTGTCCAAGTTGAGCTATGATCCTCAAATGTGAATGCAAACTTGTACTGATCCCTTTTTGCTATTGGTATGCTCTAGAATCTACTTGCAATCTATAGCTCTTGCTGGTATTTCAGAAAACAATGTGGGTGCTTTTCTAAGAATGGGTGTACATCAATGCATCAGCTTGTCACAAATGTGCCTTGCCTTAACACGGCCTGCTTAAAGAGTGATTCTTATTATCTCTTCCAAAAAAGAAATGCTTTCCCTGGGAATCGGGTACTGTTTGAGAAAAGAATGTCAGGGTCCATTAATTATTTCTTCACCTTGCAATTTCCCACAATCGTGCTCAAAAGCTACCAAATGCTTTAATAGCAAAAATTGAATAAACCTCAGAAATCTCAACCAGTTCACTAGTTCCCCGTTCCTACTAAAGTGCTGCCCCTGCCCTTGGTTATAATCAATAATAAGAGCTTGATATTACTTTAACAAATCACTGCCTACTATCTGTTTTCCATTTACAATGTTCGTAAATTCTGGTAACTCAACAGTTAATGAAGCCTCTTGCACTTTCAGGATCAAGGCATTTCCTTTATACATGCTCATTTCTCCATTAAACTTATTCAATCGGATGGCTGTGAAGATTTGATCCCTTAGCCTGAATATCTAGTGAGGACAAGCATAATATTGACAAGTATAATTAGAGTTTGCTCAACCCCAACCCCACCAAACCCTGGAGGTTTGGCCAAAATCTCCGGTCGCTGTTCACATTGCCTTGGACCCTCTTTTCCAATGAAGCAAGGTTCGCTTCTGTGGTGGTTCTACGGCATCAAGGGCTGGGTAGAGCTGAGAAGGTTCTGAAGGTGTGCGCATTTTGTTGACAGTTGTACCGTGGCCATTTGAGTTGATGGGGAGCTGTTGTCCAATGAGAGTCAGTGGCTATGTCCTTGAAGAATTCTACTTGAGGTAGAAGGACTTAGTGACTGAAAAGGATGCCCTATATGCTGAGTGGACTGCCTGATAAATCTGAGATGTATCTTTATGATATCTGCTGTTTAATGTGTAGTTTATAACTTGCATTGACTGAGTTGCCTGTTGATTCATGTTCAATTTATTTTGATTTTAGGATTTTTGTTAAATGAGTTTGTAAAAGGTGATATCTTGTGCACTGCTTTTTCATTAGGGTTGTATGGTAAATTCAGGTCTTTTGGTTTGTTGAAAGCCAATGGAGAGGGGAGCCTATTGTGATCTCCTTCCATGCCAAGATGTTAGCTTTACTAGGAACCCTACACTTAACTGTTGTCAAAATGCCTCCACCTTATTGAGAAGTGTCAGTCTTCAACAACAAAGTTATGACATTTCTTCCCCTCATCTTCCTTTTGCCTTGTCATCATCATTTCTGTATGCAAGTAAATAAGTGTTTTTCAAATAACTTCATTTTACTTCGCTCGCTTTTTACAGACTGTCCAAAACACTTTCCCATCTTTGACAGGTTTATTAGAAGATTATAAATCACTCACCTGTGACCA
This sequence comes from Carcharodon carcharias, assembly GCF_017639515.1. NCBI lineage: Eukaryota > Metazoa > Chordata > Chondrichthyes > Lamniformes > Lamnidae > Carcharodon > Carcharodon carcharias. The sequence goes on from NC_054473.1 coordinate 77,283,742, forward strand.
CAATGTGTGTGTCTTTGTGTTGTCATCAGTGGGTGTGGCTTGTCAGATCTCAGTCGCAGATTTAGCTGCAGATATCACATCATTGAATCTGCTATGTTGGCTAACTTCCGACCACCTGCTATCTGACCTTGGTTGACCTTCATCAATATGATACATGCTATACAGTGGAATCCGAGTATTCAAATTTGGTTATCATTCTGACATGGCTTTGCCTTGCTACGGGGTCTTGCTGACCCTGTCAGAGCCTGCAGCAGTGCAGCCAGCAAACTCAGCAAGTTTGCATTTCTCAGCACCATCAGCAGTCAGTGCCAACACATGGACTCTAATTTTATAAAACATTTTGCTGGGGAAAGCAGTGAATGTTTGTTCTAGTCTTTCGAAAGAATAATCCTCAGATTGAGAGTTAAAACTGCGGCACTTCACGCATCATATGAACTTGTCCCAGAAGCATTTCAATTAAAAGACTAAATGAAATGTGGAATTTGCCAGGGAGAAAGAATTGTTGTGGGACCAGTGGTTTTTTGAACCCTGAAACTTGAACAGAATTTTGAATATGTGGGAGAGCTAATGATAATGGAAGAATTTCGAAACAGCATCCCAATAGCTATTAGGTCACAAAGTTTCTAATATAAGGGAAATGCCAGTTCTGGCAGATGGGTATGATATATCAGATAGACAGCTAAGGTACAGTAGATCTCCATTTCTAAACCCACAGGGAAGCTGGAGGAATAAAAATGAGTCTGGCTTTAGGGAGAAGACAGATGCTGATCCATTTAATAAAAATTATAGTATAAAGGATAAAAGTGATGTAAAGAAACCAATATCCTCTCAGCTTCCAACAGTTGCTTTTACATGCTCCATTTTATGATGAAAGTTAAATCGGTGGCAGCAATAGGGTCACTTGAGAAGCCTTCAGAAAAGACAGTACCAGTAAGTGAAATGGGTGTTAAAACAGTGGCAATGGTACAATTGAAACATGTTCCCTCAACTGACTAGAATGGACAATATGGCTCAGGAATGTCAGGGGGATTCTTCCTTTTGAATACTGATAAAGTGAGTCTGGTTACCATAGGTTATAAAGATTTTGTCTCCAGCGAAACAAGTAAACAAGTTAATAATTTGGGAAACACTTGGGCAGTTCAGTCAGATGGTTTGATGACAGAAAAGGTATTAATGGGGCTATTAGGGGGACTGAGTGAATGTGTTCCCTTGTATAGGGTAAGTGACATCACTGATAAAGCGGCAGATGTAACTACTCTAAAAGCCGAATATGAGTGTCGGTCATGGAAAAAGTAGAACACTTTGAAATGTCTAAATGATAAACTTGTAGAAGCAGATTCAACAAAGATAGATCTTCAATTAAATCTTGATGAACTTTGTATCAGAAGTTTCTAAGTATTGTGAAAAATGCCTTGAACAAGAGAGGGAATTGCTGATGAATCAGGATAGTTGGTTACAATGCAGAATTAAAAAGCAAGACTCATGAACTATTGGAACATTGTTGTGAAAAAGAATGAAATTCTTCTCCGATGCAATCTGGAGAACAAAAACGGTGAGATGTATCAAAATTTAATGAGTAAATTTGAGTCTTAAGGAGCAGTCAGCAACCGTGGGGGAAAGGCTCCAGAATGAACGGAATGCCCATGTGAAGTTGTCAAACTTGTATGAGGGTTCTGCAGATGACTGGAACAAAGGCAACTGAACTCAGCAGTTGAGGAGCTTTCAAAGTCTACTGAAACAAGCAAATGAAGCCCATAAAACATCTGAAGATTGACTGGTTGAGGTAGATGCTGATAAGACCAGCGCAGTTGCTGAGATGAATAACAGGATCTTGGAAAAGAATTAGAAAATAATTGAGTAAACAAATATTTGGATGAAGTGGTGAAAGCAGTGGAAATGAAGGTTCCACTTTTGAAGGGTCAGCAGGAAGATTACGTACGTGTCTAGAAAGAAGCCAAACTAGAAGATGACTTGAATAAATGGTGCAAATCTCCCTCATCTGGTGTTGATATAAACAATAAAAGAACAAGAATAAGGAAGACGATTTTGAAGCTGATGGTCAATCAGAAATTCAAGTTTTCTTCAATAAATTTAAAAGGACCAATGGAAGGCATGCTTCCATCAGTAGAGGAGAAGAGTAAGATGATCCCATCTTCTGCATTAAAGTTGGAAACCTATGGGAAAGTCATTTGTATCATAATGTGTGACTAATATGCATCTATATATGAAGGGGGGAGGCTGCCAGAGTATTGGTTTACAGTTCCAAAGAAAAGGCGGAAAACTGCTGCACAAAACCAGTATAAGCTGGTTAACATGCTCCTAAAGAAAGCTTCAACGTGTCTGCATTATATTTGATTGACATTGAAAAGATTATTGGAAAAACAACGTAGTTACTGATGTTCTGTCCAGAGTTTAAAGAAAGGGTGTAGGAGAAAACGCAGGCCCTGAGTTGTGATAATTCATGCTAATACTACATGTTATATGTACTTGCTTTTGTTTTAGGTAAGCTTTTATAACTGTAAATATGATATTTGCAATTGTGAAGTACAGTTTTTGATAAACTATTTGCTAAAAGTTCTTTTTTGTTCTTTCATGGGACCTAGGTGTAGCTGGCTAGGTCAGCATTTTCATTACCCATCACAACTTGCCCTTGAGAAGGTGGTGGTGAGCTGCTTTCTTGAATCGCTGCAGTCCATGTGGTATAGGTGCACCCACAGTGCTGTTAGAGAGGGTATTCCAGGATTTTGACCCAGCGACAATGAAGAAACAGCAATATAGTTCCAAATCAGAATGGTGTGTGACTTGGAGGGGAGCTTGCAGGTAGTGATGTTCCCTTGCATCTGCTGCCGAAGGAGCTTTGGTGAGTTGCTGCAGCGCATCCTGTAGATGGTACATGCTACTGCCACCGTGCATTGGTGGTGGATGGGGTGCCAGTCAAATGGTGCTTTTTCCTGAATGGTGTTGAACTTCTTGAGTGTTTTTGGAGCTGCACTCATCCAGGCAAGTGGAGAGTATTCCATCTCATTCCTGGTTTGTGCCTTATAGATAGTAGACAGGCTTTGGGGAGTCAGGAAGTGAGTTACTTTCCACAGAATTCTCAGTCTCTCACCTGGTCTTATAGCCACAATACTTATATGGCTGATCCTGTTCAGTTCCTGGTAAATGGTAACTCACAGAATGTTAAAGTTTATGATGATAATAATTTATTGTAAGGAGGTCATCACTGCAGTGAAGCTTTCTTTTCCCAAGCAAAGAAGTGTGAGAAATATAACATTGCTGCCTGCTGCTCTGGGTCGCAGAGGGGAGTGGTTAGAATGCACTACCAGGTGATGCCCAGTGATGCAGGTGCAGAGAGTGGTGGCTGGGTGGGGATGCAGGGGGAACAGGCTATGCATGTGTGAAAGATGGCTTAAAGCGCTTTGTTTTAAACATGACTATGGGACAGGAGTTTTGGTGTGAAAAGAGTGACTAGGTTACTGGGGGTATTTTGGCAGTGTGTAAAGTAAGCCCATGTAACAGTTTCAGTTTGGAACTGAGGAGGCGACAAGGGGTTGCCAACTCCTTATGGCTGTGGTTAGCTCCCTGCAGCTCAGGGTCAGACAAAGCCAGGAGCAGTAGTTGCTCAGTGCAGCTGGGGAGATTGGGGTTCAGAGAAACCCAGGAGCAGTCATCAGCTCAGTCAGGCTGCCAGATCCGTGAAGCTGGCAGTTGATGATCAAGGAAAGCCCGTGAACAGTGGCGTTTTGCTCAGGGAGCAGGTTTTGTTGAAATCGTGTCGGTGATTAGATGCTGTGGTTCAGGCTTGTGAATCCAGTGGGATGCAGTCTTGGGAGAAGAGATTGAGCTGCTGGGAAGAGTGTGCAGTTGTAGGGCTGTCTGAACTGGAGCTGCTGTTGAAGGAAATTGGAGGCTAGATGCTTGAAATAGAGCTGGACTACTTTGTGGGGAAAACAGTTTTAAAGGATGTCGGTGACTCAAAGCGATCACTGACTTATGGGTGGGCTGCTGAGAGAATTTGTGGTCTGCCATTTGGTAGTAACCACAGTTTGTCTATTAATTCATGTTTATCTCATGTTAATTCTGAATGTTAGACTGAGTATATGATAGATAATAATTAGTTTTTGCATTGGTTTCTCTTTGTTATGTTCCTTCTGGGGGTTGCTTTGCTCAATGAACATGGTTGCACACCTATCTACTGGTGAGTGTGTTGGTAAACAAGATACTTAAGATGCAGAGACCTGCTTTCCAGACTGTACTGGAACCTTGCATATACCTCTTACTTGTATGTCTTCACCAGTATACATTTTTTACTTAGCATCTGAATTTTCCAGATTTAATGCATGGTCTCCTCCATTCAGATTTTTTAATGTATGTTCCCATATAACCGTTGTGGATGCCCCTGTATCCATCTTAATTAGGATGGGTTTCCTGTTGACTTGCACTGTCATGTAGATTGGCTCTGTTTTACCTATTTTTAAGTTGTGTTGTGAGTAAATATCTGATTCTGTTTCTTCTGGTTCCTCTATTATGTGGATTTCACGATTTCTACCTTTCTGCTTAAAATTTTGTCTTAATTTGTCTTTACAATATCGCATAAAGTGCCCATAACGATGGCAGTAGAAACACTAGCTTCTTTTAAATTGTCGTTTGCTTGCAGGCTGTCTGGTTACATTTCTGCCATTATTATTGTAGGTTTTCTCTGTTAAACCATTGCTTTTTACTGGTCTGTTAATGGTGGCTGTTCCCTGCCTTTCCGAGGAGCCCAATGATTTCACACCATTTCTAACCGGTGCTTCCCTCCCGACGTGAAGGACGGCCCCGTTTTGTGCTCCCTTGATTGCTTCTGAATCCCTGACTGCACTCTCCAATACGAGCGCCAACTCCAGTGTTTTGCTGAAGTCTAAATTTGTTTCTGACAGCAATCATTTATGAATGGTGTCTTCATTAATCCCACATACTAATTGGTCTCTTAACATGTTGTTAATTGAGATCCTGACCTCACAGTGCTCTGTCAGTTGTTTTAAGGCTGCCATCTAGCAAGCGACTGTCTCTTCAGGGACATGACACCTCAAATTAAATTTAAGACGCTAAGTTGTTACCGAGGGTTTCAGCTTTCTTTTCACAAGATTTACCGACTCATCAAAACTCTTGGAATCTGGGACATTGGGTGCCGTTAGACTACGGATTAGGCTGTATGTTCTACTGACACATGTCAATGAGGGGATCGCCCACCTCTTCTGGCCAAAAAGAAGAACTCAAGGCGTTCATTAGAATGTGACCAGTCATCGATGGCCTGATCAAATGGTTCAATTTAGCCAAACTGCGGCATACTGGAGGGAGATAACTCCGACGACTGTGATGAAAGCTGTACTTAAAATCGCCTTGCAAAGTACGGCTGATTTAATTATGTTTAATTTTTGTGGTTTTCTTTGGTGTCATCAACTGGTAGTGTTTTGCCTCGTCGCCATTTGTTATGTTCCTACTGTTGGGCTGCTTTGCTCAATGAACATGGTTCCACGCCTATCTACTCGTGAGTGAGTTAGTAAACAAGATACTGCAGTCGCAGAGACCAATGTAAGATGAAGCATATGCTGTTTATTAGTGCAAGTAACAGAGCACTAACACATGTCTGCTTCTCAAACCAGACCTTATTCTAAACTACTGTTTAACAATGTAGCACACACTACACAGCAGTTGGGTAATACAGTCAAGTGGTCAAACTGCTCACATTCTCTTAAAGGTGTATTGCACCTCAGATTACCACACACTTGTATAGTAAAAGTTCTTGTTTAAAACAGTGGAATACAATCAACTCCTGTCCTTTACGGGGGTTCCATTCCCATGAAATCTTGTGAAGGATGAAATCACCAATTGCGCATGTGCAGAGATGGCATCTGCGCAGTGCATGCATTCTATGTGGGAAAGGTGAGAATTTAACATTGTAAATCGTGGATATACAAAGTTTTGGGGCCACGACCCGTGATTTGGTGTACCTGCACATTTGGATGGGTAAGCAAATTCACGATAGAGGAGGTCGCAAATTATTATCTGTATTGTGGCTCTATTCTGAGTAATTATCTGGGATATCAAGCTTTGTCTACTTTTAATGCAGAAGTTGCTGGTCCCTAAGCAGATTATAACAGAAGTTGATGGTCTTGTCTGAGATCATAACAACCTGTAAGTAAAATGAAGAACATACTGAGTGTCCTACATGTAAAATTGGAAGATAATACAAACTCAGATTAACTACAGACTCTTAAGTGAGGAGATTATTCAATTGGCTGCATTTTTCGTGTCCCCAGCATGTAGAATAGCTGGGTGCCAACCCCACCACCTTCCCATCCACAACTGAGCTCACTCCCATAATGTGCTGAAATCGCGCCCACCATATTAAGGAGATAATCAAGGGTCGATTAGGCTTGTTACCAAGCCAATTGACTCTAATAGGCTTCCCACACTATAAAACATTTGGCGGGGGTGGGGGGAATTCTCCGCTCCCGCCTGTGGCAGGAGCCAAAATGTCAGTTTCCCATTGGTGGGAAAAGGGGTTGCGATCTTCCGCTCCAGCCTTCGATGGTGGATCATGTTTCCTGCCGAGCCATGTCGGGAAGGCAATTTGAATACATGAGAATATCACAAATGCTCGTTACCATGGTAGCTGGGCAGAATCATACCCTGACACTGGATCAAATGGCAAAGCCATGTTGGTGTCTAATTAGACCGACGTGCATCACGACTGGATATAAGCAACATGCGCTGCGCTTGCGCCTCCACAGACTCCGTGCCAGGCTTCAGATTTCAGGGGGCTCTCAGGCAAGGCTCCACATATAAGACCAGCCCAAGGAAGGTGGGAGTGGGTTAAAAGTTTGACTAGGTGGGCAAGACAGAGGCAAGGGGAAGGGGCTGGAGGGCAAAGGCTTGACTGGGGAGGGAAATACTGGGGAATGTTGAATGCTGACACATGACAGGTTAAGGGGATGGGCAGCAGGGAGAAGACTGGGGCAAAGAAATCTTGTGGCCAGGTAGTAAAGAAAGTCGAGGGCATCAGTACCAAGGGATACCCAGGCAGAATGAAAAGACAGCCAACTAAAGCTCTTAAGTAGGGATTTGAACTTGTAAAGACTAGGACAGAGCATGTTAGTCCGTGGTCAGTATGTTGTGCAGAGGGCATGGTCAGCCCCTCACACGGCAGTCCGGGAGTTTTCTGGCATGGTAATCGGCTGCAGATGGCAGAGTCACAGTTGGGAGGCCTCTGCAGCCTGTAGATTGGGAATAGGTAGTGTAGGGGTGGGCAATCGATGGTCTAAGGGGCTCCTTTTATGTCACAGTGCAACAGGTCTTAGGGAGGGGTGAAGTCTACATTGTGTATAGGAACATTCATTTCAAATGACTTGGTGGGAGGAGGGGTGAGGAAGGCGGCCAGGCCAGGGAGGACCCCAGGGGTGGGTGGGCCTCCATCAGGAGTCCCCTTTTGAAGTCAGGCAGCAAACCCCCCCCCCCCCCGCCCCCTCCCCACCCCACCTTTAAGGTCTGGTGGTGTCCGGACCTCCCTCCCACTGCAACCCTTCCCCCCCAGGCCTTCCCTACCCTCCCCGTCCTTGGAACCCTTGAACTTAATTTTCACCCAGTGACTGGACTTGGGTCGCAATTCTCCCATGTCCCCGTCAGTGGGTTCAGTGGTAAGCGGGGTGGGGGGGAGAATTCGGCAGGAAAAATAGGTTTCATTCCGGCATCATTTATCAGTGGGATTTTCCAATCTGCCCGCCATGGCAGATTGGGAATCCTGCTACAGGCCGATGTGAAGCCAATCTGCATCCTGCTAATGGGATGCAAATGAAGGCCTGACTGGAATTGCTCCCGATACCTGATTCTCCATTATGCCAGTGGGAAAACATGCCAATGGGAGATGAAGTCAGAGGAAAAGGTGGTTGAAGATGAGGCTGAGGGTGGTGAAGGTGTTGGGGAGGTTGAACATGGGAGGGGGGAGGCAGTTCGGTGGGGTAAGTTGTAATGGGGGAGAAAGGTGCTAGTGGGGAGGAGGGTGTAAGGAGGGGTGGAATGTCCAGGTGAATGTAAGGAAGGGTTTGTGGAGGCAATGATTGCATCCTGGTGAGTGAACTGAGGGTGGGCGTGGTAGGAGGGGGATGGTTAGAGGGGCAGAGGGAGCCTGGGAGGTTAAGGGTGCTTCGGTAACAGTAGAAGGGAGTGGCAAGTGTGTTTGGTCATGTACACGGAGGCAAACATGGACCCTGAGGGTGGGAAGGAGGAGGCCGGGGAGTTCAACGTGGACGGAGGTGGGTTCTCTGGAAGATAGGGAACGTACACATTCACCTGGTCATCCTAGAATGAGAAGTTTTCGGACTGGAAGGTGATGGTGGGGAGGTTGAAGGTTTCGCAAGGGGGGGTCTATTGTTATGGGGGAAAGAACATGGGTGCCTGGGGGAGGGGACATGGTGGGAGAGCTCATCAGAAATCTGACTTGTCATCCTTAACGATATTAAAAATGAGCAAAGTCTTGCGTTGAACGAGCACAGGTGCTGCATTGGAGTGCAATCGTTGGGTGGAGATGCAGGTCAGCTCACTCAGCAGGCAGCTTTGAAAGTGCTCGGGACATTGAGATGAGTGTGATGGATGGGTGCTTGCTCCAAAAGGCCCTGCCACAGGCAGTTCTCCCTCCAGAATCACTCGTGGTCCGGCTGCGTACAGCTGAACTGCTAGTACAGCAGTAGACATTATTTAGTGTGAATGAATAAATGTGCAGCTAATACTGTGAAAGTATAGTGTTTACCTATGAAACCACTTGAGATCAAATTTTCTTGATTTTACTTTGCCACTTTTAGGTGCTCCCTTGACATCTGTGGAGTTGTTGGCCCTGTTGGTTTTGATGGCTTTGGCAACCGCCCTTTGGAGAGCTGAGGCCTTGAGAGCCAGGCTTACTTTGGTTGTCCCCTTGTGGGCCAGCTGTTCCCTCTGGGGCAATAGAACAAAGAAAAAAACAAGTACAGCACAGGAACAGGCTCTTCGGCCCTCCAAGCCTGTGCCGATCATATTGCCCGTCAACTAAAACATTTTGCACTTCCGGGGTCAGTATCCCTCTATTCCCATCCTATTCATGTATTTGTCAAGCTGCCTCTTAAACACCAGGATGAGGTTTAAGGGGTCACAGGCAAAGGAGATTTGGAGGGAGCAGAGAACCTCAGAGTCCTTAATGGATAGCCCAGGGCTGCCCAGCTGCTGCTGCTACTCCCTTTGGGTGCCTGAGGACCCCTGCCTACTCTTTGACGGGAATGGGCAGCTGGAGGGTCGCCAAGGTCTCCATTCCCCTGTCGCATAGCCACTGCATGAACTCACCTGTGGCAATAGCACGATGGAGTGCAGGTCTGCGAGCATCTCCGGCAGAAACTGGGCGTTCTGTAGAATAGGGGTGTCCATGGCGTCTGCCATCCTCCCCGGACCTCCATCGCGCACTTAGGTGCACCACTTCATCAGAGAGTAGACAGATGGACTCCTCCAACTTGGGTGCCACTCTTGAGGGCTTCCAGCAGCTCTGCGTGATCTTCCCCCACCTCTTGCTGACTCTCCACCATGTTGGAAATTCCAGAGGTTCATCATCTGACTCAAACCTCTCAGATGCCTCTGCCCCAGCAGTCCTCTGAGAGCCGGGGAGCTCGGCTGGAGCTGCCTTCCCCTGCTGCGGACACGTGTCTGTGCGGTGACCACCAGATTGTGAGACCCTTCCTAAATTGGCACTAATACCCACCAAGGTGTGTGTTCTTGAGTTGGAGGAGGGTGCAAGTGACTTCTGTGATACCTCTACAGGTGTGGAGCTCTCCTCTTCCGCTCCCTCCTGGCATACCTCTGGGCTGGGGCTGGCGCCTGATGGTGAGTCGTTGTCCTCTTCCTCCTCGGGCCTTGGTCTCTTCCTGGAGGTACCTGAATGTTAGATAGAAGAGTGCAAGTGACAGCATCAGCTGCCTCCAACATTGAATGGATGAATCCTTACTGGATGGACACCCAAGCCTGAGCTCCCCATTGCCAATGTCTCTGTCCTGCGCCACTCCTGTGAGCTCAGATGCCCTCCCCTTGAATCCTGTCAGTGACCTGAGAAATGATTCCCTCCCTGGCACACTCACATTCTCCGTGATTGCGTCAGAGTTTCTGCTCAAAGAAGAGAACATGTTTGAGAGGAGTTGCATGGATTGGAGCAGTGGAAATTGGCTCATATATCATAACTCCCCTAGTAAGTTAGCCCATTTTGTGGCAGGTCGTCACTGGTGTGAAACGGGTAGAAGGGTTGTGGACTAGCTCCCTCCAGAACACTGAGCAAATCCACATGCAAGGGGAAGCCTCAGACAGGCATGTGATTTGTGGAGATTGCTGATTCTCTCTGCACCTACGCCAGTTCCCCCACCCCCATCCCCTACACCCCTGCCCCCCAAACCAATCTCCTTCCACGCAGTGTTCCATGTCCGAAGGATGAGGGAGGTACAGTGGGTTTTCCACCGCAGTGTGGATGCACTGAAGTGGGACTGAGAGGCAGGATATGCCATTACCACTAGGGGCTTGGATTCTGACATTTTGGAGTTTTAGTGGTTTATGCAACCATCTGATGAGACCTCTTGTGTGTACTCCCTGGGCACTAACTGCATAGGCCACCTGCACCCACGCAACATTGGTATCCCTGCTTAGCCTCCTCCTATCAGGTGGATACAGCACATTGCTGCATACCTCAACATGGCCCAGGAGGACATACAGGGACGCATCACTAAACTTTGGAGCTGGGCTGAAGGATGACCTTGAGACATCTCTCTCCTTTTGGTCTGACATTGTGGATGTCCGGGCACCTTTTAAATATGGCACACGGATATCACTGCGGGATGTGTGCCATCAAGCCAGCCCTGCAACAGAAGACAACGAAAAACCCCCTAGATGCATAATTATATCGAGGCTGGAAGATAAGGCGTGGTGGTTTCCTGTCGGCCTCTGCAACGGGAGGCACTATCTGCCACCACCATGTGACATAGGGGGTGCACAAGAGGTTGGCATCATCCTGCAATTCTTTTTCTGTTCACTGCAGCACTGTCGCTGCAGGGACTGGAGAGTTAATCATATTGGCTGGCAGCTCTCTATGGTGGGACTTCTGAGTGAGGGGCAGGAGTCCTGCCTGCAGCCACTTAACACTCATTCGAGCATGAAATGGCTGTGGGGCACTCAGAGTGGGCGGGAATATGTTCCCCGCTGACTCTTTGGATGGCGAGAAGCGAGACTCCACAATCGAAATTTTCAGGCTGTGGGTGATATGAATTTAAACAATGAACCTGGAACAGAATCCCAAGAAATGAAAATCTAAAAGCGGCTGAAGCTTGACCAGAGATGTGTGCCAAAGAAACAATTGAAGGAGCTTCATTACAGATTTGGAATTTGAGGAATTGACCAGAGTGAGTGGAGGTCCATTGCAAGACACTGAGTGATGCAGAGTGAAGGAACCTGGCCAGATCACAACTCAGATGAGCAAAACTACAAAAAGGAAGCTGTATGTATGTTGTGGAAAAGGCAGCAGTCCCAGGGACTCAGCACATTGCAGAAGCTTGAAGACTTGAGCAGGTTTAAAAAAAAGTTAAAAAAAGGAACCTGCAGAATTAAATCAAAAAGAGGAAGAAACTGCTGCAATTTTCCAAAAGTTGTAAAAAAAAGGACCCACGAGTGCTGAAGGAAGCCTGTCGAACCTGAAGAAGTGTGGGGATTCGGAGAGAAAACTAACAGCTGCAGACAGCTTGAGAAAAAAATGGTTACTAATGACATTTAAAGCTGCAACTACTACTGAAAAAACAGCCATGGATAGAAAACTAGAAGAGCCGGACACATCTTGGATAGGCAAGTGTCTAAACCAGACCCAAGAGTGGGAGCCTTGGAGAATTTTTACTTTACAGGAGAATGACAGGATTAAATAGGAAATCAGAAGAAGAACTAGTTGATAATTTTCTATTCGTAGCTGGTTTATTTGCGGGTGAAATACTCCACAGCCAATGTATAGATTAATACTTAACAACATTTGGTGAGATATTAAAAAGTCTTTGACAGGTATGTTCAACTCCAAGTTGTGGAGAGTGCTAGACCCTCAACAAAGGTCTAGCACGCGCCCAATAAAGCACCGTGGGCAACATGAGACCTCAGACCGAGGGAGACAGTATTCAAGTAAACCACAGGATGGTTGCCGACCATGTCAGTACATTGAAATGCACGAGCTGAAGAAATTAGTGCAGAAGAAAGAAATGGCTGAGAAGCAACCAAAAGACGGAAAAATAGAGCTTTTGAAACTGCTGACACAGTACCCAAACTGCAACAGCAGATGATAGTGTGGAGTGGGCAGATGACCGAATGAAGCAAAGCTATCTGAGGAAACCCACCATATGCAGCCCACTGAATGACAAATCATTAGTGATGGAGGCAAGTGTAATATTGCATCCAACGTAATACTGACCTGAAATCCAACAATAATATTCAGATATCTTGAAAATTAATTATAAGAAACATTACTTGCCATGAATTGCAGTCTACAACTGCTCGCTGGCCTTTTAGTGCTCCATTGAGGCTTGCTGACTCTATCTGGATGCTGCTGGGGGTACAGGCATGTCCAGTGCTCTGGTGCTGGGGATGCATTGCCTTAGCTAGGCATGTCCAGCTCTCTTGCTTCATTGAAAAAAATTGGCATCACTCATTTGTCAGAGTTGGGAGGCCATCCCTATCATTTGTTTCTGACAGACAGGGCTGCATTAGTCACAGAAAGAGGCATACTTTGTAATATTAAATAACAGCTGTATCTCACCTATTTTTGTTATTTCCCCCTGTAGCTTGATCTTGATAGTCTCCAGATTTTTCACCAGCTGGAGGGCTGCCCTCTCTCTGTTCTTTGATCCTCATTTTTTTCTCTCCTCTAGGGTCTGGGAAGCCACAGGCTGTGATGGATTAGGCTCGGTCTCCTCTTGGGAAGTTTTCGTCTCCAGCAGCTGCTTCTTGGACTTATTGTCCTTACCAAAATCTCCTGTACCAGCGATTCTTTCTTCTGTTATCATGGTGCGCTATTTCTCTGGGGTCCTTCTGCCAGAATGGCCTATTAGAAAATTTGAAATCACAACCAACTAGCACTGATTTGAAATCTCTAAAACTAGTCACAGTGGAAATCAATGAGAATTACCCTGGCCAAACTTGCATCTTCAAGTGGCCTTCCACTGCATCCAGCAGGCACCCCAGAGAGGCGTCACTAAATTTGGGGGCTGCTGTCTTCTTTGCTTTTGAGGCCATCTGTCACCTGGAACAGTCCTGGTCTGTAGACATGAAGTAGGCATGTGCTCTGATGTGCTTTAAATATGGCACTTGGAGTGAGGAAGTGCTGAGGTCATGGCATGGCGGGCAAATCCAAGCCCGTCCACCAGTGATCCAGAGTGTTTCCCGTGAACGCATTATTAAATGAAACGGGACGCACCAGGAATGGGACGATACAGCATGAAAACTCTCCATTGTGGCCAACGGGTCGAACAACATTTTCACGGCTGCTACTACATTTAGTGCAAATCTGAGATGATTCTGCCTGTAGAATTTTAATCGTGAATCCAATACAAAATGGCTGCCCTTGGAGTGTATGGGAACCCAGTCACGAGGGTGATAAACATGGAATGACGTTGCTCCAACAATCTTGTCGAAATCGTATTTGGCACATATTTTGTCTTCATTTACTAAGTTTATAAGTGTGTGCATTTTAAAAAAATGCTGGGACAGTCGTAAGGCATTTCACCTTCATCTTATTTGAGATCTGTTCCCAATGTGTGAATTTAATATCGGGGTGTTTTTGTAAAATGGTCTCTTTGGGATTATATATTATCAGTGAGTGAGAGGAGTCCTGGGATCTTGATGTGTCTTTTCATTTCAGAGTCTTTGCTTTATTAATTTCCATTTCTCTGTCTCCCAAGGGGAATTTATTTGTAAGTTGCAGCTTTGACAGTGCTGAGAGCGAATCATTTTGTCACATGGAATCTTGGGTCAAGAGCCCATTGCAACTAAAATTCAAACAAAAATACACTTGGCTTCCTGGGAATTGTTAAAACATGAAGTAGCTCTTCTAGTTTCAGATAAAACTCTTTGACAACCATATCTGGTCTGTGTTCTAGACTTTGATGAGCTTCGATGATTTCAGCAATTTTGATCCATTTTGGATTGCAATAAATGTAACAAATGAATCCGGCATCCCAAATTCTCTTACTTGCCATAGCATGTTGATAATTGTGTGGCCTTGGTCTCTGGCTGTCTTGAAAGGTCAATGGTTAAATAAACATTGAGAGGCTTAATGTTGTGTTGGGCTGCTCTGTTAGGCTCATAATCTAAAAGGCCTTGATAATGCTTGACATGTAAAATTTGATTTTTGTTTAATATAACTAAGCCAGTTGCTGGGAGCTGTGAGGCCGAGGATGATGAGGGTGCCATGAGCTTTGTGAGACCATCATCCTCCTCTAGCACTTCCTCAGTCCTTGCTACGTTTTCCCTTTGGCAAGAGGAAGTCTGCTGCAGGGGTGCAGTTAGCATTCCCTCCAGCCACCATTGGGTCACCCGGGCAAATGTCCTATCCAAGCTGCTTAGTGCTTCATGTACCCAGTGGACATCAGTGCTCAACTTCTGAACTGACTGGTTCAGGTTAAATAAAGTGCCCTGCATCCTTTGCAGGACATCAAACTGCTCTTGGCATGCACTGTAAGTACTGCTGCATATGGCTCTCTTTGAGGTTGGAAGCTCTCTAAGAAAGAACTCATGTACCTATAGGCCCAAGACATGGCTGAGTTCATCTGCTCCACGGACTCCTCCATTCGCAGTCCATGAGCTTGCACAGCCTCAAGGAACTCTGACAGATGAGGCCTGTGCGTTAGGGCTTTGCGGCAGGCTTCTTTCCAGCGTGCCACTGCTGACCAACTTTCCTTCCATGGGGTGTGGCCCAAACCCCCACCCTTAAAATCCCAAGGTGTTGCAAGGGGCCAACATCCTTTAGCCTCCAACTCCCCACCACCACCACATATAGCACTATCACTCTGCGATGTTAATCCGCACCTTCCTGGTATGGGTGCTGAGAGTTTTTGGCCCTGGGAAAATGCCCTCTACCTGACCTTGTACGTGAGCACCTTGAGGTCTCCTTCTGTGAACCTTCCAGCTGGTGTCCCCCGGTTTGCCTGACTGGGACATTGCGGCACTGGAGTGTAGGAAGTGCAGAAATCAGTGAGTGAGTTTGCTTCATGGCGAGTACAGCATCAGCTAGATAGGTATGTAAACGTGAGGGGTTAGTGAGTTGTGGTTGCCTTAACAAGTGATGGGTATCTTGTGTGAAAGCTTGGCCTCTCACTGTTCATGTGTGCAGGCTGTCATGGAATGAGTTCCTGCAGTGTGACAAAGCTATTGGGAGGCAGACTTCCTTGAGGTATAAACTTCCATTGGAATGGTGTGAATTGAGGAGTGTCCAGAGCATTGTATACTTTGTGTCCTTGCATTTGAAGTCTGGGGTTACTGTGAGCGTCACTTCATGGATGTCGGTGAAGAGCAGCCCCTGAAATGAGTTGCTGTGCTCTGTTACAGCACAGCGTTGGGGCCTGCTGCAGGTGTACAAGGCGGAGTATAGACACACCTTCATGGGCGCAGCAAGGACAGGACAGGGTGAGCCATCAGTTTAGTTGTAAGGGGGCTCAGGCAGCAGAGTTAAGGCTCCCTGAAGTTGCAATGGTTTGACTATTTCATAAAGGTTCAATGATGTTGGGCCATCTTTCAGAGGAGCATTCAGAGATTGCACAGCAAAGAGGAAGATTGTATGAAGGTCAGTGTTCACATTCCTATCTGTAGCCAACATTTGTAAGCTACCTGAATATTGCCAATATGGACTGTGAACAAAGATGGCAACTGAGGTCAGACTTTAATCGGGCTCATTCTAAAATACTAGTTTGGAATGCCATTGTGGGCTGAGGAACCATCTCCTGGCCAATTAAGGCTCTGGGGACCACAAAAATTGTACACCCTTGCAGCCCAGAGAAAGAAGCAAAAACATGACTCTAGTCTGGTCCCAAATCCTGCCTTCCTCGGGAAAATTCCAGTTCTGGAGTCTATGGGTTTTTAATTACATTTGAGATTAATGAGAAATTACAAAGGGTACATTCTGGGAGGATGTTTCCACTTGTGGGGGAGACTAGAACACAGGGACACCGTTTTAAGATTGAGGTCTAATGTTTAATATGGAGGTGAGGAGAATTTTTTCTCTTGAGGGTCATTCATATGTGGAATTGTCTGGAAGCTAGGTCATTGTCTAACTCTGCCTTGAATAAATTTAGATTTTTGATAGACAAGGAAGTCAAGGGTTATCAGGAGCAGACAAGAAAGTGGACCACCCATCAGCAGAGCAAGGGTTAAAGTGTAATTGGAGAATTGCACTGCCAAGATCGTAAAAGCGTGGGAAAATCAGACAGGGCAACAAAAGACCCCAGAGGGAGGGAGGCAGATGGCTTTGAATGAAGGAAAGCTACCTGAGGTAATGTGAAAGAAGCAAAATACGCAAGAAGTAAATGAAGCTATTCTACAGGAAAATGTTTACATCAGAGCTGAACTGGAAGATTTGAAGCACAAGATTCAAGCTGAGTGTATACCTCTGAAAAAGCACGATAGACTGAAGTCTTCAGTGAACCAAGCTGTTTGAGATGAGAGACAATACAAAGGTACCAGGAAGAAACTTAATTCCACAATTGGCACATCAATGCAGGAGTTGGAAAACTCAACCATTTGTCCACCGGCAAAACAGCAGGCGGAAAAGGCATGCAAAGAAGAATCAAAAGTAGCCATGGAAAAACAACAGGAGCTAAAAAAGGATGTTGAATATTAATTACTTTGGAAATAGCAACAATGTGATGCACTGAAGCCCAGAGTGAGTTGGCAAGAGGTCAGCAAGAAAGAACAGTTGATTGTCCTTCCAGATCAAATGCAAAAGGAATGTGATACACAGGTTCCATCTAAGATTTTATTGTTTCTTCGACAGATTGTGTGGCAGTGGTGGTTTTGAATCTAAAGTTAGTTACAAAAAAAACTACGTGAACAGTACACCAAGTGTTACAAGACAGCCACCAATGCTGACCAGTCCTTGTTGATCAGTACTCAGGTCCTGATGAGTGAGATGATTGACCAAGCCACCTTCCCCCTGAAGCAGTGTGCTCTTTTTGCAACATTTTTTATTCCCCTCTTCAAGGTGGATCTGGGTGGTTGTTGCCCTAATAAATTTTCTCTTAATACGAATTATCTAATTGGTCGGTCAAGTTTGAAAGTGGTCTGTCCACTCCCACTACTCCCAACCGTACAATTAGTGATTTTGATAAATCACCCAGTGGAGAGAAATGAACTATTACCTCAACTCAGCATCAGTTTCAGTCATTGGAGTTCTTCACATTGAATGTAACCTTTTGTATCACAGAGTCCCAGGCCATGGAGCAGCACCATACAGTGAATCGGGGTCAGCCACAAAGCTTACACATGAAGGGTTCTTTCAGATCCTACTGGGTCTTGAACCAGTTCTTAATTCTGAGACTCAAACAGATTGTGCAATATGTTCAAGGGATTCCCTTTTCCCACTGATTCTGTTACCAATCTGGACCCTGGCCTGTGCCAGTCATTCGCTCATTGGGGCTCGTTTCCCAGCCAGTGAATTTTGTGTGAAATAAGGAAGAAAGTTAATGAGGTCCTGGTTTTGGCCATGTACTTGGTCCACTTTTTGACTCACTCCACCTCATTTCTGGAACAGAATTGCCTACGGCCCAGTAGCCGCAGGACCTCTCTTCCCCCAGCCTTTCCTCCCAACATCTCAATCCACATAATTTCCAATCCCCTAGGCTTCCCCTATCCTCCTTGCCCTGAGACCTCCAAAACTTAACTCTTCCTGGAATCCCGGGACTTAGGCTCCAGGGACTGCATGCAGTCCCAGTCCTGGTCACTGCAGCCTCTGGTGCTGCAAGGACTGGGGAGCTGCTGGCCAACCAGCTCTATAAGGCAGGACTTACTCTCATTTGAGGGGCAGGACTTCTTTGCAGCATGAAATGGCTTTGGGACAGGCAGTGTTGGAGGGGATGTGTTCCCCGCTGACTCTTTGGATGGGTGGGTCGAGAAACCCTGCTACTCTAAATGTCCTGGCCATGGTGCGCTTTTATGTGAGATCACATTAGGCATTGGGGTCACATTAGAGGTGGTTTCATTGAGGATTTAACCATCAGAGGAATGTGAGAAGGGAAGAGGCAACCAGCCATTAAGGGAGCACAGCTGCTGGATATATGCAAGAAGCTCTATCAAACCCTGCAAACTGCATTGTCCATTTGATTTGGGTCACAGGGCACAAGTGCAAGGTATGGTAATCTCAAATCCAAATTAGGCAGTGTATGAGTGCCTCTAGTGAGGCTCAGAATTACAATATGGTGCTCAACCCTTAATACTATATGGGATTGAGATGTCATGTTGGGGTGACTTCTTAGACACCTATGATCAGTTGGGTGAGTGCCTCAGCTACAAGGGTGGAATTGGGAAAGGCAGGTAACGCAAGTGTAGCCGAAGGACCTGATCAAGCACCTTCCCATCCTCCCCATCCCCCAAGCTCACCCTCCATATTCAAATGCATAATCAGGGGTCAACTGGACTTGTTACCAAGCCAATTGACCCTGATCATACGCTGCCCACCCATAAAACGTTTGGTGTGGGCAGTCTGATGGGGTATGGGCAGCTGGGTATAATCTTCTGGGATTGCCCTTTGCGGATCCCTAAAGGTCTCCCCCTCCTCCTTCCTACCCACTTGCACATAAAGCGCACCCCCTGCCCTCCACAATCTGCCCAAACCCTCCACTCCCAAGACCTTGGACTTAACTGGCTCCAGTATCCATGGGCGGCCACCTTTCCCCTCGTCATAATCCCAGCAGTGGCCACTAATGCTTTCTTGTGGCTGCTGGCCAGTAAGGGGCGGAAGTCTTAAACTGCCCTTGTTTAGACCACCCGCAGAAAGTCATGGCTCTGGGTCGGGCTGGCGTGCAGTGGGCTGGCTCCACCCCAGCATCCTGCCAGCTTTCAGATTCTGAGCTGTACTATTGGGTCAGCAGCACAGTTGCCCACACCCTATTCCACGGTGAGTGCCCTTAGGATCCTCCTTTCCGTGGCAATCTGGTGACCGCTGACTGGGCAGCATACCACCTGGGTCTCTTGCCATTCACCTTGCCAAACCTAATATGTCGGTTAAGCATTTCTGCCACAAACTGTTCAGACACGACATCGTACCATCCAATGAATCTGATGCCCTTGTGGATATTGTAGCCATGGTTCAACATCAGAAAAAAACCAAAACTGCTGTATCTGTGTCTACCTTAAAGCATATCTTGTTTCCCTCTACCAGGATATCAGCACTCCATTAGCTTCCACTTAGTCCCTGGATCTCTCCAAGGAAAGACCTCTGAATATCACTGATATCTTCTATTTCATGGATCTTAGCCACTGTTTGAAGGCTCCTCTTTTTGTTTATTCTGTAGAAGCTTCTTGCTGCAATCCACAGCTGAAAGTGACCCTTTCCGCAAAAATAGCAGTGGCATCTTTGACAGAATCATTTTTGCACCTGTGTTTTTTCCCACCACACCGAATAGGATTAGCAGGGGCAGTTGACAATGGTATTATTAAAGCTATTATGTGCATCATTAGCATCAACAAATATCGACGAAGGTAAATCTTGCAATTTCCCCTCTTTTGTATGGTCCGAAAAACTCACTGATGATCTCAATTGCTGGAATTTTCTCGCCCAAAGCCTAACCCAAAAAATAAAGTAGCCACGCTCCACAATCTCCAAACATGGGCATAGGGGCATGTCCCATCCACGTTGTTCACAATCTAGCGCCTGCTGTCGTGCTTCACGCACTGTCCAGTTAATTTAGCACACCTGTCTAATTGCACGCATCAATGCCGGCACAGAGTACCAACTTGCCATTTCGCAAATTTCCACTCGAACCGGAAAACGATCGTAAGCAGCCATATCACCAAATAACCAGGGCAAATCACCCTCGACCAAATGATACTCCACACCTAAACCCTGCACTCCACAATCTCTCCACTGCAATAAAACAGCAATCATACACGCACAAATATAGATCACACACTCAAATCCCACACACACCCTAAACCTCCCTCGCTTCGAACGTGAGTTGTTCAAGTAAAATTTCTAGATTGAAACTGCCTAAACAGTCACTACAGTACTTCCATCTCCTAACATTTGAGTCACACCAATAGGCTCACTATAGGACTTAACCATGTTCTCCCGCTGTACATGATCAATGTGGGCAAAACTCTGAATTGTTTCATACAAACTTTGCATCTCCTATACTGAGGTCCCGTATAACGCAGCGTTAACGGCCACAGTGGTACCCGAGCCTCTGGTCCTAATCACTTCCAACCAATCTCTTAATGATGCTTGATATTCACACCAATGCTTATTCTTTCACAGATTGAATCACATGCTTTTATTACTTCATTGTACATATTTTTTCTTCATCAATTCCTTGTCTGACTGGGATATAGTCTGCACAGCTACTCATCGTATATAACTAGCGTACTGACCTGCTTGCCACTCTGCTTCATCACAAGGCCGGATGTGGTGCAATACCTGGTCAATTTATGGCGCCAGTTCAGCCACTGTTCTGATTGGCTGAGACCTGCTTAAAGCTTTCCAGTAATGGTAGAGACTTTTCCATACTTGTTCTTTCATTCGCTGCCACCATATAATATTCTTGGTCTTGGTGTGCTAACACCGAATATTTACATAATCTGTTGAGGTAAGGAAAACATTAACATTATTGTAACATCCCTTACTGTAGGCTTCCTTGCCGTGAGGTCTACAAGGGAGAGCAGGATCACAGATATTGCATCACTTTCTGTAATGATATATACTGTCTTTATTAGCATGTCACAGGTAGAATTAGCCCCCAAACTACAAAATCTTCCAGTATCCGGATCATTGGAAATGGGATGTAAGTTGGGAGATGCGCGTCATTATCCCACGGAAGTCCTGACGCTCATGTGTATTGAAATTGCCTGAGAAGTTTAAACATCTGACGGGCTGATTCCCGCTGCCCAGGGCCCTCCGCCAATGTCTCCTGACACTGAGCTCAGGACGGAGACTTGGGCTAGGTACGTGGGACTTAACTGGATGCTTATCCAGGAAATGTTACACAGTTTAATACTTGGTCTAACTCCGTGATCAGCTAGTATAGCTCAATTGAGCACAACGACTGACTCCCCCAATCACCTCTCTGAGCCAACCTGACTGCCCACTAACCCATCTGCCCACCTCACCCCTACCTGAAAGATATGACAGTGTTTCAGCGTCCAACAAAAGCTCGAAGCGATCGGTACTTACCTGACAGTGTAAATCAGAATGAGTATTGATCACAGATCATTGAAACATTCAACAAAAGCCACTGCAGCTTATTAAATTTGTGGAAGCAATCATTCGTGTTCGAAAGTGGCGATTAGGCATTAAGGCTGGAAATTTCCATGCCCACTGGCATCAAGTCCATGTGACTCTTCTTCAGAGCCTGTCAGCTTGTGCAGACTCAAAACCTCGCTCCACAGGCTCTGTCAGACCAGCATTTTTTGTTCTTATTTCTTTTCAGGTGGGTGGAGTTAATGGTGAGTTAAAGGTGACAGTGGCTCTAAACTTCATTACCAGCCCTTCCAGGATCGCAGTGGGGACCTCTGTGGGATATCCCAGTCTGTGAGGCACAAATACACCCAGGAGGTGACAGGTACCCTCTTCAGAAGAGCAGATGAATTCATGAAATTCCTTTTGGATCCTGAGAGCCAGGCAGCTAGAGTATTGGATTTTGCTGCAATCGCAGAAATCTTGTGAGTGCAAGAGACCACGGCCTGCACACGTAGCATTGAGAGTTCTCTGGGAGAGATGGGGGACTGAGATGTTTCCCCTGACGATGAGGAAGGGGATGGTGAGGATGGGGCTTGCTCCCATGACGAATTGGAAGAAATGCACTAACATGCCCCCTGTCAGTTCTAGTATTTCATCCTTCAGATGTTGGTACTTGTGTTCTTTCTCTGCCCAAGCTTTCTCCAACGATTTGTTATTGTCCTCGAAACGCACTGTAACATCTTCCACTGTCACTGACGAGAACCAGGTCTGGCTTCTAGGGAGACCTGTCCTTCCCGAAGAGTCTCAGTTCCAAGCGAGATGTCCAGCCGTACCTGGAGATAAACTGCTATTTTTTTTAATCCGAGCATTTTTAACGAATAAGTTGCCGGATATGTGAGCCAGTGATTCGGACGGGGCCTCACATCGACTGCAGGATTTGTTTGCGTGTTGTCTGCTTCGGTTTAAGGTGGATATTGTTGGATAGAGGTTACACCGCTGTAGTAAGCTGTTAATGAGTCTGGACTGTTTAATGTTAAAACAGGTTTTGATCCAGGAATTTGAGGCGTAGTCAATTCTGTAATACTTGATGCCTGTTCCTTGGCATTGGAGTTCGGTCCACTTTAAATATTCAACCTCCCTCCAAGCCGCGTGTCTATTGATGGGTTTCAGTCTGGACGTTTGGGTAGTATCCATCCATCCCATAGCGATACCAACTTCATCCGCACCATTGGGGACCAGCATGTTACAGATGGACAGACAGAAGCCAGGGCAATGTTGTGCTGAGGCAGACAGGCCCATGACAATCTGATAGTTAATAGATTCCAGGCCGAGTGAGCTACTGATACTTATCTTTTATACTTGGTTTTTAATTCTCTGCTGGTTGGGAGACCACGGCTGCCTATTTGGGCAAACATAATGTTTTACTTTCAGTAGGCTTGTTTTATCTGGGCTGAAATAAAAAGCACTATTTCACATTAGCTCTGCTGCTGGTGTGATCGTTTGCACGTGGCAGTCTGTATGAACAGACATTCACATCACTTTGTACTCCTGTGACCTCTGGAAGGAAAAAGGAAACATTCTCTTGGGTGCAGCAAGCCCATGTGCATGTCACATTGGAAGCCACATGCAGTCTTATTTGAACAGCAATGCTCTCCTGTTACCCTGATACCTGCTCCAAGTGGGAAAATGCCTTGTAGAGAACTCTCTCAGGCAAATCCAGTCATAGGAAAGAGCAGCATGAATAAGCCATTTTGTCCTTCCAGAACGCTCTGACATTCACCTTGTTCAGGGCTGTTATTATTGATTTCCCTCAATATCCCCATAATTGATCTCCTACCCAATGACAGAGCCTCCACTGCTCTATGGGGTGGAGACTTCCAAACACTCAATACCCTCTGAGTGTTGAAATTCCTACACATCTCAGTCCTCGATGGTCTACCGCTTACTCTGAGATTGTGTGGTTGTTCTGGACATGGGAAACATTCTTCCTGCATCAACCCTGCAGAGCCTAATAACAGGTCTTTATGCTTCACATAGTTAGACTCTCAGTCCTCTGCACTCAAGAATACAGGCCCATTCTCCTCACTCTCACTTCATAGGACAATCCCACAGATCCTGGAATCAGTCTGGTGAATCTTGGTCGCAATTCCGTTCTGGGAGGCTAGTCCTTCCCTTGGTAAAGAGACGAACAGGACAAATGATACTCCAGGTGAACTCTCACCAAGGCTGTAGTCAACTGCACACACCTTTTTAATCCTTCACTCAATCCCTCTTGCAGTCAAGGGCAACTTAACAGTTGCCTCCTTACTTGCCGGCTGCACCTGCATGATAGTTCAGTTACCTTTGAACAAGGACAGCCAGGTCCATTTGACTGCCCACACTCCTCATTATATTATCAAGGAAAGACTGGTTTCCTATTAATCGGAAAATAGCAAGGAACATAGGAGCACAAATAGGCCATTCAGCCCATTGAGACTGCTTCGCCATTCAATTAGATTATGGCTGATCAAGTACCTCAACGCCACTTTGCTGCACTATTCCCCTATCCTGTGATGTAATTGGTTTCTAGAAATCTTTTCAATTTCTGTCTTGAACATGCTCAGTGAATGAGCTTCCACAGCCCTCTGGGGTAGAGAATTTCAAGATTCACCGCCCTCTGAATGAAGAACTACCTCCTCATCTCAGACTTAAATGGCCTACCCTTTATTCTGAGACTGTGTCCTGTGGTTCTAGACTCACCAGCCAGGGGAAATATCCTAACTACATCTACCCTGTCACATCTTGTAAGAACTTTGTAAGTTTCAATGAGATCACCACTCATTCTTCGAAACTGTAGAAAATGCAGGCCCAGTTTCCTCAACCTCTCAGAAGACAATCCCGCCACCACAGGGATTAGTCTGGTAAACTTCCATTGCACTCCATCTATGGTAAGTATACCCTTCCTTAAATAAGGAGACCAAAACTGTACACAATAGTCTCACCAACGTGCTATTCAATTGCAGCAAGACATCTTTACTGCTGTACTCAAAGTCCCTTGTGTTGGAAGGCCAACATACAGTTTGCCTTCCAAACTGCTTGCTGCATCTGCAGGTCAGCTTTTGGTGACTTATGAACAAGGACACCCAGGTCTGTTTGGAGCCACCTTTTGGTGGACTTCTCAGACCACAGTGGAGAGCCTCATGCTTTTGACCCTCATATTCCTTCTGCTACTCACTTAGCCTAACTTCCCTTGAGGCCTCTTTGCATCCTCTTCACAACTCACATCAGCAGCAGGACATGCAGTGACTTGGCTGCAAATGCAGCACAGACAGCATTCTGAGAGGGCTCAAAACCATGAGAGCAATACCTGCTGGGTTGTCTGATGCATCCCTATAGGCCGCACATTCGCAAATGATGGCCAAGGCTGAAACATACTCATGTCGGGATACTCTGATGAAGGTACTGATGATGTGAGACAGTAAATGGTGTTATCGGTAGAACCACATTATGGGAATCTGATTGGGAACAAAATGCAATGCCATTAAATCGCCACGGCCACAGCAGCACCATGGGCAGGATTTCCTGCTTGGCGAGCGTTGGGGCGGGGCCTGCTCGGCGACGCGGGATGACATGGGGCGAAACCACCGACATCACCCCGCCCCATTTCAATTTTCAGGTTGGCAGGGGCGCAGCCGAATCAGCTGTGTGCCCCCCGACCTGTCAAGGGCCTATTGAGGCCATTTAAAAACTAATTGTAGTTAAGGTTGGGTGGGCGGGTCCTTTAAGGGCAAGTCAGGACCCTGCTGGGCTTCCGAGAAAGCATGAAACCTCATCCATGGGCGGGGTGAGGTTTCATGTAGGTTTTTAAAAATACAATAAAAGTTTGATTAAAGTGATGGACATGTCCCAACCCGTGACAGTGTCACATGAGGGTCATGTCAGGGAAATTATATTTTTCTATTTCACATTTTAAAATTTGGTGCCAATCTCCCTGAGGCAGCCCGCACAGGGAGTGCATAGCGCTTCTTGGTGGACATCACGCTGTGCGGGCCTAAATTGGCCCGCCCACGTAAAATGGCGGCGCCGATCAGAGGCACACCTGCAAACCCCCAATGGGGGGAAAATTCTGCCCTATGAGAATACAGAAAACCTGAATAGTGCAATTAAACATATTTAGAATTGTGATTCACATACAGTGATTGAACACCTAAAGTACTTCCCTTATCTTTTTCTGTTTCTGTGCCTAGGTGCAGCCCAGACATCCATAGTCATGGATGGTGGAGGCAGCTTGCTGACCGCTACGCCTTGTTGACTGTGATAACTTTGGTGGGCATCTTCTGTCTAGAGGGCTCTGGCCTGCTAAGGTTGGGTGGGTGGGTCCTTTAAGGGCAAGTCAGGAGCCCTGCTGGGCTTCAGAGAAAGCATGAAACCTCATCCATGGGCGGGGTGAGGTTTCATGTAGGTTTTTAAAAATATAATAAAAGTTTGATTAAAGTGATGGACATGTCCCAACCCGTGACAGTGTCACATGAGGGTCATGTCAGGGAAATTATATTTTTCTATTTCACATTTTAAAATTTGGTGCCAATCTCCCTGAGGCAGCCCGCACAGGGAGTGCATAGCGCTTCTTGGTGGACAGGGTGCACCCTCCCCTTGGCCTGTCAGTCACCATCACTGGTGCCTTTTCCATGGCAATGCCTCTGCCAATCAGAGACCACTTGCCAACTGATCACACTTTGCACATACATTGCACATAAATTGTTGTCTTTCCTCTATATTGGTAATCTTCGAAAGTGTCCTGAAGAGTGCAAGATAAAAAGCTTCGATATGTCTCTTTCTTTCAGCAGGACTCAAACTCAGTACTACCCAACGACGAAATGTCATTTTGAGTAAGAGGACCATCTTGGGTGGCTGGATTTCTGGGTGTGCACAGCTGGCCAATTAAAGTAACTGCCTAATTATGAGTTCACAGGATGAGAACCATGGAATACCGATACATTGGATACTGATAACTGGCGCCGCCATTTTACGTGGGCAGGCCAATTAAGGCCCGCCCAGTGTGATGTCCACCAAGAAGCGCTATGCGCTCCCTGTGCGGGCAGGTGGTGGATTCCCTAAGTCCTCGCCTTTGGATTGTTTTTACCTGTAGAAAGTGTGCAGCTTTGGCAGACTACTGCTGTCAACCAAACACCCTTGTCAGGACTTCAAAGATCTGTTGTGAGCTCCTTTGGATATCAACGCGTCCCCCCAAGTTTTTCTCTATGGCTTTTTCTGCTACATTCGGAGTGCCAACTGCTCTATTTCATTAAGCCCCCGGGATGTAATGATCACCTTCACGTCCTCGATCTGGTCTCTAGCTGAAGGGTGGTTTGATGTTTCTGGTTTTCCCAGTGGCGAATTTACAGTTAGTGGGGACCTGCGCTCATTCTTACAACCCTCCTGCCCGCCCAACTCATTTTTTCAGTATTGAAATTAGTTTAAAATTATTTGAGATTCAGAGTGCTCACCGGAAGCATTTGTGACAGGTATTGTTTGAAATATTTTCAGAACGGTTCCTACATTTGGAAAGGTTACCTGCAAACGGTCACGTCACGTACAAGTCTACTCAAATCCACTGGTGACCTCGAAGGACAGGCCTCATCATTTTCGGTGAAATGTTTCACTTCATCTTCAAAAAGATTTGTGTCTCTGTCCTCTCGGTAAAATTCACTTAATTTCTTACTGTAGAGGCTTTTAGCATTTTGTCCAAAATTCTGCCAAAAAACACACAAAATAAACCAAGTTCTCTACTCTGCAGTTGCACCATTATTGTGCCACAAATAACATTGACAGTTTCATACATAGAAAATAGGAGCAGGAGTAGGCCATTCGGCCCTTCAAGCCTGCTCCGCCATTCATTATGAGGGGCATGAACAGGGTGGATAGGGAGCAGCTGTTCCCCTTAGTTGAAGGGTCAGTCACGAGGGGACACAAGTTCAAGGTGAGGGGCAGGAAGTCTAGGGGGGAATGTGAGGGAAAACTTTTTTACCCAGAGGGTGGTGACGGTTTGGAATGCACTGCCTGGGAGGGAGCTGGGTTGCCTCACATCCTTTAAAAAGTACCTGGATGAGCATTTGGCACATCATAACATTCAAGGCTATGGGCCAAGTGCTGGTAAATGGGATTAGGTAGGTAGGTCAGGTGTTTCTCACGTGTCGATGCAGATGGGATGGACCGAAGGGCCTCTTCTGCACTGTGATTCTGTGATTATGATCATGGCTGATCATCCAATCCAATAAATAGCCTGTTCCTGCTTTCTCCCCATATCCATTGATCCCTTTCGCCCCAACAGCTATATCTAACTCCTTGAAAACATACAATGTTTTGGCCTCAACTACTTTCTGTGGTAGCGAATTCCACAGGCTCACCACTCTCTGGGTGAAGAAATTCCTCCTCATCTCAGTCCTAAATGGTCTACCCCGTCTCCTCAGACTGTGACCCCTGATTCTGGACTCCCCCACCATCGGGTACATCTTTCCTGCATCTACCCTATCTAGTCCTGTTAGAATTTTATAGGTTTCTGTTAGATCCCCCCTCTTCTTCTGAACTCCAGTGAATATAATCCTAACTGACTCAATCTCTCCTCATATGTCAGTCCCGCCATCCCAGGAATCAATCTGGTAAACCATCGCTACACTCCCTCTATAGCAAGTACATCCTTCCTCAGATAAGGAGGCCAAAACTGCATACAACATTCCAGGTGTGGTCTCACCAAGGCCCTGTACAATTGCAGCAAGACATCCCTGCTCCTGTACTCGAATCCTTTGGCTATGAAGTCCAACATACCACTTGCCTTCTTTACCACCTGCTGCACCTGCATGCTTACCTTCAGCGACTGGTGTATGAGGACATCCAGGTCTCGTTGCACATTCCCCTCTCTCAATTTATAGCCATTCAGATAATATTCTGCCTTCCTGTGTGGTGGCCTAAAGACAACTATAGGGGGGCCCACTCATTATTGAAAGGGTTAATGGAGCAATTGAATTAACACTTGAGCCTAACAGAAAAACACTGCAACCTTCTCGAACAATAGCATCTTGTCTGACCACTATGGCAGAATGGGCCTTGAGACATTCCATCTGTCCCTCTCCTGGGCCGAATGTAATCAAAGTTGTGATAGTCAAATTATAAACAACTGCACCTGTGGTATAGGAATGGAAATTTACTGGAACATGGATTGGTCAGTAAACTTAGGCAAATAAATGGATTGAGATGTACAAAATTTACTGATTGGTTGTAAAATGCTTTTAAGCAAGTCTCTGTGTATTCTGCTTTGAGACAGTACAATAACCCTCGCTGTATTGTTCTCCCTTGTGCACAAGTAATAAATGGAGTTTCTACGGCGAAATGATGCCTCGGTGTAATTAATCTCCGACACCTGTTTTTGCTATAACCTCACATTTACCCACATTATACTGCATCTGCCATGCATTTGCCCACTCACTCAGCTTGTCCAAATCACACTGAAGCATCTCTGCATCCTCCTCACAGCTCACCCTCCCACCCAGCTTTGTGTCATCTGCAAATCTGGAGACATTACATTTAGTTCCCTCATCTAAATCAATATATATTGTGAATAGCTGGGGTCCCAGCACCAATCCCTGCGGTGCCCCACTAGTCACTGACTGCCATTGGGAAAAAAACACGTTTATTCCTACTCTTTGTTTCCTGTCTGCCAACCAGTTTTCTATCCATCTCAATACACTACCCCCAATCCCATGCGCTTTAATTTTACACACTAATCTCTAATGCGGGGCTTTGTCGAAAGCCTCCCGAAAATCCAAATAAGCACATCCACTGGCTCCCCCTCATCAACTCTAATATATACATCCTTGAAAAATTCCAGTAGATTTGTCAAGCATGATTTCCCTTTTGTAAATCCATGCTGACTCTGTCCGATTCTGCCACTGTTTTCCAAGTGCTCAGCTATTAAATCTTTTATAATGGACTCTAGAATTTTCCCCACTACTGATGTCAGGTTGACTGGTCTATAATTCCCTGTTTTCTCTCCACCTCCCTTTTTAAATAGTGCGGTTACATTAGCTACCCTCCAATCTGTTGGAACTTTTCCAGAGTCTGTGGAATCTCGAAAGATGACCACCAATGCATCCAATATTTCTAGGGCCACTTCCTTAAGTACTCTGGGATGTAGATTATCAGGCCCCAGCGATTTATCGGCCTTCAATCCCATCAATTTCCCCAACACCATTTCCCTACTAATACTGATTTCTTTCAGTTCCTCCCTCTCACTAAACCCTATGTTCCCCAACATTTCTGGTATGTTATTTGTGTCCTCCCTTGTGAAGACAGAACCAAAGTATGTATTGAGTTGGTCAGCCATTATAAATTCCCCTGTTTCTGACTGTAAGGGACCTACATTTGTCTTCCACCAATCTTTTTCTCTTCACATAACCATTGAAACTTTTAAAGTCAGTTTTTATGTTCCCTGCAAGCTTACTCTCGTACTCTATTTCCCCTTAATCAATCCCTTGGTCCTCCTTCTGAATTCCAAACTGCTCCCAATCCTCAGGTCTGTTGTTTTTTCTGGCCAATTTGTATGCCTCTTCCTTGCATCTAATACTATCTCTAATTTCACTTGTAAGCCACAGTTTGGCCACCTTTCCTGTTTTACTTTTGCGCCAGACAGGAATAAACAATTGTTGCAGTTTACCCACGCGCTCTTTGAATGTTTGCCATTGCCTATCCACCATCATCCCTTTAAGAAACGTTTCCCAATCCATCATAGCCAACTCATGCCTCATACCATCGTAGTTTCCTTTATTAAGATTCAGGGGCCTAGTCTCAGAATCAACTACATCACTCTCCATCTTGATGAAGAATTCTATCATATTATGGTTGCTCATCCCCAAGAGGCCTCGCACAACTAGATTGCCAATTATTCCTTTCTCATTACGCAATACCCAGTCTAGGATGGTCTGTTCTCTCTTTTGTTCCTCAACGTATTGGTCCAGAAAACCATCTCGTATACACTCCAGGAATTCCTCCTCTATGGTATTGTTACTAATTTTATTTGCCCAATATATATGCAGATTAAAGTCACCCATAATTACAGATGTTCCTTTGTTGCATGCATCTCTAATTTCCTGTTTAATGCCATTCC
Source organism: Carcharodon carcharias (assembly GCF_017639515.1). Classification (NCBI taxonomy): domain Eukaryota; kingdom Metazoa; phylum Chordata; class Chondrichthyes; order Lamniformes; family Lamnidae; genus Carcharodon; species Carcharodon carcharias. The sequence continues at coordinate 77,314,329 of NC_054473.1, forward strand.
CAACATCACCACTTCAGGTTGGGGGTCTATGCACAATCCCCACTAACGTTTTTTGTCCCTTGGTGTTTCTCAGCTCTACCCATACGGACTCCACATTGTCGGAGCTAATATCTTTCCTCACTATTGCGTTAATTTCCTCTTTAACCAGCAATGCAACTCCACTGCCTTTTCCTTTTTGTCTGTCTTTCCTAAATACTGAATACTACTGGATGTTCAGTTCCCATCCCTGGTCACCCTGCAGCCATGTCTCTGTAATTCCGACTATATCATACCTGTTTACATCTATTTGGTTAATTCATCCACTTTATTGCGAATGCTCCTCGCGTTAAGGCACAAAGCCTTAAGGCTTGTCTTTTTAACATTATTTGTTCCGTTCCCACTATTTTTCACTGAGGCCTTGTTTGATTCTTGCCCTTGATTTCTCTGCCTATTACTTTTCTTATTCCCCTTTCTATCTTTTGTTCTTGTCCTTGATTCCCCCTCCTCTGACTCCTTGCATAGGTTCCTATCCCCCTGCGCTCCTTTTCAACTCCCAACTCCTCACGCTTCTCTTCAGGTCCCAGCTCCTCTCGCGTTTTTCTTCCTTTCAACAATGACCTTCTCTTTCCCTCTTAAATAGATTCCATTGTTTTTGGTTACATCGAAAAATAGCTTCTTGCTTTTTTTGCACTTCTCATCAAATATATCAGAGGAACCTGTATTTTCTGTTAACGTTAGTGCTTCTGCTTCCACTGAGCTATAGACATTTTGAACTTCCATGACAAAACTTGTTACTGAGGCTAACAATCTGCAGCGATTTGCTGACAGCATTAATTCTTTGAAGTAAATGGTTCCACAAAAGAGTAAAAGCAGCAATAATATTGTACTTTTCAAATTTCTCTGTTAAGGCTTTTGCTTCAGTTCTCTCACGTGGTTTTTCTGAATTTGATGAAGGTTATGTCTAATAAGGTTTTCTTTATATCATCATAGCTCATTTTCAAAGCCAAAACAGCATCAAATGTTGCAGATTAAATTTAAGGAATGGCTGGAACATGGTATGCATAAAGCAAGAGCGGCTTGCATTGTTCAGTCTTGTCTGTAGACGTGAATATTTTCCTGCCATAATCGCAGCATTATCAGCGCTCTGCCCACGACAATTTTTGATGTCCAAAACAGCATCTCTGTGAGCAGACTACCTGGTGTCTCAAATTCTTTTGATTGTCGAATGTTTTTCATTTGCCTGCTCCAAATGAGATTATAGATGTGTGGAAACCGGAAAAAAAAGCCATACACATTTTGAATGAAGTGAAAAAAATGTGATACTCCCTCAAGATTTGGCTACAGTGTTGCAGATTAAATTTAAGGAATGGCTGGAACACAGTATGAATAAAGCAGAGGGGCTTGCATTGTTCAGTCTTGCCTGTAGACCTGAATATTTTTCCTGCCGTAATTGCAGCATTATCAAAGCTCTGCCCATGACAATTTTTGAGTCCAAACCTAAATTTGCTATCATTTCTGAAACTGTTGTCTCTAAACATTTAGAAGTGTGGGATTTTAGCGGGACCAAAAAAAAAATCACTACCACTTCACCATTGCCAGTCACATATCTTAAAAGTAATGTTAATTGGTCTACATGACTCAATGTGGCGTTGAATTGAATATTATGGAATAGTACTTAGTTGACCAGTGAATTGGTTTCTGAGCTGCTCTGCCCTTCATAATGATGAATTCATCGCGGGTTTGGTGAGTTAAAAAGCTGGTCTTCCCTGAGTCACAATACTAATAGCTTTTCAAGTGCTCTTTGAGAAGATTGTCAAATTCACCAAGATATTCAAGGCAGATTAAAAAAATTACCTTTTTGATTTGAGAAGGATGACTTATCATATCCTCTTAGAAGTAGTCCCAAAGAAAACAGTAGAAACCACACATCTCGGCACTTTCCTCCAATAAGAACACTCCTTTTCAAACTGAGCCGACAACACAGAATCAATTCTTCCAGACAATTTACACCTTTGAACGAACTTACACATAGTATGAATATGAGCTTTGGAAGTTTCATGATCCGCAATATCTCTTACAACGTTTCTCCATTTAGAGTGCTCGTCAATAATTGTTTCCTTTTACTACGGTCAGGGAAGAATTTGCAAACATAACAGTAGACTGCCTTAGTAGTTTCTGGAAAAATCAACCAAGTTCTCATTTCTGTAGTCCCATTTTCCTTCATCTTCAGAAAATGGGACTCATGAAGGCCTCTAAATTGCTTTCGGCCTCCTACCTCATTCTCTACTCTCAAATTTTCCATATTACCTATGTTTTTTGCTTTATTTAATAAGAAATATTCTATCATATCCAGTGAAACAGATTTTGGTCATAATGCAATGTCTTAAGGGTAGGTTTCTTCCTTAACTTCAGTAAAATCACCAATATTTTGTAGGTCCATTGTCACTTCGGAGTCCACTAGTTCAACTTTTTCAGTCATTGTGGTATCCCCACCACTTGGCAAGGAATCAGATAATTCAGAACTTTCCTCGCCCATACATTTTGATGAATATCCCCTATTCAATACTTAAATCTTTTTAAAATAAGATCACAAACTGTCTTTTTGTTGACCCTCGTCTTCTTGTCACGTCTTCATTTTTCTGCGTTTTTGACTGCCAGACTCATATTGTCACTTCATTATTGTAAAAGAAACTGGCCTGACAGAGCAGGGTTTCACACAGTTACACCTCCGTTAAGGCAACAGAGACATACAGATTTTAAAAGACCCAGGCAAAGTAACACACAATACCCTGAACAGTCAAATTCAAAGTGAGTTTTCTTAACTTCAGTTTCTTTAGATAAACTTGAGGTTTAGATGCTGGAAGCTTTTCACACTTGTTAGATCTTAGAATACCTTCACTTGCACACAGCCTTCTCTCCTTTATACATATTTTCCCCTTTGAATGCAAATTCCCATTGTTTCACTATGTCTTTGGACTTTACCTCTCTAATAATAAAAATCCATCAAAGTACCAATCTTACCAATAATCTTTGGGAAAAATAAACACACTGCAGAATTTTCTGCTCATTGGGTGGGCGTGCACCTGACCTGAATGAGTAAAATGACACGTGATAATGTTGGGTGAGTATCCCAACGTCATCGTGCACTCATGATATTTCAGTTGACGGGCACGCGCAGGAGTTGGCAGCATGTCCACTGACAAAAGGCCTATCAAGGCTATTAACAATGTAATTGAGTTAAATTTTTCGCTGTCCGTCCAACCTTACAGTTGGCGGGCAGGCAAAAGGGTTCTGTGAAACCTCATCCACGGGCGGGATGTGGCTTCGATCTGTCATTTTAAAAAAATTTTCATACTCATTTCTAACATGTTCCAGTCATGTTTTTTAACATCTCAAAATGCTTTATTTTTGATATATTCATCTCCCTGAGGCAGCTCTGTGCCTCGGGATGTTTTTCCTGCATGTACTTGCACACATATGCTAAGTTTCTTGCTCGCCCTCCTCCCCTCCCTCCCGCCCACCCACACAGGCAGCGCTGAGCGTTGCAGCGAGCATTTCACACTTAATTAGCCCACCACCATGAAATCGCAGTCCAGCTCCAATCGTGGTCGGCTTCCCACCCACCCCTCCACCGAGCCCACCTGACGAGGTAAAAATTCTGGCCAGTTTTTTAACTTCTCCTGTCCAGGCGAAACATTTCACTGCCTCTTTTAAATTCAAGCTAATCTGGTTTATTTAAAAGTGCAAAAGTTCCCTTTACACCTATGTTTACCTGCTTAGCATTTCAAACCTAGCTTATCTTATGTTACATTAAAGCCTTCAGAGTGGCTGTCTAAATCCCACACACACACAGATAGAGACCCCAGTATTACTCTACAATAAATTCCAATAACGTTATGAAAATTATTATATCTTTCTGACACATGCATCGTAAAAATGCTGCCCCTAGATATTCCTTTTTATTTCATTTCCTTAACGGAGATTTCATCCCGCCCTTGGATGAGGTTTCATGAAAAACATGAAGCCCACCCGACCAATTGACCAGTCCACCAACCATAAGGTTGGACGGGCCACGAAAAATCATGTTGCGCCGTTAAAGGGCTTAATTGTCGGTGCCTGTGCCCACTGAGTGAAATATCGGGTGAGTGCACGATGACGTCGGACCGCTCACCTGATGTCATCTCGTGTGATTTTATGCCCAATCGGGTTGGGTATGCGCCTGCTCGCGGAATGTAAAATTCTGCCCTTAGATTTACTGGGTTCACACAAGGTCACTGCTGAAAGTAAAGGACCTTTCAAGGAAAGAATTTTTAATTTAAGGGACTGAAAACAGCCAAGAAAATAGCTCAGCATGTCATCAAGAAATAGCACAGCAAAAATTCACCCTGCCCTCTTTGCTTGTGGGCAGTTGCTACAAAGTTGGGAGAATAGGGAACCTAATTCTGTCTGCATCTTCTCTGTACCCATGACCTGACTTCTCTGCCAGAGTCGTGCCCAGCAGCAGATAACTCATTGCTGGATTGCTGCAGCCACTACAAGTTCAGCTACTGGCTCACGGATGTGTATTCTGAGTGAATAGGACGATCTGTTCGCAAAGACTGGTAGTATGATCCCTTAACTCGTTATCCTAAACGTCTGTCACTTTCTATGAGCAGGACATTGTTAATTCATTCAAAACCCCTGTTCCTCTAAATTCTGACTATGAGTGTGACGTGTCCCATGTATCAGTGAAGATTGTGGAGCTTTTACTTTCCAAGTCATAGGTCCTTCACCACCTGACATTTCAGACTTGACTTTCTCCCACTGGACTCATGATATCAGCTTCACAGCAGCCTTACTAAGATCAACAGGAGATGGAGGGGTGGTGATCAGGTCATCACAAACATCACCTTTAAGGTGAAGATGGGAGTCACAGCATCAATCCACACCCAGAGTGAGCACCTGCTGCTCCACTGGATGACACTCCCCTTCCTTCTCTGGCCTGGTTTCTATACTGACTTCCCCTGAGACCCACAACTCCGTTTCTTCAGCAGTACCTCTTCCAAGGCTCCTGGCTGCTGTGCTGTGCTGGACAATCCCAGAATGAATAACAGTTCACCAGAACAGGTGGAAGAGCTGCCAACTGGTACAGTTGGCCCCGATTGTCAGCACTTGGACTCCCCAGTTGGGAGCAGCCGACACCCATTGCTGTCGGCAGCATTTTCCAACTGCAAACCGTTGACACCGGTTGGAAACAGTCACCACCGGCTGGCTTTTCCAACCAAAGGCCAGTTGTCAGCTGTTGTTTTGTTTATCTCTGTTAAGCCCTTTTGAAAGGGAAATATATAGCGAGTCCACCTCCAACTCACTAGGGCCTTGTGCGCAATTGTGAAAACCTAGTGAAGAAAAGTGAAACACACTAATTGTGTTTTCTAATAAAAGTTTGAATCTTACAGCTAGGCAATGCCCGAGTGGTCACAAACTGTGGGCATGCTCTCCCACAGACTGACCTCTCCCGGAATGTCTCGGAGCCAACAACCAGGCACTTAATGAATAAGGAACTAGTCCTCTAGCCATGAACAGAATAATCAGATAGTGTTTATTCATTAAAGTCAACTTTACAAAATTTACATATTTTCCACCCAGTTCATTTTGTGCAATCGCTTTTTGTTGGGGTCTTGTATTTTATCCAAGATAGTTACTCATCCTCTTCATTTCTTTTGTCTCATCCTCTGTGCTTAGGCCCTGAATGCGAAGGGGGTGGAGGAGGAAAGCTGGTGGGTAGAGAGGAGAAAACGGTTAAGCAAGGATTTACTGAAGCCTTTAGTCACAGCACAAAACGGACATTGATAACAAGCAAAGTCAGAGATGAAAAATAAGATCAGAAACATGGAACAAGGAAGGTGACAACAATTTACATTAAAGTGGAGGTTTGAGTGGATTCCTTTTACAGCATTTGACCTTATCAAAATTGTTGGCCTGGCAATGCCCAAGTGGTCACAAACTGTGGGCATGCTCTCCCACAGACTGACGTCTCCCGGAATGTCTCAGAGCCCCAGATGCCAACAGCTAGGCACTTAATGAATAAGGAACTAGTCCTCTAGCCAATGAACAGAATTCCAGAGTCACTCCGGGATCTTGATCCCATCCAACAATTGCACCCATAAGTAAAATCAGGGACAGATCAGTATTCCACTTCTAAAATAGGAAAATATCACATATTTCAATAGATGAGTTATTAAGGTTCAATCTCAGTGAACTGGCACTAGGTAAATTTAACACTGCAGTCAGTACTGTCACATTGATCAACTTCTACATGTAGTTGTATTTAAAGCCACAATTCAGATGCTCTGACAATCATCTAAGATTAATACCTTGCCATCAGTTGGGGTGTACAGGCTGTTGGCTGTCGCTGCCTTGCTTGGAAGCATTTGAGGGTGACTCTGCTTCGATGATATTGGGTACCCACCTGGTGTCGGCACTGACACACTTGCTGCAATGATGAAAAGATCATTTGTACCATTCTGGGAGGCCACTGCGTCAATGCAAATTTACACACCTGTTTCCCATTCGATGCTGCTTTAGTCACAGAGGGAGATGTATTATGTCGAGTAATATACAAACAAATAAGATACCCAATTCTGAGAGTGCCGCAGTTTGTGTTTTGTAGCTTTACATTCTGAGCTTCCAGTAGCTCCACCCTCTGGGACAGAGCTACCCTCCCATCTCTCAAACTCCTTATGATCTTATGCCCCATTTCAAAACTGTGATTTGGTGAGGTGTGGGGGGGGGCTCCTTTGAATATTTGGTAAAACCGTTTAAGGTGCCCATATCTAATTCCTATATCAATATACTGGTTTCCCATAATACAGTATGTGGGTGGGCTCCAAAATCAGCAGGTAATTGAGCTTGTTAACAAGCCAATTGACCTGAATATTACACTGCCCACACCATAACAGGTGGGGGAAAACAGGCTAGAGTGGGAAGGCCGCTTTTTTCACCATAGTTGGTGAAAGGGTCCCTGTACGCATCGGGGGACCCCCACTCACTACCCTCCCCCCTCCCCCGCCCGCACCTTGTGGCTCTCCACCCGGTCTCCAAAGCCCACCCTCCACCACCCCTCCCTACGGTGCCCAATCCCTCCCTGACCAAGATGGCCCAACCTCTCTATCTCCAGGATTCTTCCCAGGACTCCTCGCAGTTTAAGCAGTGTCCAGATTGGCCAGCAGCTCTCAACAGCAGGACTTCCTTCCATTGATAGGTTGAAGTCTGACCCTGAACTTGTTAAGGCTGCCTTAAGACAGCGTATTATCACTGCAGGGCAGCCTTTGTGACGACTTCTAGACGATGAGCAGTACACACCGCACCCCACCCCCCACCGGAAAACTTAGCCCTATAAGTTCAAATGCTGTACATTCCGAAATGCCTAAATGAAATAAACTTTAGAAAATTAATAATAAAATATAGTATACAGTAAGTGAATATAAATGTAAAAAAATTACACACCTTGTTTCGGATTGACCAGCCTCCATCTAGTGGCAGAAGTTTGTTGGCGTAGTCATCCCAAGACTTCAGAGCGAGCTGAGTGGGAGCGAGGGAAGAGGAGCAGCTAAAGGAGTCCCCAGTTGGGGCCACGGATACCGGATTCTAAAAGAAGGAACAGAGAACAGGAACAGGACCAGGAGAAAGAAGGACTTTGGGATAATGGTGGCTGCGGAACTGCTGGGGAAAAGGTTCTTTGCACATGCAGGCCCCAGAACAAGAAGTTTGTGGCAAACAACGTTAAAGTGAACCTCGTAATATTATACACATACATTGTCCTAATTTTATTAATGGTGTTAAAGCAAAATAACATTAACTGAGTCAATGTTAAGCAGGGATTTAATGTATTAAAATACTACTTTTACAAAGTACTTCAAAAACAGATTTTAATATTTACATGTATTATATATTAATCTATAATACGTAAACCTTATTAATAACATACCCAATGTTCCCATACTGCTTTTTTGCTGTTCTGTTTCTGCAGGAGTCACACTGTCAGGAATTTTTCAAATATTTATATATATTCATTCATGGGATGTGGGTATTGCTGCCAAGGCCAAGCTTTCATGCCCATCTCTAATTGCCCTTGAGGTATGGTTGCCGACTCTGACTAAAGCTATTCCAGGGAATTCTTTTCCAGCATGATGTAATGTCATTGTAATTGTTAACCTGTTCACAATATCAAGCTGTGTATACAACTCTATACCGTTAAGATATCACCATTATGAATTCTGAATATGAAGTATTGCAAAACTAGGTTAGCTCAATAATGTATTAGGTGATGTTAGTATCAATATACTAATTTCTTTTTAAACTGAGATCAGATTGCTACATGTTTACCCATCTTGAGTATTAGTTTGCTAGCTACAGAGCAACAACTAGCTGAAAATTTTGACATCATTCTGCGCACAAGTGTTCATTTGCATTCGTTTGTAATGATCTGCTTCCAAAATGATGCTTCAGTCATCACTTGACATCCAATAATGATTAAGTGAAATCACTGACCTGAAATGAAATCACACCACTCAAACTATATCAACTGCTAACCTTCAAAGCAGTTAACTGACATCATTGGTGTTCAACTGACACGGAATGAAGCTGAAATAACATCACTTGCATCAGAAAAGGCATTCAACTGATACCTTAAAGTTGCTTGTGGGAACTGTCAGCAATCACAATGAAACAGATATCAGATTTTTCTTAGTGGCCAGTGTGTAGATTGTTTATCTGAAACATTCACTGTAGTCATGATGGGGGTATGGGTGATTTTGTGCTGAAGTGGAGAGAAATCAGTATCATATTGTAAAAGGTAAGCGGAATTAGGACACGTTAAACAGATTTTAGAATTAATTGGGACGTGTATCCCGGAAAATGCACTGGGGACACCCCTTAAGTCCACCAAGCAAGGACTGCATGGAATTCCCAGGAAGTTTAAACTTCTGATAGGCAATTGCCCTTTACCTGGAACTCTCCGAAACTCCGATTTAAATTGGAGACTTTGGATGATACTGACTCTGCAGAATAAAAACAAAATGCTGGAAAAACTCCAGAGGTCTGGTCAGGAGAAGAGTCATAGACCTGCTGACTTTCTGCAGCATTTTCTGTTTTATTTCAGATTTTGCTTTTATTCTCTTAGCAGAAGTTAACTCCTGGGTGTGGTTCCACCCACCCCCATCCCGCCACCAACTAACCCCCAACCCCTTGACAAACCCCTTCCCCCAACTCCATGCCACAATTGCTCCGGGATCTCAACCCCACCCAGCAATTGAACCTGTAAGTCTTAGAACTGTCATATTGATGAAAAGCCCAGGTGATGCCGAGAACCCTGCCATCAGTTGGGTTGTAGAGGTCCATGGCTGTGTCCCCAGGCTCTGGAAGTGCTGGAAAATCACCCTCTTACCTAAAGCTGCTTTGACAGGTTACCTGACTGCCTGTGCATTTTCCAGCTTTATGTTTTGTGCCTTGGGTATCTCCACCTTGTGGTATAGGGCTGTCCCCTCTTCTTTCATCTTCTGCCGCAGGGCTGCCCCTCTTTCTGCCACACCTTTGCGATCTTCCCTTGCAGTTGTGCTTGGGTGTGGTTGGAGAGCTCAGGTACCTCATGTGAGCCAGAGGGACTCGCTTCTGTCACCTGCTGCTGCTGGGAAGCTGGTGTCGGTTATCAAGTTGGCTTCGTGGACTTGCCCTTTTCCAACACCAGCTCCTGTATCATGACCACATGCTGACTCTCGCCGACCCCCATTGCAGCAGCCTTTTCCTTCTAGAGCAGAGAAAGCCATTTACAACATCTTTTTAATTCATTAAAGGGACGTGGGTATCACTGGCTGGGCCGGCACTTATCCCTACTTGCCCTCGAGAAGATGGTGGTGAGCTGCTTTCTTGAACTGCTGCAGTCCATGTGGTGTGGGTACACCTACGGTGCTGTTAGGAAGGGAATTCCAGGATTTTGACCCAGTGACAGTGAAGGAAAGACGATATATTTCCAAATCAGGATGGTGAGTGACTGTGAGCGAGTCCCTCTGCCTCACAGGAGGTACCTGAGCCCTCCACCCACATCCAAGCACAACTGCAAGGGAAGATCGCAAAGGTGGGGCAGAAAGTGGCACAGCTTCGGAAAGAGGGGGCAGTAGATGAAAGAGGAGGGGCAGCCCTACACCACAGATACTCAAGGCACAAAACATGCAATGGTAGCAGTTTTGGGTTTGGAAGGTGCTGCCTAAGGAGCGTTGTTGAGTTCCTGAAATGTACCTTGTAGATGGTACACACTGCTGCTACTGTGCATCAGTGGTGGAGGGAGTGAATGTTTGTGGATGTGGTGCCAATCAAGTGTACTGCTTTGTCCTTGATGGTGTCAAGCTTCTCAAGGTGTTCTTGGAGCAGCACTCATCCAGACAACACTCCTGACTTGTGCCTTGTAGATGGTGGACAGGCTTTGGGGAGTCAGGAGGTGAGTTACTTGCCGCAGGATTCCTAGCCTCTGACCTGCTCTTGTAGCCACGGTATTTATAAGGCTAGTCCAGTTCAGTTTCTGGTCAATGTTAACATCCAGGATATTGATAGTTGGGATTTCAGCAATGGTAATGCCATTGAACGTCAAGGGACGATGATTAGATTCTCTCTTGTTGGAGATGGTCATCGCCTGGCAGTTGTGCAGTGCAAATGTTATTTGCCACTTGTCAGCCCAAGCTTGGATATTGTCCAGGTCTTGCTGCATTTGGACATGGACTGCTTCAGTATCTGAGGAGTCGTGAATGGTGTTGAACATTATGCAACCATCAGCGAACATCCCCACTTCTGACATTATGATGGAAGGAAGGTCATTGATGAAGCAGCTGAAGATGGTTGGACCTAGGACACTATCCTGAGGAACTCCTGTAATCTTAATTAGCACATTCTTTTAGATACTTAGTTCTGTTGAAGGGTCATGAGGACTTGAAACGTCAACTTTGTTCTTCTCCGCCGATGCTGCCAGACCTGAGTTTTTCCAGGTAATTATGTTTTTGTTTTGGATTTCCAGCATCCGCAGTTTTTTGTTTTTATCTGTGTTTGATTGACTGCCACTTCTCTTCAAGAAATGCCTACCTTGAAGAAGTATTGCTCTTCTCTCCGACAGGATTTCCGTATCTCTTTTGCCTTGTTCGCTTTCATTGCTTTCCATTTCTCTCCTGGTGTTTGACAAGGTGTTTACTAAAACCCTCTTTCACAGCCATATTTCCTTTCTCAGTGACTGTCTCTGTCTCCGACTTACCCCACGTGGATTTCAACTGAAATTCCATCCCTCATGTTTTGAACCAACCCAGGATTACAGGTATCTCCGGGACATAAAACGTTTCTCAGATTGCTGTTCCCGTCACATTCTGAGATCCACACTCAGTGCCATGTGCTGCCATATGAACACACTCGACCTCTCCCTCCAGCAGCACCGCCGCACCCTTTTTCAAAGCTGCGCGTGCCCCCAGTTTCATTTTATTCTTCATCTCATCCAACGCCTCAACAAGAAACTTTTTCTCTTTCCCTCAAGTGCTAAGGAACGCAAGCTCCAACAACTCATCGATACCAACACCCATGTAGGACCCTCCACCACTGCCTGTCTCTCCAGCCCCAGCCATCTATTCACTATACCCCCTGACCTTCCTCTCTCCGACGCTGAACGTTCAGTGCTTAGCAAAGGACTTAGTTTCATACCCATATGCCCTCATCTCAATGAATTTCGGGCTCAGCACGATGCTGAACTCTTCTTCCGCCGTCTTTGTCTCCGTGCTCACTTCTTTGGGCAGGAGTCCTCTCCCCGTTACCCACCTCCAATATTCTCCCTCCACCTGGACCCCTCCCTCTGGATTCTTACCTTCTCTTGATCTTTTGATTGAGAACTGTCGGCATGACATTAGTCGTCTCAATTTCTCTGCTCCTCTCACCCATTCTAACCTGGCACTCTTTGAACTTACTGCACTCCGTTCTCTCAGGTCCAACCCTAACATTGTCATCAAACTCACTGACAAGGGTGGTGCTGTTGTTGTCTGGCGCACTGACCTCTACCTCGCGGAGGCTGAGCGTCAACTCGCAGACACTTCCTCCTACCTCTCCCTGGACCATGACCCCACCACTGAACATCAAGCCATTGTTTCCAGGACTGTCACTGACCTCATCTCCTCTGCAGATCTTCCTCCCACAGCTTCCAACCTGATAGTTGCCCAACCTCGGACGGCCCGCTTCTACCTCCTACCCAAAATCCACAAACAGGACTGTCCTGGCAGATCATGTCAGCCTGTTCCTGCCCTACGGAACTCATTTCTCGTTATCTTAACTCCCTTCTCTCTCCCCTTGTCCAGTACCTTCCCACCTACATCTGTGATTTCTCTGACACCTTACATCACATCAACAATTTCCAGTTCCCTGGCCCCCAACCGCTTCCTTTTCACCATGGACGTCCAATCCCTCTACACCTCCATCCCCTACCAGGATGGTCTGAGGGCTCTCAGCTTCTTCCTCGAACAGAGGCCCGAACAATCCCCATCCACCACTACTCTCCTCCGTCTGACTGAACTTATTCTCACACTGAACAATTTCTCCTTCAACTCCTCTCACTTCCTCCAAATAAAAGGTGTGGCTATGGGTACCCGCATGGGCCCCAGCTATGCCTGTCTCTTTATGGGGTATGTGGAACATTCCTTGTTCCAGTCCTACTCCGGCCCCCTCCCACAACTCTTTCTCCGGTACACCGATGATTACTTCGGTGCTGCTTCATGCTCTTGTCGGGACCTGGAAAAATTTATTAATTTTGCTTCCATTCTCCACTCCTCCATCATTTTCACATGGTCCATCTCTGACACTTCCCTTCCCTTCCTTGATCTCTCTGTCTCAATTTCTGGTGATAGACTGTCCACCAATATCTATTACAAGCCTACCCACTCCCACAGCTACCTGGACTACAGCTCCTCACACCCCGCTTCCTGTAAGGACTCCATCCCATTCTCTCAGTTCCTTTGCCTCTGTCGCATCTGTTCTGATGATGCTACCTTCAAAAACAGTTCCTCTGACATGTCCTCCTTCCTTAACCGAGGTTTTCCACCCACGGTCGTTGACAAGGCCCTCAACCGTGTCCGGCCCATCTCTCGTGCATCTGCCCTCACGCCTTCTCCTCCCTCCCAGAAATATGATAGGGTTCCCCTTGTCCTTGCTTATCACCCCACCAGCCTCCGCATTCAAAGGATCATCCTCCGCCATTTCCGCCAACTCCAGCACGATGCCACCACCAAACACATCTTCCCTTCACCCCTCCTGGCGGCATTCCGTAGGGATCGCTCCCTCCGTGACACCCTGGTCCACTCCTCCATCACCCCCTACTCCTCAACCCCCACCTACAGCACCTCCCCAAGCATATGCAAAATATGCAACACCTGCCCCTTCACTTCCTCTCTCCTCACCATCCAAGGGCCCAAACACTCCTTTCAAGTGAAGCAGCATTTCACTTGCATTTCCCCCAACTTAGTCTACTGCATTTGTTGCTCCTAATGTGGTCTCCTCTACATTGGAGAGACCAAACGCAAACTGGGCGACCACTTTGCAGAACACCTATGGTCTGTCCACAAGAATGACCCAGACCTCCCTGTCGCTTGCCATTTTAACACTCCACCCTGCTCTCTTGCCCACGTCTGTCCTTGGTTTGCTGCATTGTTCCAGTGAAGCTCAATGCAAACTGGAGGAACAGCACCTCATCTTCCGACTAGGCACTTTACAGCCTTCTGGACTGAATATTGAGTTCAACAACTTTAGATCTTGAACTCCCTCCTCCATTCCCAACTCCTTTCCGTTTCTTCCCCTTCCCTTTTGTTTTTTCCAATAATTCATATAGATTTTTCTTTTCCTATTTCCATTATTTTTAAATCTATACCTTTTATGCCCTTTTAGTCTTATTTCACCGCACCCCCACTAGAGCTATCTGTACCTTGCATATCCTGCCATCCACTCTTAATTAGCACATTCTTTTAGATAATATCACCACTTTCAACACCTCTTTGTTCTTTTGCCTGTGACATCTTTTGATTATCTGCTCCTATTACAGCTTGCTTGTCCCTACAACCATCACCTCCCCCCCCCCCCACCTTAAACCAGCTTACATTTCACCCCTCTCCTATTTTTACTTAGTTCTGTTGAAGGGTCATGAGGACTCGAAACATCAACAGATGTTATGTTGACTGGCCTATAGCATCCTGCTTTTTGTCTCCTTCCCTTCTTGAACGGTGGCGGGGGAGGGGACAGGACGGTTGGGTTCCAATCCACTGGGACCCTTCCAGAATCCAGAGTTCTGGAATATTTTGCCCAATGCCTCCACTATCAAAACAAAAACAGGATTACCTGGAAAAACTCAGCAGGTCTGGCAGCATCGGCGGAGAAGAAAAGAGTTGACGTTTCAAGTCCTCATGACCCTTCAACAGAACTAGGTGAATCCAAGGAAGGGGTGAAATATAGGCTGGTTTAAGGTTAGGGGGCGGGGGGCAGTGGGGGTGGGACTCCACTATCTCTACAGCCACTTCCTCTAAAACCCTTGGATGCAGGCCATCAGGTCCTGGCAACTTGTCTGCCTTTAGTCCCATTAGTTTGTCAAATATTTTGTCCCTAGTGATCAAAACTTTTACAAGATCTTTCCTCCCATTAGCTCCTTGTTTATGTGATATCTTTGGGATGTTTATTGTGTTCTCCACTGTGAAGACCGATGCAAAATATTGGTTTAAATTATCTGCCATTTCCCTGTTCCCTATTATCAATTCTCCAGTCGCATCCTCCAAGGACCCCATGCTCACTTTAGCTATTCTCTTTCTTATTATATACCTGTAGAAGCTCTTGCTGTTTGTTTTTATATTTCTTGCCAATTTACTTTCATAATCAATTATTTCCCTCTTTATTAGCTTTTTAGTCATCTGCTGTTTCCTAAAAAAACTCCCAATCCTCTGGCCTACCACTAGTTTTCACTGCTTTGAATGCCTTAGTTTTTGATGGATACTCTCCTTGGCCACCTTTGTTCACCAAGGTGCTTCATTCTTCTCATCGAGTTCTTCTTTTTAACCAGGATAAATTTTTGCTGAGCGTTATAAAATATCTGCTTAAATGTCTGCCACTGCTCATCCACTGACCTTCCCCTTAGTCTATGTTGCCAAAAGGGAAGACATCTCCAGGGCCAGCACATCCTTCCTGAGATACAGGGCCCAAAATTGCTCACAATATTCTAAATGTGGCCTGACCAGAGCTTTATAAAGCCTCAGCAGCACATCCCTGCTTTTATATTCTAGTCCTCTCGAAATAAATGCCAACATTGCATTTGCCTTCCTAACTACCAACTCAACCTGCAAGTTAACCTTAAGAGAATCCTGGACTAGGACTCCCAAGTCCCTTTGTACTCCAGATTTCTGAATTCTCTCCCCAAATAGAAAATAGTCTATGCCTCTATTCTTCCTACCAAAGTGCATGACCTCACACTTCCCACACTGAACTCCCGGCTCTCTCCTCGCTGTTTTAAACTGGACTATTGGTTCTCTCCCAGGTATTTTAAACTGAACTCCTGGCTCTCCTACTGTTTTAAACTGAACTCCCGCTCTCCCCTTGCTGTTTTAAGTGTCATCCAGTGGAGCAGCAGGTGCTCACTCTGGGTGTGGAGTGATGCTGTGACTCCCATCTTCACCTTAAAACCTTCAGGCTGTTGAAGAAGAGGACGTTTGTGATGACCAGATCACCACCCCTCCATCTCCAGTTGATCTGTGTAAGGCTGCCGTGAAGCCGATGCCATGAGTCCAGTGGGAGAAAGTGCGTCGGACGTCAGACTGAAATGTCAGGTGGTGAGGGACCTGCGACTTGGAAAGTAAAAGCTCCACAATCTTCACTAATACACGGACACATCACACTCAGTCAGAATTTAGAGGAACAGGAGTTTTCAAATGACAGAATGATGCCTGCACCATTCTGCTCAGGTTCTAGCTCCTGCTCTCCATTTCCTTCCACATCTGTGTGCTTCTTAATGTCTAAGTCTTTATCCAGATTTGCATCTGGAAATGACCTATCTTCAATTTTAGGCTGTGAGGGTGAAGAGGGAGATCTTTTTCCCAGAAGCTACCAGTAAGCAGGCTTGGCTGGAAATTGCTGAAGGACAGGGAAAACTTGGATCCAGTGCCGAGAAAGGCGCAACGACCTCAGACAAGAGGAGTGCAAATCTCAATCTTCCAGACCAGCTCTCAGGCAAACAACACCTGTGCTGTCTTAAGGCACATGCTGCTCCTCAGGGAACTTACTGGCCCCTCAATGGCTCACAGCTATGATGCTGCTGAGGACCTGTCACCACTGAGACATGCAGCTCCTAATTCACAGGGGTAGATAACACTGGGCAGAGAGGACAGCAGTGCCACATCTCACACTCATTAGTCCTTGCAGGAGAAACAAAGCGAGGGAGACTGCCAAGGCGGCAGAAGGTCCCCTATCGAATAACCCCATTTCTATGTAGAAGGCAATGGAGATAACCAGGGTATGGGAGAGCAGGAAGTCAGACCTGGCAAAACCTGGAGCTCCTGGTAGATGGAAGACTAAAGGGGTACAATACACCATCTAATACATACTGTCACATACTGATTAACATTGGGTAGCCCCAGCAATGCAGAGATTTCTACTCACCTGGGGAACGTCTCCTCATATCTCCCACTCAAGGGGCAGGATTTTCCGGTCGTCAGGCGGGTGCAGCAAGCAGGCCTGGGAGCGGCCAGGAAATGGTCCACCGCCTGCTATCAGCCCCAGCCACGATTTCATGCTGGCTGGGCAATTGACAGCCAGCCAGTGTGCAAGGCGCACTGAGAAGCACAGTGCTGCCGGGGTGGGGGCGGGAGGAGTACAAATGCAGAAATCTGCACATGCACGGGGGGACACGGACTGAAAACTCCCTGAAGGCAGGGAGCTGCCTCAGGGAGCTGAAGATTTGTAGAAACAAGGATTTTAAAAATGAGAGAAACATGTCTCCATAATATGGTCCAGTCACATGAACAGGGACATATTAAAAATGTCTAAAAATTTTCATTTTATTTAAATTACCGTTGGAAACCTCATCCTGTCTGCAGATGCTCATCCGATGTCATCGTGCGCTATTTTACGCCGATTGGGTCGGGCATGCCCACCTGCGGGACCTAAAATCCTGCCCATGAAGACACCAAACCCACAGCTCCCTCCTGCTGTTGCTCTCACCTCAGTGAGTCTTCACAGGTGTGTAGTTATGGTGGCACAAGGTGATTAATTGTCCCTAGTTTTAACTTTTCTCCCACCTCCCATATGAAACCTCCCTGGGAAACAGTTTGCCCCGTAATTTCATTTTCCTCTGAACCCTTGTTTTCCAGGGTAGTGATGTGTGAGTCTCCTCTTGCCTTTGGCTCTGTCACTTGGCCGGGTTCTCCTCAGCAATGCGATGGGAAAGCCTTAAAGAGTTTGATGATCTGGAGTAGGTTGAGCTCATCAAGCATGTAGTCACATGCTAGTTGTCATTAGGAAAAGGCATTTAGAACATGCTAGAGAAAAACATGATGTTGCCACACAGCTCACACAGTGTTTTCCACATTTAATAAAACAATAGTGTGCGGTTCATCAGGTCAGAGGCTAGGAATCCTATGACGAGTAACCCACCTCCTGACTCCCAAAAGCCTGTCCACCATCTACAAAGCGCAAGTCAGGAGTGTGATTGAATACTCTCCACTTGCCTGGATGAGTGCAGCTCCCACAACACTTAAATAGCTTGACACCTTCCAGGACAAAGCAGCTCGCTTGATTGGCACCCTGTCCACAAACGTTCACTCCCTCCACCACCGACGCTCACAGTAGCAGCAGTGTGTACCATCTACAAAATGCACTGCAGGAGTTCACCAAGGCTCCTTAGACAGAACCTTCCAAACCCACGACCACATCATCTAGATGGACAAGGGCAGCAGATAGATGGGAACACCACCACCTGGAAGTTCCCCTCCAAGTCACTCACCATCCTGACTTGGAAATATATCTCTGTTCCTTCACTGTCACTGGGTCAAAATCCTGGAATTCCTTCCCTAACAGCACTGTGGGTGTACCTACACCACATGGACTGCAGCAGTTCAAGAAGGTAGCTCACCACCACCTTCTGAAGAGCAGCTAAGGATGGGCAATAAATGCTGGCCCAGCTAGCAAAGCTCACATCCCATTAATGACTTTTTTAAAATCCCTTTATGATCACGCGGGTAAGGTTTCCAGGAAAGGTACCAAATGAAAAAGCAGCTTTTGCGTCACTTTCATAATAGCAAATCATTTATGAATTTGACATTGAACACATGAAGTTTAGAAAAATTCTGGACCATTGCCAACTAAGTTGAATGAATTCATCTGCCTGTACACCATAGAGGAGCAGGAATTCTTTGTCAACTAGTACAATGATTACAAATAACATTGTTGCAGAGAAACACAAAGCAGAGTTGATGACAAATTTCCAGGAAATGATGACTTCCAGTACACAAAATGGAGAACCAATTGTGGACACAAAAGTGTTAATAAGCCTGGTAACAGCACCCTATACATTGTTGCTGTACAACAGATAGAGTGGTTTAGTTGTCAGTGAATGAAGAGAATAACATCTGTAACTTAACCATTGACTTTTGCAATATAGAGATAGAACAAGATCGCAATGAAATTTTCAGAATGGAACTTGCCCACCATTTGCTATTATAGATGTTGATATTTTGATATTAATATATTAACATTTTTGTTTCTTTGATCCATATTTTTGAAATGATTTATGTACTGATTTTCATTGTAGAAGTCATACCAAATGTATTAGAGATTGAACAGTACATTTTTAATATAATACAAAATGGTTGCTTGATGGACTGGGAGCTGACAGGGAGGGGGTTAGATTGTGGACAGACAATGACCAGAAGGGAGAATATGCCCAGACATAAAGGCAGAAACGAGTCAAGCTGCACCTACACACACACAGAACCCTGGAACACAAGACCAGCCCAGTGTGGTTTGAATGCTGCAATCTGGATCTGGGCGGATATGATGACTTCAAGGACCCACCATCTTACTGGGGCTTAACTTGAGGCTGAAAGCACTGTGTCAATGAGAAAGCGACATCACTACAAATGTCATATGCAGATCCAACAGAAGGGTATAAAATCTGGATGTGCAGGAGACTCGGGGCTGCAGTCGGAAGAGAGGATAGCCTCGTCAGCTATCAATGTGAGTAACAGACCAGTACAGTTTGACCACCCGATCTTCTCAGTCTCTCAAGAAACCAAGCAACCAGATTCAGAGTGTGCATTATTAGCATATATTTGTATCAGCATTTTTACATCGTTATCAATTTATATGCCATGGGATTTAGGTTAATTAAAGTGTTGCTTGTAACACAAGTAGATTGAGTCATTGATATCCAGAGTAGACCTCCAAACTGCAAGGGTTAAGTAGCTGATCAGGGAAAGGGATAGCCTACACCATACAGTCATGGTGAACACCCATTCCGTATTTTACAGATCATCCTGTCATTTTCTGATTTCTCCCGTACGATGGCTTCTATCTGTCCCATATTTCTCCAGGCAGCGAATGTGACACTGTTTAATCCCTCTTCTGCTGTCTGAGGATGTTTGGTGTTGCACGTGCACAAATGTGCACTGTGCTCCTTTGCATGCACAGCCAGAGCCCACACTCAGCCACAAGGCAGAGTGTTGTGATATTGTATGCATGCCAATGCAGGCAATGATACGTACCTTTAAGAAGCCGCGTGGTGACATCTTATGACATCACCGTGTATAAGGCTGAAGGATAGAAGGTACAGCCTCCATGTTAGGTGTACACTATTGCCTGTGACCTCTGCTGCAGATATTCACCACTGTCTGTTGCGCTGTAACAGTAAGACTTAAGACTTCATGTATACCTTATGAATCAGGCATTTAGTCAAGTAATCAGCCTATGTAACTGTTAGGACCCAGGCAAGACCAAGTCGTGTGCAGAGCTATATATAGTTGTTCTAGTAATAAACTTCACATAATTGTGTTCAACCGGAACCCTTGTCAGTCGTAATATCTTGCTTAGCATAGATAGCAGGGACAGATCCCTTGAGGTCTACACCCTAAACATATGTGGTGGCAGCAGAGCATAAGAGTCCACAACACGCTTGGCAGCGATGGTCACTTATAAAGATCTCACAGCAGCGGAGGTAATTTTTGAAGATACCAGAACACAAGGCAGATGATGGCTTAAGCAGCAACACCAACACAGTAGTGATTCCACTTATCCAGCTCCAATCCAGACTCCTCGAGGGAAGGACAGTCTGTAAGTACAGCACTTTAAGGGAAGCCACTCATAGGGAACCTCAGTCCAGGTGCTTTGGTTTAAAACCAGAAACAGTCCAGTTCTTCTACCATAACACCTCGGCATCTGACATTAGGCACAGAGACAAGTTCCAACAGACATCCGAGTTTGGAAGTGAGTGAAGACCTTACTCTAGGCTCAGTGATTTGGGCAGCCAGGCCCGTTTTATCTGAGCATCGGGATCAGCTATTTGTAAACTACTCATCTTAACAGTGAAGGTCAACAACATCAAGTTCATTCCAACAATAAAAACAAACATGCCCCATGCTGACGGCCAGGAGAGACAAGTTCCAACAGCTCTCGGCAGAGCTCAACACCACTGTGTGCCAAAACCAGCTTTCTCGCCCCGACGATTGAGTGATGTTAGAAAGCCAGAAGAATCAAACGGCACAGCTTCAATGCTGCAACAGATGCAACAAGCAAGGCAAAATCTCTGCAAATTAAAATCCTTTCTCCTTATTTCAAGCCAGACTAGAAGCCAAACATCTAAGGTGCTACTTTTAAAAAGTACAGCAAAAGGAGAAGCAAGCTTTCTCCCCCCCCCACCCCACCCCCCCAAAGCAGCACACTGTTTTGAGCCCACAATGATACACTGGGTGGAATTCTCCCATCTGGGACTAAGTCCTGTGGTGGGGATGGGGAGTGAATCCCGCTGCAGAGGTCAATGGGAAATCCTGCGGTATCTTCCGGCCTCAAGGTAATTAATTATGCATTCGGGGGTTTTGCACCATCTTCTGTGTTGGGCGGGATGGATGCCCCACCGTCATATCCAGGCACCATATTTAAAAGGTGCCCGAACTTCCACGATGTGAAATTGAAAACTCAGATGTCCGGAAGGGGATCAGCAGTTCCAGCTCCAAAGCTCAGTGATGCCTCCCTGTGGGTCCTAATGGATCACGTAGATGTGCGAAGGCATATACTCTACCTGCCTAATAGGAGGGGGGAAGCCAAATACAGAGCCCAACCCCGCATGGGCTCAGATGGCCAATGCTGTCAGTGCCCAAGGAACAAACAGGAGGTCAGCTATACAGCGTTGAAAAAGGATGAGCGACCTTATTCAGGGTGCAAGGGCCAGTAGCAACAGCACGTCCTACCTCAGTCCCACCTTCAGTGCATTCATACTGCAGTGGAAAGCCCACTGTGTCTCCCTCATCCTTCAGCAGACATAGAACACTGCATAGGAAGGGGGGTGGGGGGCAGGAGAAATGGGTTTAGGCGCACAGGGAACCAGAAACTTCCGCAAATAACACGCCTGTCTGAGCCTTCCCATTGCATATGGATGGTCTCAGTGCTCTTTTGGGGGGGGGGGGTGCGGGGGCAGTTGGTCCACAATCTTTCTACACAATTTGAGCTGGTGATGACCTGCCATGCAGAAGCAGGCTATCTTACAAGGGGAGGAATGGTAAATGAAGCAAATTCCAATGCTTCAACCCATGCACGTTGCAACTCCTCTCAAACATGTTCTCCTCTTTGAACAGGAGAAGCTCCATTACAATCGCGGAGAACCTGAGAAGATGGAAGGCGGTGCCCATTTTTCAGGGCGGCTCATCTTGCAGGAGTGGAGCGAGACTGTGCCATTGGTGATGGGGAGCTTAGATTCAGGCATCCACCTAGTCATTTTAGGAATGAGACATTGTTTAAGTTGTACTTGTATTTGTGGGTGTTAGGAATGAGTTTTAGCTTTAAGTTTAAATTTAATTTGTATTTTTCTATTTGTGCATTAAGGGGGGAACTTGAGTTTTAGTTTCACTTTAAAAGATGCCTGCATTTTAATTAGCTTTTACAACTCCTGAAGGGGAATTAAAATAAACATAAGGTAGAAAAAATGGTGCTGTTGCCAGCAACAGGAGGCCCACAGACAATCTGAAAGCAGTTTGGCTCAGTTGAAACCAGCTGCCAGGAGAAGCAGGCCACAGGAGAGGGAACTGCAGGAGCAGGTTCCAAAAACTAAAGTACAAAGTCCCCAAAACCAGGGAGTGGAACAGAAAAGGTTCCAAGAGGACTGTTAAGTCAAAGGATAAGGATTGGAGTCTGAAAAAGGTGCTGTCAAGTAAAGTTAAAAGGAGCAGACAGGAGGGCTCCAAGGGTGAAAGCTGCAGGACACAGACATAAAGGAAAATAGGCTTGCGAGAAGCTAGAAGATCCAAGGAGACAGCTGAAGGTCTGTAACTCTTTACTAGGCACGTGAAACAGTGGTGTTCTCTTGGCACACCTGAGCATTTGAGAGAGAGTGCATGGAAGAAAACTTGAACGCACATGGCGTTTCAGGGGAGAGGAACATCGAAAGGAGAGTTCAAAACCCTGGAGGTGGAGCGTTGTGGAAGGCGTCTGAGAGAAAACGTTGTTTGGGAGAAGATTCCAAAGTGAGTTCTTCGAGAGTGGAGATTGGAAACCCTCGTGTGAAAGATAGAGATGTGAGAACAATTGGTGTGACAAATGTCTGGGAGAAGTTGATGAGTGTGTGGGGGGAGTTGAGGAGAGATCCATAGCATCTGTTTGAGGTAGCATCTGTCACTTGGTTTCAGAGTGTGGTGTGTCTGACTACAGGTCGCCTATTGGTTTACATGGACTGTGTATTATTGTGATCATGAGAGTATAAGATAGCTTTTGTAACTTGTGTTTTCCTTATAAATCTGTGTATATCTTTAAAGGTATAGTTGTAAGTGAAGGAGTATTGTAATTGTTCATATTTTCTTGTTTAATAAATGTTTTATTCTTTTGTTAAAAGTTCATCAGCTGACTCCTGTAACTCTGTTCAGTAGTCACTCTCCGCCATATCTAAACAAAGAATAAAAGTTAGGGTCTATCAAGCCGGGTTCCATCCTGGGATCTGGCTGTCCAGAGGTAACTTCAGCTGGGATCGTAACAGTGAGGATTCATCCATTCAATGCAAACCTGAGGGTCAAATATGCCTCCATGTTGGAGGCAGCTGATGCTGTTACTTGCACTCTCCTCTCTCACTTACAGGTACTTCCATGAAGAGACCAAAGCCTGAGGAGGAGGAGGAGGTCTCCCTGTCAGGCCTCAGCGCCAGCTCTGATATGAGCCAGGCAAGAGAAGAGGAGAGCTCCACACCTGGACAAGTGTCTCATAAGTCATGCACTCTCCACCAACTCAGGAACACACACCTCAGTGAGTAATATTGCTAGTTTAGGAAGGGTCTCAGAATCTGGTAGTCACCGCACAGACATGTGTTCACACAGGAGGCAACTTCAGCTGAGCTCCCTGGCTCTTGGAGGACTGCTGAGGAAAGGCATCGGTGAGGTCCGAATCAGATGACGAGCCTCTGGAATCAGCCTTCCAACTCATCATGAAGAGTCAGCAGAAAGCAGGGGAGCATCACGCAGAGCTGTTGGAAGCCCCCAATAGAGTGGCAAGCAAGTCAGCAAAGTCTGTCCATCTACTCTGCCAAGTGGTTATGGTACTGGGTTTGTAACCCCAAGATCAAGAGTTCAAATCTCACAATGGCAAACTATGAAACAATGTAACTTCATCTGAAACAGATGGAAATGGGTTTGTACTCGAAAGAGTTACTCTGATGAAGTGCTGCCCACATGTGCAAGCATTGAGGTCTCCTCGGGGAGGATGGCGGACGCCATGGACACCCTGGTCCAGCAGAATGCCCAGTTTCTGTCACAGATGTGCGCAGACCTGCACTCCATCACGGTAGCCATGGGTGAGTTCATACAGTAGCACCGACAAAAGGGAATGGGGCACCTCGACATCCCTCCAGGTGCTACTTCGTCTCAAGGAGTCGGGTCGGGGTCGAGAGAAGGAGCAGCAGTTGGACACCCCTGGGTCATCCACTCAATAATCTCAGAGGTTAGGTTGTCCACTTCCTCCGAATCCCCTTCAACCTTGTCACCACAGAGGGAGCAGCAGACCCACAAGAGGACAGCGAGGCCCTCAAGGCCTCAGCTCTCCAGAGGACGGCCACCGAAATCTTCAAAGGTAATGGGACAAACAACTCCACAGGCTCCCTCCACCGCTGCTGCAGATGTCAGGGCAGCACCTAGAAGTGGTAGACCACGAAAAATCAAGAAATTTTGATCATAAGTGTGCAAAAACAATATTGTCACAGATTATTCTGCAAGTATACTGACATTCCCTACATAAGGTCTACTGTTTCTTTCATTATATAGCAGAGGTGGCCAAACTGCGGCTTGCAAGCCAAATGTGGTTCTTCAGCCCTTAGACAGTGGCATTTCCCGTGAGCTGAAAACCGGCTAATTGCGCTTTGGAGCGGGGGGTAGAATTGAACCAGAGAGGAAGTGAGCTGCATTGTGAAAGCAAACAAAAGCTTCATTTGAAGAAAATAGATAATAGGCACGACAGAAACAGATTTTGGATGAACATGAGCAGACATCTGGCCTCTGGATGGAAGGTTAAACGTGAAGCATCTGACAACAGCGCAAGGGAAGGTATCCTCAAAACACATGGAAGGGCTTTAAATTAAAGTCCAGAATCTGTGTACATGAGGGACAAGGGGGATTTCGCTCTATCTCCCTTCATTCACTCTCGCTATAATGTAACATGACAAATGCAGCAATTACATATGATTAAGGGTCTGACTGAAATATTTGACAGTACATTTGCGAAGATCACACAAAGAATAGAGAGAAAGAGACAAATACAAATGAGACAGGAACGAGAGAGAACAAGGCAGAGACGGTCTGAGAGACAGGATACAGACAGAGAGAAAGAGAGATAAAGAACCACAGTGAGAGAAATTCCACAAAGATGGAGGTAACTGTCTTAATTTTTTGTGTCCTCCAGTTTATAACTGAATTTTTTTCGCCATTGAAATGTTGTGAAGAGAATGTCTCTGTGCATCCTGGGCTCTTAGTGTGCCATTCTGTTTTTAAGTTAGAGGGGGAGAGAAAGAGATCAAGAGAGAGAGGTAACTGTGGTAGAACTGGAAGGTTCACCATGAATATTTAGCGTACAAAGTCCAGGATTGGTGCCGTAAGTGGGTACGGGGGTGGGGGGAAAGGGAAGGCACAGAGGGAAATCATCAGTTTAAGGCAGTCTGCGGAATTATTACAAGGGGTGGGGTCTGGGGAACTCTTGGAGGTAAAAATGTTGAGACCCACAGCTCAGACAGCTCAGTGTAATTTCAATCTCTCTATCTCTTCCTGCAACTTTTGCACCTCTCTCCATCTTCCTAGCTGTTACTTCACATCTTCTCCCATTCCGTGGCCCGTGCTCTACCTCCCGCTCCGTGAGGCTGCCCCTCACTCCACGCTCTCCTTCGCTTCCCTGTGCTCCCGACTTGGAAGTCACATTGAAAAGTTACTTTCCCGCTTTTTCCAGCTCATTCAATCATATGCTGGCTTCTCACCGCGTCAGCTGCTGATTGGCTCACTAGTGATGGCTTGGACTAGTGATTTCTGATTGGACAAGCAGCTTTATAGCATTTTTCAAATGTGCAACAGTTGAATGAGTTGAAGACCACGAGTTGCACAAGCTTGGTCTACCATAGAACCCCTTGACGTATGTTATGGAACCCCAGGGTTCTGCAGAACAGAGTTTGGGAAATCCTGGTCTAAAGAGTTAAAATTCTGCTAAAGACCTCCTGACTGCCAGTTCGTAGCCAAATCTCCATTCACCGTTGTGATGTTCTTGGTTATTGGCTGCATTTGGTGCTATGCAAATGTAGTTTCTGAGTGCTGTGTCTCTTTGGAATTTGCACCTGCTGCCTGTCTGTTGCCCCCATGCTGTTGGAGAACAGATGCTGCAGCAACAGCTGGGTTCTCCCATGCACCCGCCAGTGGGATCGATGGTGGGCGGAAATTCAGCAGGGGGTCCAAAAATTGGTTTCACGCCTGCCTGAGGTTACACCGGGATCTTCCGATGCTGCCTGCCATGGCGGATTGGGAATCCTATTGGAGGCCAGTGAGAAACCCATTTGCATCCCACTAATGGGATGCAAATTTAGCACCCCCCCCCCCCGGCTCTGATTCTCTGTTACGCCAGCGGGAAAACACGCCAATCCAGAACATGTGGCGTGCAAAACTCGGGAATTTTTAGGGCCTTGCTTAGCTCATGGACATCCGAGGAGATAATGATGGTGGAGGCCCAGACTCTGGAGGAACATGTTCATCGCATGGTGGGTGGAGCCTCATCCACATGGCTCCTCCGTGAAGCAGCTTTCGGAAGATGGGAAATATCCACGCAGCAACTTCAGACTTCCAGGGACATCGGCATGGGGAGGTACAGGTGAGCAGCAAAGGAAGCGGGAGGCAATGTCCAGGCAAATGTGCTCAGAGGGAGGGGTCAGTCTAGTCAATAGCTGACTCCTGTCAGTAAATTACTTTGAGACGTTTTGTGTTCAGGAGGAACTTTATAACTGCATGCCTTTCAATTATGATGATCCTTTTTATGGCTTGGGTAGAAAATGAACTGAAAAGAAAGCATTTCACTGGGCTTTCACATTCAATTGTTATGGTTTATATTCACAAATAAAATTTTAAAAATCAGAAACAAAAGTTTTGGAAATGCGTATTAGGCCAGTCAGCCTCTCAAAACAGGAATTAAGGTAATCAGAATCAAAAGTTGTTTTGAATTAAATCAACACTTGCTAGAAATGCTCCCATACACAAGTCTACCATGATGGCTTCTCCCTTCACTATGATGGATGAGCTCAGTAAGAAGACTAGTTGCAAATGAAGCAACTTAAAAACAATAAAAGGAACTGAAAAACTTGGAATTGGAGGCAAAAGAAAAAAAGAAGAGAATAAAAGGAAAGGGAACGGGCAGCAAGAGGCTACAGATATAGACTGGTTAATGAGTGGGCAAAGATTTGGCAGATGGAGTATAATGTGGGAAAATATGAAATTGTCCATTTTGGCAGGAAGAGTAAAAGGGAAGCATATTATCTAAATGCTGAGAGATTCAGAGCTCTGAGATGCAGAGGGATCTGGGTGAGTTAGTGCATGAGTCACAAAAGGCTGGTTTGCAGGTACAGCAAGTAATTATGAAAACTAGTAGAATGTTATCATTTATTGTGAGGGGAATTGAATACAAAAGAGAGGAGGTTATGCTTCAGTTGTACAGGTCACTGGTGACACTACATTTGGAGTACTGTGTGCAGTATTGGTCACCTTATTTAAGGAAGGATGTAAATTTGTTGGAAGCCGTTCAGATTAAGTTTACCAGACTAAAGCTGGGTTGTCTTTTGAGGAAAGGTTGGACAGACTAGACTTGTATCTGCTGGAGTTTAGAAGAGTAAGAGGCAACTTGATTGAAACATACAAGATCCTGACAGGGTGGATGTGGAGAGGATGTTTCCTCTTGTGGGAGAATCTAGAACTAGGGGTTTAAAAATAAGGGGTCGCCCGTTTAACATAGGGATGAGGCGAAATTATTTTCTCTCAAGAGTCATGAATCTTTGGAACTCTCTTCCTGAAAGGCGATGGAGGCAGAGTCTTTGAATATTTTTAAGGCAGAGGTGGATAGATTCTTGATAAGCAAGGGGGTGATAGGTTAGCAGGGGTAGGCAGGATACAGATTTGAGTTTACTGCCAGATCAGCCATGATTTTATTAAATGGTGGAGCAGGCTTGAGGGGCTGAATGATCTTCCCCTGCTCCTTGTCTGTATGTAAAAGAAAAAGAACATTTATAAAGTTGGAGCTGGAATTTCAGTTAAAGGAGAAGTATGAAGAAAGAAAGGCAAAGGAGAGAGAGAAAGAACAGAAAGGGATACCAGCTTAAGAGGTTGGACTTTAAAAAGAATGGCCTCAGATGCTGAGGAGGCTTTTGATGATGAAAAGACCTCCAACCCAAAGCCAAATGGGGAAATGTTTAAATTTGTACAAGTTCTTCTAAAGTTTGAGGAAGGGGATGTTGAGACATTTTTTATTTCGTTTGAGAACGTGGCTAAGCAAATGAAGTGGCCAAACAAAATCTGGACATTGCTCTATTGTTCTTAAAGAGGGTTGATGGGTACAGCTCGCAAGGTTTATGCTTCACTTTCAGAAGAGGTGGATTATGATGCAGTTAAAAAGGCTATTCTGAGTGCGCAAGAGTTAGTCCCTGAGGCATACAGGCAGAAAATATAAGGAAACAGCCTGGGCAGACCTATACTCAGTTTGAGAGGGTAAAGAAAAGTAATTTTGACCGTTGGATACAGGCATTAAAGGTAGAGACAATATGTGAAGCTCTTAGAAAAATAACTCTCCGCTAAGAATTTAAGAATTCACTTCTCCAGTAGTTAGAACCCATGTTGAAGACCAGAGGGTTAAAACAGCCAGACAGTCAGCGGAGATGGCTGACGGTTATGAGCTGGCCCATAAATCTAAATCCTTTCTCTTGTCATCCACACAAACATGAGAAGGATAGAAGGTGAAAGGAAGGCAATAGCCAGGGAAGGGATGGGACATCTGGAAATACCCCGGAAACTCTTCCTCAGGCCAGAAAGGAAGGTGCTGAAGGTGAAAGTGATATTCGAAGGCCTAACTAGGTGGGACATGCTCATGCCAATTGCTGGAAATTGAGGGTGAAATCCATGAGACTTATTGGGGTACAGAAGGGCAACTCAAAAAAAGGAGTCCTGACTGAAAGTACAACAGATCAAATTGTAGCATTAACTGCAGCTGTGAAATTGAGTGTGGACACCGCTGAGAGTTCAGGAGGTGAATAAGAGACATGAGTTATAAAGAATTTTTGTCAAGCGGAAAAGTAACCCCTTATCCCTCAAATGAGACAGCTGCAACTATAATCACACTTAGAGATACAGGAGCCACTCAAACACTTTGGCTGGGGAAAGGCACAACTTTTCCACCATAGAGTGCATTAAAATCCAAAGTTTTAGTCAATGGTATTGGTGGGGAGTATATACCTGTACCTTTGTCTGGGATAGTGATGGTAGGAGTTGTTCAGCAGCTACTGTAGATGGAGTTTATTTACTCATGGGAAATTACTTAGCTGGAGCGAAGTTAGTAGCATCTTCCATAATTACAGAAAGCCCAAGTGAGAATAAAGAGGCAGAGCAATTACAGGAAAAGGTTCTAGGAATTTTTCCTTTGTGTCTGATGACCCGAGCAATGGCTAAGCAAAATCGATCATCAAAGGTCAAAGTGATACCACAGACAGATATTTGGCTGGCTGAAACTTTCTTTAAATATTTAGATAATAGGAAAGAGATGTTTAACAAATCTTCTCTAGTTGAGGCTCCACAAGCTAATCCAGAGTTAAGTAAGACAGCACAATCAGCCCAAAGTGAAGATGAGGCTAAGGCAGCTCTAGAATGTTATATTAGAAATGGAATTTAATGAGGAAGTGGAGATCTCCTCACAGACCTGCAGATGAGGAGGGGACACTTGTTCATCAGGTAGTGGTACTGCCCAAATATCGTAGAGATATTACGAATAGCACATGAAATTCCTATGGCAGGACATCTAGGAATACGGAAAACTCAAGAGCGAATAAACCGGCAGTTTTACTGGCCGGGTCTTCATAAGGATGTGGTGCAGATTTGTAAAACATGCCATACGTGCCAGATAGTAGGAAATCCACAACATGCAATCAAACCGACACCTTTAATTCCTATACCAATTTTTGAGGAACCCATTCATTAGGGTGTTAGTGGACTGTGTGGGACCGTTACCAAAAATGAAAGCAGGACACCAGTATATCCTTATTATGATGGATATAACAACTCGATTTCCAGAGATCATCCCTTGAAGGGCCATCAAGGCTAAAGTTGTGGTAGCGAAGTTAACCCATTTTAGATCCAGTTAGATCAAGGTTCCAATTTTATGTCTAAAATTTTTCAGAACATAATGAGTAGTTTGGTCTACAGCATATCATTTACACAAACAGGGAGCTTTAGCGAGGTAATATCAAACTCTCAAAACAATGATTAAAGCATATTTTCATGAATCTCCCCATGATTGAGGCAAAGGACTGGATTTTTTTTTTATTTGCTACCTGAGATTCACCAGATCAATCTACTGGTTTTAGTCCTTTTGAATTAGTTTACTGACATGAGGTAAAAGGTCCTCTGAAATTAATCAAAGAAAAGTTTTTAGGAGAGGGATGAATTCTCCATGGGAAGAATTTTCTCCCTGTCGGGCGGGCATGTCAGGAGCGGGCGCGGAACTGATCACCACCCGCGATCGGCTCTGTGCCGCAATTTTAAATAGGTGGGCCAATTAAGGCCCGCCCAGCATGACACACGGCTAATGGCGCTCAGCGCTACCTGTACAGGCAGGGAGAAGGGGAAGAGTCGGAGGCTGCACTGAAGAGCGGAGAAATCTCCAAGGCGCGGAGCTGCCTCAGGGAGATTAAGTATTGAAATTTTCAATAAAGAAACATAAAAATTATTTACACATGTCCCCTCATGTGACAGTATGAAAAAATATTTGTTTACTTAATAAAACCTACATAGGGAACCTCTTCCCACCTGTGGATGAGGTTTCTTGAAAAACACGAAAGCCACTTGGGCTCTTCGCCTGCCACTAACCTTAAGTATGGGCGGGCAACGTTGATAATTACGTTAATTGGTTTTTTATTGACCTTAACAGGCCTTTAATTTTCACTGGGGTGGGGGGAGGGCAGCAGCGGGGGGTGCTCAGAGATGCGGACCCAGATTCGGGAGATCTCAGGCAGCCTCCATTTTATTGGAGAAGGTAAGTCGATAAGTTAGTCTTCTCATCTGCAGCTTGATTATAGTGGTGCATAACTGTGCTGTCTGGAGTAACAGCGAAGTAACTTTCCATTCTTCTGAGCCTGTTTCCTTTTATTCCAAAAACTTACGCTTCGACCCCACCCCCCCCCCTCTCGCCAGCCAGAGAAAATCCGAAACGTGGCTCCCTGAACAAAGAGGTTGGACAAGCCTGGTATATTAAGTAAATACTCGTAGCCCAGACACCACATGTGCCTGTGACTTATACATTGCTGTAAATAATTAGCTTTCCTCAACAGACCTTCGATGAGATCTCTGCCACCTTGAACCCATCCTCAATTTTTATGTCACTTAAGATGGCATAAGAACGATATGACATCATCCTGGACAGGCCCTGTGCACCCTGCGCATAAGAAAAAAGGGCGTGAAAAGCTGGGTCAAGTGACCAGATGTGGAGCACCATAGTCAGGAATTGTCCCGGAAAGAAGGGCGAGGGAGAGGGACAGGGAGAGGTCCCAATAAGTGTCCCAGGGCAGGAGGTGGTTGTCAACCAAGAGTCTTGAACAGGCTTGTGGAACTGTTGGAACCTATCATTGCTTTTCTTGAAGGAAAGATCCTATCCACAGCAGGAAGAGGACGAATGGATATAGGAACTGATGTTTCTCACTGATATTATGCAGCATCTACAAACTCCCAACTTGGCACTGCAGGGAAAGGAGATTATTTCTGACCTTAGACAGTTTTCAGCTTCCAGAATAAAGTAAAGCTTTTGCAAAAAGACATGTTATCAAGAAAGTTCAACCACTTTCCCCATCTCAACACAGAGGGTAAACATGTTCCCTGATATTGAAATAAAAGATCACAAACTTGAAGAATACAGGGATATATTACAAGAAGTGCTTGATCATTTTCGAACCTGCTTTAATAACCCGCAGAAGTTGAGATCCTGCTCCATCTCCCTTGTAAACCCATTCATAGTTGATGTGGTCAATGATGGTAGTTCAATTCTCAAACCTGTGGTTACAGTAACAGCTGCTGTAGAAGTGGAGCTGTTGGACTTCCAGGAAGACAAGGGTCAAAAGGTGAAGCTTAAATCACAGTCTACAATCGAGTTCTGGAAGCAAGTGCCAGAAACAAAATATTCTCAACTCAAGAAAACTAGTGAGCAGCTCATTTCAATTTTCAGCACAACATATTGCTGTGAATCACCGCACGTCGTAATGTAGCTTATAAAGTGGAAACATTGTGCAGTCCTTACAGATCAACACTGACAGAGATCCTTCGTACAGCCTTGACAACATATCAATCAGATTTTCAAAGACTTACGGCCAGGACAGAGATCCACAAGCTCTCTGCTAGCAGTAAGCAGCCTGTGTAAAGTTTGTTCATTTCTTGCGGCTCTCGAATATCTTAAGATTATCGTATGTGGTTCATAGATTCAGTAATTTTGGCCAAGCTGGTCTATTGCAAGCACAATCCAATTATTCAAACTTAAGTATGAACCACTTGCTCTGGTACTTGTTATCACACGTGCCTATTTGGTAAATTATTCACTATAGAAACTGATCGCAAACCATTGAATATCATTTGGCACAGGACTTTGATGAGAGTGCCATGCAGATTGCAACAACTTCTGATAAAAATACAGGGATACAAATTCGATGTCTGTTGCGAGCCAGGTAGCGAAAGTTACTTCAAATACACTGAGCAGGTGACCAAATCCAAAAAAGACCACAACTGGTCAACCAAAGATTAAGTTTTCTTTAGAAAAATCTTGACCAGCTTGTATTTCTATTTTGGACCATGGGTTTTCAACCTTTTTGGTGTAACTGCAAACCAATATTCTGGCAGTCTCCCCTTTTTCACATATGGATGCATATTAGTCACGCCATATGTTACAAATGACTTTGATATAGGTTTCTCCTGGTAATGGAAACATGCCTTCAATGTGTCCATCAAACTCGCTACAGAAACCATGGCCTGAATTGTTTGGTTGTTGGGCGCGTGCGACCGGTGGGCCTGGGAGGGGCTGGGAAACGGATCCCCGACCATGATTTCACACTGACTGACCAGTTAACCGTTAGCTAGCATGAAACACGTGCTGAAAAGTTCAGCACTGCCGGGGTGGAGGCAGGAAGAGGGCGGGTGATGACATCACCGAGGGCATGGATGAGCACTCCCTGCCCAGAGACCTGCCTCAGGTAGCTAGACCTGAAAATAATGAAATAAAGCTCTAAAAAATGTCAATGCAGCATAATCAAGCACCTGAAAGTGTACTTCAGAAAAACGCTGTCACCAGATATTTCTATTTTATTTCCTAACAGAGATTTCATCCCGCCCTTGAATGAGATTTCATGCAAAAAGCGAAGGTCGCCTGGCCAATTCACCCATCTGCCAACCGTAAGATTGGACAGGCCATGAAAAATCACACAACTGCGCTGTTAATAGGCTTAACTGCCTGTCTAATTGTTGGCAGGCACACTTCCAACTTTTGTGGGCGCCTGAATGAAATATTATGATTGCACGGTGACGCCGGGATGCTCACTCAACATCATCTCAGGTGATTTTACCACCGATCGGGTCAGGCGCATGCCTATGGGTGTAAAATTCTGCCCACGTAACGTGTCTGATTGACAACCATTTCCAAAATGATCCTGCTCAATCACTTTCTTCATTTCGTTGTTTTGATCAACCACCAGATGAGTAAACCTGAGGAAGTCATTTTCTAGCTTATTCAAGAGATTTGCCACACGACATTGAAGCTGCACCCCACTACCGAAACCCTAATTCTGCCAGCATGCAAAAGTATCGAAAGAATAATAGTGGGAGCTGATGCTGCCAAAGAAATCACCAATGTATCTGAAAGAGAAACAATCAAATGGCATAGTAACGAAATGTCAGTTAATATTGCACAGATGCTTCAAGAGAAATTAGAAATGAGTGGAAATTTTCCCTGCAGATTGATGAGTCCACAGATATTAGCAGACACTGGCAGCTCTTAGCCAATGTCAGGAATGTTGACGGGGAGTCTATCAAAGAGAATTTCTTCTTTTGCAAAGAATTGTCTGGTCACATGATCAGAGAGGAACTCTTTCGTGTCACAACTGCTTATCTGGGGGAAAACAATCTTAACTGGAGCAAGTGCAAAACCATCTGCACTGACAGAGCAGCTTCCATGAGGGGGAAAAGTCAAAGTGTTTGTGAGTAAAGTGAAAGAATAGAATCCTGACATCCAGGTCGGCCACTGAATCCTGCACCGTAAAGCCCTTGTTTCCAAAACAATCCAGCCTGAGTTAACTCAGTATTAGATGAAACTGAAAATCATGAATTATGTAAATTCGTGTCCTTCAAAATCGCACTTGTTTCCTATTTGGTGTGAAGAGATGGGAGCAGAGTACCAGGGTTTACTTGTGCCCACAGGAGTGTGATGGCTGTCTCAGGAGAAGGTTCTGGCCTGTATTTATAAGCTCCGTAATGCATCGCCCAGGATTTTCCCCTTGGCGATTGGGGGCAGGCCCCACTCACCAACGGGATAATGATGTGGGATGACATCAGGAGGAATCCCCGATGTCATCCCAGTCCCTTTAAATTTTTAGGAAGGTGGGCAGACAGCGAAATCAGCTGTCTGCCCGCCGACCTGTCAACGGCCAATTGAGGCCATTGACAGGCTAGTTAAGATAATTAAAGACCTGCCCGTCCAAGCTTAAGGTTGGCAGGCAGGCCAGTAGCCCCAGCGGGCTGCAGATTATTCATGAAACTTCGTCCACTGGCAGGATGAACTTTCATGTCTGTTTTTAAAAAATGTAATAAATTTTAAGTGTTTATTATTAACATGTCCCACCTTGTGTGACATTGTCACATGAGGGGGATATGTTAATAATTTTAATATTTTTAGACTTTACTTACCTCTCTCAAATCCCCTTGAGACAGCACTTTGCCTCAGGGAGCAGTGCGCTCTTTTGCACATGTGCAAAAGAGCGCACTTTGACAGTTGGGGATT
This sequence comes from Carcharodon carcharias, assembly GCF_017639515.1. NCBI lineage: Eukaryota > Metazoa > Chordata > Chondrichthyes > Lamniformes > Lamnidae > Carcharodon > Carcharodon carcharias. The sequence continues at coordinate 77,349,321 of NC_054473.1, forward strand.
CCCTCCCCCACCCCTCACAGGAAGTGCATAGAACTTCCTGTCGGGCAGGCCGCTGGGCGGGCCTTAATTGGCCCACCCACTCAAAATGGCGGCGGGCCCCGTTACGATGGCGAGGGTCGGCTGTCCGCCTGCCACCAAGCCGGTGAGGCCCATACGCCATCCGAGGGCAAAATTCTGCCCATTGAAAGAATTTTTGCTCTGCATGAGTTGCCATATAAAAGATTTAACATGATGATTCTTGATGCGCTAAGCTTGCATATATTTCATATATATTCAACCATCTGAATGTTAAAATGCAAGGGAAAAACAAGAACATTATGACTGGCACAGATAAATTTAAAGGTTTCAGATCAAATCTGGCCCTTTGGCAGGAAAAGGTGGCCAGTGGATCGATTGAGGTGTTCAAACTGGAATCAGCGAATCCTGCTGGCAAAACCATACTCAATCTTATCTCCACACATCTCAAAACACTACAAGAGAAGTTCAATTGCTACTTCCCGTCCACGAGTATGGACGATTTTGACTGGGTACGTAATCCATTTAGTTCACTTTCTTTTGAATTGTCAAAGTTGTCATTTAAAGAACAAGAGGAACTTGCACAGCTCAGGATGGATTGTACACTGAAACTGAAGTTTGCAGAGATGCCTGGACACATTTTGGTTCCTTGCTGGACAAAAATATCCATCTATTTCAGATTGCACCATAGCAGTGCTCTTAGCGTTTCCTACAACCTACCTGTGCTAGTTGACACTCTCAACACTGGTTTATGCAAAAAAAGAAGGGAGCACCTATCAGTGGAGCAAGACCTGCAAATTGCCCCATCATCAGTTCCTCCCGGGATCAAAAGACTCTGCTCACAGAGGCAGGCCCAGGTGTCACACTAGTGTTGTCAGTAAGATGCTGCTCACAGTATTACCTTAATCCGCATTTTGCCTTGAATCATATACTTTTAATTGCAGTAAGTTTTTTTTAAACCAAGTAGAAAACAACTTTTTTTACTGTTATGAACATGAACTTTCACACTGAGGAATGCAGACTTAAAGAAACTGAAAACAATTGAAATCGTTAATGGGAAATGTTTTTTTTCTATTAAAAAAATTGTATTTGACATGCAACTGGTGATAGGGCTTTCATTGTAAATTGCTTAAACTAATGAAAATTGTATTAGATGGTGGCTGGACATGTTTTTAGAGATAAAAAGCTTTCATCAGAGGTCAGTTCAGTTGGAGAAAATATTTCTGCTATAAAGCTGTGCTGTGAATACAAAAGGTTAGGAACTACTGGTTTAGAGTTGTCTACAGAACCCTTACGCAAGTTTGACAACTTCATATAGACAGTTACTGACTGCTCCTTAGACTTTTCAATTTACTCGTTAGATCCTCAATCAGTTTCTTAAAAGTCTCCATCGCTGCTTTTGAAATCTGGATCTGCTCTTCCACTCTGCACATCTCATCCTTTTTGTTCTCCAAATTGTATCAGAGTTCAAGAATTTCTCTGCTCTTTTCACTACGAAGTTCCAGCAGTTTGTCAGTCTTGGTTTTTAATTCAGCAGTTAATAACTGTTCTGATTCATCAGCAATTCCTTTTCCTGTTCATGGCATTTTTCACAATACTTAAGAAACTTCTGACACTTGAAATTCATCAAGTTTTAATTGAAGATTTATCTTTGTTGAATTTGTTTCTACATGTTTATCATTTATACATTTCAAGTCCTCAAGCATTCTACTTGCTGTGACCGACACTTATATCCTCACCAGTTGTTTCTCATTAGCAAACTCATCTTTCATGCACGAAAGTTGGTTCTCTACATTGAACAGCTTTTCCTTAGAGCCTGGTTCCTCAGGCAGCCTTTGACATTCTTGCATTTCTGATTGTAACTTGTCTTGGGTCCTGGGCTCGTGCTTTTTCCACCTCATCTGGCCTAGCATTAGAAGCTTGGGCTGTAGCTACCACGCAATTGGGGAACAGTCCAAGATGTTACTCCTGCAAAGTCTCTCTCTCACCCTCAACTGGCTGTCTCAAAACCCTTGGAAGTGCTAAGAATTTCAAACCTACCAAATCATTACCCAATATAAAATCCATACCTTCCGTAGGTAAACCAGGGACAATTCCCACCAGAACAACTCTGTTTTCCTAAGTCACTTTGTAACTTGACTTCATACAAGGGAGCAGGTTCCAAAGTCCCATATATAACCCATATTTATATTTTTTGTTAACACAAATCAGCCACCATTAAAATGTTAATTTGTTGACCTGCTTCATCAGCGGAGTAAGGGAACACTGGTCCTTTAGAGACATAACCTCTGTAACATGCGTTGGTAACCACGGCACACGTGATGATTTTGAGTGGCACTCTCACTGCTAGTCTAATGAACGACACAAAGTCACATAATGCTGCTTACATCAGTATCACTTAACAGTGCACTGCATTTAACATCTGTCATGATTGTAAAAATCAAAAGTGTCACACTGTACAGAGCATGTGAGGAATATTAATTTTTAATCTTCTTTAATTTTTATTTTGAGGTGATATTTATGCTAATATTAACATGCTGGGGGTTGTAACTTGTTTTCCAGCTCTGGCACCACCATCAATGTCAAAGAGGAGAGCAAAGCTGCAGGGTAAAGCTTCCTTCACATTACCCCAACAATGCACTTCAATCTCAGCTGCAGAAAGACCACCCACTTCTGCACTAATTTCTTCTGTTTCTCATTCCAGTATCTTTATCGCCACTCGGGTTTGTCATTGAAACAATGGTGAGACTGGCCAAACTGGTTTTGCTCTCGTCGAAACAGAGGCTGGACATTTTCATCTCATCCTGACACGAGGTCAGGCTGCAGCAGGGTAAACTGAGGAGTACATTTGACAAAATGTCAGCCCCCTAAGGAAGCAAAGTTAGATAACCGTTCATTTCAGCCTTCTTGGACAGACTAATTTGGATTTATTCAAAAAAGATTGCGCTGTCCGCACTTTGTAAACTGTTTTAATGTCATCAAGTCTTTTTGTCGGAAAAAGGACAAAACTACCCCAAACTAGGTGACAAGTAACTACATAATGTCATGTTTCTCACTGATATCACCGCTCACCTACTCTCTGACCCCGTGGTGCAGGACAAATGGTTCTGGATCTTTAATAAATCTGGAAGGCATTTCTCCCAAAACTAGCAGTTTTTTCTCAAGAAATTCGAGCTTCGATCTTCTGCTGCTTCCAACACAGAAAAGAGCTATCGACACTGTTCATGTCGATGAGGTTGGAATGTACATGCAAGAACTGGAATCAGAATGTTGACAATTTCAAGTATTCCAGCCATTTGACAAGCTCAGAATTGTGGGCAAAGTTTAGAGATCTGCAGAACTTGAAGGTACCGAGAAAGATCATGGGGCCTCGATTCTGACCTGCTGGACATCCCTGCCAGTGAAATTTGACCATTTGAAGAAAACTGTGTTTGCATTGCTTTCAACATTTTGGATCCACATACCTGTATGAACAGGTGTTTTCACACATGAGGTCAGTCCTCTGTCCCTCTTGGAGCCAGTTAACAACTGGTCACTCAGAAGCCTGTGTACAGCTTAAAGTAATCAAATACATGCCGGACATTGGAAAACTCAGCAAGGAAAAGCAAGGGCAAGGATCACACTAAACTGGTAAGATCTGGATTTTAATTGAATTTTAAATGGAGCTCAAGTATTTTAAAAACCTTATTTACTTTACAAACAACAATTGTTTAATTATATAGAGGCTTTATAAACCTTTAGATGTATTACTAGCACATGAAACCTTAAATTAGAATGAATAAATGAAGACTTGGTATGCCACTTCTGAAAGGTTGCTGAACCTGCTCTATAACCTCCAGTCACCTGACTCACTTTCCATTCCTACCTATTCCCAAGGTAAAAACAGTAGATGCCATGCAGAGTTTCTTACAATCTTCAATTATTAGTGCAGCTTGCTCCCTGTGGAAATACCTGCCACTTGCACCACTGCCACTGTTTTAACACCCATTTCCTATTCTGCTACAATTTCTTCTGAAGACTCCATAAGCATCCCTAATACTGCCACTGGTTTTATCATTCAACTTCCAACAATTGGCTTTTACATGCAACAAAAGCATGCTGTCCTACCTGAATTCAGCGGGCAAGTGTTTACTTGCACTTGGTTGTGAAATTCTACGTTCAAAAGCAATATTTAAGTCATGATTTGATATCTGTAAGTTATCAAGTGAAGGAACTGACCTGAAACCACTTTACAGGCAAGTACTGTGAATCATTATTCAGGCAACAATCTCTTTCTGCAAAGCTGCAGACCAGATTTCTGAGGCAGTGACCAAGATCATTTTTTTGATCGCCAGAAGTTCAACTTTGCTGGGTTGGCCATGTGCTTCACGTGGAGGATCCCTGCACATCAAAGGCAGCATTCAACAGCCAGCACTGAGAAGGGTGTCTCAAAATCCAACACAAAGGTATTTTGAAAGGTCACCTCAGAGCCTGTAGGTTGGATCCCACTAAGGGAGAACAACAACCCTGGACAGATCCAGATGGAGAAGTCTGTCTTCAACAATCTCAACACAGAGCAAAGTCTAGTCCCTACAGGACAAGCGAGCACATCACAAAATCAGTGCCTTCACCCACTGCTCCAACAGGAACTTCATATGTAATATTTGCAATCAGATCTGTAATTCAAGGTTTGGTTTAACATCACATATCAGACAACACCAAACTCAGTGAGCAATTAGTCTTCTTACTGAGCTCATCCATCATAGTGAAGGGAGAAGCCATCATGGTAGACTTGTGTATGGGAGCATTTCTAGCACGTGTTGATTTAATTCAAATCAATTTTTGATTCTGATTACCTTAATTCCTGTTTTGAGAGGCTGACTGGCCTAATACGCATTTTCAAAAGTTTTGTTTCTGATTTTTTATTTTATTGGTGAATATAAACCATAACGATTGAATGTGAAAGCCCAGTGAAATGCTTTATTTTCAGTTCTTTTTCTACCCAAGCCATAAAAATGATCATCATATTTGAAAGACACGCAGTATAAAGTTCCTCCTGAACACAAATGAAATAATTTACAAGTGTCAACACTTTTGGAATGTGGGGGACCTGGCAGAAGACTTGCAGAAAGCACGCTTGCACAGCTAATGGAATAGAATCTGCTTTTTGTAATAATTGATTAAAAAATAAATATTGGCCAGAACATAGGGGATAAACTCCCCAGCTCTGGGACCTCCTGGGATCTGACAGCACCTCTGTTTAATGTTTCATCTGAAAAGCTGCACTTCCTCAGTCTGGTTTAATGCATCCAGCTAGGTCTTTCTGCTCCAGTCTCTGGAAATGGGACTTGAACACACAATCCTCTGATCCAGAGGCAAGAACACTGCACAGAGGCACAGCTGACATTTAGATAGCTAATCCAACAAAAGCTTACTTGACACAATGTCTTCAAAGCTATCTTCAGTCCCTGCTACAAACTCCGCTCCCTAGATACTGACAACTATCTCACAGGCATGCCCTTAGTGCACTAGTGTCATTTTTGTGCTTAACTCCAGAACTTGAACCCACAATCTTTTAGTTCAAGTGACAGGTCAACTACAAAATAACAGTAAAGATCTCAAGATCCAGAATTATTATATTAAAAATCTGTATAAATGTCATCTGTCCCACAATTTGAGAAGGACATTTACAGGGTCGCAGATATCTGCCAGACTTGATCTGACTGACAAGGCTGATTCTAAACCCACTGATCTTTGGGCACATGGGGCACGACATCCCAGTTGGTAAGTCATCTAGGCCAATGCTCCCACGCTTCAAGGAGAGCTTCAGAGTGTTTTTGGAACATTTTCTTTCTCCTCCCCTAGAACGTTGGCCATTTCAGAGTTTTGAGAACAGGACCTGTTCTAGACCAGACAGGCACTATATCCGAATGGCTAAAAACTAAGTCAATCTGAGTACCTTTTGCAACAGGCTTATCCAATGTCAGACGCACGGGCTGAATGTGGCCCCTGAGGCAATTTGATCCGGCCCGCCACGACTTTGGACTCACCCGTTGAAAACTTGATGGGCAGAATTTTGAAAAATGCTGGGAGCCTTCTCATCCAATGACAGGCTGGTTCGTCCATGCATTGGCTGCAGATTGGCTCACTTGTGATTGGACGAGCAGCACTTGGGCAATTGCCAGGTAAGTTTGAATCCTCAGTTTCTGCCTGTGGAGCTCAGAGCGACTGGCAAGTACAGCAGCAGCAGTGGGCCAGTGGGGGAGGAGGGGATGGTCAGATCAGACTGGACCTCATATAGACTCTCACTTATTTTCAGCTGGGAGTGGTCGGGCTGCGCCAGGCCTGACCTAAGGTGGCCTCTCGCTTACTTTGAGTAGTGGTAGGCGGGGCAGGGTTGGACCAGATCTCGGGCAGCCTCACTGTGACTTTGAGCAGGGCCCTAATACAGCCTGTGAGGGGGCGGGGGGGGGGGGGGGGGGGGGGGGGGGGGGGGGGGAGGGGTTTGGCGGGTGGGCAGAGCAGGACCCTGCAACAACAATAAAGGGGGCAGGGAGATTTGCCAATCAAGCCCTACCATTGCTATCTTTAAGGGGGCGGTGACTATATACTGAGAACTTAAGCGCTGGTTATAATGTTGTTCTTTTTCCTACCCCTTACAGACAGAGCTCACTTGTGTTCACTCTCTTGAGGATCAGAACGATTTAAAAAAGCAACATCTCTACTCCAGGAGATTATGAGCATGAATCACCCACAATACTTATCGATTAGTGATGGTGACTGCCCCCCTCAGGGCTCCCTGCAAGCAAGAAAACGAGAATTGACTTGGAAGGCCGAGTCTATGAAGGCTCCTGGATTGATGACTTTTGTTACTGAGCAGAACGGGGGATTATTGTGCCTGATATGTCGAGAGAAGTTAGCTGTTTTCAAGGAGTACTATGTCAAGCAAAGTTATTTTACGAAACATGCTGGCAAATTTGACAGCTTCAGAGGTTAGGCAAGAATCGACAGTGAACTCACTGAAGCAAAACATTATCGAGCAACAATCTCCCTTCAAGGCTGCAAACAATAGTTCTGGGGCAGCGACCAAGGTCAGTTTCTTGATTGCCAAAGCAACAGTCAAGAGAGGGAAAGCATTGTCCAATGGGGAATTTGTGAAAGACTGCTTGGGCCTCTTGGCATCGGTGGTACGCCCTGATTAACAGTCGATGGTGGAGAGAACCAGTCTTTCACACCAGACCGTTGCTAGAAGAGCAGCCACATTCAGAGTTCCCTAATCAATAGACTCAATGCCTTTGAGTTTTACAGTTTGGGGCTCGATGACAGCACGGATGTGAGTGATACAGCTCAACTGGGAATCTTTGCAAGAGGAGTCATGAAAATTTTTGAAGTTGATGATAAACTGCAGGTCTAAGGGGCTTAATCACAGACAGTTCTGAGCCTCTCTCAGAGACAAGATCACAGCATGAGGATACTATTTACTTCAGCCAGATTCTCTGGCTCAGCAAAGTGGCCACATTAACCAGATTCTGGGCAATGCTTGGAGATAAAAGCCTTCATGACTGGCAAAGGAAAATATGCAAGTTTCATGGCAGAGTTGATGAGAAATTGCTTAGCCTCTGTCCAATGAAAGGCACAACAACAGGGCAAGACATTTTCCATGAAGTGCAACGTGTATTGGTGAAATTCAATCTTCCAGAAGACAAACTTTGTGGTCTGACAACTGATGGAGCTCCTTCGATGACAGACGAGCACAACGGCTTTGTCAGTCTGATACTCAAATCAGTGCCTCAGGAAGTCACACATCACTGCATCATCCACCAGGAGCAGCTGTCTGCAAAGACCCTGGAAATAAAACATTCGATGGAGAAGATTCTCTCAGTCAATTTCATAAGGTCCAAGGGGCATAACCACAGACAGTTCTGAGCCTCTCTCAGGGACCAGATCACAGCACGAGGACACCATTTACTTCAGCCAGATTCTCTGGCTCAGCAAAGTGGCCACATTAACCAGATTCTGGGCAATGCTTGGAGATAAAAACCTTCATGGCTGGCAAAGGAAAATATGCAAGTTTCATGGACGATAATTAGTGGCTCAATGACTTGGCATTCCTAGTTGATGTTACGTATTCTATGGCCAGGATCTTTATGTCGGCGAGCGGAGTGCGGGGCCCGCTCGCCGATGCATAAAATGATGTGGGATGATGTCAAGCCTAACTCCCGACGTCATTTCAATTTTCAGGTCGGCGGGGGTGCAGCCGAATCAGCTGTGTGCCTGCCAACCTGTCAACAGCCAATTAAAAACTAATTGAAATAATTAATGGACCTGCCCGTCCAACCTTGAAGTTGGTGGGCAGGCCAGGAGCCCTGGCGAGCTTCAGAAAAAGCATGAAACCTCGTCCAGGGGCGGGATGAGGGTTTTTAAAAATTTAATAAATGTTTGATTAAAAGTGATGGACATATCACAACTCATGTGACAATGTCACATGAGGGGACATGTCAGGGAAATTTTATTTTTCCACCTGCACCATTTTTTAATTTGGCACCAATCTCCCTGAGGGAGCACTTAGCCTCAGGGAGATGAATGCGCTCTTCCGTGCGCATGCATGAAAGGGCGCACTCCCGGCTGAGGGAATCCCCCACCCGCACAGGGATCGCATGGCACTTCCTGGTGGACATCATGCTCGGTGGGCCTTAATTGGCCCACCCACATAAAATGGCAGCGGCGCCCCCGATCGGAGGTGTGCCCGCATGCACCCGCTCCTGAACTTCCCCCCCACTGGGGGGAAAATTCTTCCCTATGTCTTGTTTAGCTTGCCATACTTTGCAAGCCAGTGCTTTGTGTGATCACAAAATCCATTTGCTCTTTTAGTTCGGTTGAAATAATATAAAACAAAAGCTGCAATATTCAAACACCTCCGCACCTACACGTGTATTGATTAATCTTTGAAAAGCTATCGGCAGTACCAGTATTAAAACGTAACAGTTGACATCACTAAGCTTCTTGTGGACGTGAATGTGAAACTAAAAGGAAAGGAACAGTTCATCAGACTGTATCAGCAGGTCCAAACGTTCATTCAGAGGTTGGAACTGCTTCTGAAACAGTTGGCCAGGAAGCAAGTTGTCCATTTCACAAGCTCCACAAGGCAATGCTGAGACAGTGGACCAGGAGAAGTATGCTGCACAGATCAGCAACTTGAGAAATGAATTCAAGCACAGATTAGCAGATTTCAAAGGTCACTGCAATGAGATGAAGCTGTTTGCAGATCCATTTGGGACTGATGCCTCTTACTTTCCAGATGGAGCTAACTGAGATGCAGAATGACACTGCCTTGAAGAGTGCTTTCACAGAGCATCACCTTCTGATATTGTATAGGCGTTATGTTCCCTCTGATTTACAAACAAACTTGTTAAGATATGCCCGTCGCTTCACTGCATTGTTTGGCAGCACATATTGTTGCAAGTGTCTTTTTTCAAGAACGAACAACATCAAGTCCAAATCAGGATTATTGCTGACAGACAGAAACCTACCCAGAGTACTCCGCATCGGCACCTCAAGTGTGTAAGCAAAAGAAATGCCTGAGGTCCCACTGAATCCACGCTCACTGTGGTGTGCAGAAGGTAAGGTCTTCTCATGTAAACCTTGCTCAGAAAGATGAAGGTTTCTGTTGCTCGAGATAAATTCCTAAATAACCTGGTTGTTCTTTCCTCCCAGAACTCCCGACAGGCGGGCATCAGGTCTGGGACACGCCATGGTGCTACATCAAATACATGGGCAGGCACTGACTTCCTGTGCAGGCAAAAGCAAGGGCAGATATCTCACTGAATCAGTGCTCTATGTGCAGAGGAGGGAAGGGGATAAATTGGTCTTCTCATCTGAAGCCCTTCTTAAAAGGTGCAGATTTTTATTTGGATTCATGGCAGGATAAATTACTACCCATCTGATTTTGTTCCCTTTTCTTCCCAAAACATGCAAATGGCTCCTGCGAGTGAGAAAATAATGAAAACCCTCATGAGAAGGTTTTCCAGCTTTCTTGTCCAGAAATACAAAAAAAATCAGATCACTCCCAATGAGACGGGCATCAGCTGTGGGATACCCCACAGCGCTACATCGAGTGAATGCCAGCTGTCTCACTGAATCAGTGCTCAATGCGGTGTGGTGAAGGCAAAGCGATATGTTAGTCTTCTCATCCGCAGCTTGTTCACAGCGATGCAAATTTGTGCTGTTTGGAGTAACGACAAGATAAATTTCCATTCCTCTGAGCCCATTCCTTTTTCTTTCCAAAACTTGTGTGTCAGTCCCCTGAGCGAGAGAAATTTTGAAATGAGGTGTCCCCAAGTGAGACGGTTGGACAAGCCTATTTTGCAGCTTTGCCTGAATGCATGTGGAGCTGGCTTCAAAAATACATTAGCGTTTGTTCGTCCCACCGAGTCTGGATAAAAATTCCTCTCACGTTGTGTTGCTGATACAGTCTAGGTCTCACTGCAGTGAGTGTGGTGACAACAACTGCTCTGTACAGTTGGACTTCTGTTGACTTGAGGTTTTTGTCAAACACTCACTGCTGTAGTTTGAAGGCTGAACTGGCACAGCTGAATTTCTACCACACAGGAGGCCATTCGGGCCCAGTGCACTGGCTCTCCGAAAGTGTCATCCTCCAGCCTTATCACCATAACCCTGCACATCATTCCTTTTCCTAATAATTCCCCTTTGATTGAACCTACCTCTAACCACATTCAGGTAGTTCATTCCAGACCTTAACCACTCCCTGAATGGAGAAGTTCTCTTTCATCACTTTTGCAAATTACTTAAATCTGTGCCCTTTCATGACAGGGCCACAGTTTCACCCTGGACCCCTCTTGATTTGGAACATCTCTATCAATTCTATCTTCACTTTAGTTTCTCATCCCCGGAACCACTTACGTGAATCTCTTCTGCACTCTCTTCAATGCCTTCACATCTTTGCTTTGTTGCATGTCTCCAATAGTGGCTGCCAAGGTATGGAAAATGATCAACATACTTCAGAATCTCTCCTTCAACATATATGGGAGGTGGAGCACTTGGCTGGTCAGGTGTAGGTTGAGTTTTGTTTTGGTAACATTCATGGACAGGCCAGGTTTAGATATGTAGAATTGAACAGATCATGAGCAGCTTGCAAACTTGGTGCAGCATGGGCAATGATACCATAATCATCCAGACGATAGATCATGCATATCAACAGGTCAGTTTAGTATTGACGTGGAGGAGACCAAGGTTGTTTTCCATGGAGGGCAGTTAATCTTTGACAAGATAGAATAGCCAATTTCTTGGTGACTCGTTCAGTTTCCCTGTATCATCAGATCTAAGTGTTGTTGCTTGTTCAGAGTCTTAATACAACTGCTAAGATCACTCAAAATCTACTTAACAGTTGTGGGAATCACATCTCTCATGATTGTAGTTTTCTTGTACAAAATGGAAGGTGATGGCATTATCTGGACATTTGGATGCTAACCTGGATTTTCTTTTTAAAAAGGTCATAAATTCACCTTGGAACTGTAAACAGACAGGCCTCTTCCAAGAAATTACCTGACCTTTATGGTACTTGAGGAAGATCTGCTTGTTTTTTTGAGCTGCGATCACTTTAATTGATGGAGAAAAAAAATTGAAGAAAAGTAACAGTTAGGTAACTTGCTGGAAATCAGATGTCAGAGAGAAAAAAACTAACATTTTAAACTTGCTGGTTTTGAAGGTAGTCTTGATGGGGAACATGCTGAAGAAGGAAGGCTACCCTAACTGGCTTTCTCTCTGTCTACCTTGCCTAAAATGGTGTGTGGCTATCAACCTGTAGCCAGAGAACCCTCATCTGAGTGTAACCAGTCTGCATTTGGACCTGCAAAGCTGAGACCAGGTGGTGAGAATTTCCAGACATCCACCAGGACCAGCACATGAGGAAGCTCCAAGTCGACAGCGCCAAGACACTTTATTTTGTAACGCCCATCCTCTAAAGCCTTTCTCTGCAGAGAGAGTCTTAGCTGTTTGTCTCTGTGTGCTAGGGTAAGAGATAGATAGTTGTACTTCCTAATTACAGTTGTGTACACACCGGAGCTTGTAACCTGTTAAATAGAAGTTTTATTTTATAATAAACAACCGTCCTTAGCTTATTGAAAGAAGCCTGGTCAGAGTCTCTTTTCTTCTGGGTATTAGAAGTATAGGTAAACAATTGGCCATTTTGGTGAGAAAATTAAACATTTAAATTAATAGTACGGCCTGTGAGGTCGTGAGGCTGGATAATTCGCGCATTCCTCCCATCCCGATTATAACACACCAAAGTTAAATCTGTCACCGATGAAAATATTTTCAGTGTATGCTGGGGGAATTCGTTAGAAAGAGATAGATAGTTATACTTCCTGATTACTGTTGTGTGTTAACTTGTTTAAAAGAAGTTTTGTTTTATAATAAACAACTGTCCTTAGTTTATTGAAAGAAGCCTGGTTGAAGGCTCTTTTATTCAGGGCACCAGTAGCAGAAATAGATAATTGGTTATTTTGGTGAGAATATTAAACTTTTGAATTAAAGGTACGGCCGCGGAGTAGTGGGGCTGGATCATCCCATCCCGGTCGTAACATAAGGGGCAGAATTTTCTGGCTGATGTGCGGGTGGCGGGGCCCACACGTCAGCGCTTAAAAATGTCACGCGATGTTTAGGTCGGCGGGTGCGCTAAGCAGCGGGACGTGCACCCGCCATTAATTTAAGGCCTGGTTAAGGCCATTAAGTCACCAACTAACGAGGATTTTGAGGAGCCCGTGCAAACTTCGGCTCGGCGGACGGGCCCAACGGGCAGGCGGGTAAGTGATTTTTTAACAAACCTCATCCAGTGGCGGGATATCAGATTTTTAAAAGTTTAATAAAGTTTTTGTGTATTTCATTAATGTGTCCCATCTCGTGTAACATTTTCACGAAGGAGACACGTTAAGGATCTTTTTATTGTTCTATTTTTAATCTTTCACAACCTTTAAGTGATCTCCCCGAAGCACCACTTAGTCTCAGGGAGATGTGCGCTCTTTCACGTGCATGTGCGAAAGAGTGCACTCTTGCAGTTGGGGAATCCCACACCCCCGCCCACACAGAAAGCACATAGTGCTTCCCGTCGGGCGTCACACTGGGTGGACCTTAATTGGCCCGCCCACGTAAAATGGCGGCGGAGCCCATTTTGGTGGCAGCGATCGGCTGCCGCCCACTGCTGAGTCGGTCGGGCCCGCCCACACATCAAGGGCAAATTCAGCCCAAGTTGAGGGCTCTTGCGGGATTTGAAACGCAGACAGCAGATGATTAGACGCCGAATAACAGCAACTGGTAAGGGATAGAAGGACAGAGACCAGGTTTCTAATACATTAGTATACCAAAATGGCTACCTTTGAAGCAATGAGTTTTTGAAATATTGAATATTGAATTCAACAACTTTAGGTCGTGAGCTCCCTCCCCCATCCCCACCCCCTTTCTGTTTCCCCCTTCCTTTTCTCTTTTTTTTCCCAATAAATTATATAGATTTTCCTTTTCCCACCTATTTCCATTATAAAAAGAGAAAAAAAAAAATATTTATTTATTTTATTTTTTTTTTACATCTTTTATGCTCTCCCCACCCCCACTAGAGCTATACCTTGAGTGCCCTACCATCCATTCTTAATTAGCACATTCGTTTAGATAATATCACCAACTTTAACTTTAACACCTATGTGTTCTTTTGTATTATTGTTGTTGACATCTTTTGATGATCTGCTTCTATCACTGCTTGTTTGTCCCTACAACCACACCCCCCTCCACCTCCCACTCTCTCTCTCTCTCCGCCCCCCACATACACACCTTAAACCAGTTTATATTTCAACTCTTTCTTGGACTCGAACTCAAGTTCTGTCGAAGGGTCATGAGGACTCGAAACGTCAACCCTTTTCTTCTCCGCCGATGCTGCCAGACCTGCTGAGTTTTTCCAGGTAATTCTGTTTGAGTTTTTGAAACAGCCTGGGTTAAATTATGATTCTTTAATATTAACCATCGCTCAACTGGTGAGTGTGACGGAGGAGTTGCAGATAGAAGATAGAGCGAAAGCTAACAAACCAGAGCTTCGAAAACTAGAGGCAAGAAAGCTGAAAATGGAAGTTAAAGAACCAGAGGAACCTTCAGAATCAGAAGAGACAAGTTTACATGAACACAGTTTCAGTTAGAACAGAAAAAGTTGGAACTAGAATTTTGGGCGAAAGAAAAGGAAAAGAGAGATCATTTCAAAGGGAGCAAGCAGTAAGGCAGGAGCAAGATAAGACAAGAGAAAAAAATCAGAAATGCGAAAACTTGACCTCCAGAGAGAGAAGTTAGCAATGGAGGAAAGAGAGAAGGAACGAGAAAGGAAATACCAACTTAAAAGGCTAGATTTTAAAAAAGAGGCCTCAGATGTAGAAGGAGGTTCTGATAATGAAAAAAACCACCTCTAACCCAAAGCCCAGTGGGGAGGCGTTTTAAGTTTGTACAAGCCCTCTCAAAGTTTGAAGAAAGGAATGTAGAACCTTTATTTCATTTGAAAAGGTAGCTAAACAAATGAAATGGCCAAAAGAAATATGGACATTGCTCTTACAGAGTAGGTTGGTGGGTAGAGCTCATGAGGTTTATGCATTGCTGTCAGAAAATATATCTGGGGATGATGATGCAGTAAAAACCCTGAGTGAGTGTGAGTTAGTCCCTGAGACGCACAGGCAGAAATTCTGTAACATAAGGAAACAGGCTGGGTAGACCTATACAGTAAGCTCCTGCTGTTCACACCCCCCTCCAATTTCATTTACCTGTGCAATTCTGTTTGTGTATCAAATCGCAGTTCGAGCCCACAAAACCTTGCTCATCCACAGTTAAAAATGTAACAATCCCAATTTAAACCAGCATGCATGCAAAGGTTAATAAAGAACATACTGTATAAAATTCCATTAAAAATGCTGTCTGTCCTCTTGTCCTCAAAGAAAGCGCATACTACAGAAGTCCCTTCACTGCGCATGTGCAGTCTCCATGTGCATGTGGGTTGCTATGACTTACAGAATTCTACAGTAGTGCACTATTTTGCAGTACAGTTACAAGACAGGACACTACTTTACTAAAAATGTGAGAATCACAGCCAAGCAGAAAATGTCCCGGGAAAGTGATGACACTTGAACAAAAAAAATCACAATCCTAGATAGACTTTAAAATGGTGCAACTGCTTCCATGTTGGCCAGGGAATATGCTATGAATGAATCCACAACCAGGTATATTAGGTAGTCTGAAGAAAAAGTAAGGGCCAATGTTCGTGTTTCTGGTAGTTGTACTGCCAGATTAACTTTCGTGAGCAGGAGAGATCCTCACTTAGAGGGAATGGAGAAGTTACTCAACGTGTGGATTCAGCACCAGCATCAAAGGGGGACCCCAGTCAATGGTCCAATCGTTCAAAACAAAGCTCTTGAATTGTGCCAGAACATAGAGTAGTAAAGAGGGTAGTGCTCATGACAATGAAGGTGGTGCAGAAGGTGACTTTCCATCTATTTCCAAAGAACTCTCAGCCAGCACAGGATGGTTCAATTGCTTTAAGAAGCATTTGTTGGGAATGTGGGGGAGGCTGCTTTTGCTGACCATGCAGCTGCAGGAGAGTTTCCCAAGGTGCTGCAGGAATACATTGAGGAGAAGGGCTACCAGGCAGAGCAGGTCTTCAACAGACAAAACTGGCCTGTTCTGAAAGAAGATGCCAAGTGGCAACCTAAATTTCAAAAGAAGAAAAGACAGCTCCTGGGTTTACAGAAGCAAAGGACAGGTTGACAGTTCTGCTGTGTTCCTGGCTTTAACTGTAAACCAATGCTGGTTTATAGGTCAGAAAACCCTGAGCTTTCAACGGGAAAATTAAATCTCATCTGCCAGTCTTTTGGAAGCTTACAGCAATGCCTGGGTTACAGCAGCTGTATTTGAAGACTGGTTTGCCAAGTGCTTTCTGTCGGAAGTCAAGGCTTATACGAGGGAAAGGAACCTGTTTTTCAAAGTCCTACTAATCCTCGATAATGTGGAGAACGATCCGGATGTTGACATTTTGTTTTTACCGCCAAATACTACCTCATTCAAGGTTTACTACACCTGATGAAGTTTCAGTCACAATCCTTCATCTTCTGGAAACAGACCCTTCAACCACAGTCAGTGATTACTAGAAGGAATTCAACATCCTCACAGCAGGAGGCATACTTAAGGACTCATGGGATGAAGTTATAGCTTCAACCATAAATGCTTGCTGGAAGAAAGTTTGGCCTGAGGCTGTGAACGATTTCACAGAGTTCCCAATGTGGAAGCTGAAGTGGCCAGGATTGTTGACTTGGCAAAACAAGTTGGAGGGGAGAGATTTGAAGACATCACTCACCCACATCTAAAGTGGATGAGTTGCTTCAATCTCATCAAGAGGAACTCTCTATGAAAGAATTAGTTGAACTGATGAGATTAAATGAACCCAAACAGGAGCAGGAAGAGCCTAAAAAGGCTCAGTTCACAACCATGGTGATGGTAGATCTCAATAAAGTCAGTTGAAGATTTGAAAAAACAGGCAGCAGACCATGATGTAAGTATGGAAAGAAGCATCACCTTTTGTAGAGCGATTGACACAGCTATTGCTCCTTCCAGAGAACTGCACAAAATTGAAAAACAAAAGGCAAAGCAGTGAACAATAAACATCATTCTTCTCATCCAGATCATCCATATCAACGCCTGCATCAGCCATGTCACCTACTCCATCTACATCCACTCTCCAGTAAAGTATGGTACTTGTACCATAATGTAATGTACAGTACCTGCACTCTGATTTGTAAATTATACTAAAGGTATGTATTGTATTCTGCAATTGATAAATTTTAAATTGTTCCTGTTGTGTTGACGAAGTTTCCTCAGTAAAGTTGTCTTCAATGTGCCTGTGCTGTAATGTACTGTACCTGTGATTTGTAAATTGTACTAAAGGGTACTGTATTCGGTAATTGACAAGTTTTACATTGTCAATCGTCAATCTAAGAAAATAAAAACATTTTCTTAAGTAAAATTGTCCTTAATTTAATCAAAAAAATTATTTTTATTGACTACATTAAGATAAAAATGTGAAATTTGGGGATGGCTGGAACATATCTAATTCAGTTGCATTATAAATTGTGTTCGCGATTTCACCCTTACAAGATCTCGCAGGAGGGGAACCCTCACGACTGGCGGGTGTTTACTGTATTGAATTTGAGAGGGTAAAGCAAAGTAATTTTGACCGTTGAATACGAGCATTAAAGGTAGAGACAACATATGAAGCTCTTAGGGAAATAATTTCCCTAGAAAAATTTAAAAATTCACTTCCTCCATTAGTTAGAACCCATGTTGAAGACCAGAGAGTTAAAACAGCCAGACAGGCAGCAGAGATGGCTGACAGTTATGAGCTGGCCCATAAATCGAAACCATTTTTCCGTCACCCCCACAAACCTGAGAAGGATAGAAGGTGGGAAGGTGAAAGGAAGCTAAGTAGCCAGGGAAGTGAAGGGATGGGGGGGAATACCCCAGAAGCTCCTCAGGCCAGAAAGGAAGGTGCTGAGGGTGGAAGTGATAGGCCTTCGACTAAGTGTTTCCACTGTTAACAAGGTGGGACACATTTGTGCTGATTGCTGGGAGTTGCTCAGGAAATCCATGGGACTTATTGGCGTACATAAGGGCGATTCAGAAGGAACCCTGACTGAAAGTACAACAGATGAAGTTGTAGCATTAACTGCAGCTGTATAACCGACTGTGGACAATGCTGTGAGTTCGAGAGGTGAATAACATACATGAGAGTTATAAAGTATTTTTGTCAAGCTGAAAAGTAACCCCTTATCTTTCAAATGAGACAGCTAAACCTATAATCATACTTAAGTACAGGAGCCACTCAAACACTTTTGCTAGGAAAAGGCATAACTTTTCCACCATAGAGCACATTAAAAGTCGAAGTTTTAGTCAGTGATATTGGCGGGGAGTGTATACCTGTACCTTTGTACTGGATGCACTTGGAGTGTGAGCTGTCATCTGGTACAGTGACAGTAGGGGTTGTTCAGCAGCTACCCGTGGATGGAGTTGATTTACTCCAGGGGAATGATTTAACAGGAGCGAAGGTAGTAGCTTCTCCCATAATTACAGAAAGCCAAAGTGAAGTTAAAGAGACAGAGCAGTTACAGGAAAAGGTTCCAGGAATTTTTAGCAAAGTCCATCATCGGAGGTCAAAGTGATACCAAAAACAGATATCCGGTTAGCTGAAACTTTCTTCAAAGACTTAAATAACACAAAAGAGATGTTTAATAAATTTTCTCTAATTGGGGCTCAACAAGCCGATCTGGAGTTAAGATAGCACAAACAGCTCAAGCTGAAGCTGAGGGAATTCCAGAATGTTATTACATTAGAAATGGGATACTTAGGAGTAAGGGGAGATCTCCTCACAGACCAGCCGACAGAGCGGACAGTTGTTCATCACGTAGAGGTACCGCCCAAATTTGGTAAAGAGATATTACAGATAGCACATGAAATTCCTGTGGCAAGACATGTAGGAATACTGACAACTCAAGTCCGGATAAACCAACATTTTTACTGGCGAGGTCTTCACAAAGATATAGTGCAGTTTTGTGCTATACTTGGCAGATGGTAAAAAAATCACAACATACAATCAAACTGGTGCCCTTAATTCCTATACCAGTTTCTGAGGAACCATTCAGTAGGGAGTGGGACCGTTGCCAAAAACGAAAGCAGGACACCAGTAGATCCTTACTATTATGGATTTGACAACTTGGGGCAGGATCTTCCAGTTGGCGAGCAGGGCCGGGGCCCGCTCGCTGACGGATAAAATGGCGCAGGAGTGACTTCGGGTGGAACTCCCAACATCAACCTGTGTCATTTCCATTTTCAGGATGGTGAGGGTGCAGCCGAGTTGGTTGTGCGCCCACCGACATGTCAATGGCCTATTAAGGCCATTAGAAAACTACTTCAGCTCATTAACTGACCTGCCTGTCCAACCTTAAGGTTGGCGGGCAGGCCAGGAGCCCAGGTGAGCTTGTGAAAAAACATGAAACATCATCTATGGGCAGGATGAGGTTTCATGAGGGTATTTAAATTTTAATGAAAGGTTTAAATAAAAGTCATGGACATGTCCCAACACATGCGACTGTGTCACATGAGGGGACATGGCAAGGAAAATTTTTAAACTCTTTACTTAAAAGTGAGGCAGCACTTAGCCTCAGGGAGATTTGTACACTATTCCATGCACATGCGCGGAAGAGCACACTCCTGGCTGAGGGAATCCCCCCACCCACAGAGCGCATGGCGCTTCCTGGCGGATGTCACACTGGGCGGGCCTTAATTGGAACGGCTCACAGGAGGCTGCAAAGTGGCTCAAGAACATCTCAAAAGTTTCTCAAACAAAGATGAAAAAATGGGCAGATAAGCAAGCTGTGATCTGAACATTACAACCAGGGGATGAAGTGTTAGTGTTATTGCCATTAAAGGGGGAACCTCTGAAAGCACGATTCATTGGTCCATACAAGGTAATCAAGAGGGTTAGTAAAGTAAATTATTTGATAAATACACCAGATCGTAGGAAAAAGAATTGGCTATCATATCAATATGTTAAAACAATACCATCGCAGGAGGAAGGAGCAGGTAAGTCAGTAATAAGGACAGTTAGAAGATTATTTTGTGCGATGCTAAGCCCTAAGCAGTGAGGTGACAGTGCCCATGAAAACCTCTGAGGAGTAGATCTTTTTGGCAGAGGTGGCATGCAGACCTTCAATCCTTAACTATTAACAGCTTTATCTGGAAGGTGCTACACTGTTGCTGGGGATGAAATAGAGGAAGAGGTCAATGACTTTCTGCACTCTGCCAGTACCGATTCCAGATGTAACCATGGAGAGGTGCGTTTGTGTGTGACAACAGTTGTTGGGGCTCACAGGTGTGAAATCCCGAGCTTAAATTGGCACATCTTCCTGTGCTGTTGAAGGCTGCGTGTTATTAAGCCAGGTGGCTGGCATTTAAAGGTGAGGTGCAGCAATGTGATCAGCACCTGAACCTGCGCCTTCTCTGGGCCCTTCTCCCTTGCAAAGCCTGCTGGCCCTCCATCGTTTCTGACTGTGCCTCTCAGTCCAGAGAGCAGACTCTGGGACAGTGCCTGCAGGCAACTCGCCTCCTCACCCTTCTGGCCCTCCCCTCGTTTTGAGGTCTCTCCAGCTGAGTATACAATCCCCACTATGACCTAATGGTCCCACAGCTTTCAGCACTGAAGGGGCCTTTCTGCAGAAAGCCCCTGCAAACGTGTAACCCTCCTCGAATTATCCAACTCAACCAAAATATTCCAAAAACCACCGATAGCCCACCAACAAGCAAGTCAATTAAAAACTCCGGACTTCTCACCTCTCCAAACAACTTCTGGGTCTCTTATCCCCGCCCTGGACGTAGAATTAAAAACGTGAAGGTTGCCTGGCCGATTGACCCGTGCACCAAGCATAAAAGCACACAGGCCACTCAAAATTGCAGTGAATTGGGGCTTTAATGGCCTTAATTGGCCCTTCAGTCATCAGCAGGCGCCCTTCTAATTTCTACATGTGCCCACTGACCAAAATATCGCGAGGCGCCACGTCAGGAGGGCTTCCCAATGTCATCTCACCCCATTTTGCAAAGCGTTGGACCTGCCATGTAC
The DNA here is from genome assembly GCF_017639515.1 of Carcharodon carcharias. Lineage (NCBI taxonomy): Eukaryota > Metazoa > Chordata > Chondrichthyes > Lamniformes > Lamnidae > Carcharodon > Carcharodon carcharias. Next base: position 77,370,013 of record NC_054473.1, read on the forward strand.
CCGCACAGCAAAGGTAAAATTCTGGCCATAGTCAGGAAGGGGGGAGGGGCTGGGGGGCTGCTTGGGAAGAGATAGAAGCTAAGGGACAGAGGGAGAAATAGTGCCAATGCTACATTGTTTATGGGGTGGGGGGAAGCTAGTTTGTACAAGGGGGAGTGGGAAAATTCCTGCATCTGGTTGGCAAGGTTCCATGAAACTCCAGGGAAATTCAGCTGGTGGGCACAAGGATAAAACCGGACCTGAAGATTAACGGAATTAAAATGAATTGCAAAGTAACTGACTAAGATCAAGACATGAAGAGGAACGAAAGGGAAGCATTCACCAGTGTTTGGTTTAGTCAAACTGACAGCAGATGCAATAAGGCACCAGTTCAAATCAGCTGAGAAGTACTGGTGTCATCTCAGAAACTGGGAGCCCCTACTGGATTTCTGAAGAGCCGAGTAGAATTGCCAGTTTATTAGTCGATTCCATTAAAATCCAGTTGAGACCAGTTAAGCACCAGTTCAGGCTTCAACTGGTCCGAATTGTTTTTTCCTTTCTGGGTGAAACCCTTTCCAGCTGATGAATTGGAGCGGTGATTGCCAGGGAACTCTTAAAGCCACATGAGTACAGTCGATGGTGCCTTGCGCTTGTAAGAATCCAGCTGGTTTCATCTCAAAAGAACTTCACGTAACTGTACCTTGCATACAGGAAATGACAGATGCCTTTGTGTGTAGGAGCTTGAGAGATCCTGCAGGGCTCCCCTGTGGAGCCCTGCAAGGAGCTACTCATTAAGTAGTTCAGAACAGTGGTGACTTTGAGAGCCACTGACGATGGATCGCCTCCCAGTCCCTGCGGCTTCAACTCCTCCTGGAGGAAGTGGCAGATGTCAGCCACTAGATCTCTAGGAATGTGGGGGCGCCAATGGCACTGTCTCTCGCTCATCTTGAGGTATGAACCTTGGTCTGGCTAGACGCCTATACTCAATGGCTATGTGAGCCTCAGCTTCTGGGATGTGAAAGGGCCTCACTGCCCCTTGATCATCAGGGTGAGCCTCTTCCCTTGGCCAAGCATGGCACTGACGTGCCCTTCTACTCCACCTTTGCTGTTGCCTGTATGCCCAGATGAATATATTCAGTAACTGGCTAGTTTGTGAATGGAGGTCCTGTGATCGCAGGCTAACCCTTTGTGTAGGTCAGAATCAGACTGATCACTAGTAACAGTGAGAAGAGAACACGTGGTCTTTCTCCCTCCAGCCATTTTGGAACTGTGCCCTGCCTGTATCTGACCAGCCAAACACTGCAGGCAGTATTTTCAATATATACCAAACAACTGCTCACATGAGAGGAAAAGGCAGAGATCATCTGTCAAGACTTAACATCTTTGTGCAGGATTAGGAGAGAAAAAACATCATCCACTAAGGCCTGAAGCCATCCATCAGGATCTGTATATGACTGACTTTCTTTTGGACAATTTAACCTACCCTCCTTCCCTGTAACCAACTTCTGTGTTTAAGTCTCTTTGAATGCATCTGAGAGTGAGTTGGATCTTTGTTTTAATCTATCGAGTGTAAAGGACAATACCACCATTTCCTTTTCTTTGAAAACTTTCAAGAAAGCGTGTGTGTGTGTGTGTGTGTGTGTGAGCATACACAGTCACAAGCCTTAAACAGTTAAATACTCACTAAATTGAGAAGTAAATTCTATTACAACACCTGATAGGAGAGGCAGGGAGGGGATCCATTCTACCACCTCTCACCTGGCTGTAACAGCAGGAACCCTGTGCACTGTATGGCCAGTTCTGGTCAATTTTGAAACAACAGCGTCAACAACTTGATATTTGCTTAATGTCCACTTCCAGCTGCAGGCTTAGGGTTCTCCTTCCATGCCACACACCCACTCAAGCGCAAAACTTGTCACATGGTCCTGCTTTCATGCTGCAACACTGGATCATGTATTTTCATGTCACATATCTCAGAGCAAACATCACTGCTTCCCCCACAAGCCGACTGCACAAAACGATGCTGGCTTTAACCCACCAGACACCGTCACATTCCATCCTTCCGAGAAAAGGAATGCTTTACCACAAAGTTTTTATTTAATGATATTTTCAAAATACACGTTATATAACTTATTACATCCTCCACAGGCAGCACGATACATATAGTTATGTATAGTTGTGAAATATGATATTTACATATCTTAAGGGCTTAACCAAACAATCATCGAATTATCATAACCCAGAGCTTTCCTTGTCTCCTACACTTGTAACAACTCTTGATGGAACATCAGCAATTACATGGGTGTTTTTTTTTTGCCAGGATCATGCACAAATTCCAGCGCAAATGGTCATAAACTAACAATTCTTTGTTCTGAACTTTGTCTATTTGGATATACAGTTGGGGTCTCAGCTTTATCATGCTTTCAGTTTGGAAGAGGAGTTTCTAAAGCTTTTGCCTTTACACCTAACATGCTAATTTTTCTTCTTTATTTGACTGCTTTAAGATGTTGTTTATTTTGATGCTCAGCTAAGAAGGCTTCATGATCAGTAGGAGGCGCACGATCAGTGAGGGGAGACTTTGGCCTGAGTGAGACAGAGACTGAGTGAGTATATTTGGGAACTGGTAAATCTTTTTCAAGTTCAATTTTGGAATAAGAGTCAGATTCTGACCTAGAACTATCAACCCAGCATTAATAGCCTTTAAGTAGCCAAATTAAATAGGCAACTGTCTTAGTGGCAGTTAACTGTCAATCACCTGAAAGCCCTTTGCCTGAATAGGGCCTAAATTAGGTGTTAATAACTGTAGCAAGAAGCTAAGCTAGAGGGGGACTCATCACAGATCTATATAAGAAAGGGATTTTTAAGCGCACGATAAGTAAAAGGCGCAAGATCAGTAAGGGGAGACTTCGGCCTGAAGGAGAGAGACTGTATGAGTATATTTGGAAATTTAGTTCTAAGTGGGAATTTGGTGAAAAGGGGAAAGAGGTCCTTTAGCTAAGATTTACTGCAAGATATACGACTTAGAATAGAGTGCTGGGACAAGGGTAATTAGGGAGTTAGGGAAGGAAGGGAAAGAGGTGCTAATTTGCTTTCTAACTTTCTCAGCCTTCAGCAAGTGGTCATACTCTGCTACAGGAGAAGTTAGTTATTTGATGAGTGAGTGACTCAGGTTTATTCTATTCCTAAGGTTCAAAATAGTCTAGCAACTGGTGATAAGGTTAATAAAATATATAATTGAATAAAATAATTAAGTAGTTAATTAGAACACATTAAGGATGTCAGGACAGGTGATGTGTCACAGTTACAGCATATGGAGGCTCCTGAAGATGCCAGTTTGATCCAGGGCAAACACGTCTGCATTAAGTGTTTGAAGTTTGAGCAACTTCAGCTCAGAGTTTATGAGCTGGAGGCTGAACTGCAGATACTGTGACACATCAAGGAGGGGGAAAAGTTACCTGTTTTCTTTGTACCAGAAGGCAGTCTCTTTGGACAGGGTCTTCTGATTTGGTCAGTGGTCAGGTACAGGAGAGTGTGACTGTGAGTGAGATAGGTGAGAGGACTCAGAAGGCAGGAGAGCAGGAGCCTCAGCCCTTGCAATTGTCCAACAGGTTTGAGGTCTTTTCACCTTGTTTGGATGAGAGTGGAGGCTGCAGGGTAGATGAGGTAACTGGCCATGGCACTGTGATACAGGAAGCCATTCAAGTGGGGGGAGCATAAAAGGAAAGTAGTGGTAGTAAGAGATAATATAGTCAGAGGGATTGACACCGTTCTCTCCAGATGGCTGTGTTGCTTGCCTGATGCCAGTGTGCAGGACTGGAGAGGAACTTGCAGTGGGAGGAGGAGGACCCAGTCGTCATGGTCCACTTAGGTACTAACGACATAGGCAAGACAAAGGAGGCTCTGCGTAGTCAGTTTGAGGACCTAGGCACCAAATTAAGAAGCAGATCCTCAAAGGTCATAATCCCTGGATTATTACCTGAGCCATGTGCAAATTGGCATAGGACAAATCAGATTAGGGAGATGAATGTGTGGCACAAAGACTGGTGTGGGAGAAGCGGGTTTTGGTTTGTGGGGCACTGGCACCAGTACTGGAGAAAATGAGATCTGTACTGTTGGGATGGTCTACACCCAAGCCAGGCTGGGACAGGTGTTCTTGCAAACCACTTATCTAGGGAAGTAGAGAGGGTTTTAAACTAAGTAGCAGGGGCAAGGGATCAAATTTGGGAAGATGTGGTAAATCAAAGAGCAGAAACAAGGCAAAAGAATAAGGTATTATTACGGGAAACAAAAAACGGACTGTGACAGGAAGGACAGAGAGCACAAATCTAACAGGAAAACAACAGATTAAATTTGAGGTTATAAAAATAATAAAATTAAAAGCTCTGTATCCGAATGCACATAGCATTCGAGACAAAACAGATGAACTGAGAGTGCGCATAGAAATAAATAATTATGATTTGAGAGCCATTACAAAGACATGGCTGCAGGATGACATGGATTGGGACCCGAATATTGAATATTATACTTTTATACAGGATATTTAGGAAGGACAGGAAGTAAGGAAAATGTGGAGGGGTGGCTCTGGTAGTTAATGATGGTATTAGCACAATAGAGAGGGATGACCTAAGTTCAGGAAACCAGGATGTGGAAACAGTTTGGGTAGAGATGAGAAATGGTAAAGGCAAGAAGTCAGTTGTGGGAGTTGTGTACAGGCCCCCTAATAGTAACCACATGGTAAAGTTGAGCGTAAAGGAAGAAATAATGGGAGCTTGTCAGAAAGGCACAGTGATAATCATGAGAGATTATAATTTACATATGGACTGAAAAAGTCACATGGGCAATGATAGCCTAGATGAGGAGTATATTGAATGTTTTCAGGATAGTTTCTTAGAGCAGCATGTTCTGCAGCCAACCAGAGAGCAGGCTATACTAGACCTAGTATTGTGCAATTGGATGGGAGTAATTAATGAACTCATAGTGAAGACGCCCCTAGGTAGCAGCGACCATAAAGTGATTGAATTTTACATTCAGTTTGAGGGAGAGAGGAGTGGGTCCAAGACTATGTTTTTAAAATTGAATAAGGGCAATTATAAGGGCACAAAAGCTGAGCTGGCTAAAGTGAACTGGCAAATTAGGTTAAGGGACAGGTCAATAGAGATGCAGTGTCAAATATTTAAGGGAATATTTCAGAATGTACAGAATAGATACATTCCAATGAGTAAGGAAGAGTCCAAGGGATGGACACACCATCCCTGGTTAACTAGAAAGGTTAAAGATGGTATCAAACTTAAGAAAAAAACATATAATTATGAAAAGACAGGTAGCAGGTAAGAAAATTGGACAGAATATATGGAACAGCAAAGAATAACTAAAAGACTCAATAGGCCAGAATTTTACCTTCAGCATGCGGGCAAGCGCCCGACATGCCTGAACGTAATATGACACATGATGACGTCGGGGTGCGTCCCGATGTCATCGCGATATTTCGTTCAGTAGACGCACACTGGACTTGGCTGCGCACCCGTCGATAATTGCAAGGCCTATTAAGGCCATTAACGAATTAATTAACCTCAAATTTATGCTGCCCGTCCAACCTAAGCTGGTGAGCGGGCGAAAAGGCCAAGTGACCTTTACATTTTTAGGAAACTTCATCCACAATTGGGATGAGGTTTCCTAAAGCTAATACAAATTAAATAAAAATTTTCTTTTGACATTAAAAACTTGTCCCATCTCATGTGACACAGCTTCAACCTCCCTGAGGCAGCTCCTTGTATGCATGCATGAACTGTGTGCCAGGTCGCTCTCCCTCCTCCCCCACCTGCACAGGTAGTGCTCCGCTACTGCTCGTGATCCACGCAAGGCGGGCCTTAATTGACCCATCCGCATGAAATTGCAGTGCAGAGCTGACTGCGGGAGGCAGTTGGCTCCCTGACTGCCCCTGCCCGCCGAGCCCGCCCAAAGAGGGAAAAATTCAGGCAATAAGGAGGGAAAATTTAGATTATGAGATAAAGCTAGTCAGAAATATGAGAATAGACAGTAAGAGTTTCTATAGATATTTTAAAAAAGAGTTAACAAAGAAAAGTCCCATAGACACAGACACCACTAAACTCTATTTCAAAATAATTTCCAATAACATTATAGACATTATTATGTCTTCTTGACAACCTCACACACACACCCTCACATCACCATCAGGCTCATATCCTCTGGAGCTCGCATCCTCATCTCGTCCACACAAACATTCTATGCAGCACTCTCTCCATCTGTTTCCATACAAGAGAAAATGCTCATTATCAATGGGGAGAGGTCCAGACCAGTGGGGTGCGGGGAAAGAATGGACTGGTGGAGAAGCCCACATTGGGCCCCTCACTCACTTTGAGGAGTGTGCCATCACACTGATTGGTGAGGACGTGGACTGTGCCTGCGGTGATGATGAGGTCGGCACCAAACACACTTGTGAGGATCCTGCACATTATCCCTCTCTCAACACAACTATGAATGCTCTCTCTCCTGCTTTTGACTCTGCTGCCATGCACTAATTATCTCTACCTTAGTTCACAGGGAGCTCTGCCAAGCGACTGACACTCTCAGCCAGCCAGTCCCTCAGTTGCATCCAGATCCTCACCCCTGGCCAAGAGGACACCTCCTCCATTGAAAAGCTGGAAAAAAGCAGCTTCGGAGACCCGTCACAGTGCTTACGCACACCCTCCACCAGTGCAGAGACACACACCTCGGTGGGACCTAGATCTAGAACAGGCTCGGGTTCACAATCTGGTGGTCACCGCAGACGTGTCCACAGCAGGAGAAGGCAGGTTCAGCCAAGCTCCCCGGAACTCAGAGGAGTGCTGGGGAAGAGGCATCTGTGAAGTCTGAGTCAGATTACGAACCTCTGGATTTGGCCTTCCAACTCATCCTGGAGTGGGCAGAAAACATCACGCAGAGCTGTTTGAAGCCCTCAACAGAGTGGCATGTGAGTCAGAGGATTACATCTGCCTGCTCTCTGATGAAGTGATTCCCCCCACATGTGCCTGTATGAAGAACCTGGTCCAGCAGAACACGGAGATATGTGCAGTCTTGCACTCCATCGTGGGACGAGTTCCTGCAGTGGCAACATGAGAGGGAAATGGGGCACCTCTACTTCCCTCTAGGTGCTCCTTCCCATCAAGGAGTCAGGCCGGGGCCTCCGAAGGGAGGAGGAACGGCAACTGGAAACCCCTGGGTCATCCACTCAGGAATCTCAGAGGCTGTCCTCTCCTTCAGAGTCCCCTTTACTTGTGACCCCCTCAATCTCATCCTCTGTCAGTGCAGAGGGAGCAGCTGGCCAAGGAGTGATTCTGGAGAGAGGAGTGAGTGTGTGGCAGAGCCTTTCGGAGCCTTGTGCAAGCAGATTCCCACGCACACGGATCCTTCCCATATCACACTCACCTCAATGCCCTGAGCATTTTGAACGCTGCCTGCAGGGGTTCCCTTTCAGTTGTCCATCTGAGCTGACCTGCATCTCCACACACCCACTGATCGCACTCCAATGCAGTGCCTGATCTCACCCATCACGACTCTTGTTTCACTTTCGATTTAGATGGCATGGTGGTGATTTGGTTCTTCATTCACTCCCCCACCCTTTTCCTTCCCCCAGTTACCCATTTCCTTTCCCCCATCACTGTTGACCCACCCCCGACCCCAGCGTCACCTTCCACCTCCCCTCCCAGCCACAACCCTTTTCCTTCGGGATTCTTCCTTCCTGAGAACCCCACCCCCATCTGCATTCACCTCCCCGACCTCCTCCTTCCCGCCCCCAGGTTCCATATCTGCCTCCAAGTCCCCACCAAACACCTTCAATGTTCTATTGCTATTGTCCAACCCTCACCCTCCTATCTTCCTCTGGCCTCAGTCATTCTCACCATTCCCTCTCAGTTTGTTCCCCTGGAGGCAGACATGAACTCATCAAAGCCCTCCCTTGCACGCTTGCCTGGACATCGCACCCCCCCGCCCCCCCCCCCGCACTGGACTTAGTCCTTCCCCCTTCCTGTCTCCTTCAGACACTCTTACCTCTTCTGCCACCCTTAGTTTTTTCCCCTTACTGACTGTTTCCTCCAGCCTTACTCCTTCCCCTTTCTGAACTCCTTCCTCCACCCTTACTCCCTCCCCTCTCCACACTCCTTCCTCCCAATGGACTCCCTCCCATCTCCTTCCCCACCTCCGAACTCCCTAGTTGCCGTCTTCTCCCACACCCCCCACCGACACCTCCGTTTCAACCCCCAACCCCCACTCCCCCAACAGCTCAACACTCTCACCCATCTCTTCCTCCCCCTCCCCCCACCGACACCTTTTCCTCTCCCAGTCAATCCTAGACCTTCTCCCACCCCCTCAGTACATCTACCTCTCTCAAACACAGCTGGACCTTCCTCTCCACCCGCTTGACCATCATCCGTTGTGAGCAGAACCTCAGCGGTGATGTTCTACCTTCCGTGAGCTGCTTCGCAGCAGAGCCATGTCCATAAGAATCCACTCAGCATGTCATGGATGTTCCTCCAGGGTGCCTTAACTGTCAGGCTCCAGCATCTTGTTCCTTGGGTGTCCGTGATGTGAGCAAGGCCCTGGCAGTTGAGTCCTGACCTCTGCACGTCACAATTGTCAAGGCGCGTTCTACACTGGCGTACAATCACACTGACGTGGGCAATGATCCAGCGGGGCAGGATGAGTCTTATAATGATATGCAGATGTTTTATACAATGAGGTTCCCTACGTCCAATACAGGGAAACGCAGCCCATCATTGACAGGCTAAGCGGATGATCACAGACTGGTTTCACGGCGTTGTAAAACTGATTTCTGGCCTGCTCACCATATTGCCTGCTCACGTCACTGAGCATCCCCAATGCCAGCAGGCACGGAAAATTCCACCTGATGTCTTAAGTAGGTTTGTGGAACAGTTGGAGCCTTCTTAAAGAAAAGGAAAGATCCTATCCACAGCAGGATGAGGACGAATGGATACAGGAACTGATGTTTCTCACTGATATTATGCAACATCTACTAACTCTCAACTTGGCACTGCAGAGGAGATTATTTCTGACCTTAGACAGTTTTCAGAATCAAATAAGCCTTTTGCAAAGAAACATATTATCAATAAACTTCAACCTCTTTCCCCAACTCAGAGGGTAAACACATTTCCTGATATTGAAATAAAAGATCACAAACTTGAAGAATACAGGGATATGTTACAACAAGTGCTTGATCATTTTCGAGCCCGGTTTAATGACCTGTGAAGTTGAGATCCTCCTCCACCTCCTTTGTAAACCCATTCATAGTTGATGTGATCAACGATGGCTGTCCAATTCTCGAACTTCTGGTTATAGTAACAGCTGCTGTAGAAATGGAGCTGTTGGACTTCCAGAAAGACAAGGGTCTAAAGGTGAAACTTAAATCACAGTCTACAATCGGGTTCTGGAAGCAAGTGCCAGAAACAAAATATCCTCAACTCAAGAAAACTAGTGAGCAACTCATATTGTACTCTGTAATTAAGTTTGTAAAGTGGAAACATCGTGCAGTCCTTACAAATCAATAGCTGACGGAGTTCCTTCATACAGACTTGACAGCATATCAGTCAGATTTTAAAAGACTTATGGCCAGGATGGAGACCCACAAGCCCTCGGCTAGCTGTAAGTAACCTGTGTTCATGTCTTGCAGCTCTCGGACATCTTAAGATTATCATATGTGGCTCTTGCGTTCGGTTGGCCAACCCTGGCATATTCCATTGAAGTTACCAACAGATGAGGCTGTTTCCTTCTTCAATAGGAAGAGGTTCCATTTGTTGAAAGTGGTGATGGTGTGCGATGCCCAAATGAAGATCTTGAACATGAATGCAAACAACTGGGAAGTGCCCAGGACTCATTCGTCCTGGCAAACTCAAGGTTGCACCGGACCATGACAACATCACCTGGAATTACCACTGGATGATAAGGGATACCCATTAAGAACGTAGCTTATGTTGACTGGGGGTCACCGGTTACGGTTATTGGCTTAGTAACAAGAGGAGAAGAGTCAATTCTCTCTTAACTCTCAATTCGCTTTACTCACGTCGTTAGATCATATACATATAGCTTTTACATCTGGCTAGATATAGACATGCAGTTTGCACCAGGTTATACAATTTTATACCCAAACGCACCCCACTAGGTTTCTCTGACACTCCGAGTAGTCACAGAATATAAAGGCTAATACCTGAAAAGGAGAGCTGACGCTGGCCAGGTGTTCGTTCTCTCTCTCTTTTGATGTCATCTCTACGTTGCTGACGTAGGTTCTTCCACTTCCACGATGGTTGATCTCCGGAGTCTTCGCTGGCTCCACGCCCGAGATTCATCATTCTTATTCTAAACACAGACTGGGTGACTGCTTTGCAGAACATCTTCGGTCTGTCTGCAAGCATGACCCAGACCTCCTTGTCGCTTGCTATTTCAACACCCCACCCTGCTCTCATGCCCATAAGTCCATCCTTGACCTGCTGCAATGTTCCAGTGAAGCCCAACGCAAACTGGAGGAACAGCACCTCATCTTCCGATTAGGCACTTTACAGCCTTCCGGACTTAACATTGAGTTCAACAACTTCAGATCATGAACTCCTCTTTTCTCATCCCTTTTTTCAAAATTGATTTTTATTTTTTATCCACTTATTTTCAATTTATTTATTTTTATTTATTGTTTTATCCCCCATTTTCGATCCATTTTCCCCCACCCCACCCCCACAAGGGCCATGTTACTTGTTCATGTTAATCTTTTCAGAGTGCTTACCCTTGTTCTGCTATTATCACATTCTGCTTTCTGACATATGCCACTATCAGCACCTTTTTTAGCCCTTACCACTACCATTAACACTCCCTTTGAACTTTTGTTTATCTTTGTCAGTCTCTACTTTGCCCCCACCTATCGCTGGTCTTCAATCCAGCTTCACCTGCTTCACCCCCATTAAGCAGTATAAATTGCACCATATTTCTACTTCTCTTTAGCTCTGAAGGGTCATACGGACTCTAAACATCAATTCTGTTCCTCTCTCCACAGATGCTGTCAGACCTGACTTTTTCCTGCATTTTCTGCTTATGTTTCAGATTTCCAGCATCCACAGTATCTTGCTTTTATCCATTTGACAATTTGATTTTGTTAATGGAATCTCCATGTCCAATCTTTTCAGGAGAAGCGAGCCCACGATGCCCGAGTGTGAGCCTGTACAGGCAGAGGCATACCCCACATGGAAATCCTGACTCCTTATCAGGAGCAAGTGCTGGCCCTGCTCAAGCCCGAGATGACCAGAACTATAGGCAATAGCAAGAGTGGAGGGAAGTCTGGTTTTGGTGAGATGGCAAAATTATCAGACTGGGTGATAAGAAAAGATGGTTAGTTTGTTTTAAAGGAGGTTAGGAAATTGCAATGTGTTTGGTGTATAGATTTTACACATGAAGATTCATGTCATTGCTCAAGGTTTCATAGTGTCTGCTGAGTTCATTCATGCACATCAGGCCACAAAAAGACTTATGAGTCGTGTGATGCGTCTCGAGTAATCTGATACCCCATTACTCCCTTACTGATCTCTCTCTCTGTTACCTCTCTGAAGCCTCTTCAGCGCAAGCTGCAGCAGAATCCATGCAGCAACCTCCCCCAAGGATCCTCCTCAGAGGATCACTTCCTCTCTCCGCACCCAGCATTATTGCAGATACTGGCGCTTAGTCAGGGTTCTGCCTGTCAGACAGGGGTCACGCACATACCAGCCAGAGCACTTCACATTCGCATGTGCAGCTGCTGGAGAGTGTGGTGGAGCAGGCCTCGGGCAGTTGGAGGAGTGTCCAGGGTGATCCAGAGACTGCTTCTGAGTCGGATGATAAGCCTCGAATTGTCCTTAAGGCAACAGATGCTGGATGTCCAGCGAGAGATCAGTGAAGATTTGGCAGGTATACCAGAGGGATTACATGCTCTGGCCCTGGCTGTGGACGTCCGCCCAGGCCATGAGCACTGTGATCACCCACTCTTCAGAGCCCCACACTTCCTCCATAGACAGCTTGGTGACTATACTGTAGGGGCAAAGCGAGGGCATTGCAGACACAGTTATCGGGATGCGCTCCGACCTGCACACCATTACCCTGGCTCTGAGCTCAGGGGCACAGATCTAGGACAACAGTGGAACTGGGAGCTTCATCACCCACTCAACTCCTGGAACCTCTCCAGTTGGCAGGGAGCACTATCCAGCCCTAGTGGTTGCTGGGGTTGGGGGTGGGTAAGCAATGTTGAGAAACAGCTGTTTCCATCTGGAAGCTCCTCTCAAGGCACCTCTGAGGGCAGGGGGCAGCACCTCCTCTGTTCATCAGCCATTGACACAGGCCTCCACCGCTCAACCATTACCGGGGTGACTGAAGAGTCACATGTGTCTGTGCAAGAGTCCGCTGGAGTGGCCGGCCACTGAAGACCACAACCGCACAAAGGGCACCCGTTGAAGTCATCCAGGCTGAGGAAGGCGGCAGATTGACACCCATTTCCAGTGCAGGTGCAACACCCAAATGGGTTTGTAAATATCCGCATTAGTCATGAACAGGAGCACATGGGTGACATTTGCCTTTAATGATGTTGATATGCCTTGAAGGCTTGTGAATAAACACAGAACTCACATTCCTTCATGCTTATGTTTTTATTGATAGCTTTGGCTGTTATGCCTGTGGGTTGAGGTAGGAAATCAAAGATTGAGGGAGGGCTGGAGGAATCATGTAAATGTGTAGGTAAATGGAGGAGGTTTAGATGTAAGGGCATCAGGCCTTGCTCATTGCAACTGGGAGATGGTGGGGGGGGAACAATATTTCCCGTAACCCCTGATGTAGCAGTGGTGAGCAACTTGCGAGCCACATGCAGCCCATCAGGGGTCTGAGTGCATGCCGCAAGTTAGTTTGTTGACCGTTGCCCACCTACAGGATTGCCTGATTTCACTGGTTTCTGTCCATGTAGTTTTTTTCCTATCTGTATTACTAAAGTGATATGCATGCAAAGCAAGGGTATGGCATCGGGATGTGACACAGATCTCTTAAGTAAATGTTTGAGATGAGCTGCTCATCCAAAGTTGCATGTTTCCACAAGGGCACAGCTGTCCTAAAAACCATGCCATTATGCATTCCAAGCATTGATCAAGTCAAATAACGGGTGGTTGGCAGGATGAAGCGAGGTGCATGCTGATTGCACACAACATTAACTGTGAGAACCATACCCGCAAGTTCTAAGTACGCAAGCGCAGTTAGCAAAATTACCATATCCCAGGAGACCGTCTTGGTTGCAACACTGGTGGATATGGGAGGTTGCACTTTTTAATGTTAATTTTGCCAGTAACGCAAAGCCAGTTTTGAATAGCGAATTAGTGAAATAATGCATCACCGAATGCTCAGGTATTTTATTCCATGGGATTAAAAACCAAGAGGAAATTGTCAACGGTATTAAATGTTTGCAACTCAGCAGGCATGCTATGGGATACATCGAATGCAATAAATACAACAGACTAATGGGTGGTAACCCCAGTGCTGAATTGTGAAGCGCCTGCACATCCGTGATTCCTAATCGAAGAAAGTTTGTGGAGGACAGGACAGATCCAACCAGAAGTTGCAGAGTATGATGTAAGGGAAGCGTAAATATTTTTGTTTTTACCATTTGACGTTGATGACAGTTCTACGATTTATATGAATGATTAAGCATTTTCAGTAACGCATTATGAAATATTTCGCGTGTATTACATGTATTTAATCTTATTCTTGGGGTCATGGTGAGTGCCCGTGCCCGATTTCAATCTTGCGACCCAGAGATGAAGGAGGGCCATTCATGCAGCCCGCTCACTAGTCTAGGTTGCCTTTCACTGCTCCACAGAAACCTTTGGCATGTTAAGGCATCCCTAGTGTCACAGCCAGGGACATTTGCAACAGCATCACTGTCTTCCCTCACCTCATCCTCAAGAGGATTGGTCCCCTTCTGGCCTGTCTTCATCCTCCAGGGCATCTCCTCTTTGTACAGCCACGTTCTGGAGGACACAGCAGGCCACGACCATTAGGGACACAGGTGAGGGGGAAGCAAGAACGCATCTTGAGGAGTCCGATGGTCTGCTCCACTATGGCCCTGGTGCTAGTTCAGGTCTCTGCATCAGATCTTGGGACCCTCAAAGGCACCACAAGCCACCTCGAGAGGATAGCCCTTATTGCCTAGATGCCATCCCTTTAACACATTTGGGCTGGTGAAAAGGTCTGGAACTTGAGAATTTCTAAGAATACATTCGTCGCAGCTGCTATGCAGACATCTGGCACACACCTGCATGACCCGCCACTTATGGTTGCACTCCATCTGTACGTTGATTGAGTGGAATCCCTTTCTGTTCAGCAATGTGCAGGGCTGTCCCGCAGGAACCTTGATGGCTATGTGTGCAATTGATGGCTTCCTGTACCCTGGGGAAATCCTTGGGCTCTCTCGTTCTGGCTTTGGGTATCCTGGGTGAAAATGATATAATTGCCCTCTGGAACATTACATCCATGAACACCTTGATACAATGTTATGCAGCCAGCAGTATTATCCCCGTCAGGCTACACAGGCTGCCTGAAAAGAGCCCGTGGTGAATAAGTTCAGCAGCACTATCACCTTCAAGGCGACAGACATCAAGTGCCCCCCCACCCCCCAGATTGAAAAGATCTACCCTGCGAGCATCTCACAGTGATATAACAGTTGCCTTTGAAAACCTCAGTCATTTTCTGCAGAATCTCATTCAGTTGCAGGTAGCTGAATCGCTGCCTGTATGTCCTTGGTACAGCATAATGTCTTCTGCAGCTCCGATGAGGGTTTCTATCGACTGCTCCTGACGCTCAGGATCTGGCACTGCTCTGTCCCCTTCCTGAGGATCCACAGCATCCTGAGCCTCCCCGCTCTGATCCCTTATTCTCTCACCCTTCCCCTCCTCATTGGAGGCTGCCTCCAACAGAGACCACAATCCTCACCTGTCTCCAAGAGTATTCACCCTTCATCCCTGGGTTATGGACAGAATATTCAATGAACTATCAAAGCAGCCCTGTGAATGAAAGTCCATCTCAAGAAAATATCCAAAATTTAACCCACCCCATGAAAAGAGAGTCCCTGGAGTCTGCATAGCTATGCATAGCTCAGACTCTGCTCTCAACTACAGTTAAAAAACCCCCAAGCAAGGTTGCCCTTAAAAAAAGTTCCCCATCTGATATAAAGCTCACCTTGAAGCCGTATTATTGCCTTGTGGCTGTACTATTCCAGTCAGATAGCTTGTTAATTGCCTCAATTGGCATTTAGATTAACATTTAATAGCACAGGTGTGTTTCAGACCTTTTGACCGCCCACATATATTATCGTAAACCAGCATGCTGACATCCTCTGCATCGTGAAGCAGGAAATGCGGGTATTATTCAGCACAAGATTTCATATCTCTTCCTTTATTTGTGATTAAAAGCTTTTATAAAGCTTTAAAAAGACTACTGCAAATATGTTATTCAAGCATCAAAAGCACAATACTTTAAGATAACTATTAATGAGTAAAATAATTCAAACCTGAAGTGGGGCAGTGCATTTTTAAGTAAAGGCATAAATATACTGATAAATAACAAATCAAAAAGTAAATATAAAGTAAAATGTAACAAAAGTGTGCAGTCAAGTTAGTAACAATATAAATAAGAAACACAAAGGCTATGAAAATACAGACAAACTATCCCATATGAAAAAAAGAGGGGGAAATGAAGTAGAGGAGGCAGTGATGGAGGGAGGGACCCCAATTCCTTCTGCACCACCCGTCCGCCTCTATGATGAGACCTCTTGTGTGCCGGGGCATCAGGGGCTGCCCAGCAGCAGGGTTCCCTCCTCTGAGTTGTTGCTGGCCACAAGGTGCAGACACGACAATTTTAGCCAGAGTCTGACAAAGAACCTCATTATGCTGGCTCATGACTTGATTGCATTGTCCCACCGAGACAGCACGAAGAAGAAAAAAAATCGAAAAGAAATTTGTTTCTCTTCCACATCCTCTTGTTTAGATTGTTTTTTTTAATGGACAAATGGCTGGACTTAGAAAATGGCCACCACTGACCACTTGGTGGTAATTCTGGAAGTTTCTGAGCAGTTTAAAAATGGACTAAGGCTAACACACAAAATTCCTGGAATGTAACACCCCTTGAATTGTATAAACATTCCAGCCAAGCTAACACAAAGGATAGTAGACAATCAGCCAGCTATAGACAAAGGCAAAGCTATTTGTGACTCATCTCCAGCATTCTACTAATGGTTCTAGTTACCTGTTCAAGGGAACGCATTAGCTGAATAGCTCGACTCGAAACAACCATCACATGACCGAGACTTGAGCCGTTAGGTTGCTTTAATTATACAGCTTTTGGGTTTTACCTTCAGTTGCTGTTTAACCTCGGAAGAGAACCAGGACTTAAGGCTAGCAGCCTGCCTCTGTCTACCATTAACCATCTTACAGGTAGCAATAAAGATCTCTGACCAGGTTTTAAGTTGTGTGGCCCTAATTTACACTGTGCTCTACTGGAACAACTGAACTTCTGTATCTATGCCTAGAAGACTAACTGATTGCCACGTGCCTTCTTCCATTGTGGAAGTCATCACTTCTGGAAAAGCGGATCACCTTACAACAGTTTCATCTTACTAACCCCTGAAGGAATGCACCACTGGACTTTTTGATTTTGGACTCACTTGAAATCATAATTCTTATTTTTAACCCTGGCCTTTGCCCTGAACCCCTTTCTTTTCTCTTATCCCTCTTTTATTGTATTAATGCAAAAAGAGACATATGTTGCAAAGCCCCTTCCCACTTTTTGTGTGTAAAATAAACTATCCCTCTTACTTTACCTCCATCTCCAGTTTGCTGTGGGGTTATTAACAGAGAATTAGATCACTCCAATACTGAAGGGTTGGAGAAAATATGCCATCACTTAAACAGGAGGAAATCAGAAATCAAAAACACTTTTGTTTACGGACAGGTAGTGGGTGGAGAAACCAGAGCTGTTTAAATTATATCTCCTCCTGTCCAGAACAGTTTCTTTGCATATGCTGGTTTAGAATCTCATTCTGCTGCAGAATAATCTGCAGATGCTAGATATGAACCTCGTGCAGATGCTGGCTAATAACCTGTCTTTAAATCAATCAAGGCTTACAAGTATGAATTTGACTGAATTTCCAGCCCTGTGATATATCTTGACAAAAGCGCTCAAGGAGCTTCCCTTTCCTTCCTCAAGCACCATTACATTTAGCATTAGCACAGTATTGTCATCAGCACTGCCCTCAATCAGACATTTTATCATCCTGACAGGCCTCTCCTCCGCTGTAGCTACCGTGGCACATTGGTGCGATGTACTTGCCTCCATTCTATCCTGACCTCATTCAGGAATCTCGGACACTGAAGCCAACCCACCTACGTTGCCACCTGATATGTCCCATTGCATCAGGCAGGAAAAAAGCAAATTTTTTTTTATCACAAATTAACCATCATTTTGGTGTGAGCACTCAGCATTTTTATTTAAACATCACCTTCGCTCATCCCCAAATCTCATACACTGCAATTTATCACGGGGTTGGAGAGACCAATTAGCCACCATGCGTTCCATCAGTTCCTTGATGTACATTCCCTACTTCCAGTCAGTGAGCGCTCCCGGGCATTATGGCCCAGCTTTGTCTAAGAAATGGTTTTTAAAAATCTTGCTGTCCTGTCTCGTAATCATTCCATGATTTCTGTTGACAGCTAAAAGTCTGCACCCCGGGGACTTTACACACACAATCCGAATCATGCAATTTCTTATGGCACAGACTCACTGTCTTATGTATGGTGCTGTTTACACTGACAACAGTTGCTGCTTTCTTCCAATCAGCACTCTGAACCTTCCTTGGTGGTTTCGTCTTCCCACACCCTAACAAGTGGTTACGCCTTGCTTCCACCTCACCTCGGAGAATGTTAAATTCTTCACCACAATCCTGACTTTTCTTCAGCACAATCTCCTGCACTTGTATGGTCTTGTTAGATCCAGTGTCCTTGGTTTGCTGGGGCTAAAGGATCCTGGTTTCACACTTGTTTCGGGGTGACCCAGTTGGTGCAGAGACAGAACATCCGGAAAACATTGTTAGAATAAACATATGCTGTTTACTTACAAACTAAACTCTGCAGCTACACTTGTACACTTACAACATAAAACTGTCTTTCACTCATCAGTAACTAACTCAAGACTCCTCCAGATAGAGGTAGCCCACGCTGCTCTGCTATTGGACATCAAGATCATGTGACCTTACAATACTTGCCTTAAAGGTATATTACATATCAGATTACTACACTTTTACATGGGCAGAATTTTTCACTTGGCGTGCCCAATCCCCTCGAGCATGAAATAGCGTGTGATGATGTCTGGCAAGCGTCCCAACATCATCGCATGAAATCTCGGTCAGCCGGCGCGCGAGTCGGCAGCATACCTGCCGACAATTAAGAGTCCATTAACGTAGTCATCGATGGTGTTTTTTCATTGCCTGTCCAATGTTATGGCTGGCAGGTGGGCAAATTGGCCAGGCGGCCTTTGCCTTTTTGAGGAAACCTCATCCAAGGGCAGGATGAGGTTTCCCATATTAACTTAAAAAAAGGATAAAGGGCAGAATTTTGCCCTTGATGGGCGGGTGGGCAGCTGATCACTGCCGCCGAAACGGGCCCCAGCAGGCCGCCCGACCGGAAGTGCTATGCACTTCCTGTGCCGGGGGGGGGGGGGGGGGGGGGGGATTCCCCAACCGTCAGAGTGCGCTCTTTTGCGCATGTGCACGGAAGAGCACACATCTCCCTGAGGCCAAGTGCTGCCTCAGGGAGATCGCTGAAAGGCTGGCAAATATAAGAAATAGCACAGTAAAATATTCATTACCATGTCCCCCTCATGTGAAAATGTTACACGAGACAGGACATGTTAATGAAATGAATAAAAACTTTATTAAACATTCTTAAAACCGCTATCAAACCTCATCCCGCCACTGGATGAGGTTTGTCATAAAATCACAGGCCCGTGCGCCGAGCTGATGTTCACACAGGCCCCTCAAAATATTCGACGATTGGCAAGTTAAGGCCTTAACAAGGCCTTTAATTAATGGCGAGTGCGTGTCCCGCTACATAGCGCGCCCACCGACCGAAATATTGCGATGCTGCACATAGATGTCGGGACGCTCGCGTGACATTTTAAGCACCTGCACGCCAATCAGAAGATTCTTCCCAAAATGTTTGGACAGAATTTACATCAGCCGTATGTTCAGGTGACTGTTCTTAGTGCCTGGACATTTTTTTCGGTATTTGAAAATCTTTAATTATGGCCTTTGAATTCTTCAGCTCCCTGAGGCAGCTCTCAGCCTTCGGGGAGCTTTCTGTGAGTACCAACCCGCGCACCTGCTGACTTCCGCGCTAGCCCCCTCCTCCCGCCCCCACTCCAGCAGCGTTGAGCTATTCAGTGCGACTTTCATGCTGGCTGGCTGTCAATTGGCCAGCAAGGGATGGATCACAGGTGGCGGCAGCCTGTTTCCCAGCCGCTCCAGGGCCTGCCGACTGTGCCTGCACACCGAACTCAAAATCCTGCCCCATGCAAAAATGAGTATTGTTCAACAGGCTACACTTAAGGCAGAAATTTCGGCTGGTAGGCTGTGCCCAACCTGTTCAAGTGTGAAATGACGTGCAATAGTTCAGTCGGCGGGCTGCACTGGGGTTAGCAGCACACTCACCGGCAATTAAAAGGTCTGTTAAGGCCATTAAACAATTAACCTTAATTTTCCGCTGGCTATCCAACCTAACAGTTGGTGAGCAGGTGAAAATGCCCAGCAGCCTTTGCATTTTTTGGAAACTTCATCCACGGGCGGGATGAGGTTTCCAAAAGCAAATAAAAATAATGTACAGGTTTTACAATTGAATTAATAACATGTCCCCGCTCATGACAGAGTCATGAGGGGACATATTTTATTACATCTTTATTTTTTTTTAACAACGCTTCATCTCCCTGAGACAGCTGTGCCTAAGAGATTATCAAGGGCTCATTTGTGCGTATGAAGCGCTCCCCCCCCACTCCTCGTAGGCAGTGCTGAGCGCTGTCAATCGCATTTCACGCCGGGTGGGTCTTAATTGGCCCACCAGCATGAAATCGTGGCCCAGTGCCAATTGTGGGCAGCAGTTGGCTTCCCGACTGCCCAAGGACAAAATTCTGCCCTTAGTCATTTATTTTAAACCTGCCAAGTTACTAAATAAGAAAATCTAAGTACACTTAGAACTATTGACCATTATATTAAATTATTAAAAAAAAATTTAAATTACAAAAAATATTTAAAATTACATTTACAGTTTAGTCAATAACAACAGAATTAAATATTTTTAAAAAAAGAAAAATAATAAGTGAGCTGTGAAATGCCTGTGGAATTGTGGAGATGCTTCAAATCTTAACCTTTCACTTTAAATACCAACGCTATCAGTGGCTGCTCTTAAGGGGTATGCCCAGGTCCTCTTATATTATGGGGTCGCAGCCTCAACTATCTTGCACTACGCTGCAGTCTGCCTAGTTTGCTTCAAATGAGGCACCACAGGACAAGAAGGCTACGGGTAACGTTAACTTACAGCTAAGTAGGCAATTCATTCCCCTCATTCAGAATGGTTCTGACACTACTCTGAGGTGGGCCATGATGTTTGGTTTAGGCATCAGAGAGGCGCAGTAGATTTTTCAGTTGTGAGAAAATGGACGGTGATGAAGTCCATGCAGAATATTGTGTGAAGGTGCGTCGGGTTGTAACCAAGGGTGATGGATGGCTGCTGTGAATGTGATAAGCTGACTTGTCTAAATGGTCTCCTGTGGGGGTGGGATGGCAGAAATGTAACCATGTATATGTTGCACAGAGGGCTCAAGTGACTGAGCTACTGGAACCTCTGCAGTATTAAGGCCTCATGGCCATCAAGACACTCCCTTGTGGCCCCTTGCACATCTTCCTGCGCTGGTCTGTTCTGGCTCCTCCTCCTCCAAGGCATCCTCTTCTCTGGAGCACAAGGTTGTGCAGAGTGAAGCACACAACAATCATCAGGGAGTCTCTCATGGAGCATACTGCAGAGCTTCTCCTGATCTTGGCACCTCAACCTCATCTTCAGGAGGCCAATTGTCTGCTCTATGACGGCCTGGGTTGTCCTGTGGCTATTATTGTACCTGTGCTCAACTCAACGTCTGCACTAAGAACCCTCAGTGGTGTTATGAGCCACTTAACAGATAGCCCTGATCACCCAGCAGCCATCCTTCTAAAGCATTAGGCCCAGTGAACATGTCTGGCCCCTGACAGTTCCTGAGTGTATACAAGTCTTGGCTGCTGCCCAGGTACCTAGCGCAGACCTGCATGATTCTCTGTTGATGGTCACATACTAGTTGAACAGAGAGTGGTCACTCTTTCTCTTTATAAATGTCCTGGGCTGGCCTGGTGGAGCATTTATGGTGATATGCATGCAGTCTATAATTCCCTGAACCCTGAGGAAACCTACCATCACCACAAAGCCTCTGGCTCATACGGATGAACTGTTGCAGTCCATGGTGAAATCTGATATATTGACTTGCTCTTATGCACATTGCATCTGTAAAGACCTTTGTGCAGTGGTGGGCAGCAGGCTGCCTTATTCCACTGAAGTCCCCACATATAGCCCAAAATGATCCGAATGCAAAATAAATTCAGCACTAGTGACCTTCAGGGCAACTGGCACTGGATGACCACCCACGTAATTGGAAGCAATCCCCCAGCCATCATCTGAGGTAACAGTAGCTTTTGACAGCCCGAGTCTCCTTTGGCACTGTGTCTCAGTCATATGCAAGTATGTTATTTTCACTTTGTACACGTGATTGGGTGGATAAAGCCTCCTTCCACACTTCTGTAGCTGCACCATCCTGCGCTCAGAAGCCCCTTGTTCTTGTCCAGGTCGGGCACCCTCTTGCAATTCTGGTGCGTCCTGCTCCTGACCATCTGGCTTTCTCTATCTCTCCCACAGAGACTACAATCCCCATGTTGCTCAAAGCACAAAGTGCTTCATGTGCACTGCAGTCTAAGTGTACAAGTGTCTACAGACAAGTTTCAGAGTTAAACCCTGATAGATGCTGGTGAATCCTCACCTCTCCTAGAAGAGGTATTTGTTATAAGGGTTTGTTCCATGTATCACGAAGAAGTCTGGAAGCATGAAGTGTTCATTTCTAACATTTCCAGGGTATAGCCTTAACTAGGTACTACCTGCATGGTAAGCCAGCATGTAGGTAGTACTCAGTCCACCAACATGTGACTCTCTACATCATGCTGTTTATCCAGTCTGAACAGAAAGAGATCAGAATGATATAATGAAGGACCCGGCTCTTGCAGCCCATCTGTCTCCCGTAAGTATTGAGCATGAATTTAGCAGAGTAATCATCCTGAGACGGTGGAATCTACTGCATTCCAAGATGTTTTGGGGTTAAAATATGGAAATCTATTCCATTCAGCAACACCCAGGAAGACAACTGAACAAAATGGAGTCCTTTGACTCTGCATTTGACCAGGTCTGGCAATGGAGCTTCTTTGGGCGAGCTCCAGCTGTGTCTTGGGTTCAGATACATCACAGTCCAGTCAGAATTTGTTTCTTTAGCTTTACATATCTTGCGATTCCAGGGTCCTACTCCAGTTTCTTCGCTTTTTTGTATGAGCATTAGCTGCTGCCATATTATAAGGATTTGTTCTGTGTCCCACAGAAAGGTCTGGAGCCTTGTATGGTTGAACATTTCAAGTGTTTATTGGTAACACGGAACTATAAACATCTCCAGGCAGGGCCAGCTCAAGACCTGACTAATCGGGGATAGCTATCCAGGGTGCAATGTGCTGAGGAGTGCCAAAAACTGGAGAGAGAGAGAAAAAAAAATGCCTAAATAGGAAATGGAATTGTTTAAAGATTTATAATACTGCATTACAATCTTAATTAGTGTTATTTAACTTCATATTAGCCAATAGTGCACTTAGGGACACCTTAACCTGTCATGTGACTTGGCATGGAGCAGCTTGGAAACAACAATTATTTACAATAATCACTAATAAAAGGTAAGTGGTATTCATATATATATGGTATTGTTGCTTGTCACAATGCTAAAACAAGTGGTGTTAGTGGTGATGCAGGCCACATCACGGTTGATATTTTTATGATAAACCACCATTTTCTTCTTTACCGTATCAGAGTTTCATTCTTGAAAATAATAAAAACTGATCCCTTGTCGCCCAATAAAATTGACTTTAAAAAATGCTTTGCTGTCGGTCGCATTTTCATGGTTTTTCTCCTGTTTTTTTCCAGTTCCGATATGCCTCCAAAAAAGTTCAGGCTACAAAAACAGAAAAAGGCTTCTTCAGCAAGAAGAGTTCAAGAAACATCCAAAATTGTCAACTTTTTTCCAGTCCTACTATCAACCCAGGGAGGAGTGCAGCCTTAAATCCTTCAACACCAGCATCCAGCTTTACAAATTCGTCGTCTGGTCTCGTCAAACCAGCTGAAAACACCATCATCATCTGAAGAAGACAACGAACACACTCAGGAATCCAAATATCAGGACCAAAATGTCAGTAATGTTGAAGAACTGAACAAAGGTATAATAGCTGGAAATCCTGAGATTGGTGTTCAAAGTGAAAATGAAAACACGGAGAACCATGTCAATTACTATGATCTAGCACTTTGATCTGATAATTTGTCAGTGGCAGAAACTGATCATATAATTTTGAATGAGCCCCTTCCTATTAACAACAACAGTAGCTTTCCAAAAGATGTAAATAAATGTAGTTTCAATGATGTATAGGAAAATTAACAATGGTGGAAAGTTTCTCAGGAGATGGGTAGTATACCCAGAGCAGCAACAAAATTTTTGCTGTCACAAGTCAGTCATCTCTAGGAACATCTGGAAATAATGACTAGAAACATGCTCATGAATATTTGCAGTCACATGAAAATTCAGTACCTAACCTGCAATGTCGTAAGAAGTGGTTTGAGTCAACTTTGTGATTACAAACTAACAAAACTATAGATAGGGAGATGTAGTCACATATGTAAAAAGGGCAAGAGCATTGGAATAAAGCCTTGGAACATTTAATGAGCACCACCCTTTATTTAGCTGAACTCAGTTTAACTTTCATAGGAGCTTCAGATAGATTGTTTACACCAAAAACAATAGGAATTTTGTAGGTTGTTGAATTACTTGGAAAATTTCATGTGACAACAAATGAACACTTGCGTTGGGTGTTGTCTGAATCGAAACTCAAATTCATTATTGTAAGGAAAAAATGTCCAGAATGAAATAATTAGTTTGCTGGGAAATGCTGTTCAAGAAAACATATTAAATTGTGCTAAAGAAGCCAAATATTTCAGCTTTATTTTAGACTGTACTCCAGACATTAGTCGTATCTACTGAGCAACTTTCATTTGACATAAAATTTTTTGACGTAGAAAATTTTACAATTAAGGAGCATTTTCTGAACTGTAAATCAGTTACAGATACTACTGAAAAAGGATTCCATGATATTATAATTGATTTCTTAACAGAATGCAAGCTGGACTTACAAAACTGCAGAGGTCAGGGGTATGATAACGGGTCCAATATGAAAGGAAAAAATAAAGGGGTCTCTAGGCATGAATCTTAAAAGAAAATCTACAAACATTTGATATGCCATGTGGATGTAATTCCCTGGACTTAGTAGTTGGGGATAGTGCTACAAGTTGCCTGGAATTGACTTCATTTTTGTGGAACTCTCCAATGCATATATTTTTTGTTTCCTGCCTCTGCAGTACAATGGTATATACTGAAAAAACATGTTAACTGTATTACCACAAAGCCTTTATGCGAGACCCAATGGAGAATAGAATATCTCAAAAGCTATTAGATATGAAATTACTGGAATCTGAAATGCTATTTTGAAGTTTATAGAAATGCCAGTTTCTGATTCTGAAATACGGCATGAAGCATGCAACTCATCACAAATAGATTTCAAATTTTTAGTTATTATGAGCTTCTTGTATGATATCTTAGAATAAATGTATGAACTGTATGAATGAACCTCAGCTCAAAGAAATGGAACATTGACAGCATGAGCTGAGAAATTTTACACATCAACCAAATATGACCTAGTTTCTGGAAAGTAGAATGCACTTCTGGAATCCCAGCCCAAGGGAAAGCTGGAGAAAATGTATAGGCAGCTTCAGCACACTGTTCATGAACACACAACTGAAGTGTAACATCTTTAAGAACACCGAAAGAACCATAAAGATGATGCAAAATGAAAAGGAGGATTTTGTAAGAAGGTTGAAAACGTGAATCAACCAGCAGTAAAATAAATTCTTGTTTACAGGAAAAGTTGCAAATCTGAATTGGTACAAGTTGATCTCCTAACCCAAGTTGTTACATTAGTTTGATTTTGTCATTGGTGTTAAAGCCTTAGTTTGTAAATACAATAGACATAATTATGGAATGATAAATATTACCTGTATAATATGTAATAAGTTCCCACCAGCATCCCCCCCCGCCAAACCAAGCTTGGCATAATTAGGCTCAATCTTGATTGGAGACAGTGTTTCATCAACAATTCCGCAGGTGTGACACCTGTTGTCGTATGAGGGGTGGTCCTATAATGGAAAAGAAAACGTGCTAATTTAGTTGCTATTAGAATCGATAGATAATTTCTTCATACCAGACTTGAACATCTTAACTGCTCTCTTGGCAGGGTGGTACAGTGAAATTTTACAAATAATATCATTGAGGCTGATATATCAGTGAAACTCAGCGCTAGTAAATACCGCTCCATTGTCTGATACGACCACTTCTGTTAGTCCGTTGATTGTGAAAAATTGCCGTAGCTTGTCAATTGTAGCAGATGTCGTCGGCAATTTCACTTCACATATGTCCATCCATTTTGAGTGAGCATCAACAATAAGAGGAAACATTGTTCCCATAAAAGGTCCCAAATAGTCAATGTGTAATCGCACCCATGGCCTTCTTGGTCACTCCCAAGGGTGTAATGGAGCTGTTGAAGGTTTTGCACTTGCTGACACTGCATACAGCCTCTAAGTTCTCAATTTCTCCATCCATCCCAGGCCACCAAAGATAGCTGTGTGCTAAGGCCTTCGTTCGGGAAAGTCCAGGATGTGCAGTGAAGTACAGACAACAATGGCTTTCATCTGTTTTGAGGACCAATCACTCGTGCTCCCTATAAGAAGATACCTTCCTGGCTGGTTTTTTTGTATCTTCTCTGAAAATAGGGTTTCATTTAGTCAGATTCCTGTTCTTGTGACCAACTATGAAGAATTTCTTCTTGTACTTTGGATAAGATTGGGTCTCGACTTGTCCAATCTCTAACCTGTCTAGCACATACTGGTGATGAATCCAGGAAGTACAATAACAAAATAAATTCTTGAGGAATGGGAACATCCTCATTGTTTACTTGCATGGGCAAACAACTAAATGCATTAGTGTTTCATTTGTAGCCCTCGAAGTCAAATTGCAAAGTATATTCATACACTGCCAAAGTCAATACCCATCCTTGTACTCTTGTTGAGGCTATATGTGGTATAGCCTTGTCTTTGCTGAATAATCCCAGCAAGGGCTTGTGGTCCAATACAATAGTAAAATGATGGCCGTGTACATACTGGTGAAATTTCTTAACACAAAAGATGATTGACCGGCCTTCTTTCTCTATGTGAGTACCCCTTTTCTGTCTTGTGTTCTCGATACATATCCTATAGGCTATTCTGATTCATCATCCATTTGATGAGAGAACACTGCTCCTACTCCATAGGGAGATTTGTCACATGTCAATACCAATTCTTTCTTCGGATCAAAATACACTAGTGGGGTAGATGATTGCAACAACTGTTTCACTTTTGTGAAAGCTTCTTCCTGTGGTGTTTGCCATGACCATCGTTGGTTTTTCTTGAGCAAGCAATACAGTGGTGCCAATTCTGTTGACAAATCAGGCAAGAAACGTCCACAGTAATTGATCACCCCAAGAATGATTAAGTTTGGATGTATTCTTGGGTGCTGATGCCTCCCTAATGGCTTTCATTTTTTCTTCCACTGGATGTATGCCTTGTGAATCTACCTTGTGACCTAGGTAGGTTAACTCTTTCACTTGGAACATGCACTTTTCTTTTTTCAAACGCATTCCCACCTGCAAAAAATGTTTCAAAACTTCTTCCAAGTTTACTAGATGTTCCTTTTCAGCGAGTCCTGTCACCAGAACGTCATCTAAACAAACTACAACATGGGGCAGTCCCTGTAATAAACTATGTTTCTTTGGAATATGGCGCAAGCTGAAGATACGCCAAAAAGTAAACAAGTGTATTGGTGCAACCCTTTGTGTATATTAATGGTGACAAACTTCCAGGAGGCCTTCTCCAATTCCAATTGTTGATAAGCATGACTCATATCAAGCTCCGTGTAGGCAGTTCCACTTGCCAGTTTAGCATACAAGTCTTCAATTTTTGGCATGGGGTGTCTGTCCAACTTAGCTATTTTATTGACTGTTAATTTGTAGTCCCCACAAATTTGAATGCTTTGGTCAGATTTGAGAACAGGTACAATTAGTGCAGCCGATTCTGAAAATTGCACTGATTGTATCACCACCAGTTTTTCTAATCTGTCCAGTTCGGCATCTACCTTATCCCGCACTGCATGAGGTTCTGGTCATGCATTCATGAATCTGTGTTGCCTCTGGATCCACATGAATTTTTGCTTGTAGCCCCTCAATCTTCCCAAGTTTGTCCTTGAAGACTGAGGCATATTTTTGCAGTAACTCTGGTAGCCCATTAGTTCTCAGTTGGAAGATTTCAGGCCATTCCAGTTTAATTTCTTTCAACCAGTTTCACCCAAGGACAATAGGTCCCTCGCCTGCTACTACCATCAAGGGTTATTTCACTGTTTGACCTCCATAGTGTACTGTGATTTTACTTATGCCCTTGACTTCTATGTCTTCTCCCGTTAAGTTTTCAATTTGGTATCCATTTCTGCCAAATGTGGTTTACGTTCCCCGTGAATCAGATATTTAAAACCATGCTCACCTATCACCATAGTGGATGCTTCTGTATCCATCTCCATTCTTATTAGCCTCTCATTTACTCTCATGGTTACATAGATAGGTTCTGTTCTTCCTACCTTTAAATTATACAAAGAATAAATATCTGAATCTGTTACTTCAGGCTCTTCAACGTTATGGATCTCACTGGGTTTTTGCTTTTGTTTGAAAGTCTGCTTAATTCTATCTTTAGTGTCTCATGAGGTATCGGTTTTGATGACAGGAAAAACATTCAATTTTTTTTAAAGTGATTCATTACAAGGTTGTCTGCTTCCACCTCCGTTACCTTGATGCCATGTTTATGCTGCAAAGTTCTCTTTTTACTTGTCTTCTAGCAGTGGCTGTTTCCTGCTTCTGAGCGATACCTTGCTGTTTCATGCTCTTTTTGGCTGAGGCTTCCCACCCAACACTCCCTGTATGGCTTTCGAGCCCCACACTACACCTTCCATTGCCAGAGCCATTTGCAATACCGTGTGAAAATTCACATTTGTTTCAGACAGCAATCTCTTCTGAATGGGGTCTTCATTTATATCACAACAAAATGATCTCCAAGCATATCATTAGTAGATGTACCAAACTCTCAATATTGTTAATTGTTTCAGACTTGCCACATGACAAACTGTCTCCCCCACAGCTTTATTCCTTGAGTTAAATTTGAACTGTTGCATCCTCACTGAGCACTTTGGCTGGTGATGATTCTTTACGAGGTTCACCAAGTTATTAAAACTTTTCAAATCTGGGGCACTGGGTGCCAACAAATTTCAAATTAATCCATATGTCTTACTCCCACATGTGGATAGGAGGATCATGTGCTTCTTCTCCTCCACTGCAATGTTGTTCGCTTGGAAGAAGAACGCGAGGTGTACAACATATTGAGACCAATCGTCTGAGGCTGGACTGAAAGGTTCAACTCTTCCAAATTGTTGCATGATCTGAGGGGATTGCTTCAACGATCAGGACGGAAATTTTTCTTTACTTACAATTACCATATGAGGTATGACCCAATTTTGGTTCTCTTGATTTCCTTCATTCTTTCTTGCTTTTTCCTATCCTTTTGTGCTTTTTACTCTCGTCATCAGTTTATTGGATCCTCTACTCTGGTTTGTTAGAACTTAAGGATCCGGGTTGCACGCTTGTTTCAAAATGACCGAGTTGGTATTATAGAAAGAGAAGATCAGTAGATTGTTCCTAGAGGAAATACATTGTTTATTTACAAAAGCAACTTAGTGCTACAACTCAAAACTCCATCTTTACACTTCAGACTAACTCAAGACTACTGGCTAGAGTTAGCCCACTATTGGATACCAAGATCATGTGATCTTCCATTACAACATCCATCTTAAAGGTATATTACACATCAGATTATTACAGGTATGCTCTGGATTCGCTTGATGTCATCTAAGGTTTCTCAACCGTTCCTTAACCACTCCTGAGCTTCCACACTGAGATCATGGTCGTTGCTCTTTCTCTGCAACCCAATGTATAGATGTCTCTAAAGGCTGCAACGGGAATGCATGAAATTCATCAGGTATAGCCTCATCAGTACATTATTAAGCCGAGAATAACTCCAGAGGACTGACTGGAAACATTTAGTTTGCTTTTTTAAAATAAAGTTGTTTGTTCCTTTCATTCAGGATCAGGCAGGGACTACAAATTTGCTTTAATTGTGGAGACAAAACTTCCTTGTGAAAATTCTACTCCCTTTAACGTGCACTCATTTTTTTAGCAAATTAATATTAATAAATTACCAGCCAATCTGCACTGATCTTAATCCTTCAAAACTTTAATTGCATCCGCCAATTCTACTAGGACGCCTATATTTTGGAAGCCTACAATCCCTTAGATTATACATTTAAGGGCTTTATGTAGCTAACAGGCGTTCAAAACGAGTCTACACTTATACCTTGAGTTTCAAGTGCTTATTCCAACAATCAGAGCTAAAATCCATGAGTTCAGGGCTCTGGAAGGTCTTGTTGGCCCCCAAAAATTGAATGTCTTGTGTGCCTCTTTGCTAGGTATGGGTATAAGATTTGTCAAGCAAGCCACTTCAGTTCATCTAGATTGACCTTAGTGCAGCTCGATGTAACAAGTGTGCTTTTCACATCCTCACTATAGCTGTCATTCATTTATCCAACATTGTTACAGAACTAGTCTGCAGAGCCTGTGTCAGTTATGTTTTCCATTTAAAAAGGCATTTACTTGTTCCCCCTCTGGAGAATGTGAATCCCATGACTAGCCAGTACACAAATCAACTCACTTGTCTCCATCTGCTACTTGGATTGAAGATTAGCAATTACTATTTGATTTGGCAAGTGCCCCCTTTCTCTCTTGCACTGTGGGGATGTGGTGGCAGAGTGGTATTGTCGCTGGACTGGTAATCGAGACTCTTAGGGTAATGCTCTGGGGACCCTGGTTCGAATCACACCATGGTATATGGTAAAACTGGAGTTCAATAAAATCCATTGTTGATTATTGTAAAAAACCCATCTGGTTCACTAATGCCCCTTTAGGGAAAGAAATCTGCCGTCCTTACTCCAGACCCACAGCAATGTGGTTGACTCTTAACTGCCCTCTGAAGTGGCCTAGCAAGCCAGTCAGTTATATCAATCTGCTAAGATTGGAATAGAACTAGACAGACCAATATCAACCTAGACAACAGAAACAACAATGGCAAACTCAGCCCTGTCAATCCTGTAAAGTCCTCCTTACAAATTAACATCTGGGGACTAATTGGGAGAGCTGCCTCTCAGACTAGTCAAGCAACAGCCTCACATAGTCAAACTCATGGAAACATACTTTACAGACAATGTCCCAGACACCACCGTCACCATTCCTGTGGTAGAACAATGGTATATAGTCAGGAATTGCCCTAGGAGTCCTCAACATTGATTCCAGACCTGATGAAGTCTCATGGCATCAGGGCAAACATGGACAAGAAAAACTCCCCCAACCCCCTCTCAGCTGATGAAAATCAGTACTCCTCCATGTTTAACACCACTTGGAGGAAGTGGCAAGGGCACAGAATGTCCATCATATAGACTGGCTCAGAAGCACCACTAGACTGAGCTAGCTGAGTCCTAAAGGATATAGCTGCCAGAGTGGGTCTGCAGCAGGTGGTGAGGGAACCAACAAGAGGGGAAAATCATACTTGACCTCATCCTCACTAACCTACCTGCCACAAGGGTATCTATGACAGTACAGTAGGAGTGACCACTGGACAATCCTTGGGGAGACAAAGTCCCGCCTTCACATTGAGGATACCCTCCATTGTGTTGTGTGGCACTACCACTGTGCTAAATGGGATAGATTTTGAACACATCTAACAACTCAAGACTGGACAACCATGAGGTGCTGTGGGCCATCAGCAGCAACAGAATTGTACTCAACCTCATGGTCTGGCATATGCCCCACTTTACCATTATCACCAAGCCAGGGGATCAACCCCAGTTCAATGAATGGTGCAGGAGGGCATGCCAGGAGCAGCACTAAGCATACCTAAAAATGAGGTCTCAACCAGGTAAAGCTATAACACAGGACTACTTGCATGCCAAACAGCATAAGCGGCAAGTGATAGACAGAGCTAAGCCATTCCACAACCAACGGATCAAATCTAAGCTCTGAAGTCCTACCACATCCAGTTGTGAATAGTGATGGACAATTAATCAACTCACTGGAGGAGAAGGCTCCACAAATATCCCCATCCTCAATGACGGGGGAGCCCAGCAAATCAGTACAAAAGACAAGGCTGAAGCATTTACAATGATCTTCAGCCAGAAGTGCAGAGTGGATGATCCATCTTGGCCTCCTCTGGAGGTCCCCAGCATTACGGATGCCAGTCTTCAGCCAATTCGATTCACTCCACCTGATATCAAGAAACAGCTGAAGACACTGGATAGTGCAAAGGCTATGGGCCCTGACAACATTCCTGCAATAGTACTAAGACTCGTGCTCCAGAACTTGCCTCATCCCTAGCCAAGCTGTTCCAGTATAGCTACAACACTGGAATTTACCTGGCAATGTAGAAAATTGCCCAGACATGTCCTGTACACAAAAAGCAGCAAAACTGGAATCAATGGGAATTGGTGGGAAAACTCTTCACTGGTTGGATTCATACCTAGCACAAAGGAAGATGGTTGTGGTTGTTGAATTCAATCATCTCAGTTCCAGGATATCATTGGAGTTCCTCAGAGTAGTGGCCTCGGCCCAACCATCTTCAGCTGCTTCATCAATGACCTTCCTTCCATCACAAGGTCAGAAGTGGGGATGTTGACTGATGACAATGTTCAGCACCATTCGCGACTCCTCAGCTTCTGAAGCAGTCCATGTCCAAACGTAGCAAGACCTAGACAATATCCAGGCTTAGGCTGAACAAGTGGCAAGTAACATTTGTGCCTCACAAGTATCAGGCAATGACCATTTCCAACAAGAGAGAATCTAACCATCGTCCCTTGACATTCAATGGCATTCCCATGGCTGAATGCTTCACTACCAACATCCTGGGGGTTACCATTAACCAGAAATTGAAACTGGACTAGCCATATAATACTGTGGCTACAAGAGATCAAAGGCTAGGAATCCTCTGGCAAGTAGCCCACCTCCTGACTCAACAAAGCCTGTCCCGCCATCTACAAGGCACAAGTCAGGAGTGTGATGGAATTCTCTCAACTTGCCTGGATGTGTAGTTCCAACAAAACTCAAGAAACTTGACACCATCCAGGACAAAGCAGCTCGCTTGATTGGCACCATCCACAAACATTTACTCCCACAACTATCATCACACAGTAGCAGCAGTGTGTACCATCTGCATGATGCACTGCAGCAACTCACCAAGGCTCCTTAGGAAGCACCTTCCAAATCCACGATCACTACCATCTAGAAGGGCAAGGGCAGCAGGCACATGGGAACACCACCAACTGGAAATTCCCCTTCAAGCCACTCACCATCTTGTCTTGGAAATATATCACTATTCCTTCTGGGTCAAAATCGTGGAACTCCCTTCCTAATAGCATTGTGGGTGTAGCTACACCACATGGCCTGCAGCAGTTCAGGAAGGCAGCTCACCACCACCTTCTCAAGCGCAATTAGGGATTGCCAATAAATGCTAGCCCGGCCAGCGACACCCACATCCCATGAATGAATTGGGAGAAATTTTTTCTTGCTTCGCAATTCAAGGATTGAATCATTCCATTTGTTGAGTAAATGAAAACACATGGCATTAGAAGATGAAGTCACAAGTTTCATTTTGCAGACATCAAGCCACAGGCTTGATTGGGCCTATACAAGAAACTATGGTCTGAAACTCCTGAGAAATTCATAGAAACTGGAACATATGCTGAGGAATGTCCTTTAATATTAACTTACTCTCTTCCCCATACGTTGGTGAAGGCAGTGTCATTGAATATTTTTAAAGCTGAATTAGAAAGATTCTTGATTTACAAGGGAATCAAGGAGTATGGGAGTATTCAGGAAAAGTTGAGATCACCATCAGATCACCCTTGATAATATAAATTTAAAGAGCAGGCTCAAGTGGCCAAATCCTGCACAAAGTTCATATCTTCATATGGTCACAAGATTTGCTTTGCAGTATTCTGGTAGACGGCAAGCACAGGCTTGATTGGACCTATACTAGAAACTGCTGTGGTCTGAAACTCCTTAGAACAATGTAGAAACTGGAACATATGCTGAGAAACATAGAGATAAAAACAAAAAAACTGCGGATGCTGGAAATCCAAAACAAAAACAGAATTACCTGGAAAAACTCAGCAGGTCCGGCAGCATCGGCGGAGAAGAAAAGAGTTGACGTTTCGAGTCCTCATGACCCTTCGACAGAACTAGTTCTGAAACAGTTCTGTCGAAGGGTCATGAGGACTCGAAACGTCAACTCTTTTCTTCTCCGCCGATGCTGCCGGACCTGCTGAGTTTTTCCAGGTAATTCTGTTTTTGTTTTGCTGAGAAACATAGATTGTTAACTTTGAGAAAATCACATATACAAAGTCTAAAAGGTTGTGAGACGTTCTAGAGAATGGAGTTGATCAGTCAGCGAGAGCACAAGAGCAATAAAGTTCTCAGAGGTTAGTGAATATCAAGGAAAGGTAACAAGGTTCAATTGGCCATTTTCTAAGACGTGAACTTGAAGGAGTTCACGACAAGTTGAATTATGTAGAACAAGGGGTAGGGGCAAAAGATGTTCAACAACTGGAAATTGAAATTGGGAGGCTCCTATGAGCAACTGCACGGAACCAGAAGGCTTGGAGAAATAAACAGACAACCCGCCCTTTAGGCAGATCACCACTAACACTGTTGGCCCTAATTCTCAGCACTAGGAAAAATAGAAAGTTCACCTTTTACCTTAATGAAAATTTGTTCAACTATCATTGCATTTGCAAAGTTTTACACTACAAAAAAGCATATTTGGTCATTTTCATTTTCCTGACAGGTGATGGTTTGAATTCAAACTTGACAGGCTTAACATCCTATAATCATCCATTGCAAGGGATGCATTTGCACCACTGCCAATTTCTTCCCCCCACCCCTCCAAAAACTAAATGGCTGAAAAAGTTGCTTGTCTTTGAGAGTTTTGAGAACTTAGAACCTGCCTGCTTTGTACCAAAAAAAATATGCCCAACTAGCCAGTATTCCTGGCCGAAAGTGGCACTGAGGGAAATTCTGTGAATTCAGATTGAGGTCAATCCACCTAGATAAAACACAAAAACAATAGGAACTAACTACCTGAGCTGCAGCTCAGTAAAAAAAATCATTTCAATAAAAGCTAATTTTCTTTCAAAGAAAATGAGCCCTTCTGGTAATTTTTCCCCTGAAGTGCTTCAGTATTAATTACCCTCCCTCCCTCAGATTTCAGATACCATAGCGTTATTGACATTTGATTACCTTTCATTTATCTTTAAAAACGTTTGAAGATATAAATACATCTGATAGAATAGGGAATTTGAATAGCCTGGGTGACTTGTTAATCATTCTAATTTTAAAATGTCTGCACAATTATAATCCAAATAAAATCCTTCTACTTTTATTTTCAGTGAAAGATTAGGCGATAAGCAATGGCTTTACTGGTTAAAATGCCGGGTGAATTTTCTACGACTGGGAGAATTTTTGGCTGGTTTGTCTAATTTAATAGACTAGCCGTTTGCAAAAAACGGTTAGAGCCTCAGCTTCACCGCGGCACGAGGAGCTCACTGCACCAGTCTCTGATTAAAAACAATCCTGCACTAATCTCTCCATTGGGTTAAATCAATTTGTGGCACAGAAACTATGCCTTCGTATTATATAATTTTACTTTACGTTTTGTGTTGAACACTGGAGCTGCGTATTGAAAATTAACCGACCCACACAACCCAAATCCCATTTGAAACCGCTTTCGCTTGAAAGCCCAGGACTCCGAAGGCTTCCTATTTATAGTACCATGTGATCAACATCACGCACTCACCGCCTCCGTAACGTCAAGACCACGTGACTTCTTCCGTGATTCGCCTATCAATGACGTCACCGCGCCGCGCTGCCGGGGCAAGACACGGGTCCTCCGTTGGGCTCCGCCCCTCTCCTGGTCACGTGATCTATCGGCATGGTCGCGCTCCGCCTTCAACTCCGATTTCTTTAATAAACGGATCCAGTTTGTTTCAGTTAAAATCGGAAAGTAATCACCATCATTTATTCCAAAATTAGTAAACTGACGGTAAGATATGCTTTTATGATGCCCTGTAATTTTCTAAGTATATAAACACTGCTGGAATTGTACGAGGTTTTGACCCAATCTCTGATCACAATGGATATTTTCAGAGCATTTGATTTTATTATATTTTAAATAAAGTCCATTATTATCCGGAGGTTTCACTATTCTAGCTACATCATGAGAATATCTGAGATATTAAATGTTTATGATATTCCTACTAAATTATTATATCAAGGAACATGGTTACATTGAGTAATAAAGCCTAAAATTCACAAATAATTCCACTTCCCAGTAAAATAAATCTTCCCTTTCCTTCCTCATTTTCCTCTCTCCCAAACACTGACATACATTTGGAATCCATGGTACAACTTGTTCTAGGTGTAAATAACTGCAGTTGGCAGCTTGGCTCATTTGATGAAAGGTTTGGGGTTCAAGACCCACTTTATGAAGCAGTTTATAATCGAGATTATAATCGTGTGGTCACACTTCAAATGTGAGGCATCACAATTCAGCATAAATTCTCTGAACCCAGTACTCATACACAAGATGATTCCTGCATTCCCTCCACATCCCCTGATTACCCATTCCTCCTTAGTCTGTCATATTGAAACCATTGCATAAAGCAATGATGCTTGTAAGATTTGTCCAAATTGCATGAGTGTCTGGCAAATTGAAAAACCATGGACTGACCTAAAGACAAACAGGAAAAGTCTCTTGAAACATAAGACAAATAATGGAACTCTCTTCCAATGCTTTTATTTCAATCCCATGACTAATTTATTTTTATCTATTTCTACAAGAGCAAAATGCTGCATATCCTGGAGATCATCTTATCGTGTCCACGGACAGTCTATACATGGTCCAGCCAGAACTGGACACATTTTTGCGCCTTGTTGAATTCAGCAAGATCTGCAACATTGCAGGAGATATTGCATAGTCTGTAGCTCAGTTCCACATTCACAAGTTGTCGGGCTGATTGTATATCCCCATTTGCTTAGTGACATCTTTGAACAACCTACACCAGTCCTAAGTCTGTTAAGGCACTTCCAGGTTGCCCAGTTGCAATTGGCTCCTGGGGGAAGGCTTTCATCTGGTAGAATTTCCATCGCTGGGGGTTGTTCGAGACTGGCGAGCCGGTCTTTCCACAAGGTGATACGGGCTTCAGATGGGGTTGATTTAATGGAACAACACTTCATGAAGCTCTTCCTTGACTTTAGGCGGCTGAGTGTAGGTGTATGACCATGTAGAGGGTGCCTCTCATCTGATGTTTGATGGAGTCGCTTTTTCTTGCTGGCTACCATTCTTATTATCAGGGGGAGCAATACCTGCCAGGATATATAGGCTGTTGGTGTTTGTTGCTTTTAAACAACCTGTGATAAGTTGGCAGCTTGCATTCAGAACGGCATCCTGGAGATCTGAAATAAAGACAATAAATGCTGGAAATATTCAGCAGGTCTGGCAACTCCTGTGGAGAGAGAACAGCTAATCTTTCAGGTTGATGACCTCTCATTATAACTGATAGGTTTTAAGCAAGGGTTTTTGTTTTCATTCTTTGATGGGATGTGGGCATTTCTGGCAAGGTCAGCATTTGTTGCCCATCCCTAATTGCCTTTGAACTGAGTGGCTTACTAGACTATTTCAGAGGGCAGTTAAGAGTCAACCACATTGCTGTGGGTCTGAAGTCACATGTAGGCCATACCAGCCTATTATGACCCTAGACTAGACCCCCAAGTTTTTGCTAAGATTCGTTTAGGGACCAATAACGTTTTGTTTAAAGTCAATAAAGTTTGAGATTTAAGACACTTGCTCAGTGAATAAAGTCACAAGATCCCAAAGGTTTTGAACAAACAAAAATAAACTTTACTATACAAGTTCAGAAAGGTAAAACAATTTACAATATCCACTTTATCCTCTACCAGTCAGGGTTAATATGAGGTACATGTTAATTAACAGGCATACTGATCGAACACACCACACTGCATTCTAAATGACAAACACAATCAGGACAGATTCCACGGATTTCACAACAACCCACTCTGATGTCAGTAATCACTGAATCTTACTGAAACTCTGTCTCTCTCTCTCTCTTGCCACATTCATCTTTGAAGATTCTGTCTGGGAATTCTCTTCACAAGTTGCTCCAACTCAGATGGCCTCAACGGTGGCCCACTTCCCAGGGTTTCAATCTCCCAAAATTTTGTTCCCGTGGATTCCCACATTTGCACTCAAGTACCAACTCACATGCGCAACTTCAGCTCTTTGGCTATGCTGAGCAGAGCACTACTGCTCCAAATGCCCCAACAGCCTACAGCATGGAGACACCAACCTTTTGCTGTGTCCTTGGACCTCCAGGGCTTCTCCTGAGCCCTCTTTGATTGCCAGAGCTTCTCCTGAGCTCTCTTCATTTACAAGTCTGCTAAGTGCAGCCCTTTTATGTTTTGTTATGCCAATTGTGCTATATAAATGTAAAATGTTGTTATTCATTAACTTATTGGAATAATAAAATAGCAACAAGTGTATTTTTTGTTGATTGTTCATTTTGAAGCAGAGATTTTTGATGTTTAGTGTTGGGTATTAATAGAATACACTAACAAATTTATAATGACTGTGGGAAAATGAACTTTCTTGTCAAAATTCAAATTGATGTTATAATTGAAGCAAACTTTTTTGTAGCATTTATTTCCTGCTGCATTACCTCTCAAAGCATGCTTTGCAGATACAATATTGGATAGAGTCTCCTAAAAAAACTAGAGGCTTAGAATTCCAACGATGAACTTTTTCCAACTCAAGTAATTTGAAATCTTAAGGCACTAGCCAATTACAATGCCAATCTTCCATTATTTCACTGACATTTGGTTGTATGTTAACACAAATCTCCTGTTCTATCCATACAGCTAAAATGGCAGACGGGAGTATTGCATGTGTAATCAAAAGTCCAATTGCACTACAGACTGGCGATGTGAAAACAGACTTGGCAAAACCCGGAGTGTTTGTAATTGAGGTGACTTTTCCACGGGAAAGGGTCGTTAATGTATGTGAGTCTCATGCCTCTCAAATATATT
Organism: Carcharodon carcharias; assembly: GCF_017639515.1. Lineage (NCBI taxonomy): Eukaryota > Metazoa > Chordata > Chondrichthyes > Lamniformes > Lamnidae > Carcharodon > Carcharodon carcharias. The sequence goes on from NC_054473.1 coordinate 77,408,855, forward strand.
AATTATTAAATGCAAAACTGACAATGGAAATATTACTCCTTTTTTACTCCATATTAAAGTATATAATCAGTATATATAAAGACTGATCTTTACCCCAAAAGTCTTTACCATCAGGATTGACATTTTTTGTTGTTGGGAGCATGTTATCTTTTAATGTGGATTATCTGCTTATAAAGTGGTTAAATTGTAAACTGTAGATGTTAGTTAATAACCAGAGTAACATCTAATTCGCTGTTGCAGTCAGAGTAAGTCCATTGTTCACCCAGTTAACTTTGTTATGCTCCTTTCTCTTATAAAAGTAGAAGAGTAATCTTAAACCATTCCAGATTTATCACTTTTTTTCTTGGATTGAAATATTCTAGTCATTTGTATGAAATGTCTTTTTCTGAACCTTTATCTCCTTCCTTGGAAGAACTTGTCATTTCACCCATTCAGCTGCCTTTTAACACTGTGTTATATTGCTCTTCACTGATCAGCTTCAGGCAATTACATTTAAGAATTATTACACCGCTTTCTTAACCGTACGTCTTCAACGACGAGTGCCTGCAGTGTCTGACAGGAGGCTGTTGAAATGGAAGACCTGCATCCGGAACAAGTGTCTGATGCCCGACCCCCACACTGAGAATGGATCACAGGATTACTTTTCCATCTATAGAGATCAGGTCAAGTTCGACTAAATTTGTTTGATTTAACAGACTGTATATTCTTATTATTTCACCTTAACTCTTTGATACCTAAGCTGTTGCACATCAGAGGTTGGACAAATCCAGAATTGGTTGCTGGTGCAGTTTAGCCTATATTTCAGTCTTAATCTCGTGTTATTTTCGGCTATTGCACCAATGTGATATTTTTCAGTTTCCCAGACCAGCCTTCTTTGTAGCATCTCTGAATGATCTTGCCAATTTTGTGCCAAATTATGAGCAGTGACTGTGCATCCACCAGGCATTGGATTGAGACTACTTTAACACATTTCATTTAAGCCACTTAACAGTGAGATAATGAAGTAGATTAGGGACAGACCCTAAGGAGCTGCATAGAATAAATCAGAAGTTAAGACCCGACAATCCTAACTTTCCCCGCTCTTGTGCCTTTGGATAGGTTTGCAAGCTGGCTCTTCTGATGGTTATGTTGTGGATAAAAACCACTCAGAGTCTGGAGTAAGCTGAAAGTAAGAAATGTTATTACAAGCATGCAGGGGAGTCCTTCAACGAACTGAGGTATCTCAAAAAGTAGTTATTGTGGCATACTTCTATGCACAATATAGCTTCAGCTGGCTGCACATCCAAGCATGTTTTGTTTGTTCATGGCCCTCATGTGCTCCTGGTCAATAGGTCCTATCATATTTTCATGGGACAGTACAAAATGTAAAAAACAGAATAAACAGCTCAGACTTAACGGTAACAGTAACTTCATCTCTATAACCCATGTAGAAAAATAGCATGCAGATGTGTAGTCCAAGGGGTGAGGTGGAAAAATAGAGCGGGAGAGAAAGCTTTCACATGTATAACTCACTTTGTAACCCATAGTAATCATATTAACTCTTTATTTCCCACATTAGTTATATTACAGTCACATTTACCAACTGTTTACATTTGGATTGGCCAACTTCTTCTTGGAGCCAGGCAGTCCAAGAGAACCAGGCAGGTAGTGCAGGAGTACCCACTCGCTAATCAGTTTTGGATACTGGTGGTTCCTCAGAGGACTGCAGTCACAGCCAAGTTTGTGGCACCACAAGCGGCTTGGCTGTAAAGGAGGGGAGGAAGAAGAAAGGAAGAGCAATAGTGATCGGGGATTCATTATTTAAGGGAACAGACAGGTGTTTTTGTGGCCAGAGACGTGACCCCAGGATGGTATGTTGCCTCCCTGGTGCCAGGGTCAAGGTTGTCACTGAGCGGCTGCAGGACATTCTTCTGGGGGAGGGTGATCAGTCAGAGGTCGTGGTCCACATTGGTACCAGTTACTTAGGTAGGAAGGGGGATGTAGTCCTGCAATCAGAATTTAGAGAACTAGGTCAAAAATTAGCAAGCAGGACCTCAAATGTTGTAATCTCCAGATTACTCCCTGTGCCACATGCAAGTGAGTACAGAAATAGGAGGATAGGGCAAATGAATGCGTGCCTGGAAAGGTGGTGCAAGAGAAAGGGCTTTAGATTCCTGGGATGCTGGGATCGGCTTGGGGGAGATGACACCTGAACAAGCTGGACGGGTTGCACCTGAACAGAGCTGGGAGTTCCTTGTGGGGTGTTTTGCTAGTGCTGTTGGGAAGGCCTTAAACTAACTTGATAGGGGTTTAGGAACCAGGATAGAGAATTAGAGAGGAATACCAGGTTTCACAAAATACTGTAAGATACAGATAGCACTAGAATAGAGAATAGAAAGTTAATAGGTGGAGCCGGAGTAAGGGAGAAAGTTATGAAGTCTAAATCTATGGTTACTGTGCATGTATGTGATTGCACAAAGTATAGTAAATAAGATTGGGGAGTTACAGGCACAGATTACCTTGTGGAAATATGGGGTTGTGGCAATAATAGAGGCCTGGCTCAATGAAGGTCAGGCCTGGATGCTAAATATTCCTGGGTATTATGTGTTCAGGAAAGATAGGGCAGGAAGAAAAGGAGGAGGGGTGTTGTATTGGTTAAGGAGAGCATTGCAGTGCAGGAGAAAGGATGTTCCAGAGGGTTCAAGGACAGAATCAATTTAGCTAGAGCTAAGGAACAAAAAGAGTGCAATTACATTGCTTTGTGTGGTCTATAATGGGAAGGATGTAGAGGAACAAATCTGCAGGGAAATTACAGACATATGCAAACATTAAAGGGCAGTTATAATGGGGGACTTTAATTACCAGAATGTACACTGGGACAGTGGTAGTGTAAATGGTGGAGAGGGGCAAAAGTTCCAAGATTGTGTTCAGGAGAATTTGCTACAGCAGTATGTATCCAGTCCAACAAGAAAGGAGGCACTGTTGGACCAGGTTCTTGTAAATGAGGTGGGCCAAGAAGATCAATTATCAGTGGGGGGACAGTTAGGAGACAGTGATCATTGTAACACAAGGTTTAGGATGACAGTAGAAAAGAACAACATGCAGTCCAGAGTAAGAATAATTAATTGGGGGAGAGCCGACTTAAACAGGGCAAGAACGGAGCTGGGCCGGATAGACTGGAACCAAAGATTGGTGGGAAAAACTGTAGCAGTACCTTCAAAGAAGAAATAGTTCAGGCATAGACAAGGTATATTCCCTCAAAAGGAAAAGGTAAGGCAAACAAATCCAGAGCTCTCTGGATGAAAAATAAGAAAGAAATTAAGATAAAGAAAAAAAACATGTACTTATGACAGGTGTCAGGTAGAAAATACAATTGAGAACCAAACAGAATACAGAAGGTTCAGAGGGGAGGTGAAGAAGCAAATAAGAGAAGCGAAGAGGGATTATGCGAAGAGACTGGCAGCCAACATAAAGGGGAATCCCAAAGTTTTCTTTAGGCACATAAATAGTAAGAGGGTGGTAAAAGGAATAGAGCCGATTATGGACCAAAAGGGGGATTTACACATAGAAGCAGGGGCATGGCTGAGGTGTTAAATGAATACTTTGCATCTGTCTTTACCAAGGAGGCAGATGCTACCCAGGGCATGGTGACAGAGGAGGAAACTGTCACTCGAAGTTGATATCAAAATTGATAAGGAGGAAGTGTTGGATAAATTAAGGTTGACAAAGCACCGGGACTGGATGAGATGCATCCAAGGATGTTGAAGGAAGTAAGAGTAGAAATTACAGGTGCACAGACCATAATCTTTCAGTCTTCTTGATACTTAGGTGCCAGAGGACTGGAGAATTGCAAACATTACGCCCTTGTTCAACAAAGGTTGTAAGGGTGAGCCCAGCAATTACCAACCTTTTAGTTTTTTAGTGGTGGGGAGGCTTCTAGAAACAATTATTTAGGATTGAATTAGTAGTTACAGGGAAAAATGTGGGTTGATTAGGAAGAGCCAGAATGGATTTCTAAAGGGGAACTCATGCTTCACTAACTTGCTGGAGTTTTTTGAAGAGGTAACAGAGAGGGTAATGCTGTTGATGTGGTGTACATGGACTTTCAAAAGGCATTCGATACAGTGCCGCACAACAGACTTGTGAGAAAAGTTATAGCTCATGAAATAAAAGGGACAGTTGCAGTGGGTTTACAAAATTGGCTGAGTAATAGGAAACAGAGGGTAACGGTCAATGGATATTTTTCGGGCTGGAGGAAGGTTTGTAGTGGAGTTCCCCAGGGGTCAGTATTGGGACCCTTGCTTTTCCTGATATATATTAATGATCTAGATCTTGGTGAGTAAGGGACAATTTCAAAGTTTGCGGATGATACGAAATTTGGAAGCATTGTAAACTGTGAGGAGGACAGTGTAGAACTTCAAAAGGACGTAGGCAAGTTGGCAGAGTGGAGAGATAGGTGGCAGATGAAGTTCAATGCTGAGAATTGTGAGGTGATGCATTTTGGTAGGAAGAACATGGAGACACAATATGAAATAAGGGGTGCAATTCTTATGGTGGTGTAGGAGCAGAGGGACCTGGTTGTATATGTGCATAGATCTATGAAGGTGACAGGACAGGTGGAGTGCAGTTAATAAGGTATACAGTATCCTGGACTTTATCAGTAGGGGCATAGAGTACAAGAGCAAGGAGATTATGCTGAGCTTATATAAGACACTGGAGCATTGTGCACAGTTCTGGGCACCACACCATAGAAAGAACATGAACGCATTGGAGAGAGTGCAGAAGAGGTTTATTTACAAGAATGGTTCCAGGGAAGAGAAACTTCAGTTATGAAGATAGATGGGAGAGGTTGGGACTGTTCTCTTTCGAGAGGAGAAGGCTAAGAGGAAATTTGATAGAGGTGTTCAAAATCATGAGGAGGCTGAATGGAGTAGATAGGGAGAAACTGTCCCCACTTATAGAAGAATCGAGAACGAGAGGGCACAGATTTAAAGTGATTTGCAAAAGAAGCAAATGTGATGTGAGAAAAGACTTTTTCACTCAACGAGTGGTTCAAGTCTGGAATACGTTGCCTGGAAGTGTGGTGGAGGCAGGTTCAATCGAGGCATTCAAGAGGATGTTGGATGATTATTTGAATAGAAACAATGTGCAAGGGTACGAGGAAAAGGCAGGGCAATGGCACTAAGTTATGCTCATTTTGAGAGACAGTGCAGACATAATGGGCTGAATTGCCTCCTGCACCAGAACAATTCTGTGGACCTGTCCATTCCACTAATGTAAAAGCAGTGAGACAGTCAGCATCCATTGAGCAAATAAAAAGAATCTATTAAAATTTAGCAACTGATATTGTTTTAACAGAACCAGATCACTTCTGTTGTTGGGTGCCGTGTGCTGGCAAGTGTCCACAGCAACATGATTGATATCAAGGCTTCAGTATGAAATGGCAGCTGCAAATCCCTGTCCTATCTCCCCATAGCAGTGTTTCCAACAACAATCCTCAAGAAAGATGATTGGTATCACGATTCGTGACAAAACATTGGAGTTAATATCTGAATAGAGAGTTCCAAATAGCACACTGGGACCATGGTAACTAGTATTGGCCAAGACCTGTGAAAAGACCCAAGGGAATGGAAAGACCATCTATAATGATACAAAGATTAAATTCAAGAGTTTAGAAGCTCAGTGTCTGATTTGTTTTCATTAGTATAGGAATTCTGGAGATGACTTCATTCAAATACATAATGAGTGTTTAAACTTGCAAATGGGCAAAATATTAAACAATGGGTAAAATCTTCTGGCTTCCGGAGAGTCGCAGCCTGGACATCTAACTGAAGTTGCACACTGGAACCTGTAGACGCACTGACCTCTGTGGGAATTGGGAAGTTTCAACTTCAATGGGTGATTCCCCTGCTCCCCAGGACCTTCCGCGAATGTCTCCAACTGAGTTAGAGTCAGAGACTTCAGGCAGATCCGCTGTCCTTTACCTGAATAGTTAACCAGAAATGTCAGTCAGATTGAAACCTAGTCCAACTCCTGGGTAACCACACAACCGCCGCCCCCACTCCTCCCCCTGCACCCACCAATCACAGGCCCCCTGAACGCCTTCACTGACTCTCCAACTACTCCCCTGACACAAACTACACTCCTGACCACCCCCACCGACTACCCCCCAACCTCCCGACTAACACCTGACCACCCCACTGCAACTACCCTCCCGACCACCCAACTACACCCTCACTAGCCTTCTGACCCCTGACTACCCCCTCGACTACCCACCTAATCAGCTACCCTCCTGACCCAGTTACCGTCCTGACTTCACGCGACTACACCGACCTAAATACCCACTCACCCAATCACCTCATCTCCTGTTCTCTAACAACCTATCCACATACCCACCTCACTCCTCACCCCCTACACACATACCCACCTTGTGGCTCTACCCCTACCCTTACTCACCTCACCCACATACTCATATGCTAACATACATTTTTTAACGTTCAGTCACTAATGTCCATTTGCTAACATCCATTCGCCAACATTCAGACTGGACATTTAAACTTACCATGTGGCAGCTAATGCCGTAAAAAGGGGGGAGTGTTTTCTCTTCCCCCAACTCTACTACAATTCGATGAAGTTCCACGAGGCGTTCCTTGGGCAGCCGGGTTCGGAAGACCCATCAGAAATGCTGAGCAGCGTTGGGAGTGAAAATCCGATTATGATTGCTGCTCCTTGGAAGTTCTGGGCCCACATGTTAAGTTTGAATTAAAGATGTGAATCCCTTTTTATTTTTACATTTTTTGGAAAATTTTAAACCCATCAAGGTGCAGGATGAAACACCTGATTTATCCAGTGTTATTTTACACACTTCAGAGGAGAGTCCAGATATAGGGCAGATGTAAACTGAAGCTTCTTTCCATTAGTTCAACAACGTGTATTAACCTCAGTTTCAGAACACCAGTTTAGTATTTATATCTGCTACCACTAGCCATCCTTGGGGTCCTAGCCAGAGATTACTAGTTTAATTACCTTTTGTTTCTGCGCTAACAAATATGAATGTGAGTTGGGTTTTTTTATTCTTTCACAGGATGTGGGCATTGCTAGTTAGGCCAGCAATTTTACTGCCCATCCCTAATTGCCCTTGAGGAGGTCTGGGTGAGCTGCCTTATTGAACCGCTGCAATCCATGTGGTGTAACTACACCCACAGTGCTGGTAGGAAGAGAGATCCAAGATTGTGACCCACCGACAATGAAGGAACGGTGATATATTTTCAAGTCAGGATGCTGAGTGCCTTGGAGGGGAACTTGCAGATGGTGTTCTTCCCCTGCATGTGCTGCCTTGTCCATATAAGTGTTAGAGGTTGTGGGTTTGGAAGGTGCTGTCAGAAGAGCTTTGGTGAACTGCAGTGCATCCTGCTGCCTTGGTGCTGGAGGGAGTGGGTGCTGGAGGTGGTGGATAGGGTGCCAATCCTACAGGCTGCTTTGACCTGGATGGCATCAAGCTTCCTGAGTATTGTTGGAGCTGCACTCATTCAGGCATGGAGAAAGTATTCCACCACACTCCTGACTTGTGCCTTGAAGATGGTGGACAGTCTTTAGAGAATCAGGAGCTGAGTTACTGCAGAATTCCCAGGCTTTGACCTGCTCCTGTAGCCACAGTATTTATATGGCTGGTCCAGTTCAGCTTCTGGTCAATGGTAACTCCCAGGATGCTGATAGTGGGGGATTCAGCAATGGTAATACCATTGAATGTTTTGTTGGAGATGGTCATTGCTTGGCACTTGTCTGGCGGGAATATCACTTGTCACTTGTCAGCCCAAGCCTGAATGTTGTCCAGGTCTTGCTGCATATGGGCACAGACTGCTTTAATATCTGAGGAGTCGAGAATGGTGCTGAACATCGTGCAATCATCAGCGAACATCCCCACTTCTGACTTGATGATGGAGGGAAGGTCATTGATGAAGCAGCTAAAATAGTTGGGCCTAGGACAGTACCCTGAGGAACTCCTGCAGCAACGTCTTGGGACTGAGATGATTGACCTTCAACAACCACAAACATTTTCCTTTATGCTAAGTATGACTCCAACCAGCGGAGAGTTTTCCCCCTGATGCCCATTGTCTTCAGTTTTGCTAGGGTTCCTTGGTGCCACGCTCAGTCAAGTGCGGCCTTGATGTCAAGGGCAGTCACTTCCACCTCACCTCTTAAGTTCAGCTCTTTTGTCTATCTTTGGACTAAAACTGTAATGAGGTCAGGAACTGAGTGGCCCTGGTGGAACCCAAACTGAGCGTCAGTGAGCAGGTTGTTTCATAGTAAGTGCAGCTCGATAACACTGTCGACAATTCCTTCCATCACTTTGCTGATGATTGAGAGTAGACTGATTCAGCAGTACTTGGCCGGGTTGGATTTGTCCTGCTTTGTGTGGACAGGACACACCTGGGCAGTTTTCCACTTGGCCAGGTAGATGCCAGTCTTCTAGCTTATGCTGGAACAGCTTGGCTAAGGGCGCTGCTAGTTCTCAAGCACAAGTCTGCAGTACTATTGCCAGAATGTTGTCAGGGCCCATTGTCTTGCAGTATCCAGTGCCTCCAGCCATTTCTTTATATCAAGTGGAGTGAATTGAATTGGCTGAAGACTGGCATCTATGATCATTGACTTGGCACCTGGCTGAGGATTGTTGCAAATGCATGTGGCTTGTCTTTTGCACTGATATGCTGGGCTCCTCCATCATTGGGGATGGGGATATTTGTGGAGCCTCCTCCTCCAGTTAGTTGTTTAATTGTCTGCCACCATTCACAACTGGTAACTGCAAATAGAATTCACAACTTAAAGACTGAATGTTTACTTAGGATTTTTACTTTAACCTGGTTGAACTCAGAATGTTATATTGTATGTATATTGATAATTCACTTCCTAAAGGCCTTGGTACCATACTGCATTATACAATGGTTACAGCACAGAAGGAGGCCATTAGGCTGGCTCTCTGCAAAGCAACTTGCCTAGAACCACTTCCCTGTAGCCCTGCAATTTTTTTTCATTTCAGATAATGATGGAATTCCCTTTTGATTACCACAAATGAATCTGCCTACAATACATTCTCAGGCAGTGCATTCCAAATCGTAACTAATTGCTGAGGTATTTCCTCATGTTACCGTTGGTTCTTTTGCTAATCACCTTAAATTGGTGTCCGCTGTTAGAGGAAACTCCCAACCTTGTTGTGAAGAAGGTACTGAGACTAGGATGCTTTGGTACAGATTGTTTAATACTCGCTTACTTCTCCACTCTAACACAGTCTCCGCACCCAGTGCTGGCTGATTCTTCTTTATATACACATCCATGTATAATTAAGTAAGCAATACCCAACAGCTGTTAACCTTTATTACCTGAAACTACTAGGTATTTAACATCCATCAACAGAACCTAGTGGATACCAACATCCTCTGGTTCAGTTTTTCCACATCTACTCTGTACAGATGCCTCATCATTTTGAACACCTCTAACAAATCTCCTCTAAATCTTTTCTTCTGTAAGGAGAGCAACCCCAGCTTCATCAATTCACCACTCTTTCGCGATGTCCGCTTTCCACTTCACACTATGGTTTTCCACTTGCTCAATCAGCTTCACCTTCTTTCCATTCGACAATACTTTTAACTTTCTGACAGGTTTTGCCATACTCGCACGCTTTGCAGGCTACCGCACAGAGCAGTTTGAGCGTGCTTAGGTCCAGCCACTCTGCTCTAATTGGTCACATGGCCCCTGAATTTGGCATTATTTCTCTTGCTGGAGTTTGACTAACCCGGATCAAACACAGCGGAATTTTGGGTAATCACAGGCATTGTTTTTAACTGAAGTTCTCCCCTGGAACTATTCTCATGAATCTTTTCTGCCCCCTCTCTAATTCCTTCACAACCTCCCTGAAGCACGGTGCTCAGAACGGGACACGATATCCAATTGAGGCCAAAACAGTACTTTATACAGGTACAGTGAAATCCCAGAGTCAAGCTTGAATGATATGAAATTCTGCTTGTGTCGAAGTTACCAGCCATTTCTACCGGTAAAATAACAGAAGCTGTAAAAACAATGCTCATGATTACCTGATATTCCGCTGTGTTTGATCCGGATTAGTCAAACTCCAGCAAGAGAACTAATGTGGAATTCAGGGATCATGTGACCAAATAGACCAGTGTGGCTGGACCTAAGCACGTTCAAACTTCTCTGTGCAGTGGCCTGCAAAGCAGGCAAGTATGGCGAAACCTGTCAGAAAGTTAAAAGTATTGTTGATTGGAAAGAAGGTGAAGCAGATAGAGTAAGTGGAAAACCGTGGTATGAAGCGGAAAGCGGATATCACAAAAGAGCGGGAGATTCCACTATCAAGCTTGTCCACCATTCTGAAAAACAAGGACAACATCTTGGAATAGTTCAACAAACAGACATTCTGTCCAGCAAGGAAGAGGATGAGAACGGTTGCCTATCCCAATGTCAAAGAAGCTCTGCTAATCTGGTTCAGGGCAGCCAGAACAGAAAACGTTCCCATCTCTGGCCCAATCCTCGAGGATTGTAAAAAGATTACAGAGTTTTTCCGGTGCTAAATCCCAGCCATTCTCATGGCCAACCCCTGCCCTTTTTCAAGGCCAACACAATATAAAGAATGAACAAATGGAATAAAGATTTTTTCACTTTTTTACTTTGTGTTTTATTCACAATTTGAATCTGAAAAACAAAATAGTGATAGAAGTTACATAGAGATGCATTCATGAGGCATATTGGGCCTCCTCGGTTATCATGATACTCTGTTGAACTTGATTTTAAAGGCTGCTTCCCTGGGATTTGACTCAGAGAGCTTACTGTATACTATAACCTTTGTTTGTATAAAAACTTTGTTTTTGTAGTCTATGCCCCTATTTACAAAGCCCATGATCACGTAAGCTTTATTAGCCACTTTTTCAACCTGCCCTACCACTTTCAACGATTAGTGCACATATACCCTCAGGTCCCTCTACTCCTGCACCTGCTTTAGAATCGTACCCTTTATTTTATGTTGCCTCTTCTCATTCCTTCTACCAAGATGTATGACTTCATACTTATCTGCATTAAATTTCATTCGTCACTTGTCTGCCCATTCCATCAGCCTGTCTACATCCTTTTAAAGTTTATCACTATCTTCCTCACAATTCACAATAATTCCAAGTTTTGTGTCCTCTACAAATTTTGAAATTGTGCCCTGTATCCCCAGGTCATTAATATATATCAAGAAGAACATGAGTCCTAACCCAACCCCTGGGGAACCCCATCATACACCTTCCTCCAATCCGAAAAATGAACGTTCACCACTACTCTTTGTTGTCCATTGCTTCCATTGCCATTTTTGTATTTTATTCCATGAGCTGTAACGTTGCCGATAAGCCTGTTATGCAGCATTTTATCCAATGCATTTTGAAAGTCCATGTACACCACACAACTCACTAAGGCTCCCTCAACAGCACCTTTGCAATTTGTGACCTCTGCCACGTAGAAGGACAAGGTTGGCAGATGAATAGGAAAACCACCGCCTGCAAGTTCCCCTCCAAGCCTTACACCACCCTGACTTGGAACTATATCGCTGTTCCTTCACTGTCACTGCGTCAAAATCCTGGAACTCCCTCTCTAACAGCACAATGGTTGTTCCTACAACACATGGACTACAGAGGTTTAAGGCAGACAATATTCCGGCAATAGTACTGAAGACTTGTGCTCCAGAACTTGCCGTGCCCCTAGCCAAGCTGTTCCAGTACAGCTACAACACAGGCATCTACCCAACAATGTGGAAAATTGTCCAGGTATGTCCTGTACACAAAAAGCAGGACAAATACAACCCGGCCAATTATCACCCCATCAATCTACTCTCCACCATCAGTAAAGTGATGGAAGGGTCATCAACAGTGCTATCAAGTGACACTTGCTTAGCAATCACCTGCTCACTGATGCTCAGTTTGAGTTCCACCAGGGTCACTCAGCTTCTGACTTCATTGCAACCTTGGTTCAAGTATGGACAGAAGAGCTGAACTCCAGAGGTGAGGTGGAAGTGACTGCCCTTGACATCAAGGCAGCATTTGACCAAGTGTGGCATCAAGGAGCCCAAGCAAAACTGGAGACAATGGGGATCGGGGGGAAAATTCTCCACTGGCTGGAGTCATTCTTAGCACAAAGGAAGATGGTTGTGGTTGTTGAAGGTCAATCATCTCAGTTCCAGGACATCACTGGAGGAGTTCCTCAGGGTAGTGTCCTAGGCTCAACCATCTTCAGCTGCTTCATCAATGACCTTCTTTCCATCATCAGGTTAGAAGTGGGAATGTTCGCTGATGATTGTACAATATTCAGCACCATTCGCAATTCCTCAGATACTGAAGCAGTCCATTTCCAAATGCAGCAAGGCCTGGCAAGTAACTTTAGCACCACACCAGTGCCAGACAATGACCATCTCCAAGAGAGAATGTAACCACTGCCCCTTGACATTCAGTGGCGTTACCATGGCCAAATCCTCCACTATCAACATCCTGGGGTTACCGTTGACCAGAAACTGAACTAGACTAGCCATATTAATACTGTGGCTACAAAAACAGGTCAGAGGCTAGGAATCCTGCAGCGAATAACTCGCCTCCTGACTCCCCAAAGCCTGTCTACCATCTACAAGGTGCAAGTCAGGAGTGTGATGGATTACTCTCCGCTTGCCAGGATGAGTGCAGCTCCAACAACACTCAAGAAGCTTGACAACATCCAGGACAAAGCAGCCCACTTGATTGGCACAAACATTCACTCACTCCACCACTGACGAACAATGGCAGCAGTGTGTACCATCCACAAGATACAGTGCAGAAACTCACCAAGGCTCCTTAGGCAGCACCTTCCAAACCCACAATACTGCTATCTAGAAAGACAAGGGCAGCAGATACCTGAGAACATGTGGAAGTTCCCCTCCAAGCCACTCACCATCCTGACTTGGAAATATATCGCCATTCCTTCACGGTGGTTGGGTCAAAATCCTGGAACTCCCTCCCTAACAGCACTGTGGGTGTACCTACACTGCAGGGACTGCAGAGGTTCAAGAAGGCAGCTCACCACCACCTTCTCAAAGGCAATTAGAGATGGGCAATAAATGCTGGCCTAGCCAGCAAAGCCCGCAACCCATGAACAAATAATAAAAAAAAAATCACATATCCTCGTCAGCCCTCTCAGTTATCTCATCAAAGAACTTAACAAATCCATGCTGGCTTTCCTCATCTAACCCACAATGCAGTGGTTCAAGAAGGCAGTTCACCACCACTTTCTCAAGAGCAACTGGGGATGCGCAATAAATGCTGGCCTAGCCAGCGACACCCACATCCCATGAATTAATCAAAAAAACTTACCCAAGCGATTGTTAATTTTGTCCTGAATTATTATTTCGATAAGCTTTTCCACCATCAAAGTTAATCTGATTGGCCAATATTTGCTGGGATTATCCTTACACCCTTTTCTGAACAAGGATGTAACATTTGCAGTTCTCCAGTCCTCTGGTATCATCCCTGTATCTAAGGAGAATTGGAAATTATGATTAATGCCTCTGTAATTTCCACCCTTACTTCCATCAGTGTCCTTGGATTCATCTCATCCGGTCCTGGTGATTTATCAATTAATTACAACCAGTCTATCCTAATGTTTCTGCTGTAGAAACAGCCCCATTTCTATTGGTATAGACCAGCCAGCGTGGATTTGTTAAGTATGGTTTCTATACTCCCAGGATATATTTTAAAACACAGAGCATGTTTGAATTCATACACATGCAGTTCCTTTTGAGGTCACAAGCACTAACTATCTTGTTGGATTTGGTAACTTCCCCAATAGCTGAGAAAATCAACATAGGCCATGACAACAAATTATTTATGTACAAATAAGGACATGAAATGACAAATTGCTTCATTGAGACTAACCCATCCCAGCATGGTGTAACTTAAACACAGCATCAGTCCCCACCAGCTCTCCTGCAATCGCTTCCCTGTGCTATAAGGGAGAAGGAGCAAGTATCCCAGTTGCTTAGCCTGTCAATGGTCAAAAGGTATGATTCCTCTAATGATGAGCCGCTTGGTGTTTTACTTGTCAGAGGCATGGGATCAAAACGCCTCTTGCCTCCAGCTCTTGAAGTTTGCTGCTAACTTTGGAGCTTCTATTGGCAGCAAATGGACAATATAATGCACTGCTAATGTTTCCAGCATTATTACTCTGTAGTAAGACAGTGAGATTTTGTCAGGCGTTTCTACACATGTTGTTAAGTTGACTGACGATGTATATTGGGCTTTAACCATAGATGCTGTTTGAACCAGATGAGGTAACGACAGTGCGCCTGATCCTGCGGCAGCCATCTCCAGTTTGGCTGAACTTTACAATAGAAGACATCAAAATGTATGAGTGTGATCACGATAAGGATGTAAGTATCAGTACTGAGCATCTCTTTTATTACAGCCACCCTGAAAGTATTAAAACATGTCTTTGGGACAACACAGAACATGGAATAACATGAAACATGTTAACGTGGAAATTGGAGCCATTCTAATATAGGGACTCATGACAATTTAAGTGGCAAAAGATAAATAGAATTTCTGCAGTTTGATCCCAAGAGATGCTTTCTCACACCTTAACACATTCCAGCAAACTAAGGTAGAACATTCCCATACCTCAGAGTCAAGACAACGAGCAGATATCATTTCGTGCCATGGGTTTCTTCATCAAGGTCGCACACAGCTATAGAACCACCACTGATTAGAAAAAGTTGTAGGACATTTGTGATTTATGTTTATGTTTTTGGCACCAACCAACAAATTAATAACGTGTAAGTTCCATCTTGAGTGCACAGTTGAGAAATTGAACCAACTTACAGTCACACTGCCATAAATATAGAAATACTGGAAATGCAAAGCTAGCATCTGAAATGGAAGAGAGTCGGTTCGGGTTTTGGGTGGAGACTCTCCTTTATAACTGGATAAAGGGAATATATGAGAGCCCATTCTTAGCACTGAGAAAAATCATGAGGAAATGGAGTATATGAAATAATAAGTCAGATACGCTAGATATATTATAAAGAGACACACAGTGGGCTGGATTTTATGTGCCCCCGGCAGGTGTGTTTCTCGTGGGGGAGGGGGGCATGTAAAATGGAGCAGGTGCCCATCCCATTACCTTTCTACCCACCCCGAGCTGTCCCCCATAATACGGAGGTGGGGGAGGTGGGGTCGCTGAAATCAGCTCACCCGCCATATTTAAATGAACAATTAAGAGTCAGTTAGGCTTGTTTTCAAGCCAATTTACCCATGCCATAAAACATTTGGCATGGGCAGCAGGGCTGGAGCAGGAAACCCAATTTTTGAACTTAAATGTTTAAATGGTGGGAAAGATGGCCGGGGAGGGTGGTGGGGTGGATTGCTTTTCGGGGGCTGCCTTTTGCCAATTGCGATGCGACCCCACCCCTCAGGTCAAACCCCCCTGCCTCCCTTCTGACCTGCTCCCTCCCTTAATCCCACCCAATCCCCTCCCACCCCCACCCCCTACCAACCTACCAAAACTGGCCCAACACCCCGGACTTACCTGCTCCGGTCATCCATCTTATTTTCCTTCTGCAGTCCCAGCAACTGCCACTGATGCTTTCCTGGAACTGCTGACACTGATAGATCTGCCAGCCAATTGGATTGGCGGGCAACTCCAGAGGGTGGGACTTCGGCTACAATGAGGGACGAAAGTCCCACTCGGTCCTCGTTAGGCTCTTGGCAACTGGTGGAATTTAAAATTCAATTAATAAATCTGGAATATAAAGCTAATCTCAGAAATGGTGACCATGAAGCTTCCATTGATTGTTGTAAAAACCCATCTGGTTCACAAATTTCCTTTAGGGAAGGAAATCTGCCATCCTTACCCGGCCTGGCTTTCATGTGAGTCGCAGACCCACAGCAATGTGATTGACTCTTAACTGCCCTCTGAAATAGCCTAACAAGCCACTCAGTTCAAGGGCAATTAGGAATGGGAAACAAATTTTGGCCTTGCAAGCGGTACCAACATCCCTTGAAAGAATAAAAAAAAAATTGACTGGTTACAACAAATGGCCTCTTTCTGTGCTGTATACTCTATATAATTCTATAAAGCTTGTCAGAGATTGACCTAATTAACTAATAGCCACCACTAGCAAGCAGCTTTTTTGCCACTGACTAAGCCAGAAAGAAACTACAAGTTAGGTTAAATGCTACATACAAACTTGACTAGATTTTAGAAAGATATCAACCTTCATTGATCAAATTGCCCCGAGCTAAGTAACGACTCTGTAGAAGTCATTCTCTGTCAAGAGGTTGAAAAGGAGGTCCCTCAGACACTGGTCCTGTCCAAAAGACTGCAGCGAGAATAGCCACTATGCAGACCAAGGTACCGTGGCTCAGAAGGCTGTCCAGGGTGGGAGATGAAGAGCAGAATGGAAATGAGAGACTATTTTAGTATTCTTTCACAGGATGGGGGCATTCCTGGCTGGCCAGCATTTATTGCTCATCCCTAATTGCCTTTGAGAATGTGGTGGTAAGTTGTCCTCTCGAACCGCTGCAGTCCATGTGGTGTAGGTACACCCACAGTGCTGTTAGGGAGGGAGTTCCAGGATTTTGATTCAGCAACAATGAAGGAATGGTGATATATTTCCAAGTCAGGATAGTGTGTGGGTTGGAGGTGGTGGTGTTCCCGTGCATCTGCTGCCCTTGTCCTTCCCGGTGGTAGAGGTCACGGGTTTGGAAGGTGCTGTTGAAGGAGCCTTGGTGAGTTGTTGCAGTGCACCTTGTAGATGGTACACACTGCTGCTACTATGCATTGATGGTGGAGGGAGTGAATGTTTGTGAATGGAGTGCCAGTCAAGTGCATTACCTTGTTCTGGATGGTGTGGAGATTTCTTGAGTGTCATTGGAGCTGCAATCATCCAGGCAAGTGGAGAATATTCCATCACACTTCTGACCCCTGCCATGGTGATGGACAGACTTTGGAGAGTTAGGAGGTGAGTTACTTGTTGTAGAATTCCCACCCTGACTGCTCTTGTAGCCACAGTGCTTATATGGCTGGTCTAGTTCACTTTCTGGGCAATGGCGACCCCCCCAGGATATTGATGGCGGTGTTTCAGCAGTGGTAATGCCATTGAATGTCAAAGGGGGAATAGTTAGATTCTGTCTTGTTGGAGTTGGCCATTGCCTGACTCTGGTGTGGGGTGAATGTTACCTGCCACTTAACAGTCCAAGCCTAAATGTTGTTGAGATCTTGCTGCATATGGACACAGACTTGTTTCAGTATCCAGGAGTTAGGCTCTAAATTCAAAAGCAGGACCTTGAGAGTAATAATCTCTAGATTATTGCACAAACCATGTGCAAATTGGCATCGGAGCCGTCAGATTAGGAGAATTAACATGTGGCTGAGGTGGGAGCAAGGAGAAGTTCCTTTTCAAGCGATACTGGAAGGAACCTTATTGATAGGATGAGCTCTATCTGAACTTGGACGGACCCATATCTTAGCAGAAAGGATAAATAGAGAAGTGGCAATGCTTTAAACTAGTAAGAGGGGAGAGAGACCTATAAGAAATGTCAGCAGTTTAACTGTAAACAAAACAGACAAGAGAACATTGGATAGAATAAAATAAAGGAGGACATTGAAGACGAGAGTAAGTAGAGTTATAGGACGGAGTCAAAAAAGATGGTTAAAGTGAGAGGTAATTCTATTAAAAATGACTTCTTTGTCTGGCTGGGGAAATAGTTATAATACGATATCAAGGTCAACAATCCATTCACCGGCTTCAGCTGATATAGTATGAATGGTTGTGATGGCACCAGGAATGGATCTTTCAGAGCAAGACTTTAGTTTTTTACTATGGTCTAACATGAATGGCCACAGTCACAATTTGAGTTGTTTCTCTTGTGGAATAAGTGGCCACATCTTCCCTGCCTATCCTCAAGCGGTTGAGGGTTATTCAGATTTTCCGTGGAAGGTTGAAACCAGGGACTTTAACACTCGGGTCAGTCCATCGGGTGGATTCCAGTCAATGGCGGTTTCCATGTATCTGCTGTAAGCATCCTAGTTGACCTTTCACAGATTTCAGCATGATTTTGGCTTTAAGTTTATGGATAGTGGTTTGAGGCTGATGTCAATGAGGTTTGGGTGATGTTGGGAGTGGGGAAGATGGACAGCACTTGTCAGGAATTCATCAGTGGTCAGCTTTTGCTGTTGTGGGTCATGAAACAAAGATCATGTGAGTAGCCCTTCTTTCACCTTGCGGAATGGAATGTGCCAGGCTGTTTTGCATCGTATACAAGTTTTAGGTCTTGCACATAGGCCCAGTCTGACAGTTGCCCTCCCACAGTGTTGTTGTTTGAGTACCCCAACTTGTGGTGTCGGCTGTTGAAGTCGCCAGTGTTGGGTATGCTGCAAGCTGTGTTGCAATATTTGGTGGTTTGTAGACATTTGTAATGGTCAGCTTACCTATTTTGATGGAGATGGAGCAGGGGCTGTCTGATTTTAGGTCTTCTGCATCTCTGGTGAAGCTTCCTTTGATGTTCATGGCTAGGCTGTATGTCTTGTTATCCCTGCTTATAATGAGTTGGTACCCGGGAAGGTGGGCTCAATGGCTGGAGTGGTCCCCAAGGTGAGTCTCTTGCAGGGTGACTATGTCAACATTCCTGTCAGAGAGTCCTTTTGTGAGTAGCTTAAGTTTTTCCCAGGATTGGCTTTCAACATTGAGCTGGTATATTCTTGTTGCTGGTTCCATTTCTTGCCTTTGTCCTTGAGAGAATTCATTTTCTAGTGGGTTTTTACTGCTTGGAAGAGAGTCCACTAGCCAAGGCTCAGTCGCCTTCTTGACAGCATTAGTTCACAGGTTTTCAAGTTAGAAAACTAGTTTTAACAGGAAGACCACGTGGGGGTTTCTCATTAAAAATGAGTTAAATTTTTTGTACAGCAATGTACACAGTGTCTATAATAAAATGGGGAAACTGGAGGCAATTATGCTACCATACTGGCAAACATCAGTGTAGAGCAACAGTAGGAAACATTTAAAACACTATCCAACAGAGTGCAGGGAAAATATATTCCACTAAATAGAAAGAACAAACCAAACACTAGTGGGAATCCATGGAGAAATAAAGATGGAATGGAACAATCAGGAGCTTTGGGAAGAGACTTACATTAAGTAAATAGACAGCACAGGAGTGCAGAGAGAATATAAAGTGATTAGGAGAGAAGTCAGAAAAACAGTCAGGAGGACAAAGCGGAATTATGAACTTAACTTAACAAGCAATATAAAATATTTTATAGGCACATCAATAAAAAGGAAGGTTGTGATAGGAATAGGACCATTAAGGGTTATGCAAGATAATACACCAGGCAACGCTAGAGAAATGGCAGAAATATTAAATAATTATTTCACTTCATTATTTACCAGGAAGATAGAACAGATAAACATAACATAGAACGATGAAATAAGTAGTGAGATAACTGCATGTCAAATAAAAATTGAGGATGTATTGAACAAACTAAACAAACTCAAAGATGACGAAACCCCTGATCCAGATGAATTGCAACCATGTCTAGGGTAGAGATAGCTGAAGCATTACTAATCATGGCGCAGATAGCTAATGTAATTCCAATATTTAAGAAGGGGAACAGAACATGTCCAGGGAACAATAGACCAGTCAGCTTAACATCAGTGATAGGAAAAATAATGGAATCCTTCCTAACAGCACTCTGCGTGTAGCCTCACTAAATGGACTGCAATAGTTCAAGAAGGCAGCTTGCCACCACCTTCTCAAGAGCAATTAGGTTGGACAACAAATGCTGGCCTTGCCAGCAACGCCCACATCCCATGAAAGAATTAGAAGAGGAGAGAGTAAAAGAACATATAGAAATGAGAAATATAATAATGAATAGTCAGCATGGATTTCAAAAGGGAAAATCTTCTTTGATCAACATTATTGAATTTTTTGAGGAGGTAACAGAGAATCGTTGTGCAGTAGATGTAATTTATCTGGATTTTCAAAAGACCTTTGATAATGTGCCCCATAATAGACTAATGAATAAGATTAGAGAATAAGGAGTCACTGGACACATGACAGAATGGCTTGTTTGCTGGCTTCAGGACAGAAGGCAAAGTGGTAGTAAAGGGCAGTTATTTGGAATGGCAGAAGGAAGGAAGTGATGTTCCACAAGGATCTGTACTGAGACTGCTGCTGTTCACAATTCACAATGACAATTCGGATTTTGGTATCAAAAATACAATTTCTAGATTTGCAGATAACACCAAATTGGGAGGGTCGTCGATACTGAGGAGGTTATAGGAGATTATTAATAAACTTGCAGTATGGGCAAATAATTGGCAAATTACGTTGCACAGAGGTAAATGTGAGGCAGTACGTGTTTGTAGGAAGAATAGGGAAGTCACTTATTACTAGGAAGGTGCAAGTCTAAAACTAGTGTATAAGAACAAAGGGATCTCTGAGAACAAATACCCCCATCAGTAAAAGTTGTGCCACAGGTTAGCAAGGCCATAAAACAAAACAAAGTAACCATTGGGCTTTATTTCTAGAGGAATAGAATCGAAAAGTAGGTAAGCTATGCTAAACCAGTATTGAACATTGGTTGGACCACACTTAGAGAACTGTGTGTACATATAGTATATAAAGGGAGAGGCACTGGAGAGAGTGTAGAGAAGATTTGACAAGGATAATACCAGGAAAATGTGGATATACTTATCAGGGTTTTCAGGCTGGGTCTCTTGCCTTGAAAAAGGAAGGCTAAGTTCTTTAAAATTATGAAAGGTTTTGATGGAGTGGATGCAGAGAGAATGTTTCCTCTTGTGGGGATTGGAATAACCAGAGTCCATCAATAAAAGATAGTCACCAAGAGATCCAATAGGGAATTCAGAAGAAACATTCTTTACCCCTAGGGTCCCTGGATGAATGTGGCTCGAGCAACACTCTGGAAGCTCAACATCATCCAGGACCATCAAAGCCTGATTGGCACCCTAACCACCAAATTAAACATTCACTCTCTTTTTACTACTGACGCAGTGGCAGAATTGTGTACTATATACAAGATGCATTGCAGCAACTCACCAAGGCTCCTTTGACACCAAACCCGCAACCACCTAGAAGGACAAGGGCAGCAGATGCATGGGAACACCACCACCTGCAAGTTCCCATCCGAGCCACACACCATCCTGACTTGGAAATATATCGCCATGCCTTCACTGTTCCTGGGTCAAAATCCTGGAACTCCCTTCCTAACAGCACTGTGGGTGTACCTACACCAGGTGGACTCCAGCAGTTAAAGAACACAGCTCACCACCATTTTCTCAAGGGCAACAAATGCTGGCCTAGCCAGTGACACCCACATCCCATGAAAAACTAAAACAAAAATGTGGAACTTGCTACTGAGTGCTTATAGTGAATAGGGTAGTTACATTTAAGGTGAAGCTAATTGAGGGAGAAGGGAAAAGCTGGTTACAATGGTAGATTTAAATTAAACATGGGAGGAGAGTCAAGTGGAGCATAAACACCAGCATGAACTAGTTGGGCCAATTGCCCCGTTTCTGTGGCATCTATCTTTTGTAATCATATGGCCTCATTTGTATTCTGTTCTGATTGGCAATCTTAATTTAGACAATTGGATGCCTGAGAAACAGCTCTTAAGTAGCAAGAAGAATCAGGGTAATTAAAGGATTTGAAACTTTTTTTTAGGATGGGAACGATAGAGATGGATGAGGTAGAATAATGGCCCAATTCTTCTGCGAAGCAGCAGTGATAGTTGGATTGCCACTCTACTCAAACTTTTCAATGCCCCGATACACTGTTCTGTAATTCTGTCCGGGTCTTCTCAGCCCAGCTTCTTTAGAAATGCGGAGCATACAGTCCCATGAAGAACTTCACTGCAGCTTCTAGCAACAGGGTAGTTTAGCCACACACCCTTTTTATGGCATGAGATTCTGTAAGTAAGTTTAAATGTCCAGTGTGAATATTAGCGAATGGGTGAATGGTAATGAATGGGCAGTGTGTTAGGGTAGGTGAAGTAAGTGGTTAGGGTGGTAGATGGATAGGGTGGCAGGTGGGTAAGTGGGTTGTTGGCTAGTTAGGTCAGGTCGAGGGGGGTAGTCTGGTAGTCGGGTGTTAGCGTGTCGGGAGGCGTAGTCAGGTCAGGTTGGAGGGATTGGTCAGGGGGGCTATTCAGGTTGGGTCAGAGAAATCACAGGCTCAGGTGGAGTATTTGGGGAGTCGGGGGGGGTGGGGTGGTCAGTGTGAGTAATTGGGGGTTCAGTTCTGTAGTTACCCAGAGTTAGTGGGTAACTATCCTGGTAAGTACTGAACTGCCCGAAGTCTCCGACTCTAACTCAGAGCCGAAGAGTTTTGAAGAGGGTCCCGGGGAGCAGGGGAATTGCCTGTCGGAAGTTCAAACTTCCTGGGCAAGTCCCACAGAGGTCAACGCATTGGGGTTTCTGCGGGGCCCCAACACGCATCTTGGGTTGTACATCCAGTCTCCAACTACCCAGAGACTGGAAGATGCGGACCAATATAATTTATAATTTTAAAAAACAGTGATTGGCTAAACACTTCAGTATCATGCTGAGCCATACAGAAGATAAGGTTTTACTTTTAAACTCCTTAGTGCAGGTGCAAGTATTTTGGGTTAGTTGGTGGGGGTAGAAAAGCAGTCCTACTCCTAATCAATTTCAGTGACTCATCCTGGCGCGCTTGCATCTCTGATGAGAACAGATTAAGTTCAGCTGTGATGCTGGCCATCGTTGTAAATTCCACTGACTGCTCATTGTCAAGGTACACAGATGAAAAATACATTTGGGGAATCCTGGAAAACAAAAATAAATGAAAAATTCTTACATAAAAACAAAAACTGCAAGTGAAAGAAATAAACAGCAGGGATTCAAGGACATCTGAATAGAGGAGAAGCAGGTTAGAGTTTTAGGCACTGACTGAAGATGGTCACCTGGGTGAGAATGCAGGTTTACCTGAGCCTGTGGACCT
This sequence comes from Carcharodon carcharias, assembly GCF_017639515.1. Lineage (NCBI taxonomy): Eukaryota > Metazoa > Chordata > Chondrichthyes > Lamniformes > Lamnidae > Carcharodon > Carcharodon carcharias. The sequence continues at coordinate 77,431,873 of NC_054473.1, forward strand.
GTACCCTAAGGAGTTATACTCCCATGTCTAAGAGAAAAGGGAATAAAATTGGGAGCAAAGATAACAATGGGATGGAAATGAAGATGACCAACACACAATTGACATGTTTTTAATTCTTTTTCTTGCATTTTATATGTGCTTTTATTTTACTGGGTTAATATTCTTGAACCAGTTTACGTAATTATAATTGTAATATTGAGTATTTCAGTGATACATGCAAAAACCAAAAACAGCAATGGGCCTGGGTGTTTTCTTGGATTAGTCACAAGGGTTAAAGTTGTGCGGCCTAATATACTCATTATTTCCTTATTAACAGGTTGTTATGTAATTATTTCTATTTTACAGAAGGTACAGGGACCATGGCTTTCTCAGCTCACTCCTCTAGAACAACCTTTGAACTTAAGTGACGTGAGTATGATGCAAATTTTTATAGCTTAAAATACAATGGCTCCATAAAGCTTAGGAAAGAACAAAGAGTCTGTGCTAAAACCCTAACCTGCTTCTCCTCTATTCAGATGTCCTTGAATCCCTGCTGTTTATTTCTTTCACTTGCGGTTTTTGTTTTTATGTAAGACTTTTTCATTTATTTTTGATTTGCAGGATTCCCCAAATGTATTTATCTGGTTTCTCTGTTATCTCTAACTCAGTGTAAACCCCCCAGTCTGGAATGCTCGGGATTGAGGCATTTTTAGATTTTGGATGTTCCTGGATTATAGAACATTATTAGAATGTCTAACAACAAGTGTGTGAACTGGATATAAATTTGTTCCTGAGACATAAAACAGTGACAAAACATTACAGGACACCAATAAAATTGTTTTATTTATCCAAATATGGTATCTTTCATGTTTGTAAGTGCTGTACTGTACTAAAACGGACTGCAAATGGACTGAGGGCAGAAAATGGTGGGCGATGGGGGGACATGGTGACTGTAGGACAGGAAAATGCAGCATGTGATTGCAGTTGAACACAGGAACCAGAATTAGCACTAACAACAGGCCCAGGCTGGGGAAAGTAGGGTAATAATAAACATTCAATATAAAAAAACAGAACACTTCCCTCATCCAGAAATGTACCTACCAGTGTGGAAGGCTGTGATTTTTAACTTTAATTCCTACCTAATTAGCCAATGTTTCTTCCTCTGTCATCCATCTTGTTTTTCTCTCTCCTATTTCATGACCTGTTGTAGCGCCACAAGTGACAAGTCTGAGTGTTTCGGGGCCTGCTCAAAATTTCTGGACAACTGGATTTTTCTGGATTTTGGATTTTTGAATCGGGGAGGTTACAGCATCTAATACTCATAATATGAAAGTGCTGCATATAAAAACGTTACCGAAACACTGTTTAAGAAAACAGGTATTTAGTTACAGATATCGGTGAGAAGGTTATGCCTGCTTCTCATTGCAGTCTGTCTATCCTTGATATGATGTTTGATAGTGATATTGTAAATCATTCTCCGCTTCCAGGTAGGACCTATTCTTCATCTTCATTGCTACCATTAACAGAGAATGATGTTTCGGAAAGGTAGCAACACTTTCATCGCTTATCTGACTAATTCTGGACACTCTACAGCAACAAATCACAAAAACTGGGAAGGTGTTTGTTCCTGAAGCATTATGTTCCTGAAACATAATTTTAAGTGGGCATTGGCAGCACGGTCCCACTAACTCTGCTTCTGTTGTGCACATTGAAAACAGAATCTGAACCCAACCTTACTTACCTGTTTTTATATTTTCAATATAAACATTGATGTATTCTGCCAATGTTGCAAGATGAGGAATGATCCTTTCTTCCACAGACTCAACTCTCATTGTTTACATCCAGAAGCTATCAGTAGTGGGAACATATCTGAAACGCCATTGCTCAGTCTGATTTTCCAAATATCAATTCTCTTCCTAAATGGTACAATCGAGTCACTCACTTCAATTATGGTTATATTGCCCCTTGTGTGGACAGATTCAGCATATTCAGCAGGTTTAAAAATGTCAGCAATGTATACAAGTTTCATTATCCATAATTGGTTAGCGATGTTTTCAGCTAATGCAGGATTGTGCAGAGAAAGAAAAGCCAGCAGCTCTCTTCGAAGCTCGAAAACTCTTCCTCAAACTCTGCTGCACAGTGACCAACGTATTTAAATGTAAAGCAGTATTTTTTTCATATCCTGCACCCATTTCAGAACACAGCTTTGTAAACAAATGTGAATTCACAGGTCTGGACTTCACAAAGTTCACAGCTGCATTTAACACAGCAAGTAATTTGGATTTCACTCTTTTTCAAGTAAGATCTTGATTGCGGGATTGTCTTATGAGGAGAGACTGAGGAAACTGGGTCTATATTCTCTAAAGTTTCAAAGAGTAAGAGGTAATCTCATTGAAATTTACAAAATTCTTACAGGATGTGACAGGGTGGATGTAGATAGGATGTTTCCCCTGACTGGTGAGTCTAGAACCAGGGGACATAATCTCCAAATAAGCAGTAGGCCATTTAAGACTGAAATGAGGAGGAATTTCTTCACTCAGAGGGTGGTGAATCTTTAGAATTCTCTACCCCAGAGCACTGTGGAAGCTCAACCTTTGAGCATGTTCAAGACAGGAATCAATAGATTTCTGGAGACTAATGACATCAAGGGAAATGGAGATAGTGCAGGAAAGTGGCATTGAGGATAAGCCATGATCTAATTGAATGGCGGAGCAGGCTTGATGAGCTGCATGGCCTACTCCTGTTCCTTTGTTCCTTGGCAATGCAACATGCAATGTGTCATGATTACCTGTGGATTGACAACTCATATTCTTGCAAAAACAGGATTCCTATTGACTATCCTTGCAACAGCATCATCTATGCAAACAGGAGTGCACTTCTCCAACTTCACTTGTTTCCAGTAATATTGCATCATCCATTGCTCATTCTGATAACTCCTGACCAAAATGAGAACCTTCTAAAACTTCCCCCAGCCAAACAGCGAACATAGTATGCTGCACTCCCAACATCAGTTGTCTCATTTACCTCAATTGCAAATATCTCTTGAACACTGCTTGATTCTTCTGCTAACTCAGTCATTAGAAAGAGGGAAGGTCTTCACCTTTTGTGCTGTATCTTCACTTACCGTCACTTTGCACATTTCCACAGTAGCTGGAAGAATGGTCTGCTCTCCGATCATATGGGTTTTCTTGCTTCTAGCAAACCAAAACATTGTTAAGAGGAAAGCTGTCAGAGCTTTATTCCAGAATCAATGTTACCATTTGTCATTTGAGTTTTCTGACAACTGTGTTCTTTTTTGTGGTTCAGATAAGTCTTTTGATTTATTTTTCTATTCTAAATGTTTTGTTATGAGGTGTTACTTTGTTTTTGCAGGTTTCATTGCTTCTTTGAATAAAGTTTGTTAGCACACAACACATTGCAGCTGTCTGCCACTGGACTCCATAGATCCAAATTCTATATAATCATGCTCATTCTTTGTTTCTCACCTATTTCTTACTACTGGACTCAGCATTGCCCATAGCTTCAGCTAAAGCACTTGCAAAATCAGAATGAGGTTGTTTCAAATACTTTTCCATTTTAAAGTAATTTACTCACATTATATTGATCAACCTTTTTACGAGTATTTGCGTTGTACACAGGCACGTAGTTGTCAGAATGACAAAATGTATTCTAAATGTAAATATATTTATTTGGTTTTGTTTGCTCTGTATGGTAACTATGAGCTTCCGCAGTGCACCATTGCGCAGTTTTTCAGGACTAAACAAGGAATTGTTATAGTTATACTCAATAACAGTGCTGGCCTCAGGGAAAATGGTGTCCTAAATTAACTTGTACTTTGACTCCTTTGTTCGGTTTAAGTAAGTAGTACTTAAATATTTGAAGCACTCTCCTTGCTTGAACAAGGCTGAACTCACCTGGTGTCCACCATCAGCCTTGCTAACTGTAGCTCTACATGACAATCTTAGTGCTATACTCAGCTGTATCATGCATGCTCCCCTCTAAAGTCAGACAACGTATTGTGTTTAACGGTTACATATTTTGTGATTCCCATTATCCTTACCTTTAGTCCTCCTAACAAAATAGACTCCTGCAGCCTCTGTCTCCCAGTTCAGTATTTGTAAGGGACACGACAGGTTGTTTCTTTCAGTCTTCATAAAATCTTATTTCCCAGAGTGTGTAACTACATCAGATAACATTTTAAAGAAATGCAACTTCATTATTTTTGGTTATTTTCTCCAACTCACTCAGAGTTATCTCTTCCACTCCCAGACAAAGTCTTAGCAATTACCAAAGCCATCTTGCAGTCTCACCACTTTTAAAATACCTCACCAACTCCTGAATTCAAAGAGCGTCTCGTACTCTTAAGCTTTAAGATCCACCAATTCCTAATCAATCAAGGAATTAGAAATATAATTTATCCCGGCACAGCCCCCAATTGTTACGACTGATACAGTTGGTAAAGCGGAGTTATTTAAAAATCCCAGGGGGAAACTTTAAACAACTGTCATAACTTATAATTTTAAGTGTTATGTTTGAGATGCGACCTTAAATTCAGAAATTATACCATCAGTTCTTGAGGCTTTACATTAAACTAATTGAAATATTTTATTAATTTACACAGGTTAAAATATATACACAAGGCTACAAATTACTACTATCATAGCTTAAAACAAATTCCCAAACTAATCTCCATTAAGGCAACAGCAACCCATGGACTTAACGAAACAGGCAAAGCATTTTCACCGTACGAATTCAAAGTGAGGCTCTTTTCACTGTGGAGCCAGTTGGAGGCTTGCAGCTGCCTTTTGATCTTACATTGCCTCTGCCTGCACACCTGAAAACTACTGTAGTTATACCTGCCAGCCCCATTGAATGTTAATTCTCACTGAATCAACAACCTCTTTGAACTTCACCTTTTAACAATGAAACCCCTTTCATATCAATTTTATTAGTAACATAAGCATATTGCTTGGTAGCTGCTAGAAAGGCGTCAATTTTCACCCCACTTCTTGAATGCTCTATTCAAATGCACGCTATCTCTCTTACAAATCAAAACTAGTACACATCAAAGCTTTAATCCAATTAAGACATAACTGCAAGCTAAACCTCTATTTTAAAAGAAAAATGTTTTCCAAAATATATACATTAATATCTTCATGACATGGTAAAGTGTCAGCTTGAAATTGTGTGAGGGTTACTAGAGTACAAACATGACTGTGGAGGATAAGATGCAGTCATCACAGTTTGTTCATTTTTGTTCAATTATAAACATCCTTTCACAGGGACTACCAGATCCAGAGGTTGTAGCTTCCAATGTTCAGCAGATGTGGGTGTTAACTGAAATGGTCCGAAACAATCCAACGACCAACCGCGTCGGACGGTTTGATGTAAGTATTGTTATCGCCCTCTCAGTGTATGTTTACAAATAGGCAGAATGGAAAGTGAACACTGCTAATAAACGTTATATTTATTAAGTCTAAAGAGGCAGTCTCAACATTATGATGTTGTTTAAAAGTAAAAATGTGGCTCAGAGGGGTAAGTGATGACCTGATGTAGCACCATTATCTTCAGACCAGAAGGTTACAGGTTCAAACCACAGTCTATGCTCAGTTAGCTAGTCTCTGCTGGCTTGTCAGTTTAGGGCAACTACAGTTGATCTTAGCAGCCCTGGGCTATGAAGGAAGAAAATCAGCCAGAGTTCCCACTCCTGATCAACGTACCTTCTAATTTGTTTTTGTAATTTGTGACTGAATGATTTAAATGAACGGGCCCTTCACTTTTACACAGCTTAGCGGAGACATTGTTCCCAATCACTATTCAGTGACCCCTGCTGGAAGTCCTTTTGTGTAGATGTTGTTGAAGACAGGATTGAGGATGTGCTTGGATGGCTTCTGCAATCCGCCAGCTTGTCAGTGCTCACAGTCTGGGCTCTTACATGATGTAAGGCCACAGGAAAAGAGCAGCAAGGGGATTAAAATGTGTACAGTGGATGTTCAGGAGGGAAAGGAAGATTATTGAAAATTTTAAAAAGACAAGGAATTGAGATGCAGACAGAATATGAAGGAATCAGCCTTGCTATACTTTCTACTATCCTTACTATCCTGTCCACAGGTGGATGGTTCCTATAATGTCAACCTGCTATCCTACACCTGACTGACTCATCCTACAGCACTGTTCCTGCTGGGAGGACCAGAGGATTTAGAGCTCCTTGTTTGTGACTGCATGCAGGCCTACATCAAAAGAACTTGATGTCACTGATAACAGGAAACTGAAAAGTGAAACAGGAGCTAGTGTTCTACTATTTGCCTGAGTGGGATTGCAATCAGTTCAAACCGTTACATATTACCTCTGCTAGTGTTTTATATGTACAGAATTAATAAATGTAATATACTGTTTTTCAAAATGTATGTTGTAGTAAAACGAGCCATTATTAAGCCATTATGGAAGGCAAAATAACCAAAAGAATAGAAAAGCTGTTCATCTCTAATTTCCTGTTTAATGTCATCTCCTACCTTACCACTACTGTTTGGAGGCCTGTAGACAAGTCCCTCTAATGTTTTCCATCCCTTGTTGCTTCTTAGCTCCACCCAGACTGATTCTACATCTAGATTTTCTGAGCCAATATCCTCTCTCACTATTGCACTGATTGCATCCTTAACTAACAACACCACCCCACCTCCTTTTCACCTGTCCTTCCTAAATATCAAGTACCCTTGGATATTCACTTCCCAGCCTTGGTCACCCTGCAGCTATGTCCCCGTAATCACAATCATATTGTACTCGTTAACATCTATTTGTGCTGTTGATTTATCCACCTTATTGTGAATGCTCTGTTCATTCAGATAGAATGTCTTTAGACTTGTTTTTTAACACTAATACACATTTCTTTTATACAATGGCCCAATTTGCTGCTGGCCCTTGTTTCATCTGCTTTCCATTTTTGCTTTCTATTCTTCTATCTTTCATTCCTATCTTTGTTTTCCTCCCTTGTGTCTCCCCCGTCAGGTTCCCATCCCCCTGCCACTATAGTTTAAACCCTCCCCCACAATATTAGTGAATACCCCTGCGAGGATATTGGTCCTGGTCCTGCTGGGGTGCAGCCGGTCCTGCTGGGGTGCAACCAGTCCAGCTTATTCAGGACCCATCTTCTCCAGAATCAGTCCCAATTCCTCAGGAATCTAAATCTCTCACTCTTACATCATCTCTCCAGCCACGCATTCATCTGGTCTGTTGTCCTATTCCTGATCTTGCTAGCATGTGGCACTGGGAGTAATCCTGAGATTACTACCTTTGAGGTCCTGCTTTTTAATTTATTTCCTAGCTCCCTATATTCTGCTTTTAGGACTTCACCCCTCTTTTTATCTATGTCGTTGGTACCAATATGGACCATGACCTCTGGCTGTTCACCCTCCTCCTTCAGAATGTCCTGCAGCTGCTCAGTGATGTCCTTGACAGGCAATGCAATGGAGCGGTGGTTTTAAAGTGTAAGGAAAACCAGGCCCGAGACCAGAGTGGGACTGGGAGACAGTGCGAGTGGAGCAGCGGCCTTGATAAGATTTAAAAAGAGCGGGAGCTGAGAGTCAGAGAGGAGATTTAAAAAGAATGGGAGCTGGACTCAGGGCTGAAAGTGGCGCAAGGACAGAGTGAGAGTTCCAGGGAGACATGGGACTGAAAGTGGCGCAAGGACATCACGATTCAGAAAGTGATGCGACGCAGGGGAGACAGCTGATTGGTAAGTAAGGTCAGGTGAGTAGTTCTACTTCTTCTACTAATTAAATTGCTGCAATCCATTAGCTTAAACAAAATAAGGTGAGGACTTTGGACAGTAGTGTGGGTGTTGGGAATGGAATAAGGCCCCTAGCGTAATTAGCATTATTTAAAGGGAGTAACTAACAAGCTTAGCCTAAAGGGAAGTCATGGCAGCAGAGCTGACACCTGTGATACGCTCCTCCTGCGCTATGTGGGAAGTCATGGACACTTCCAGTGTCCCTGGCAACGATGTGTGCAGAAAGTGTGCCTGGCTGTAGCTACTGGCTAACCACATTTCGGAGCTGGAACTCTGGGTGGATTCATTGTGGAGCACCTGCAATGCTGAGATTTTCATGGACAGCATGTTCAATGAGGTGGTCACACCACAGGTAAAAAATGAACAGGCAGAAAGGGGATGGGTGACCATCCCGCAGAGTACAGGAGTCCCTTGTGGCCATCCCCCTCTCTAACAGATATACCATTTTGGATACTGTTGAGGGGATGACTTCTCAGGGGAAAGCAGCAGGAGCCGAGTCCATGGCACCATGGGTAGTTCTACTGCACAAGAGGGGAGGAAGAAGAGTGGAAGGGCTATAGTGGTAGGAGATTCAATAGTAAGGGGAACAGACAGGTGTTTCTGTGGCTGCATAAGAGACTCCAGGATGGCATGTTGCCTCCCTGGTGCCAGGGTCAAGGATGTCTCAGAGAGGCTGTGGGGCATTCTGAAGGGGGAGGGTAAACGGCAAGTGGTCGTGGTACATATTGGTACCAACGACATAGGTTAAAAAAGGGATGAGGTCCTACAAGTTGAATATAAGGGGTTAAGGCGTAAATTAAAAAGTAGGACCTCAAAGGTAGTAATCTCAGGATTATTACCGGTGCCATGTGCTAGCGAGAGTAGAAATAACAGGATATATCAGATGAATACATGGTTTAAGAAATGGTATAGGGGGAGGGATTCAGGTTCCTGGGACATTGGGATCAGTTCTGGGGAAGGTGGGACCAGTACAAACAGGACATGTTTCATCTGTCCTTGGAAGGGGTGTTTGCCAGTGCTGTCGGGGAGGATTTAAACTAGAATGGCAGGGGGATGGAAATCTGAGCAGGGAGACAGAAGAGAGGGGAAACAAGGATATAAACAAAAGAAGCAAAAGTGGAAGGCAGAAAAAACAGGGGTGATAAACAAATGGGGTCATAGTGCAAAATAAAGCTAAGGTGACTAACCAGGTTAAAAAGACAAGTCTAAAGGCATTGTAGCTTGGTGCATGGAGCATTCGCAATAAGGTAGATGAATTAACAGTGCAAATAAATATAAACGATTATAATATAGTTGCAATTAAGGAGACATGGCTGAAGGGCGACAAAGGATGGGAACTCAACATCCAGATGTATTCAATATTTATGAAGGACAGACAAATAGGGAAAGGAGTGGGGTAGCATTGTTAGTAAAGGAAGAAATCAATGCAATAGTGAGGAAGGATTTTGGCTTGAAAAATCATGACGTGGAATCTGTTTGGGTGGAGATAAGCAACATCAAGGGGCAGAAAATGTTGGTGGGACAAAGACTGCAAAAGCCTGCAGAACAGAAGGGTTTGGGAGTCCTTGTGCATGAATCCCAAAAAGCTAACATACAAGTTCAGCAGGTGATAGGGAAGGCAAATAGAATGTTGGCCTTTATTTCAAAGGGAATGGAATATAAAAATAAGGAAGCCTTGCTGAAACTATACAAGGTACTAGTTAGACCTAGAATACTGTGAACAGTTTTGGCTCTCTTATCTAAGGAAAGATATACTGGCATTGGAAGCAGTCCAGAGAATGTTCACTAGGTTGATCCTGGGAATGGAGGAGTTTAATTATGAGGAGAGGTTGAGTAGGTTGGGTTTGAGAGGCAACATTATTGAAACAGATAAGATTCTTAGGGGGCTTGACAGGGTAGAAGCTGAGAGTTTGCTTTCCTTTGTGGGAGAGTCTAGGACCAGATGTCGTAATCTCAGGGTAAGGGGTCACCCATTTAAAACAGAGATGAGGGGTTATTTCTTCTCTCAGAGGATAGTTAATCTGTGGAATTCTTTACCACAGAAGGCTGTAGAAGCTGGGTCATTAAGCATATTCAAGGCAGAGATAGAAAGATTTTTAATTAGTAAGGGAATCAAGAGTTATGGGGAAAAGGCAGGAAAGTGGAGTTGAGGTTTATGAGATCAGCCATGATCTCACTGAATGGTGGAGCAGACTCGATGGGTCGAATGGCCTACTTCTGCTCCTACATCTTATGGTCTTATGGGTTGTCTGTAGGCCCCCAAACAGTAATGGAGATGTAAGGGAAGGCATTAAGCAGGAAATTAGAGAAGCATGCAATAAGGGTACAACTGTAATCATGGGTGACTTTAATCTACATATAGATTGGACAAACCAAACTAGCAATAATACTGTGAAGGAGGATTTCCTGGAGTGTGTACATGATACCTTTTTAGATCAATACGTTGAGGAACCAATTACAGAGCAGGCTATCCTAGACTGTATATTGTGCAATGAGAAAGGATTAATTAACAATCTTGTTATGTGGGGTCCTTTGGAGAAGAACGACCACAAAATGATAGAACTGTTCATTAGGATAGAGAATGAAGAAGTTGAATCCGAAACTAGGATCCTGAATCTAAAGGGAACTATGGGGCTTTGAGGCGCGAGTTGGCAATGGTGGATTGGGGAACCTTACTAAAAGGGTTGACAGTGGATAGGCAATGGCTAATACTTAAGGAACATATGCATGAATTATTCATTTATGTCTGGCTCAAAAATAAAACAGGAAAGGTGGCTCAGCCATGGCTTACCAAATAAATTAGGGATAGTATTAGATCCAAAGAGGAGACATATAAAATTGCTAGAAAAAGCAGCAAGCCTGAGAATTGTGAGCAGTTTAGAATTCAGCAAAAGTGGACGAAAAGATTGATCAAGAGGGGGAAAATGGAGCATGAGGTAAGAAACATAAAAACTGACTTTAAAAGCTTCTATATATGTGTGTAGAGAAAAAGATTAGCGAAGACAAATAGTAGAGTTACATTTGCCAACCTCCAATCTGTAGGAACTGCTCGAGTCTATAGAACTTTGGAAGATGACCACCAATGCATCCAATATTTCCAGGGCCACTTCCTTTAGTGCTCTGGGATGTAGATTATCAGGCCCTGGGGATTTTTCAGCCTTTAACGCCATTAATTTCTCTAGAACCATTTTTTTAACTAACACTGATTTTCTTCAATTCCTCCCTCTCTCTAGACCCTTGGTTCCCGAACATTTCTGGGTAACTTTTGTTGCCCTTCTTTTGTGAAGACAGAACCAAAATATGTGTTCAATTCTTCTGCCATTTCTTTATTCCCCATCATAACTTACCCCGTTTCTGACTATTGGATGCGTTGGTGGTCATCTTCCAAAGTTCTATAGACTCAAGCAGTTCCTACAGATTGGAGGTTGGCAAATGTAACCCCACTATTTAAAAAGAAGAGGGAGAGAAAAAAGAGGATTTCAGACCAGTTAGTGGGAAATTGCTAGAGTCTATTATGAAAGACGAGTAACAGAACACTTGGAAAGCATTAACGGGATTAGACAAAGTCAGCATGGATTTATGCAAGGGAAATCATGCTTAACTAATCTACAGGAGTTTTTTGAGGATGTAGCTAGTAGAATAGATAAGGGAGAACCAGTGGATGTGGTGTATTTGGATTTCAAGAAGACTTTTGATAAGGTGCCACATAAGAGGCTGGTGGGCAAAATTAAAGCACATGGGATTGTGGGTAATATACTGGCATGGATTAAGAATTTGTTGACAGACTAGAAACAGAGTGGTAATAAATTGGTCTCTTTCCGGGTGGCAGGCAGTGACTAGTGGTGTACCGTAGGGATCAGTGCTTGGGCCCCAGCTATTCACTATACATATAAATGACTTGGATGAGGGAATCAAATGCAATATTTCCAAGTTTGCTGGCAACACAAAACTGTGTGGGGTTGTGAGGAGGATGCAAGGAGGCTTTAGGGCGATTCAGACAAGCTGTGTGTGTGGGCAAACACATAGCAGATGTAGTATAACGTGCATAAATGTGAAATTATATGCTTCGGTGTGAAAAACAGAAAGGCAGGGTATTATTTAAATGGTGATATATTGGGAAATGTGGATGTACAAAGGGATCCTTGTACACCAGTTAAGGAAAGTAAAGCAATTAGGAAAGCAAACGGTATGTTGGCTTTCATTGCAAGAGGATTTGAGTTCAGAAGTTTTACTGCAGTTATACAAGGCCTTGATGAGATCACACCTGGAGTATTGCACGCAGTTTTGGTCTTCCTGCCTAAGAAAGGATATACTTGCCATAGAGGGAGTGCAGCAAAGGTTCACTAGGCTGATACTGGGGATGGCAGGACTGTTGTCATATGAGGAGAGATTGGTTCAACTGGGCCAGTATTCACTCAAGTTTAGAAGAATGAGAGGGGATCTGAGTGAAACATCTAAAATTCTAACAGGGCTAGACAAACTGGAAGCAGGGAGGATGTTTCCCCTGGTTGGGGAGTCTAGAACCAGCGGCCACAGTCTCAGGATATGGGACAGGCCATTTAGGACTGAGATGAGGAAAAATTTCTTCACTCAGAGGGTGGTCAACCTGTGGAATTCTCTACCACAGAGGGCTGTGGAGGCCAGGTCACTGAGTATATTCAAGAAAGAAATTGATAAATTTTTGGATATTAGGGGCATCAAGGGGTATGGAGAGAAAGTAGGAATATGGCATTGAGATAGAGGATCAGCCATGATCATATTGAATGGTGGAGCAGGCTTGAAGGGCCGCATGGCCTATTGCTTCTAATTTGTTTCTTGACCCTGGCACCAGGGAGGCAACATACCATCCTGGTGTCACACCTGCAGCCGCATAAACGTCTGTCTGTTCCCCTTATAATAGAATCCCCTATCACTATTGTTCTCCCATTCTTTTCTCCCTTTCTCTGTGCAGCTGAGCCACTCGTGGTGCCACGGACTTGGCTTTCGCTGCATTCCCCTGAGAAACCATCTCTCCCAGCAGTAGCCAAGACAGGAAATCTGTTAGAGAGGGCGATGGACCAGGGGGACTCCTGCACTATCTGCCTCATGCTTTTACTCTGTCTGGCAGTCACCATTCCCTTTCTGTTTGAGCACTCTTTACCTGCGGTGTGACCACCTCACTGCACGTGCTATCCACGAAGATCTCATCCTTGCGGATGCTGCACAGTGACTCCAGCTCCAGCTCCGAACTGTGGATTTCGAGTAGCTGTAGCTGGAGATATTTCCTGCATACGTGGTCATCCTGGACACTGAAAGTGTCCCTGACTTCCCGATCACACAAGAGGTGCTTTCCACTTGGCTGAGCTGCCCTGCCATGGCTTACCCTTAAATCACTCCCTTTACTTTTATTTCCTATAGGTTAGAAAATATTAAGGACAGAAGAAATACTCACGAGGTCCTACTTTTCAAGGCCGCCACTCTTCTTGCTGAGGAAAGGTAGAATATAAAAGGATCGCCTCCTTCCCTCTTCATAGAACTCCCTCTCTCACCAAACTCCAACTTAAGCACTCTAATGCAGCCCAAACCAGTACTCCAGTGCTGACACAAGTCTTACATTCGCATTGTCCAACTACCATGTTCATATAGCAACTGGTTTTGTTCATGTCGCTACTGTTGACATAAAGGCAACTTATTGAACTAAGATTGAGTGAAATACCATAAACCTGAGGGACACAATGAGAGATACTAAAGGAGGGTACCTATTCCACTTGTATGACCTCAGAACATTGAAGAACATGGAGGAGCCATTCACTAGCTGAGGCTTTGAGGCAGAAAAGTAAAATATATTTACACGTGCAAAGTATAAACAGTGAGTGAACCACCATTGCATTCTCAGTACTTTAATTTTTCTTACCCTACCACTACGTCTAGGTGCATCCCTGACAGCTGCAGCACAGATGGAGGTAGCCTGCTGACTGCTATGTCCTGTTGTCCGAGATGACCTTGGCGTACGTCCTCTGGAGGCCTGAGGCCTGGAGGGCCCCAGCCTGATAAGGTCTCCTGCTCTTGGTCTGGTGCACCCTTCTCAGCCTGACCTGTTGGAATGGATGGGATCACCGGCCAAGGGGATTTGGAGCAGCTGGACACCCTTGGACCGTGCTGTGTAGAGGCCCCTGGGGTGTCCAGCTGATGCTCCTCCTCTCTGTGGGTGCCCGAGGGCCCTTCCCTGACTCCTTGAACGGAAGGGGCACCTGGGAGGAGATCAAGGTGCCCCATCCCCTCTTGCCTAGCCACTGATGGATCCCACTCAGGCTACTGCAATAGTGTGCAAATCCAAGCACATATCCGGCATAAACTGCTAGACCACGGTCTCCATGGCAGCTAACACCCTTCCAAGGGTGACTTTGATACACTCGCATGCCGGATTGATGACATCAGACAGAACGTGGATGGCCTCCTCCATCCTTCATCTTAATCTGCTGATGGCCTCTAACCACCCTGCCTAGTGTGCCTCTGCCTGTCTTTGGAGCTCCATCATTTCTCTGAAGACCAATTCCGGGGACTTGTCTTTGGACTCGGACTCAGCAGAGCCTGGCCTCCAGCAGTCCTCCGAGTGTCAGAGACCTTTGCTGTCATTGTCATCGCCTTCTGTGGAGCTGTTTCTGTGCTGTGCTCACCAGATAATGACCCTGAGCCTGCTCTGGAACTGGTGAACCAAAGTGTGTGTTTCTGCACTGGTAGAGGGTACAGATGTACGCAGTGAGAGGTCTTCATCGGATGCTTCCTCAGAATCCTCATCTGAGTCATATGGGGGCTGATGGCTGGCTGGCAGTGTCCCTCTGCCTTTTCTTGCTGGTGGCTGTAATAGAGTGAAGAGATTAGTGTTTGGCTGGACAATCACCTAATTTTAAGAGAGCTCAGTCTTTGCCTGCGGTGGCCGATGACTACTGCATGTATACTCACTGGCTTGTTGGGAGACGCTGATCTCACCTTCCGCACAGGAACGGCCCCTGTCCTCACCAGCCAGCTCTGCTGACTGCTCCTCCAATGGGGTGAGTGACCTCAATTCTGACATCCCCACTCAGGTCTGGGATCTCTCCCTCTTGTGCTCTGCATAAAGACAGATGAATAGACTGTAAGCACCACGGATGAAGGAGAAAATCATAAACATGCATGCCTGCTATGTGTGTTGAGTGTCCGTTAGTAAAGGCTGATGACATGACTTGTGCAGAATGGCATAGGAGAGAATGATGTTAAAGTGTGTGGGGGACAATCAGCGCTAATGACCTTTGTGTTGGTAGTGTGTGAGATCCCTGTGGTCTGTGACACTGATGGCCAGATGGCCTTATTAGAGTTGGGAGTGGGGAGAAGGTTGACTTTCCCTGGGAGAGCAGGTAAGATAATTCATCCTGTCGAGTAGCTCCTTTACACATTTTCCCTGATTCTTTATATTTGAGGTTTACTTTGTTGGAGATAGTGGGTCAGCTTTTACTGTGGTGGAGATGGTGGACCAGCTTTTACTATGATGGAGATGGTGGACTAGCTTTTACTGCGATGGAGATGATGGACCAACTTTTACTGTGGTGGAGGTGTTGGACCAGCTTTTACTGTGATGGAGATGGTGGACCAGCTTTTACTGTGATGGAGGTGATGGACCAGCTTTTACTGTGATGGAGGTGATGGACCAGCTTTTACTGTGACGAAGGTGGTGGACCAGCTTTTACTGTGACGGAGATGGTGGACCAGCTTTTACTGTGATGGAGGTGATGGACCAGCTTTTACTGTGATGGAGGTGGTGGACCAGCTTTTACTGTGATGGAGATGGTGGACCAGCTTTTACTGTGATGGAAATGGTGGACCAGCTTTTACTGTGATGGAGGTGGTGGACCAGCTTTTACTGTGACGGAGGTGATGGACCAGCTCTTTCTGTGATGGAGATGGTGGACCAGCTTTTACTATGATGGAGGTGGTGGACCAGCTTTTACTGTGATGGAGGTGGTGGACCAGCTTTTACTGTGATGGAGGTGGTGGACCAGCTTTTACTGTGATGGAGGTGGTGGACCAGCTTTTACTGTGATGCAGATGGTGGACCAGCTTTTACTGTGATGGAGGTGGTGGACCAGCTTTTACTGTGATGGAGGTGGTGGACCAGCTTTTACTGCGATGGAGGTGGTGGACCAGCTTTTACTGCGATGGAGGTGGTGGACCAGCTTTTACTGCGATGGAGGTGGTGGACCAGCTTTTACTGCGATGCAGATGGTGGACCAGCTTTTACTATGATGGAGGTGGTGGACCAGCTTTTACTGTGATGGAGGTGGTGGACCAGCTTTTACTGTGATGGAGGTGGTGGACCAGCTTTTACTGTGATGGAGGTGGTGGTCCAGCTTTTACTGTGATGGAGGTGGTGGACCAGCTTTTACTGTGATGCAGATGGTGGACCAGCTTTTACTATGATGGAGGTGGTGGACCAGCTTTTACTGTGATGGAGGTGGTGGACCAGCTTTTACTGTGATGGAGGTGGTGGACCAGCTTTTACTGTGATGGAGGTGGTGGCCCAGCTTTTACTGTGATGGAGATGGTGGACCAGCTTTTATTATGATGGAGGTGGTGGACCAGATTTTACTGTGACGGAGGTGGTGGCCCAGCTTTTACTGTGATGGAGATGGTGGACCAGCTTTTACTGTGATGGAGGTGGTGGCCCAGCTTTTACTGTGATGGAGATGGTGGCCCAGCTTTTACTGTGATGGAGATGGTGGACCAGCTTTTACTGTGATGCAGATGGTGGACCAGCTTTTACTGTGATGGAGATGGTGGACTAGCTTTTACTGTGATGCAGATGGTGGACGAGCTTTTACTGTGATGGAAATGATGGACCAGCTTTTACTGTGATGGAGGTGGCGGACCAGCTTTTATTGTGATGGAGATGGTGGCCCAGCTTTTATTGTGAAGGAGGTGGTGGTAGGGCAGCTTTACTTTTAAGTTGTAGACCATATGTTTAAAGCTTAACAAGAGAGAGAACATAATTAGAGCTAATGATGAAAAATTAAATAGAACAAATAAAAGAACCAAGTGTAGGGGAACATATAGGCAATAGCAATCTTCAAAATAAGGTTTAAAATAAAGATCGAGAAAGATAAAGACCTAAATAATAAAAACAGAAAATGCTGGAAATGCTCAGCAGGTCTGGCAGCGTCTATGGAGAAACCTGTGGAGTTAATGTGTCCGGTAGTGATCACGATAGGACACGTTGGGCGGAATTTTAAGACCCCATAACAGCAGGAGCAGGGCCATAAAATATGCCGATACGTTCAAAAGTCCATCGACTTCAGCAGGACCGTAAAATTCTGCCTAAACTGTTTCTCCCCCAATAGATTCTGCCAGACCTGCTGAACATTTCCAGCTTTTTCATATTTTTATTTCAGATTTCCAGCATCTGCAGTATTTTGCTTTTGGACCAAAGTAATAAATTGGAAAAAGGCTCATTTTAAGGAGATGAAAGTGTAACGAGGAAAAAGTAAACAAATAATTTACTGATGAAGAGCAAGGGAAAACATGGTTATAAAGAGAGTCCGGGGGAAAGATATTGCACTAAAAAAGAACAAGCCTTTATAAAGTATAGTGTTAAGTTTGTATTGCTGGTTTTTAATATTCTTTTGTTTTATATGTACAGTATAGTTTGTTTTTGTTTAAAAAAAAGAACAAACCAGCCAGTAATGACGCTGTCTTGCTCAATAAAGAAATAAGGTCGAATTGGAACTAAAAAAAAGTGTTACAATTCACTCTGAGATCAACAAACAAAGGAACTGAAATCACCAAACAACCACAACAAAAAAATTGATAAACAAGATTTCACCTTTTCTGTATTTTAACTGTCAAATCAAAGTCAATATGAATTATACATTACACAGTGGATATAGCAAATTTAGATCTAGCTTTATTCAAAGGCTGCCTGCTTGTAATCCATGATAAATGTTCTGGTGCAATTATATCGACTGTGAGCTCACGTTGGCTCAGTCCAATACATCCAAAGAACAGGAGAGGACATGAAACTCCGACCATCCCAAACTCCAAAGGCACAAAATGTCGAATGCCCCCATTATTACCACCCAGGCAAATCTCCAAAAATGGCGCTTGGCTCCCACCCAAAAAGGTTTCCCAATCCAGTAGAATTAACAACTGCAGACGAGTGTCCATGTCCACACAAAATGCAGGCATCCCAAACAAACTAAGATAAAAGCAAAATAATGCAGATGCTGGAAATCTGAAATATAAACAGAAAATGCTGGAAAAACTCAGCAGGCCTGGCAGCATCTGTAGAAAGAGAAATAAGGTTAGCGTTTTGAGTCTGACTGTCATACAGACTCAAAACTTTAACTCTGTTTGTCCCTCTCCACAGATGCTGACAGACCTGCTGAGTTTTTCCGCATTTTCTGTTTTTATCCCAAATAAACTGAATTTCACTGGCAGATATTCTGATGATGATGGCTTTTCTTCAAATATAATTGATGAAGAGTAAAGTCTCCACCATAGTTTCTGAGTGCAATCAGGATATGTTAGAGGGCCCACTGCCTCTTTATTTTTAAAAAATTATTTATTGAAAAAAGTTGTAAGATTTATTGCAATATGTTCCAGTTTTTCATCCATCCAAAATAAGGTATCAGGAGGCAAGGTAGAAGGACCTTCATTTACAATCAAATGTGTCTCTTTTGATCTCCATCATATCTTTTGAATCTGAATTCCCCTAATTCAACTTGTGAAAGGGAACTATATATCAGACCCACCTTGGATGAAGGAAGGCCTTGCGCAATGGGCGCAATGATGTTTGCAATTTTGAAAAACTATTGAAGAAGTTGAGACACGAGCTAAGTTTCAAACTTTTATTGGAAAGACACCAATTAAACAATACGTAAATAAACACTCTCCTTACAAAATTTAAATGCGTCCACATCTCCAGAAAATGTTTCCTGTTTAGGTCTTGAATTTTATCAGAGATGTAATTTATTCATCTTCTTCAGCTCTTTGGTGACATCCTCTGAACTTAGCCCCTGGGTACAAAGGTGGCACGTGAAGCATGCTGGTGGGCAGCGATGACAAAGGTTTAACCAAGGGATTATTTATAAGCCTTTGGTCACAACACTAAATGGACACCAATGGCAGGCAAGTGAGAGAGGTACAAAAGTAGATCAGAGTCACAGGACAAAGAAGGTAACAACAATTTACATCAAGGTGTGTGTTTGAGTGGATCCCTTTCGCAACATTCAGCTTTACTGGTGACCGTGTTGATTTTGCAACACCCTCACTGCTCACAGACCATGGCATGCTCTGTCACAGCCAGACCTCTCATGGAACATCTGAGCCTCAGACAACAACAGCCAGTCACTTAATGAGTAAGGAATTAGTCCTCTGGCCATGGACTGAATCCCACAGTCACTCTGGGATCTTGATCCCATCCAGCAACCGAACCTGTAAAGGAAATCAAGGACAGATCAGTATCACACATCTAAAAAAAACTAGGAAAATATCACTTCATTAAGGTTCATTGCTTGGCACTATTTAAATACTGCAGTCAGTGCTGTCATATTGATCTACTTCTACATGCAGTTGTTATGAAAGGCCACAAGTCATGCAGCATTTGGGTGATGCACTGAGAATCATTTAAGATTAATTACCCTTCCATTAATACCTTGCCACAGCCAGGTCCATGGCTGTGTCTCCAAAGCACTTGGGGGGGAGGTGACTCTGCCTTGACGTTGTTGGGGCTCCTGCAGCTCTTGAACTTCAATGATGGAGAATAGTTTGCGCCATTCCAGGATGCTACTGAACCAATGCAAATTTTACACTTGATGCTGCTTTAGCTACAGAAAGGGATGTAAGTGATTATAAAATTCCTGACTCTAACAGTGCATTTTCAAGCTTTAAGTTCTGCACCTTGAGCACCTCCACCCTCTGATGAAATTTCTTCCCCCAGGTGTGCAACTTTCTACCACAGCTTCAAGATCTTCCTCTCCCTCTTTTGCAGCTGTGATTGGGTGGGGCTGGAGGGGTGTTCAGGTACCTCCTGTTGCTCAGCGCGAACATCGGCTTTTCAGTCTTATTGCCCTTGACCCTTTGCAAGGGCCTCTCATTCAGGATGACCTCGAGCTGATTCTTTGGGTTCTCCTTCACTACAGCAGCCTTCTTCTTCTAGAGCAGAGAAATAGGAATTTAAAAAATGTGAAGTCACAGCCATCAGATGGTTTCATTTTAACTGTCGAAGATAATTTGCAAATGAGAATCAAGAGAGCACATACTCTGGACGCATATGCAGTCTCCAGCCTCCTCATCACTCTGCAGTTCTGTGCAGGGGATGTTGTCTCCACTACAGTGGTCTTCCTCAACACTGGTGTATCTTCAGCAGCCTTATTCTCAAGCTAAAACTATGAAACCACAGGAGAATCGAATTACATCGCCCAAGGTTCAGCAGATTTACTGAAGTAGTATTCCCTTCCGTTGGAAGTACATGTAGTTTTTGGGATTTCATTATGAAGAAGTTTTACTATTATCGGTTTCTTCAGCTTTGAACAGTAGTCCTCAAGAAGCAGTTAAGCACGCTGGGTGTCTTGTTTTTCACCGGCATTTTTCTCAAAGTCCGGCATTTGATTTTTGTCAGCACTGATGTTCTCCAATTCTTGGGATGCTGACAGCAGACACCGCTTGTTTGCAGGTTCCTAGGAGAGCAAGAATAAAACAGAAATCAACTTAAATTCAGTTTTACAGAATTCATTTCACATTCACCAATCCAATCGTTCAGGAGATTTCCAACCAAGTATGCTTTCAATGTAAGAGCAAAGACATATTTAAAAATTTGACCATCCCTTCTGGGTAAGAATCTTCTTGGCTTTGAGATTTACCTGCCACCATAAGAACCTGAGCTTCGTAAACATATTGGTCTGTGGCCAATGGCACTCCTCCCTGGTGACTGGTAGTCCGAAGATTGACTCTGAGATCCACTGAGCCTTGTAGACTTTGCCTGCCTTATGCTTTTAGGGATTAAAGTTCTTGAAATCTCTGCCAATATCTATATCCAGGGGTGTGGGTGTGGGCACGAGAGAAGAGGGCAGTGGCGTGTGGGCAGCCAGAGAGGGGGAAGTGGGGTTGGATGGGCGGCCAGAGTGGGGGAGGATGGGGAAGAGAGAGAGGGTGGACAGCATAAAGGGGTAGAGGCCAGAGAGGGGAGGTGTGCCAGAGAGATGGGGAAGGGGTCCACGCCAAAGAAGAGGGCACATTGCCAGAGAAGGGGATGGTGGGGAGGGGTGGTGTTGGGGGGGTGGGTGTGGGGGTGGTGGTGCCAGAGAATGTGGCACAAGAGCAGAGATGGGGGGTTGCCAGAGAGTGGAGGACTGGAGAGGGGTGTGTGGGTGGCTGGGGGGCAGAGGGGCTAGAGGGTGGTGAGGAGAGGTAGTGGAGGGTGAGGAAGGAGTGGCAGGGGGTGAGGAGGGGGAGGAGACAGGTGGCCTAGAGGGGGGCTGAAATGGGTAGGGTGAGGAATCCTCACTTTGATGGGCACCATCATTACACTCAGCTGAGTGCTGCATGTTAAAACTTATAGTTATCTTTTAATTGATTGAAAACGCCCCAGGCCCCTCTCTGCAGCTCCCCCACAGGCCACCCTCTGTCTCCCAGTTCTTCTGCCCCATCCCCAGCTTGGCCCGGTACTGCTAGCCTGCTGCTTCAGCCCCATAGGCCAGCTCTTTCCCCTCTTCAGCAGTCGCCAGGTCTCAGCTCAGCATCGCTCGGCCCCATGCCAGGTCACCCTTCACCCTGCCCTCTTTCTTTGCGACAGACTTCACTCCCCAGGTTGAGGGGGGTGTTGGTGGGGGCAAGGGTTAGTGAGAATGAGTGAGTGATTCCATACCCCATGATGCTTGGTGATGTGTGAGAACTTTGATTGTAACATACCAAGTGTTCCCATAGGGGGCAATGGGCATGTTCACAAACATGTATCTTTAGGAGTATAAGCAGGAATAGGCCATTTAGCCCTTCGAGCCAGCTCAGACATTCAATAAGATCATGGCTGATCTGGTTATGGTCTCAACTCCTCTTTCCTGTCTGTCCCTTCTTAATCCTTGACTCCTTGTCTATAAAAATCTATCTAACTCTGCCTTGGATAAATTCACTAACCCAGCCTCCACTGCTTTCTGGGGAAGAGAATTCCACATGAGCACCCTCAAAAAATTTCTCCTCAATCTCTGTCTCATCTCTATTCTTAAACTGTGCCCCCCGAAGTTCAGGCGGGTTAATCTGGGGGGGGACTGTAAAATTAACCCCATGGTCTCTAAATGCTGGGTAGACATCCAGTGGAAGATTCTTGACTGGACACTTTGGCACATAACAACAGGGTGGCTGTCACTTCTGCCTGTGATTGAACAAGTAGTATGAAGCTGGGCCAGCACTGAAGGCGTAGTTCTTATCAGAGGGGAAAGAAGAATGTGTGGGAAGCATTGAGTGAGGAAGAACACTAGTCTCTTCTTTTGTTATGTTTACGCAGCCTGTGCAACTTTCAGGGCATCACACAGGCGCAATGGGCAGGCGGTATCGAAAACCTCATCCACGGGTGGGATAAGATGGGTGAGTGGGCTCACCATTGTGAGTTGTTTGTACTTTAGCTTATAAGTTGCTGCTGTTGCTTGTGTGAACAGGACATATTCATTTCGCTTCAGAGCTGCTTTGACAGAAATAAGAGGCTTCAGTTCAGGACTCTGGAGGAGTCATACCACTTGGGTCCTTCCAGGTATCAGACAGCTTTCCCTTACCCTGGGAATAGGGATTGTGGTCTCTGCCAGAGGCACCTCCTCCTCCTCTGAGGAAGAGAGGGCCAGAAGGGGGAGGAGGCCAGATGTCCATATTCAGCCTCCAGGGGAGCTACCTCTGGGAGGACAGGCGCAGGCACAAGGGGCACAGGGCCAACAGGAAGTCCAAGGTGGAAGGGGCTGCAGAAAATGCCACTATCCTGCTGCCAGGATTTACAGGTGGCGAAGCAGCTACCTCAATATGTCTGAGGTGCAGTGCCAAAGGAGGCTTCACCTCTCAAGGGAGACAGTGACCTCCATTTGTCAGATAATCAGCCCTGAGATCAACTCGGACTGTGTGGGTGGACACCCCAGGCCAGTGGCACTGAAGGTCACAGTGTCCCTCAACTTCCATGCCTCCGGCTCTTTCCAGGGGTTGGTGGGTGATCTTTGTGGAGCCTCCCAATCAGCTGTCCACAGTTGTGTCAAGCTGGTGACAGACACTCTGTTCAGGTTTGCATTGACTTTCACTTTCACTGGACGAGGCAAGCCAGGCAGAGCGAGCCAGAGGCTTTGCAGCAATTGCTGCGTTCCCCTGCATCCAGGGTGCAATCGACTGCACACATGTGGCCCTCAAGGTGCCAGTGGGTGAGCCCGGTGCCTTCGTCAACAGGAAGGGCTTCCACTCCATGAACATGCAGATAGTGTGTGATCATGCGATGCAGATTCTGCAAGTCTGTGCAAGGTATCCAGGCAGCTCCCATGATGCTTACATCCTCAGACACTCCCAGGTGCCGAGGCTCTTCAGTGTTCCAGCCCGGCTGGATGAATGGCTGCTGGGCAACAAGGTATATCCCCTCAAATGGTGGCTCATGACGCCTCTCTGCCATCCAAGAAAGAGACCAAGCAGCGCTACGATAGGAGCCGCGCCTCCACAAGGGCTGTGGTAGAGAGAACCATCAGTTTTCTCAAGATGCGCTTTCGAAGCCTGGACCATTCATGGGGCACACTCCTGTACCCCCAGATTGTGTGTCGCTGATAGTGTTTGCATGCTGCGCTCTCCACAATCTGGCGCTGGAAAGGGGGGACGCAGTGGAGGAAGAAGATGTTGACACAGCTGCTCTGGCAGCAGACAATGAGTCCAGTAGTGAGTCCGAGGACAAGCACAGTCAGGAGAAAGCTGAGGGGATAGACGCTGACCCGGGCAACCTCCAGGGAGGCAGGGATACCTGGGAGGCTTTGATCCAACAGTCCTTCAGCTAGGCTACCAAAGATGAACCACCACCACATGCCAGGACTGCAGGCTCCATACTCGATACCTGACTGGAACATTTGCCTAGTGAACAACATGCACTATGTGCCATTTCAATAAAATTCAATGACAAACAAGTCACTCATAACATCATGGGTTACCCTGCACCTACAGGACTAATGAAGCACCCAGAGGCTTGTTAAACACAAATACATTTACTGTTGTGGTGCCTGGCATACATAAAATAAATTAAGTGGAAAGGTATTATCCATCACACCAAATAATATTTAATGTAAAATTGGGGGAAGAAAATATCACCAGTGATAAGCCCATGCCCATGCCCTACCATCCATTCTTAATTAGCACATTCGTTTAGATAATATCACCAACTTCGACACCTATGTGTTCTTTTGTTCTGTTGTCTGTGACATCTTTTGATGATTTGCTTCTATCACTGCTTGTTTGTCCCTACAACCACACCATCCCCCTCCACTTCTCTCCCCGCGCCCCCCCACCTTAAACCAGCTTATATTTCACCCCTTCCTTGGATTCACCTAGTTCTGTCGAAGGGTCATGAGGACTCGAAACGACAACTCTTTTCTTCTCCGCCGATGCTGCCAGACCTGCTGAGTTTTTCCAGGTAATTCTGTTTTTGTCATGCTGTGCTTAAGGTGCTTTAAGTTTTAGTTTGCGGGTGCTATGTCTAGGTGCTCCCCCCTTGCTGGCACTGGCATTGGAGATAGCCTGCTCACTCCGCTGTCCTGTTGACCTCGCGACCTTGGCGGACGTCCTCTGACCAGTGGAGCCTGTGCTGGCCCCACCTGGGAGGGAGCAGCCAGTGTCACATCTGGCATCTCCCCAGTTGCTGCAGCCTCATCGGATGCCACGGTCACTGGCAGAGGTGCTGCTGCCGTCATCTGGAGTGCCCTGACAGGAGCCTACAGAGACTGTATGCTAACATCAGGTCACCTTGGGCCTCCCTGTTCACCATTGATGGATGGGCACCGAGCTGGGACACTGGGTGCCCAATCCATCTCCCACACTGACAGTGACCACCTGAGGTCATTGCTGGTGTGAGGTCTTACAGGTCCGGGCACATCCCTAGGAAGCTCTGATTCAGCTCCTGGAGGAGCCTTTCCATGAGAGTCGCCACTCTCTCCATGGAGGAGGCATTGTGCTTGGCCATGAGGGTCATTGCATTGCTCACGCTCCACATGGACTCCTCTATCACGGAGACCATGGCAAGCATTCCCTTGTATCTCCACTGGATCCTCGTGCACACCCTGCAGGACTTCCAGCATCTGCTGTCTCAGGGACAACTCCAGAGGCACATTATCAGCCACCGACTGAGTATGTTCCTGGTCTCCAGCAGTCCTCCAACTGCCAGCGGCCTGGGCACTCTCTGCCTCCACCTGCACCTCAGGCAAGTGTGAAGTGCCCTCACTGCTGTGCACCAAGATACTCTCTATGGTCCCTGTCCTCTGGGGTCAGCAATGGACCTTCAGGCTCCTCAGCCCGACAGGCTTCTGGTGAGCCTGAAAGGAAGAATAAGGACATATCATTAGTTGAAGTCATTACGCTGTTACTGTACATGCCTGGCACCGGGATCAGGGTGCCCTCATCTTTCCATTATCAATGGGGATTCCATGTTCGAAGCTCACATCAGTAAAGAGACTACAGTGGAATGGTTGCTATTACAGACATTCTGGCCTCAGTGCACTGCACTCTTACCTCCCTATGGCACCCCAACCTCACTGCAGCTGATTGACCTTGGCGGATGGTGCCTCTCCAGCTCTAGGGACTCTTGCTTATATCTACTCAGGATTAGAAGACGGGCTGGTCCTCCGCCAGTCCGCAATATCTCGGCATTGTTCTGGGATGTCTTCCCTGAAAGAACAGAAGAGCATTGATTAGTCCACCCTGTACCTGCATTGCCATTGCAGCCTGGCCAACCCCACCTGAGGAACACCTTGCAGGGCTCAGCTGATTTGTGACCCTGGAGTCTCAAGACACTCATTCCAAACAGCCAGGGCTCACCCCCTTGCCCAGATGCTGCTTCATTGACATTTGCCACTCACACTCTATGAACTCTGAGGTCCAAGGGTGGTGGGCAGCTCCTAACTGCTGTGCTAAGTGACCCATGCCAACACGGTACTCACCCTTCCTGATCGCAGGAGATCATTGAACTGCTTATGGCACAGCACCCATGAGCGCCTCACCACATCATGGGAGCTCACCCTGCATGCCACCCACTCCCAGGCATTTTTGGTGAGGTGGGGGGCCTCCTCCTCCTGTCCCTGGGGACAAGGATCTCTCTCTGCGCTGCCAAATCCTCCAGGAGAGCACCAAGACACTCATCAGAAAATGCGGGGCCGACCACCCCACCGAACTGCTCTCCTGCCTGCCGTGTTTAGCACTGATGATCGCACAGAATCACACAGTGCAGAAGAGACCCTTTGGCCCATCAAGTCTGCACCGACATGTGAGAAACACCTGACCTACCTACCTAATCCCATTTACCAGCTCTTGGCCCATAGCCTTGAATGTTATGATGTGCCAAGTGCTCATCCAGGTTCTTTTTAAAGGATGTGAGGCAACCCGCCTCCACCACCCTCCTCCACCACCCTCCCAGGCAGTGCATTCCAGACCGTCACCACCCTCTGGGTAAAAAAGTTTTTCCTCACATCCCCCCAAACCTCCTGCCCCTCACCTTGAACTTATGTCCCCTTGTGACTGACCCTTCAACTAAGGGGAAGGGTTGCTTCCTATCCACCCTATCCATGCCCTTCATAATCTTGTACATCTCGATCAGGTTGCCCCTCAGTCTTCTCTGCTCCAATGAAAACAACCCAAGTCTATCCAACTTCTCTTCAGAACTTAAATGTTTCAACCCAGGCAACATCCTGGTGAATCTCCTCTGCACCCCCTCCAGTGCAATCACATCCTTCCTACAATGTGGCGAACAGAACTGCACACAGTACTCCAGCTGTGGCCTTACCAAGGTTCTATACAACTCCAAAATGACCTCCCTACTTTTGTAATCTATGCCTCGATTGATAAAGGCAAGTGTTCCATATGCCTTTTTCACCACCCCACTAACATGCCCCTCTGCTTTCAGAGATCTATGGACACATACGCCAAGGTCCCTTTGTTCCTCAGAACTTCCTAGTGTAATATCATTCATTGAATACTTCCT
Organism: Carcharodon carcharias; assembly: GCF_017639515.1. Taxonomy (NCBI): domain Eukaryota; kingdom Metazoa; phylum Chordata; class Chondrichthyes; order Lamniformes; family Lamnidae; genus Carcharodon; species Carcharodon carcharias. Next base: position 77,458,833 of record NC_054473.1, read on the forward strand.
TGTCAAATTACTCCTTCCAAAGTGTATCACCTCACACTTTTCAGGGTTAAATTCCATCTGTCACTTATCTGCCCATTTGACCATCCCATCTATATCTTCCTGTAGCCCAAGATACCCAACCTCACTGTTAACCACCCGGCCAATTTTTGTGTCATCCACAAACTTACTAATCCTACCCCCCACATAGTCATTTATGTCGTTTATATAAATGACAAATAATAGGGGACCCAGCACAGATCCCTGTGGTACGCCACTAGACACTGGCTTCCAGTCTCCATACAAGGTTCCTCCGAGTCACTGGCAGCCGTTGCATGGCTGCTGCGGCCACTTTTGAATCGGCCGCCAGGTCACTATTGGACCTAGCGGATATTGAGCTCCCACCCCCGCCCGCCCCTTCTTGCTGTTGCCGCTGCTGCATCTTATGTTGGGCAGGCCTTCATTGGCCCACCTGTGTAAAATGGCAGTGCAAAGCTGATCGTGGGTGGCAGTCGGATTCCCAACCGCCCCCACCCATTCCCGCTGAGCCCGCCTGAAGAATATAAAATTCTGGCCACAATCTCACTTTGAAATAAGATTAGCATATGCCCTACCAGAAAATTCTGACATCGTTTTACATCACTTACGTTCAACAGCATTCGTTTGCACTCAGTTGACAGCAATTGCCCTCCAAAGCAATCATTTAACTAATATTTGATATGATTTGCACTGAGAAGCGACCATTTATACTGAAGGCCACACACAATCAAACTGCGAATCATGGCACAGGAGAGAACAAGGCCTTTAGAGCCAGCTTACATTTTCCAGTTACTACTGTCATTTTACCTATTGCATAGATACTCTCTGCAATGGCAGCCCCACCTTGATACTTGGTTGCTCAACTTCACAAGTGATTCCAGGGCCAGAATCTTTGAGTCTACGTGCGGGGGCGAGCCCCACTTGCCAATGTGTAAAATGTTGCGCGGTGACATCGGCATACCAGCAAAGAGCAGCCTTCGCATTTTTCATGAAACCTCATCCACAATGCAATAAATTTTTTAATTAAAATTCACTGTCACTTGAGGGGACATGTCTGAAATTTCTTTCAATTTAAGTTTTGAAAAACGAGATTAAACTCCCTGAGGCACAGAGCTGCCTGAGGAAGATTTCTGCGCTCTTTCGTGCACATGCACTAAAGAGTGCAGGCCCCAGCTCAGCCTACTCCCCCCGCCCGCACAGGGAGTGCTCAGTGCTTCCCGGTGTGCATTACGAGGCCCACCCACGCAAAATGGCAGTGTGCAGCTGACTGCAGGCAGCAATCGGTTGCGAGCCCGCTCCCACCCAGCCTTCACAACAGGGAGAAAATTCTCCCCCAAGTTGTTAGCTTCTTCAATCAAGAGGCAATCTCACACCAAATTCTGGAATTCTAAGCATAGAAGTAACAGCATTTTCTATCTGCATGACAGTCTATTTGCACCATGGACAGGTTTCAGTGACTTTCTATTAAGGCCTTAAAAAGAAAAACAGCTGCAAACCCAAAGTGATCCCAAAGCCTTACCAACATCAACTAAATAAAGGAGCTGGTGCACATTAATACTCACGTGTCAATCAACATACAAGGTTCCAAAAATCGCACAGTAGTGAATGCGCATCCGTCTACAGTGCAAAAGCTCAGCTTTTTCTATTCTCCACTTGCATTGCATATGAACAGCTTCAACCAAAAGGTGTTGTTGGTAGAAATCATTAGGTAGAACGCCACACAGCACATAGTCAGAGTAGTACAAAAGCAATGCTCTGCATTCATTTGCTTTCCAGTACACCACATATTGTTTGATAGATCTTGAAAGGCAAGAAATGACGCTTGGTAGCTTCATACTGATTAACCTCTGATCAACTATGTCAAACATATTTACAAATGCTGAATGTGGTTCAAATGATATTTTAGCTCAAACCAAAGCCTCAGACGCTACCTGAGAACTAGAAGGACATCATGCATATAGTCAATGGTAGTTCCTTGTATCATATCAGTTTTCCAAAGTGGAAAACCATGAATGACCCTTTATCCCTTGCACTGGCTTTCTGCCTGCTTCAGCTTCAATCGCATATTGTACGGTTTCTAACCTAAGTCGCTCATTAGTAGTGAGAAACCTTCCCAAACCAGAACAGGCCACAAGTTACCCAGAGAGAGATACAAATAATATTCAGGGTGGAAACCAAACCACAAACCAGAAAATGTGTCATGTTCATGATGCTAGCATTTGAAGGCAAATCTCAGGTTTCCCATTGAGGAAGCACCTTTATAATTGATTTCAGCTCTGCAATAATTACAGCTCACATCAGAACCAACCTTGCACAGTTCTCCGAGTGAATCGAAAAATGGCTTCATGTAGGAGCTCATGCATGGCTTTCCTCCATGAAACTAGAGCCCGTCAAGGATGATATTCTCTGGGTTCATTCGCTTAGTACTAGGTCAAAATGGTAAAAGGACAGAGTTAAAGGCTCCATATCTGAATGTGTGCACCATTTGTAACAAAATGGATGAACTGTTAGCACAGATGGAATTAAATATGTATGACCTATAGCCATTACAGAAACATGGATACAGGGCCTGGAGCCTGATTATTGAAGGGTATTTGATATTACAGTAAGATAGGAAGCTAGGAAAAGGTGATGGGTCGCTCTGTTAATTAAACATGTCATTAGTACAGAAGTGAGAGATGACCTTAGCTTGAAAGAGCAAGATGTAGAATCAGTTTTGGTAGAGATAAGAAATAGGAAAGGTAAGAGTTCATTTATGGGAGTAGTTTATGGGCATCCTAACAGTAGTTACACAGTAGGACACGGTATCCAGGAAGAAATAAATGAAGCATGTAAGAAAGGTACCACAATAATCATGGGTGACTTTAATCTACATGTAGATTGGGTGAATCAGATTGGTAAAGGCAGCCAGGAACATGAGTTCATAGAGAGTGCATTCGGGACAATTACTTAGAACAGTACATTCTAGAGCCAACCAAGGAGCAGGCTATTCCCGACTTGGTGATGATCAATCAGACAGGATTAATCAATAACTACATAGTAAAGAAACCTCTAGGTAACAGCGATCATATCGTGAATTTCATGTTCAGTTTGAAAGGAAGAAGTGAGAGTCTAAGACTAGTGTTTTAAACCTGAATAAAGGTAATTATAAGGGTATGAAAGCAGATCTAGCTAAAGTGAATTGGGAAACTTGGTTAAAAGGTAAGACAGTAGAGACAAAGTGGTAGACTTTTAAGTAGATATTTAATATTTAAGAACTCTCAGCAAAGATTTATCCCAGTGAGAAAGAGAGACTCTGAGAAGGTTACATCATCCATGGCTGAATAAGGAAGTTAAGGATAACATCAAATTGAAAGAAACACTGTAAAATTCTGCAAAGACTGGTGGTAGGTCAGAAGATTGGTCAGATTTTAAGAATCAGCAAAGAATGACTAAAAACAAACAAAGAGGGAGAAAGTGGGCCATGAGAGAAAGTTAGCTAGTAATATAAAAAGCAGATAGCAAGAGTTTCTACAAGTATTTAAATAGGAAAAAAAGAGTGACTAAACCTGTTATTGGTCCTCTAGAGAGAGAGTCTGGGGAGTTGATAATAGAAAACAAAGAAACAACAGAGGCATTGGAACAGATATTTTGTCTGTCTTCACTGCAGAAGACTTAGAAAACTTCCCAAAGATACTTGAAAATTAAGAGGTTAAAGGGAGGGAGGAACTTAAAACAATCACCATCACCAGGAAAAAGATTTTGAGAAAACTATTGGACATAATAGTTGACATGACCCTAGGACCTGATGGCCCGCATCTTAGGGTCTTAAAAGAAGTGGCTGCAGAGATAGTAGATGCATTCCAAAATCCTTTAGATTCTGGAAGGAACCCAGTGGATTGGAAAATAGCTAACACCTTTATTCAAAAAATGAGGGAGACACAAAGCAGGAAACTATAGGCCAGTTAGCTTAACATCTGTCATAGGGAAATTGCTAGAATTCTTATTAAGGAACTTATAGCAGGATACTTAGAAATCATAATTTGATCAAGCAGAGTCAACATGGCTTTGTGAAAAGGAAATAGTGTTTCACTAATTTATTAGAGTTTTTTGAGGAAGTAACAAGCAACATGGATAAAGGGGAACCAGTGGACGTGCTGTACTTGAATTTCCAGAAGGCATTTGATAAGGTGCACAAGATAACATTACATGGTGTAGGGATTAGCATGGATAAAGGATTGTTTAGCTAACAGGAAACAGAGAGTAGGGATAAATAGGTCTTTTGCAGGTTGGCAAGCTGTAACAAGTGGAGTGCTGCAGGGATCAGTGCTGGGGCCTCAAATACTTATAATCTACATCAATGATTTAGATGAAGGGACCAAATGTATGGTATCTAAATTTGCCAATGACACCAAGATAGGTAGGAAATTTAGTTGTCAAGAGGAGATAGAGAATCTGCAATGAGATATAGACAGGTTAAGCGAGTTCACTTGACCCATCCCTGGGATAAGGAGCTTATCTTATGAAGCAAGGTTGAACATGTAGGGCCTGTATCCATTGGAGTTTAGAAGAATTAAAGATGATCTTATTGAAATGTATAAGATCCTGAGGGGATTTGACAGGTTAGATTCCAGGAGGACATTTCCACTTGTGCGAGAGACTAGAATCAGGGGACGCAGTTTAAGAATAGGAGGTCTACCGTTTAAGATGGATGAGGAGGAATTTTTTCTCTGAGGGTCGTTAGTCTGTGGAATTCTCTTCCCCAGAAAACAGTGGAGATTGGGTCACTGCATTTATTCAAGGCAGAGTTAGACAGATTTTTGATAGACAAGGCAGTCAAGGGTTATGGGGGACAGATGGCAAAGTGGAGATGAGATCACAACCAGATCGGCCATGATCTTACTGAATGGCAGAGGAGGCTCGAAGAGCTAAATGGCCTACTCCTGCTTCTAGCTCCTATGTACCTATGAAAGAAATGTGATTTGGGTTGAACAAGAATCCCCTAGGCTGAAAATATCGCTGGTACAGAGCACCATAGATGTCACATAGTTGTGTTCCTCGAGATGTTTTTCCCAGCAGCGAACTTGTGCAGGAGATCCTGATGAAAGTTAGGCCTTTTGAATAGGTTCTTCAGCTGCTCTTCTAATGGGACCTCAATAAAGAATGGCAGCTGTTCACCATTTCCACACAGCTCCCTACAGCTGGCATTTGTACACTGATTAATATCATTACTGTCACCTATATACATACCACAACAATCACAAAACCTGTGAAACTTGAGGAGATTTTAGTCCAGTGAAGTGGGTTTCCTAATAATTACAGAGATGTGTTCCAAGAGTTCAAGAATGGACAGTGTAATTCAAAGCGGTGTGGCAAATCAGCCAGACATTGTCCAGAAAGTCCATGCCTGAGTGTGAAGGTTAATGTCAGCAATGCACTCTCCAACCCTGTAATGGGGGCAACTGCATAGAGAAGTGAGTCATCTTCATCAACTGTGCCATTAGTAAAACTCTCAACTGCCGGATCCGGTTCTTCCTCTAGCAAAGGAAAGTTGTCTCGCATCCCACTAGCTTCTTATTCAGTCTTGACTACTGTAAAAGAATTGGCCAAAGAGTAAGCACATGAACACATGTACATGTTAGGAAGCAATGTGCTGGTCAACAGCAGCCATGTATCTGCCAGAACAAATATTCAAGTACTCCAATGTTCATTGCAAAATGGAATCTTGTGCAGCAGAATTTCACTTAGTAGCTTCCCAACTCAAAAAAACACCGGGTTTCCAGAATATAGCAGTCTCGGTGGTATCAATAATGAATCCCAAACCTAGAATGGGGTCATTTCAATATCACAGAATGGCAGTGACACAGTCAATGCATGGCAACAGTGTCACATTTTTCCCAGAAAGATAGAGAATACTGAGCATGTTTTTCAGTGTCATTCATTCCAAAGTGTTTAAGTGAGTTGCAAGAGCCAGACCCTTTTAGTATATGTACTAGTAGCTGCCCCTTATTTGCCACTACAACTATATGTTCAAGACAAGGTGTTTTGGCTCAGCAGCAGTTATTGACAGTGTTTCAAGGCTGAACCCTCACCATCGTCAAAAACAAGCTTTTCAGCATTCATCTCTTCCCTTGGATCACACACAGTGTCCCAACTGTTTCCTTGGTGGTTCATTGAGGCGAGAAATCCAACTGCGTCTTCACAAGGGAATCCATCAGTCCGCAAGTAAAGGGCATTGTGATCCATTCATGACATCACAGTATCTTTCCAGTGCAGAAGGAGGCCATTCAGTGTATCAAGTCTGTACTGGCTCTCTGGAAAAGCATTCCACCTAGTCCCACTCCCCTGCCTTATCCCTGTAACCATGCACATTCTGTCCCTTTTCACAGAATCACAGAATTTTAACGACACAGAAGGAGACCATTCAGCCCATCGTGTCTACACCGGTCTTCAAATGAGCATTATGACTAGTGCCATTGCCCTGTCTTTTCCCTGAACCCCTGCACAATGTTTCTATTCAAATAATCATCCAAATGAAATGTTGAGATGACGCACAATGACGTCAGGATGCATGCCTGACATCATCGCACGACATTTTACACTTTGGCGCATCGGGCCTGCCCCCGCCCGCCGATAGCAATATTCTGTCCATGAGATGGCTGTACAGAGTAGAGAGGGAGAAGCAGTTCCTGCTCGTAAAAGGATCAAGAGCGAGAGGGCACAGATGCTGTCTTGAATGCCTCGATCGAACCTGCCTCCACCACACTTCCAGGCACTGCGTTCCAGACCCGAACCACTCACCTCACATTTGCTTCTTTTGCAAATCACTTTAAATCTGTGCCCTCTCGCTCTTGATCCTTTTACGAGCAGGAACTGCTTCTCCCTATCTACTCTGTACAGCCATCTCATGGACAGAATATTGCTATCGGCGGGCGGGGGCAGGCCTGATGCGCCAACGTGTAAAATGTCGTACGATGATGTCAGGCATGCATCCTGACGTCACTGTGCGTCATCTCAACATTTCATTTGGCGGGCGTGCGCCTATTAAGGCCATTAAAAAAGCAATTAAAATTGTTATCAATGATGCCCGTCCAACCTTAAGGTTGGTGGGCAGGCGAGGAGCCCAAGCGGCCTTCACATTTTTCAGAAAACCTCATCCATGGGCGGGATGAAGTTTCCTGAAGCTTGTACAAAATAAATAAATACATTTTCTTGACTTCACAAACATGTCCCAGCTCATGTGACACTGTCACATGAAGGGACATGTTTAAATAATTTTTTACTTTATTATTTAAAAATTATTATCTACATAATCTCCCTGAGGCAGCTCCGTGCATCAGGGAGATTGCTGCATTCTTTCACGCGCATGTCTGAACTGTCCCTCCTACCCCTGCCCGCACAGTTAGCGCTGAGCGCTACCGGTTACATATTACACTGGACGGCCTTAATTGGCCCACCCGCGTAAAATGGCAGCAGGCAGCTGATTGTGGGCGGCAATCAGCTCCACGCCCAGCCCCACCCGCTCCTGCCCAGCCCGCCTGACATAGGTAAGATTCTACCCCATGATTTTGAATATCTCTATCAAATCTCCTCTTAGCCTTCTCTCCAAGGAGAACAGTTCCAGCATCTCCAAGTTATCTTCATAACTGAAGTTTCTCATCCCTGGAATCATTCTTGTAAACCTCTTCTGCACCCTCTCCAATGTGTTCACATCCTTCTTATACTGTGGCGCCCAAAACTATACACAATATTCTAGCTGAGGTCTAATAAGTGTCTTATATAAAGTCAGCATAATTCCTTGCTCTTGAACTCTTTCCCATATTAATAAAGCGCAGGAAACTACATGCTTTATTAACTTCTTTCTCCACCTGTCCTTCCACCTTCAATAATCTATGCACATATACACCCAGGTCCCTCTGCTCCTGCACCCACTTCAGAATTTTACCCTTTATTTTCTATTGCCTGTCCATGTTCCTCATTCCAAAATGCATCACCTCGCACTTCTCTGCATTGAATTTCATCTGCCACCTATCTCTCCACTGCACCAACTTGTCTACGTCCTTTTGAAGTTCTACGCTGTCCTCCTCGCAGTTTACAACACTCCCAAGTTTCGAATCATCAGCAACCTTTGAAATTGTCCCCTACACACCAAGCTCTATATCATTATTATATGTCAGGAAAAGCAAGGGTCCCAATACTGACCCCCGGGGAACTCCGCTACAAACCTTCCTCCAGCCTGAAAAATGTCCATTGACCATCACTCTCTACTTCCTATTTTTCAGCCAATTTTGTATCCATGTTGCTCCTGTCCCTTTTATTCCATGAGCAATAACTTTTCTCTCGTCTGTTGTGTGGCACTGTATCAAATGCCTTTTGAAAGTCCATGTACAACACATCAACAGCATTACCCTCATCGACCTTTTCTGTTACCTCTTCAAAAAATTCCTGCAAGTTAGTCAAACACGATTTCCCCTTTAGAAATCCATGCTGGCTCTTCCTTATCAACCCATATTTTTCCATGTGACTACTAATTCTATCCCGAATAATTATTTCTAGATTCTTGCCCACCACTGAAGTTAAACTGACTGATCTGTAATTGCTGGGCTTATCTTTACAACCTTTTTTGAACAGGGTATAACGTTTGCAATTCTCCAGTCCTCTGGCACCTCCGCTGAGTCTGGGGAAGACCAAAAGATTATGGCCAGTACCCCTGCAATTTTTATTCTTACTCCCGTCAATATCCTTAGATGCATCTCATCTGGTCCCAGTGCCTTGTCAACTTTAAGTACCGACAGTCTATTTAACACTTCCTCCTTATCAATTTTGAACCCTTCTAGTGACAGAGTTTCCTCATCTGTCACCATGGCCTGGGTAGCATCTACTTCCTTGGTAAAGACGGATGCAAAGTATTCATTTAATATCTCAGCCATGGCCCCTTCATCCATGTGTAAATTCCCTTTTAGGTCCCTAATCAGCCCTACTCCTCCTTTTACCACCCTTTCACTACTTATATGTCTATAGAAGACTTTGGGATTCCCCTTTATGTTAGCTGCCAGTCTTTTCTCATAATCTCTCTTTGCTTCTCTAACATGCTCTTTTACGTCCCCTCTGAACCTTCTGTATTCCTCTTGGTTCTCAATTGTATTTTTTACCCGACACTGTTATAAGCACATTTTTTCTTTTTTATCTTAATTTATATCTCCTTTTTCATCCAGGGAGCTCTGGTTTTGTTTGCCCTACCTTTCCCTTTCGATGGAATATACCTTGACTGTGCCCGAACCAATTCTTTTTCAGAAGTAGCCAATTGTTCAGCTACAGCTTTTCCCACCAATCTTTCTTTCCAGTCTATCTGGCCCAGCTCTGTTCTTATCCCATCGAAATTGGCTGTCATCCAGTTAATTATTCTTACTCTGGATTGTCTATCATCCTTTTCTATCATCATCCTAAAACATACAATACAATGATCGCTGTTTCCTAAATGTTCCCCCACTGACACTTGATCTACTTGGTCCACCTCATTTCCAAGAACCAGGTCCAACAGTGTGTATTTTCTTGTCAGATTTGGCATATACTGCTGTAGAAAACTTTCCTGACCACCATTTAGGAACTTTTGCCCCTCTCCACTCTTTACACCACCACTGTCCCAGTCTACATTTGGGTAATTAAAGTCACCCATTATAACTGCTCTATAATGCTTGCATGTCTCTGCAATTTCCCTGCAGATTTGTTCCTCTATGTCCTTCTCACTAGTTGGCAGTCTATAGGCTACACCGAACAATGTAATTGCATCCTTTCTGTTCCTTCGCCCTAGCCAAATTGATTCTGTCCTTGAAACCTCTGGGGCGTCCTTTCTCCTGCACCGCAATGCTCTCCTTAACCAATACCGCCACCCCTCCTCCTTTCCTTCCTTTCCTATCTTTTCTGAACACCTTGTACCTGGGAATATTTAACACCCAGTTCCTTGAGTCAGGTCTCCATTGTAGCCACAACATCATATTTCCACATGGCAGTCTGCGCCTGTAACTCCCCAATCTTATTTATTATACTCCATACATTCACATACATGCATAGTAACCCTGATATAGATTTTGTTACTTTCTCCCTGACCCCATCTTCACCTATTAACTTACTAATCTCTATACTAGTGCTATCTGTCCCTCCCAGTACTTTGTGCATCCTGCTATTTCACTCTAATATTTTCTCTTGGTTCCCACATCCCTGCCGAGTTAGCTTAAAGCCCTTCCAACAACACCAGCAAAACACCCCAGGAGGAACTCAGCCCCAGTTCTATTCAGGCGCAATCTGGCTTGTACAGGTGCCATCTCCCCCGGAGCCAGTCCCAGTGTCCCAGGAATCTAAAGCCCTCCCTTCTGCACCATCTTTCCAGCCACACATTCATCTGCCTTATCCTCCTATTTCTGTATGCACTGGCATGTGGAACTGGGAGTAATCTGGAGATTACTACGTTTGAGGTCCAGCTTGCTAATTTTCTACCTAGCTCCCTAAATTCTGATTGCAGGGCCACATTCCCACTTCCTACCTAAGTCATTGGTACCAATGTGGGCCACAACCTCCGTCTGTTCATCCTCCCCCAAAAGAATGTCCTGCAGCCGCTCTGTGATATCCTTGACCCTGGCACCAGGGAGGCAACATACCACCTTGGAGTCATGTCTCCGGCCACAGAAACACCTGTCTGTTCCCCTAGCTATGGAATCTCCTATCACCATAGCACTTCCACTCTTCCTCATCCCCTCCTGTGCAGCTGAGCCATTTGTGGTGCCACGGACTTGGCTCTTGCTAAGGAATCATCTCGCTTACCAGTATCCAAAATGGAAACTACTAATGCACCAGAGTGACTTCAGCAGCCGCTCAAGTTCCCCAACCCGGAGCTCAAGATTCTGCAGCTGGTGACACTTCCTGCAGATGTAGTCATCGAGGGCACTTTGTGCCTACACGACTTCTCACATCCTGCAGAATGCACATTCCACATGGCCGAGCTGCACTGACAATACCTGAAACTTTATATGAAGTGTTTACTCACCTGTCACTCACCAATTGTCTCCTCCTCTCCCCCTCGTGCTCTTTATGAAGTCTCACCACTCTCTCCCTCTTATGTTCTGTAAAAGGAATGCACACAATGATATGATTGTGTCTTATTTGAGCATCTTAACTTGCCCATTATGGTCACCAGGCAGACTGGCAGAGCACAGCAAGTGGGATAGGAGGGAAAAGGAATCACGGGATCTAGGGAGGGGTGGGCTGTAAGATCAGAAGCCTACTGAAGACACCGCCCTAACCCCTCCTTAGTTTTTAACCTCGGTCAGCTGGTGCTGCCCAGACTGACTGACTGTGTAATTTAAAGGGACCCTTGCCACAAGACCGATACTATCAAGAGGTTCCCCTCCATCAAAAGCCGGTGGTACCCACCTACCCTTTACCCTTCCCTTTGCCTTCCCTCCTGTCTCTATCTCAGTTTCTCTCTCACCTGCTCCCTCTTAAACCAACCATCTGTACTGATTGGGGGAGACCATTCATTCCACTTATTTACCTCCCCCAAGATCAATTTTTTCTTAGTACCACCAAAATGTAGCGAAAGCCTAAAGGTGGTAACAACAGTCACATCGTCACTGGCGGCAGGACCTAGTAAGACCTATGCATGAGCAGCTGCCTCTCCAGCTCCTGTGGCCCCGCCCCCTTTCAAACTCTTGACTGGGATGACCATAGAGGTGTGCATCAAAGCTATGGTTGGGGTTATTGGCTCCTCAGCCATAGTCGCAGTCTCACAGACATATGGGAAGGTGGTGTTCTTCCTGAGGTCTGAGTGGGCGGCTGACGACATATCCCTTGTCTTGGATCTGGAAGGCATCAGGGCCATTGCCCGAGACTACTACGCTGCCCTGTTCTGTCTGGATCCATCCAGCGAGGATGCTCGCAGAGTTTTGTGGGAGGACCTGCTGCAGGTCAGCCCAGAGGGCGTTGGAAAGCTTGACTCCCCAATAAGTCTGGAGGAGCTGACCGGCGCCCTTGACAGCCTCTCCAGGGGCAAGTCCCCGGGGCTGGACGGGCTGACCGTGGAGTTCCTCAGGACGTTCTGGGATGTCCTGGGGAACAACTATGCAGGGGTCCTGGGCGAAGAGTATCGCGACGGGAGAGATGCCACTCTCATGGCGCAGGGCCATCATTGGGAACCTGGGTTCACTATGTCTTGTTTTCCTCCTCGAGCTTACAGGTGCTTACTTTCTGGAATAGGCTCCCTGTTGCCTGTAACCACAAACTTGCATTTGAGCAGCATCCACAGAAAGGCACATTGCAGCACGTACCTTCAGACAATGTTACCTGGGAAGTTTCCAATTTACTGCTGAAATCACTGGAGATCTCGAACTCCAGGGTTGTGAAGGTGGTGAGGAACTGCTCAGTTGTGTCTTTTGAAGTAGCCAGCATAGATACTGGCAGCTCAGAGGCTGCACAAAGATCACACAGGAAACATGAGATGAGGGGCACGCAAGGCTTTTCATCAAAATGGAAGGGAGATGAAGTATACCATAACGCAGGAAAATGTAGCTCCTGGCTTGGAGTATAGGCAAGTGAAGCTGATAATGGCAGATGGTTGGGGGGTGGGCAACAGCAACCCTTATCAAAAGATAAATGTTTCAACGATATTTTACAAAAGTTAAATTTAAATACTTAACATGGCTCCAATCATCAAAAACACAACAGCGTAGACAATAGTAACAAGGATTTAGTGGACGCCAGAGGTTCAGAAGACAGTACAGGGTAGATTGAGTTCAGTTTAGATCATGGGAGCAAAATGTCTTCCCAGCCATTATTTCTCTCTCTCCTGAAAGAAATAATGAAATCCTTTAGCAATAAAGAACATCATTCTTGCTCACTCACCTTCCAAAAAATAGTATCTTAAAAAAAAAGGTGAACTTCCTCTGGAACCTGGTTAATCAGACAAGAAGCCTGAATTCAGGGTCTCTGTTTTCTGGTCTCAGTGCAGTTCATGCACATACGCAATGATGACATCGGCTCTGAAGCTGAACTGCACAACTTTAAAATTTGTGCATGTGCGATCGTTGTGATGTCACCATGTGCGCAGTGACATCAAGCGTACATACACCATTGACTGTTGGGGGGGACTACCTGCCTATTTTCAAACTGTGCATGCGTAGTTTTGGTGGCATCACAGTGCATGAATGTTGTGACATCACCATAAACGTGTGCAGATACGCTCCGGCTATCCATGTTATGCACATGCACTGCTTTAGACGCATTGCATGTTCACATGCAGTGACATCAGATCCATGCACACAGTCCGTCCAATGATTTCTGGACTTCTGCACGTTCACGTCCTGGTGACATCACTGTGTATGCACGTGGTGACATCATTGACATGTGCAGAGGGATACTGGCAGGCTGGACACAATGAAATGACCTCATTTGATTCTGTGCATGTGCAGACAGCTATTGGCAGCCACCTTGTGTTGGCTGCAGACAGTGTTTTTCTAAATGGCTTCCTGTTTTCCAAACACTGGTTTAGTCATTCATGCTAAAAAATACTCTTGTGTGGACATATCGTCATTGTTTCAATTTGAAAAAGCTGTTCATATTGTACTCTTGTTTGCTATTTGTGTGGTGACTTCTTAATTTTCTTGGAAGTAAATTGTTTATCTTGTTTTCTCAGTGTCCACATTGCTTCGGAGATGCTAAAATAACAGGCATATATATCGCAATATATATAACAGGCATATATATCACAATATATATAAAAAGCATATATATCACAATATATATATTGAAGCTTCATTCCACATCAATTTCATGTTTTCAGTCTGTGGCCTCCTTAACTCACAAAGTCATATCCCTTGTAAGCGTACTTGTATCAGTGTTTCAGGCTTTTTACAGATAAATTTCAATGTTAATGAGTGTCATATTTGAGAATAATGCGTGGGTTGTAAGGTATTATACGCAGCAATAATTGAGTCTGTACTTTCCAACTTTAACTCCCATTTGCATGGTGTCTCCTGTATTGGGGCAGTCTCTTCAGTTTCGATTGTAAATTCTTCTGGATCTTTTAAACTAGATTGACAATCACAAATACACAATGAAATTGGTTTGAAAGCTCTGCATGGGCCAGGTACCATGTACACTTTAACAATCTCGAAGAGTCAGCCTTGTTGCTTGAGGGAATTCTTTCAACAGTGTTTAGACTGAGCGCCCAGCCAGGGAAACTCTGCTTTTTGAATTGTGCTGGGCATTAACAAGAACATCGACATTTCATCCAGCAAGTTCTCCAAATATTGAGGCTCTGAGCTGTTTGTTTCCTCACTGTGAGAATATGATCAGCACCAACTTTTTTACTGGCTGCTACCTGGCAGTGAAATTACTGCAAAAAACTCCATTTGCACGTGTGCGTGCGACCACATTATCTAGATCAATGAATATCCAACACAAGATGGCCACCCCAGGAGGGAATGGGAAGCTGGTCACAAAAGGATGATAAACAAGGAATGGTCAAAATCCTATTTGGCACATATTTTGTCTTTATTTACTGAGCTTGTAAGTGTGTGCATGTGGAAATCTACTCTTGGGGCAGGATTTTACTGTTGGCGAATGGGGGCGGGGCCCACTCGCCGACACGTAAAATGATGCACGGTGACATCGAGGGGAACTCCCGATGTCACCGCGCCCCATTTAAATTTTCAGGAAGGCGGGGGTGCAGCAAAAGAGTTGTGTGCCTGCCGACCTGTCAATGGCCAATTGAGGCCATTGACAGATCAATTAAAGTAATTAGTGGACCTGCCCGTCCAACCTTAAGGTTGGCGGGCAGGCCAGGAGCCCTGGTGGGAAGTAGAAAAAACACGAAGTCTCATCCACGGGCGGGATGAGGTTTCATGTAAGGTTTTAAAAATTTTAATAAAGTTTTTTTGGAAATTATGGACATGTCCCAACTCATGTGACATTGTCACATGAGGGGACATGTAAGGGATTTTTTTTTAAAAATATTTTTGAAAGTAGAGGCGATCGCCCTGAGGCAGCACTTAGCCTCGGGGAGATGAGTGCGCTCTTTTGTGCGCATGTGTGAAAGAGCACACTCTCGATTTGAAGCATTCCCCCCAACCCGCACAGGGAGTGCATAGCGCTTCCCTGCGGATGTCACGCTAGGCAGGCCTTAGTTGGCCCGCCCACGTAAAATGGTGCTGCGCCTCCGATTAGGGATGCCGATCGGAAATGTGCCCGCATGTGCCCGCCCATCAACTTCCCCCTCAACGGGGGGAAAATTCAGCTCATAAAGTTCAAATACTTAGAAAAATACAATTGTTTTCCTGACTATTGTTGAAACATGAAGACACTCTTTTAGTTTCAGATTCAAAACGGACAGCCGTTTTTTTATGTTATTCATTCGTGGGATTTAGGCATTGCTGGCTAGGCTGGCATTTATTTCCCATCCCTAATTGCTCTTGAGAAGGCGGTTGTGAGCTGCCTTCTTGAACTGCTGCAGTCCATGTGTTGTAGATACATCCATAGTGCTGTTAGGGAGGGAGTTCCAGGACTTTGACCCAGCAACAGTGAAGGAGCAGTGATATATTTCCAAGTCAGGATGGTGAGTGACTTGGAGGGGAACTTCCAGCTGGTGATGTTCCCACGCTTTTGCTGCCCTTATCCTACTAGATGGTAGCGGTCATGCATTTGGAAGGTGCTGTCTAAGGAGACTTGATGAGTTCCTGCAGTGCATCTTGTAAATGGTATACACTGCTGCTGCTGTGCGTTGGTGGTGGAGGGAGTGAATGTTTGTGGATGTGGTGCCAATCAAGCGGGCTGCTTTGCCTTGGATGGTGTCAAGCTTCTTGAGTGTTGTTGGAGATGCACTCATCCAGGCCAATGGGGAGTATTCCATTACATTCCTGACTTGTGCCTTGTAGATGGTGGACAGGCTTTGGGGAGTCAGGAGGTGAGTTACACATTTCAGAATTCTTAGCCTCTGGCCTGCTCTTGTAGCCACAGTATTTATATGGCTGGTCCAGTTCAGTTTCTGGTCAGTGGTAACCCCCAGGATGTTGACAGTGGGGGATTCAGCGATGATAATGCCATTGAATGTCAAAGGGTGATGGTAAGATTCTCTTTTGTTTGGGATGGTCATTGCCTGGCACTTGTGTGGCGTAAATGTTACTTGGCACTTGTCAGCCCAAGCCTGGATATTGTCCAGATTTTGTTGCATTTGGATATGGACTGGTTCAGTATCTGAGGAGTCGTGAATGGTGCTGAACATTGTGCAGTCATCAGCGAACATCCCCACTTCTGATCTTACGATGGAAGGAAGGTCATTGATGAAGCAGCTGAGGATGGTTGGACCGAGGACACTACCCTGAGGAACTCCTGCAGTGATGTCCTGGAGCAGAGATGAATGACCTCCAACACCCACAACCATCTTCCTTTTGCTAGGTATGACTCCAACCAGTGGAGAGCTTTCCCCCGATTCTCATTGACTCCAGTTTTGCTAGGGTTCCTTAATGCCCACACTCGGTTAAATGCGGCCTTGATATCAAAGGCAGTCATTCTCACCTCGGAAGTTCAGCTCTTATGTCCATGATTGAACCAAAGCTGTAATAAAGTCAGAAGCTGAGTGACCCTGGTCAAACCCAAACTGAACGTCAGTGAGCAGTTATTGCTAAGCAAGTGCCACTTTATAGCCCTGTTGATGACCCCTTCCATCACTTTACTGATGATCGAGAGTAGACTGATGGATGGCAATTGGCCAGGTTGGATTTTTCCTACTTTCTGTGTACAGGATATACCTAGGCAATTTTCCACATTGCCAGGTAGATGCCAGTGTTGTAGCTGTACTGGAACAGCTTGGCTAGGGGTGCGGCAAGTTCTGGAGCACACGTCTTCAGTACAATTACCAGAATGCTGTCAGAGCCCATAGCCCTTGCAGTATCCAGTGCCTTCAGCCATTTCTTGATATCATATGGGGTGAATTGAATTGGCTGAAGACTGGCATCTGTGATGCTGGGTACCTATGGAGGAGGCTGAGGTGGATCATCCACTCAGCACTTCTGGCTGAAGATTGTTGCAAATACTTCAGCCTTATCTTTTGCACTGATTTGCTGAGCTCCTCCATCATTGAGGATGGGGATATTTGTGGAGTCTCTTCCTCCAGTGAGTTGTTTAATTGTCCATCGCATTCATGACTGGGTGTGGCAGGACTGCAGGGCTTAGAACAGATCTGTTGGTTGTGGAATTGCTTAGCTCCATCTATCACTTTCTGCTTATGCTGTTTGACGCATGAGTAGTCCTGTGTTGTAGCTTTACCAGGTTGACACCTCATTTTCAGATATGCCTGGTGCTGCACATGCATGCACTCCTGCACTCATCTTTGAACCATCGTTGATCCTCTGGCTTGATGGTAATGGTAGAGTGGGGGATATGCCAGACCATGAGGTTACAGATTGTGGTTGAGTACAATTCTACTGCTGCTGATGGCCCACAGCGCCTCCATGATTGCACAGTCCTGAGTTGCTCATGGACAGATGCATCTGTGCCAGGCAGGTTGGTGAGGATGGGGTCAAGTATGTTTTTCCCTCTTGTTGGTTCCCTCACCACCTGCCACAGACCCAGCCTAGCAGCTATGTCCTTTAGCACTGGGACAGCTTGGTCAGTAGTGGTGCTACTGAGCCACTCTTGGTGAAGTCCCCCACCCAAAGTACATTCTGCACCTTTACCACCCTCAGTGCTTCCTCCAAGTGATGTTCAACATGGAGGAGCACTGATTCATCAGCTGAGGGGGTGGAGTGTGTGGTAATCAGCAGGAGGTTGCCTTGCCCATGTTTGACCTGATGCCATGAGACTTCATGGGGTTTGGAGCTGATGTTGAAGACTCCCAGGACAACTCCAGACTATATGTCACTGTGCTGCCTGCCACCTCTCCTGGGCCTGTCCTGCCAGTGGGACAGGGCATACCCAGGGATGGTGATGGTGGTGTCTGGGACATAGGCTGTAAGGTATGATTCCGTGAGTATGACTATGTTGGGCTGTTGCTTGAGACAGATCTCCCAATTTTGACACAAATCCCCACATGTTTGCAGGGTCGACAGGGCTGGCCTGTGTTCTAGACTTTGATAAGCTTCAATGATTTCAGCAATTTCAGTCCATTTTGGATTGCAGTAAACGTAATAAATGGATCCGGCATCCCAAATTTTCTTACTTGCCATAGCATGTTGATAATTGTGCGGCCTTGGTCTCTGACTGTCTTGAAAGGTCAATGGTTAAATAAACATTGAGAGGCTTAGTATTGTGTTGGGCTGCTCTGTTAGGCAGATAATGTAACAGGCCTTGATAACGCTTGACATGTAAAATTTAATTTTTTTTAATATAACTAGGCCATTTGCTGGGAGCTGGCACACAGATGCCCACTCTAGCAGAGGGGCCGAGGATGATGAGGGTGCTGTGAGTGGTGTGGGACCCTTATCCTCCTCTAGCACTTCCTCAGTCCTTGCTAGGTTTTCCCTTTGACATGAGGGAATCTGAGCTCGCATGGCCTCAAGGAACTCTGACAGATGGCCAAATGTCTGCTCCTGGTTCTCTAGGTACTAAACCCCAAATTGTAAATCCTGAAGTTCTTCCTCACTGCCCAGCAGAGCATCACTGTAACTGACCACCATCCCTCCCCCCCCCGCCACCCCAAAGGGCACTGTTCCCAGATGCCCCTGCTTCAGACAGCACGTGTGCTGTGCTCCTCACCCAGTGCCACCATTTCTAACTGCACAGATGAAGCCACGGATGTTAGTTTAACTTTCCTGTAGAATCTCTGAAGATCTATTTGGCTCTGTTCTGCCAGTTGGTTTGCTACTGGTACAAGTATGAGGCCCATGTTTAGTACCTTCTCTTGGGCCAGGTTAAAATGTTTTGGCAATGTTGACAACGTTTTTGTTTAGATTTAGTGGTCCTTCTTGGCTTTAGATCTCTCTCAGTTTAAATGTATCATTTGAGTTGGTGCTCATTCAATGGGCTGTGTCTTCTGTCCAGTTGCCTGGGCCTATCCTGAAGTGTTTGTCTGCTATTGTTGGGTTGTGTTAGGGTCCTGATGTATTATTTAGGTTTTTAATTGTGTTCTTTTCCTCCCATGGGAGGTTTTGGCTAAAATGTATTTTCCACGGTCCAGATTTGTGAGTTTGGGAACCTGTGTCTATTTCCTTTCATTAAGCTGTGTAATTGTTTTGTTGCTGTTATTGCTGTTTGTGTTCTGTTTGTTGATACCCAACAGTGTTTTGGTCTCTGGGTGGGATTGTAATTTTTATCGGACTGTGGTGTTGTGTATGAATGTTTTCCCCCAAAGCAGTCAATCTATTTAAACTGCAGCTGTGCGCACACCTCTCGGGTGCTTCCAGCCCAGGACTGCTGCACAGAAGACATGGCTTCAAAAGGCAAGATGTCTGCAGCCCACCCCCACGCCCCAAATTCAGTGACACATCCCTGGGACAACTTCTGGACACCAGTGGAGCCCGCAAGATGTCCTCTACCCCTGCTCTGGCCACAGGAGACCCTTCAGTATCACCACTCTGGCTTGGGAGGTGGTGGCAGTGGTGGTCAGTGCCATTGTTGCACAGAAGATGTTCATCATCCAGTGCGGAAAGAGAATGAATTATCTCATCTGTGTCGCCAGAGTAAGGCAACCATCTCATTGCTTTAAACTCACCCACTCACAAACCCATCACACATTCACTAGAATCTCACTCACTGCCAGCTCAAGGGACATCACCACTCACTCTCTCACACACACCCTCACATCTCCATCTGGCCTCATCTCCTCCAGAGACTGCCTCCTAAGCCCTCACCATCTTGAGGCCACTTGCTCAGAACAACAAGTGCCCCCCCACACATCCTGGGATACCCTCCTTCCCCAGTACAACCCTCGTCCTGCAGCCTCTTCCCTTGCCTGAGGCCACTTCTCCCCCTTCCCCAAGCAAGCTCTAGCCCTGTTTGGGGAAGGGGGAGAAGTGGCCTCAGGCAAGTAGAGACCAGCCCATGAGCCCCCCTAATAGTGATGTGGTGCTGCCTGTGAAGCCTGGTGCCGATGACTGCGAGTGCTGCCCGAAGCAATGGAGGCAAATAAACTTTGAAGACCCAAGTGATGTGCAGCTCACCAGGTGCACGTCGCTTATGCTCAGTTGTGAAACATGTTGGCGTGCAATCACACCAACACACCCGGATGATCAGCATGAGGGGGATGATTCCGGCGAGCAGGGTTTATAATTAGATGCAAATGCTGGAAATGCAGCCTGCCGTTGATGGGGGGGGGGTGCAAACAATTGCAAACTGGCTTCATGATGGCATGAAACCGATTTTTGGCCTTGCCACCATATTGTCCGCTCATACCCGCCATGACGCCTGCCACCAACGGGATGGAAACTTCTGCCCATTGATTTGATAAGGCTTGTTGACCAGGTTCTGCCCTCCTGACTGGATCTGGGATGTTTAATTACCTTGTTCGTGTATGTGTTGTCTTGTTTTGATGTGAGATCTCAAGTCCTGGTGGGTGGTGTGGCTCGTTTCTCCCATGTGGCCTCCCTGTTTCTCCCTCCCTGGGCTTTCTGGGCCTGTTGGTTTCAGCTGCTGTGGGGGTTGTGAATTGGGGTGAGTCTCTTTTGCCTCTCTCTGGTTGCTGTGAGTTTGGGGGCTCTATGGCGTGTGACCCGTGTTGGAACCACACTGAGCCTGTTGAAACCAAGGGGTGGTGGGATGGAAGTGTCGATGATGGTGTTTTGCCCCTTGGGTATGTGTAGTTTCTAGGCGGTTGTTGTAGTGCTCAGTGTTGGTCTCCCCTCTGTTGATAGCTGTGGTAGTTCCCTATGTTCTGATTGCCTCGTTTGGGGGTTTGCGAAGGGGTCGTGGGTGGTTTTGAGTGTGGGGGGAGGGATTTTCCATAGTCTGGGTTCCCTTGTGGGCCCCAGTTTGGTGCTAAGTGTTGTCAACCCCCACGAGTTGTTGTGTCCTGTTAGTGGGTCTGCTCCTGTGTTGTGGCACATTTGTTTGTGACCAGGTTGGGATCCTGACTAGGGGGTGGGTTTGTTGTGTTCAGTCTGGTGTGTCATTATTAGTACTTCTCCCAGGTTTTCTCCTTTTTGTTCTTGAGAGAGAAAGTATTTTGCGTTGTGGCCTGGGTTTGTGGGTTGTGTTGGTTTCCTGGTCTGACTGTGTCCTTTTTCCCATAATCAGGGGGTGCCCTTTGGTCCTGTATTGTGTTGGTGGTTTTCCCAGCTGTCCATGTGGGTTCTGTTAAAGTCACTGTCCACACATTGAGGAAGGGATGAAAATGGAGCCAGTCTTTTCCTTAGTCTAGGTTTATTTCCATGGCTCCAGAGTAAAGGCGTAGATTCCTCTTGCTCCCTCCTAACACCCTGTGTGAACTGGTTTTTATACAAGAAAAAGAAATGCATTTTATTTTCAAAAACAAAATAAACTGAAGACATTGAAATACATCTCACATTTTTAAGACTAACATCCTGCATTGTCCCTCTTCTAATGCCCCAATCATTTTTCACTAGTAGGCTTCCTTTTGATGAAAGAATCTGGTGGCTTGTGTCAACCAAATAGAGCTGAGAGATTTCCTTTTTCTCCACCATTTGTTTTAGACTTGCAATATCAATTTGTGACCATTTTTCACTCCCGCTCTCTGTGGAGCGTACGTTATCCCAAAGAGATCGATTGTCAATATAACAAACACTGTTGGGACATTTCCTTTGTCACTTCGCCTAATGCTTTAGATAAAAAAAATGCCACATTAACCATCTCTACTAGTGTGAGAGTTTCTGCAGCCAAAGTGCTTTTTACTACTTGCTTTATTTTCTTGGCTTCTCAAACCAGGGGACAACAATTACGATTTTCACCCACAAGAAATATTATAAAACCCACTGCACTTGGAAAACCCATCAACAAGGTTTAAGTGTGAGGTGTCACTGAACGCAATCAATTTTATATTCTTAGGGTAGCCCAAAGATGTAAACTTGAGTACACATTTCTCCATCTTTAATGTTTTTAATGTTTTGTTTGCCTATAAGATATCCTGGACCTTGGGATGTTTCATTATAGTACTCAGTTCAAGAACAGCCTTGTCTGAGTGCCCAGCCAGTTTAATTGTTCAATCAGACTTCGTAGCTGCTCTGTCTCATCCTTGGAAGCATCTGCATCTTTTTTTGAGGACCCAGCCCAAATGATTGTGATAGGGCTAACACACCCTTAAGTACAATTGGTATAAAGTAACCTCAGACCCATACTGTTTTATTTCTATTGCAATATATTTAAAGGCCCCTTACCTGACTTCCAATCTTAGTCTGTTCTTATCCTGTCAATAACATCGTCTTGAAACTAGTGCCACCCCATAGGAAGTTGTCAACATGCATCATAAAAACACCCGCAAGTTTCCCCCCATGGTACCATTAAAACATGGCAGGATCTGCCTTCAATTGGAGACAACCCAACTTTAACATAACCAATCGAACTGAAAAGTCCCATACTCTGGAAGTTTGGTTCCTAAACTTTAAGATACCTTGAACTCCTTTCATGAAAATGCCACATCTCGCAAAACCCCCTCCTAAAAATAAAAATATCCCAGGGATTTTCTCCCTTACCTGAGTATAAATTAGAAAAGCAGTGATCTTGGAAATATAAATGTTTTTTTCCTAATATTGTGCAGTGAAGTGACATTAATAATTACATTTCCAAGATTTCACTTTCGTAACTTGTATCACTTTGATTAAGCCTAAACTTGCGGTTAAACTGCAAACTTTCAATCTACTCAGTGTGATGGATGCGTTTGCTTTGATTGGCATAGCTCTTGGAAATCTGGAACCACTGAAGAAAGATAAATTCTCAGGTCTGGTTCAACACTGAGTCTACTTCTGCATTTGTTTCTCAGATTGCACATGAGGAAAATGCTTTCTCACATAAGTTTGATGTTGAAAATGGTAATAAAACTGCAGTAGCTTTTTCTGCCAGCAGAGGGTAATAATTTCTTAAACTCAACCAAAAGTTGATCGATGTTCGACTTCTGAAACCCCATCTCAATTCTTAATCATGGAGGATGTCAATTGTTCCTTTTCCCCTGTGCTCAGTATCTGTGATGAGAAAGTGGTGTCATCAAAGGGGTTGCGAATCCAGCCATTATCACCTAACATAGCTGGAAAGTATTCCCTGAACGGTGTGCAAAGCCTTTTCAGGTGTGTAGTTATATTGATTTTAGTGCACTGATCCAACCAAAGTTCACTTTCTGCCAGGAAGTCATGAAGAGTAGCAAAACACGTAGTTTGGCTGTGATCCAAATACCTTTTCCAGAACTGCAACTTCTTCACAGGAGAACGTGAGGTGATGCACAAAGAATTTGGAGAGACAGTATTAAGTACAGGATACTATTCTAAAGGGTGTGCAAGAGCAGAGAGACCTGGATGCATATGTACATTAGTCATTAAAGGTGGCAGGACAGGTAGAGAGAGCTGCTTCTAAAGCAAATGGTATTCTAGGCTTCATTAATAGGGCCATAGAATGCAAGAGTAGGGAAGTTATGATGAACTTATATACGACACTGGTTAGACCTCAGCTAGAGTATTGTGTACAGTTCTGGATGGCACACTATAGGAAGGATGTGAACGTATTGGAGAGAGTGCAGAAAAAGTTTACAAGAATGGTTCCAGGATTGAGACACTTCAGTTATGAGGAAAGATTGGAGAAGTTGGGACTCTTTTCCTTGAAGAGAAGGCGGCTAAGAGAAAACTTGATAGAAGTTTTCAAAATCATGAGGGGTCTGGCCAGAGTAGATAGGGAGAAGCTGTTCCCACTTGTAAGCGGATCGAGAACCAGGGGGCACAGTTTTAAAATGTTTTGCAAAAGAAGCAAATGGGAGGTGAGAAAAAGCTTTTTCACACGGCGAGTACTTAGGTTTTGGAATGCACAGCCTGGAAGTGTGGTGGAGGCAGGTTCAATTGAGGCATTCAAGAGGGCATTGGATGATTATTTAAATAGAAACAATGTTCAGAGTTATGGGGGAAAGGCAGAAGATTGGCACTAAGTTCAAATGCTCAGAGCCAGTGCAGAAACGATGGGCTGAATGGCATCCTTCAACACCGTAACAATTCTGTGATTCTTTATCATAGATTGAACTCGGTGCCACATGTTGAAAACTATATCGAGGTCTTGAAGAGATAAATTTAGCTCACTGACCTTCAAGAAAATGTCTGCTAAATAAGCAAGGCTTTGGAGCCAGACATGATTTTCCATGCAGCTGACAAGGTGGGAGGGCTGGCTGATGAACAAAAAAAACTAGAATTTCCATGAAGATTTTGCCCCATGAGAGTCACCTAACTTAGGTAGGGGTCAACAGACAACTGTGTTCACCACCCATTTCTTCACAAAGTGCCTGAAATATTCTGGAGTTTGTTGGCCATGATTTTTATGGAATTCACTATTTTCACTGCATTGTCCAATACTTCCTTCAGCTCCTCAGGTATGTGTTTTGCTGCGAGAGTTTGTCTATGGATACTGCAATTGTCCAAGAGATGTTTGATGACCTTTGTTCGAGCTACAGATGCAGTGTACTTACCCATCATTGATGTGGCCCCATCAGATCTGATGCTTAGCAACAAGACCAATCTATCTAAGTTTCTTCAAAATATTCATCAGTCAGATTGAAGACATCTTCTCCAGTTGTACATTGTCTGAATGGATGGCAAAACAAAAAGTTTTCAACTGTACCTTCATGTACATAAACATACAAATACTAGCAAAATTAATAGCTAAATTAGCAGTTGATCCAACTGTATAGCATAATATGGTCTATTTTTCACTCTCTGCAGAACTGTGATCTCAACTTTTGCCATGTCAGTAATTCTCTGCGACAATCTATTATTGGATAAAGGTATCAGGTCAATCTTTTTTGCAGCCTTTTCTCCAGACATTCACTGATCTATGTCCTGTATACATGGACTAATATAGTTCTGTGCTATGGTATGGGCTTTTGCAGCTGTTGCTACTCACACTCACTCGATGTTTCAAGCGCATTTTTTGCCTCAGTATTTGCTTTGGATACATAACTGGTAATGTCACTTTGCCAACAGGTTTGTTGAGTTGTGTGGGGTGCCTAGTTTCTAAGTGGCACCAGTGAGTCTGCTCTTTGCAGAAAATCACCATCAGTTCCACACTGCGGTTTTGGACACACTTGATCACCAATGCATATAAAGCCATGTTTTATATAAACATCGTCATAATAATAATTGACTTTCCCAGACCATCTTGATCATTTGACTTAGATTTTTCAGATAATCTGACAGTATTAGCTCTGTATAACACTGCATAAGTTTGAACACTGCCTCATTAACATGTTCTGTATGTTGCAACTTACAGGGTGAGTGTAAATGCTACAAACCACCCCACCACCTCTCACTCAGGCGGCCCCCTCACCTCCACACACCATCCCCTCACTTCCACACACTGCTACCCCCTCAACTACACACACCGCTACCCCCTCACCTCCACACGCCGCCCCCTTAACTCCACACACCGCTACCCCCTCAATTCCTCACACCGCTACCCCCTCAACTCCTCACACCGCTACCCCCTCAACTCCTCACACCGCTACCCCCTCAACTCCTCACACCGCTACCCCCTCAACTCCTCACACCGCTACCCCCTCAACTCCTCACACCGCCCCCTCACCTCCACACGTCGCTACCCCCTCACCTCCACACGTCGCTACCCCCTCAACTCCACACGCCGCCCCCCCCTCACCTCCACGCGTCGCTAGCCCCTCACCTCCACGCGTCGCTAGCCCCTCACCTCCACACGGCGCTACCCCTTCACCTCCACACGGCACTACCCGTTCACCTCCACACGTCGCTACCCCCTCACCTCCACACGCCGCTACCCCCTCACCTCCACACGGCACTACCCCTTCACCTCCACACGCCGCTACCCCCTCACCTCCACACACCGCTACTCCCTCACCTCCACACGCCGCTACCCCCTCACATCCACACGTCGCTACCCCCTCACCTCCACACGTCGCTACCCCCTCACCTCCACACGTCGCTACCCCCTCACCTCCACACGCCGCTACCCCATCACCTCCACACGCTGCCCCCTCATCTCCACACGCTGCCCCCTCATCTCCACATGTCGCTAGCCCCTCACCTCCACACGCTGCCCCATCTCCACACGCCGCTACCCCCTCACCTCCACACGCTGCCCCCTCACCTCCACACGCTGCCCCCTCACCTCCACACGCTGCCCCCTCACCTCCACACGCTAGCCCCTCATCTCCACATGTCGCTACCCCCTCACCTCCACACGCTACCCCCTCACCTCCACACGCTACCCTCTCACCTCCACACGCTACCCTCTCACCTCCACACGCTACCCTCTCACCTCCACACGCTACCCCCTCATCTCCACACGCTGCTACCCCCTCACCTCCACACGCTGCTACCCCCTCACCTCCACACGCCGCTACCCCCTCACCTCCACACGCCGCTACCCCCTCACCTCCACACGCTACCCCCTCACCTCCACACGCTACCCCCTCACCTCCACACGCTACCCCCTCACCTCCACACGCTACCCCCTCACCTCCACACGCTACCCCCTCACCTCCACACGCTACCCCCTCACCTCCACACGCTACCCTCTCACCTCCACACGCTACCCTCTCACCTCCACACGCTACCCCCTCACCTCCACACGCTAGCCCCTCACCTCCACATGCTGCCCCCTCATCTCCACACACTACCCCCTCACCTCCACACGCCGCTACCCCCTCACCTCCACACGCTACCCCTTCACCTCCACACACTACCCCCTCATCTCCACACGCCGCTACCCCCTCACCTCCACACGCCGCCCCCCTCACCTCCACACGCCGCTGCCCCCTCACCTCCACACGCCGCTGCCCCCTCACCTTCACACGCTACCCCCTCATCTCCACACGCTGCCCCCTCATCTCCACATGTCGCTAGCCCCTCACCTCCACACGCTGCCCCATCTCCACACGCCGCTACCCCCTCACCTCCACACGCTGCCCCCTCACCTCCACACGCTGCCCCCTCACCTCCACACGCTGCCCCCTCACCTCCACACGCTAGCCCCTCATCTCCACATGTCGCTACCCCCTCACCTCCACACGCTACCCCCTCACCTCCACACGCTACCCTCTCACCTCCACACGCTACCCTCTCACCTCCACACGCTACCCCCTCACCTCCACATGCTGCCCCCTCATCTCCACACGCTGCTACCCCCTCACCTCCACACGCCGCTACCCCCTCACCTCCACACGCCGCTACCCCCTCACCTCCACACGCTACCCCCTCACCTCCACACGCTACCCCCTCACCTCCACACGCTACCCCCTCACCTCCACACGCTACCCCCTCACCTCCACACGCTACCCCCTCACCTCCACACGCTACCCCCTCACCTCCACACGCTACCCTCTCACCTCCACACGCTACCCTCTCACCTCCACACGCTACCCTCTCACCTCCACACGCTACCCCCTCACCTCCACACGCTAGCCCCTCACCTCCACATGCTGCCCCCTCATCTCCACACACTACCCCCTCACCTCCACACGCCGCTACCCCCTCACCTCCACACGCTACCCCTTCACCTCCACACACTACCCCCTCATCTCCACACGCCGCTACCCCCTCACCTCCACACGCCGCCCCCCTCACCTCCACACGCCGCTGCCCCCTCACCTCCACACGCCGCTGCCCCCTCACCTTCACACGCTACCCCCTCACCTCCACACGCCGCTACCCCCTCACCTCCACACGCTACCCCCTCACCTCCACACGCTGCCCCCCTCCTCATCTCCACATCCTGTCGTCGTCCCACTCCCTTCACCGCCATATGTTCCCAGCATCCAAAAATGATTAAGTGACTTGCCAGCCTTTGAACAGATCTTCTGACCTTCGGGTGTATTGTGGATTTTGTCGGCCTTTTGAAACTCGAGACTGTCAAAGGTCAGAACCAGTGCAGCAGCTCGACTAGGTTAAAAATCAGATTTTAAATGATCGGAACTCACCTTACCTTCAGGATTTCAGACTAGAGGGCGGAGGGGAAAGGGAAACACCGGAAGCATTAAAATTTAAAAGCAAGTACTTGGCTGAGAGCTGCACTCCCTCCAGGCAGCACTCAACTCCAATGCACACCCAACCAGTGACACCTTCTACTAGGCCAATGATTGCAGTTGGTTAGAACAACATCAACCATTGGCCAAATAGTCTGTCAATCGGGATGATCTGCATACCTGATTGGCTGCATTGGACATTGACCATCACGAGTGACAGGCTACTACTGTCCAACTGACAGCGGAGATTAATTCTGGTGGACAGATAGTTCTGCGTTGGTCATTCTGGGGTTTTTCCTGCAAACCCTTGAAGCATTTTGTTCATGAACCAGTCTGGGAACTGCTGGTTTAAACCATTCACACACTTATTCAACTTGCAATGTCTTCCCTCTACCTCTGCTGCTTCCTTAGAAGGTTTGAGAAACACTTCCTGCTGTAGGTGATCCGCCTGCAGAAATACAACTGTTCTATTTATTAACTTACATTCCCAAGAAAACATTGCCAAAAAGCCCCAAACAATTTTCAAAATGACCTTCCCTGCTGCGGGCGATTTCATTCTGACCTCTTTAACTGCTAAGCATTCCTCAAAACTTTGGACTGCTAACCTAGCCTTGGCCTTATAGGTTCCATGCAGAGCCACCGATGCGACAGTCCTGGCTGATCCATATTTGGGACCTCTGAATACATGCCACCTCCCTCCAACTATCTAACCCCTTCTGTTTAGCCGACCTTATGTCTTTATCCTCTAATTTGGTGGCTGTTACAAAAACCTCTTGGTCATGGGGCCTTCTGCCTCTACTATTTTGTTCCAATGGTTCTGCATTTTCCATTCTATCATGTTGTATCGTCTAGTCAAACAGCACCAATTTGCCTATTGCAAACTTTCTGAACTGTTACTGTCAGATCCCCTGTATTCCGTATCTGTGGCCCTATCCACTGTAACACTTTCTCACCCAGAATTCATCATCCAACTGTTATGATCCTAGCTGAGGTTATTCCTAGACAAGCCTGGCCCCAGGTGGAACCAAGCTGATAGATCCTAACTATTATTTGTTTGTCTAGACACGTGGAGAGTGGCTACTGAACAGAGTCACAGAAGTCAGCTGATGAACTTTTAACAAAAGCAAAAAACATTTATTCAACAAGAAAAGATACAATACTCCTTCACCCACAACTATACCTTTACAGATATATATAGATTTATAAGGATAACACAAGTTACAAAAGTTACCTTATACTTTAATGTTCCCAGTAGGTACACAGTCCATGTAAATCTATGGCACTCTGTGGTCAGACACACCAACAATGAAACCAAGTGTCAGATTCCATCCCAGACAGATGCAATGGATCTCTCCTCAACTCCCCTCCAGATGTTTGTTACACTGGAAGCCAGCCAGTCTCACTGAACTCCGTCTTTCACATGAGGATTTCCAATCTCCACTGTCGAAGAACTGGCTTTGGAATCTTCTCCCAAACTGACGCCTTCCGCAAGGGTTCACCTCCAGGATTTCGAACTCTCCTTCTGTTGTTTCTCTCCCCATGGTCACCACATGCATTCAAGCTGTCTTCCACATACTCTCTCTGACTCAGCCATCAACAGTACACCACTGCTTCACATGGCCATAGCAGAGTTACAGACCTTCAGTTGTCTTTTTAGACCTTCTTGCCTCTTGCAAGCTGTTCTCACTTTAAATCTGCTTTCTGCAGCTTTTGTCTCTTTAAATCTGAAGCTTGGAGCCTTTCCCTCTGCCCCTCAGCCTTAACTTCACTAACAGGATCTTTTCTAGTTTTCTGTCCTCCCTTTGACTAGAAGGTCTGCTTGGGACTTTCTCTTCTTCCACTTCCCTGGATTTTGGGGTTTTTCTTTAGCTTGGGACTGGCTATCTGTCCCTTTCTAGGCTGCTGCTTCCTGGCAGCTGTCTTCAAACCTGCTGAACTCCAACAGCTTCCAAATCAAAACTGCTGTTTCTTTAGCTTTTCTATGTGAGACTGTGGGAGGGGCCTGCCTCTTTGGGCACCTGTTGCTAGGCAACAGCCCAATTTCCTCTACTCTTGTTTGCTTAACTTAGCTTTCAGTCATTAAAAACCTCGTTAGAAATGCAAGCCCCTTTTAAAGTGAAACTAAAACTCAATTTGACCTGCAGAGGAGATTCACCAGGATGTTGCCTGGGATGAAACATTTAAGTTATGAAGAGAGGTTAGATAGACTTGGGTTGTTTTTGTTGGAGCAGAGAAGTCTGAGGGGTGACCTGATCAAGATGTACAAGATTATGAGGGGCATGGACAGGGTGGATAGGGAGCAGCTGTTCCCCTTAGTTGAAGGGTCAGTCACAAGGGGGCATAAGTTCAAGGTGAGGGGCAGGAGGTTTAGGGGGGATGTGAGGTAAAACTTTTTCACCCAGAGGTGTCTGGGAGGGTGGTGGAGGTGTTATGCCTCACATCCTTTAAAAAGTACCTGGATGAGCACTTGGCACATCATAACATTCAAGGCTATGGGCTAAGTGCTGGTAAATGGGATTAGGTAGGTAGGTCAGGTGTTTCTCACGTGTCGGTGCAGACTCAATGGGCCAAAGGCCTCTTCTGCACTGTGTGATTCTGTGATTCTGATTCTTAACACACAGATACAGAAATACAAATTGAACCCAAACATTAAAGCTAAAACTCATTCCTAACACCCACAAATACCAATATAACTTACTTAAACTATCTCTATTTCTAACATAACCCATAACTCGAGCTACGCTTCCTTATTTTCCATTCTTGTACATCAGAAGGAGAGTTCGAAACCCTGGAGGTGAACCCTTGCAGAAGGCGCATGAGAGAAAGCGTCGGTTTGGGAGAAGATTCCAAGGTGAGGTCTTGTGGAGTGGAGATCGGAAATCCTCGTGTGAAGGATGGAATTCAGTGAGACTGGTTGGCTCACGATGTGACAAGCGTCTGGAGGGGAGTTGAGGAGAGATCCATAGCATCTGGTTAAGATGGCATCTGTTACTTGGTTTCAGAGTTGGTGTGTCTGACCACAGGGTGCCATCAATTTGCATGGGCTGTGTTCTTACTGGGAACATTAAAGTATAAGGTAGCTTTTGTAACTTGTGTTATCCTTATAAACCTGTATATATTTTTAAATGTATAGTTGTAGGTGAAGGAGTATTGTAATATAGTTCATCTTTTCTTGTTGAATAATGTTTAATGCTTTTGTTAAAAGTTCATCAGCTGACTCAGATGACTGTTCAGTGGCCACTCTCCACATCTAAACACTCCTGTTTTCCCAGCCCGTGGCCTTCATTGCTTGCCCATCATCCTGGACATTCAACCAATTCTTATATTTTCCAGTAGATTTTCCTGCCCATCCTTTTTTGTTGCATCCGTCCAGTTATCTGATCATTCTGGATGGTATGATACCCAAGAACCCACTTTTGGCAGCCGACCTCTGGACAAAGTAAAATCAAAAAAACTGCGGATGCTGGAAATCCAAAACAAAAACAAAAGCAGAATTACCTGGAAAAACTCAGCAGGTCTGGCAGCATTGTCGGAGAAGAAAAGAGTTGACGGTTTGAGTCCTCATGACCCTTCGACAGAACTTGAGTTCGAGTCCAAGAAAGAGTTGAAATAGAGCTATACCTTGAGTGCCCTACCATCCATTCTTAATTAGCACATTCGTTTAGATAATATCACCAACTTTAACTTTAACACCTATTTGTTCTTTTGTACTATTGTTGTTGACATCTTTTGATGATCTGCTTCTATCACTGCTTGTTTGTCCCTACAACCACACCCGCCCCCACCTCTCTCTCTCTCTCTCTCTTTCTCTCTGCCCCCCACACACACACCTTAAACCAGCTTATATTTCAACTCTTTCTTGGACTCGAACTCAAGTTCTGTCGAAGGGTCATGAAGACTCGAAACGTCAACTCTTTTCTTCTCCGCCAATGCTGCCAGACCTGCTGAGTTTTTCCAGGTAATTCTGTTTTTGTTTTTGTTCTGGACAAAGTAGCTCTTTTCTGTTCTTCACAATCCACTTTTTACTGATATCTAACCCCTGACCTATCATAGCTTGTCCCTTTGGCTCTGCCCCGCTAAACGAGTTTGTGATGCACATGGTTCTTTGTCATCCTCTACCACATCAAGAAACTGAAAGACAGTAGCTGACTTTAAACTTCTATTGTTAAAAACAGAAATTAAACAATGCGAAACTCAACTGAAAGATTTATTTTATTTGCAAAATCAAACACAACTAAAAGAAGCACTTGTGAAAATGCATGAAATATCCGTGGAATGCAGCCTCTGTTCAGATCCTGAATTTTGTCTGAAATATAATTATCATCGTCCTCATTTCCTCTGCACTTAGGCCTTGGATGTGGAGATGACATATGAAACACGCTGGTGGACCGAGAAGACAACAGTTATAACCAGGGAGTTATTTTAAGCCTTTATCACAGCACAAAGGATTGCATTTAGGCAAGTGAGAGCAACAGTAGAACAAAGACATGGAATAAGGAAGATGACAACAATTAACATTAAGATGTACATTTGAATGGTTACATTTCACTGTGTTCAGCTTAACCAGTGAAAGTGCTGACTTTGCAGTTCCCCCAATGCCCACGAACTGCAGGCATACACTGCCTGTCATGAAGAGATATTAATGTCTATAATGTTATTAGAAATTATGTTTTAAAATAGAGATTAGTGTCTGTCTATGTGTGCGTCAGTGTGTGTCTTAATTGGATTAAAGCCAGTTAGTCTGGGTGCTTTGATGCATTGTAGTTCTGAGATGTTAATTAGATAAATGTAAGGAAGTTAAAAGTGCAATTTGCATTTGTTGAATAAACCATTCAAAAGAAGGGGTAAAATCTTGCACCTCGCTAGGAGATGCCAAGCAATGTGTTTATATTACTAATAAAATTGGTGGAATGCAAGGATTATTGTTAGGAGAGGTAAAACTTAAAAACCTAGTAATACAATGGAACAACTTACATTGAAAGGGGAAGCAAGGAGTCTGTATGTAATTCATAGGCATTTCAGATCTAACCAGTCTGTAAGTCTACAACTGTGTCTGTGAAGAAACCAAATTACAAGGAACCTCATTTTGAATTTGTGAGGTCAAATGTGCTTTGCCTGGTGTCTGTTTAAAGTCTATGGGTTGTTGTTACCTTGGTGAAGATTTACCTGGGAGTGATTCATTTGGGGATTTGTTTAAAAGTTATGGTAGTAATTTGTAGACATGTGTATGCATTTAATTTGTTGCTAAGTTAATAAATATTTAATTTAGTTTTATTCTAAAAATCCTCTGGAGGCCTGGTGGTTTTATTCCTGAATTCAGAGCTGTATCTCAAATATACCAATTGAAAGTTGTTTAAAGTTTCCCTCTGGGATTTAAACAATTCAGCCTTTAGCAACTGCTGTGTCATAACAATTAAGGTCTCGTCCGGGATAATATTTGTAATTCCTTGATTGGTTAGGAATTGGTGAATCTTAAGGTTACAAGTACGAGAGGCACTTTGAATTCAGGAGTTGGTCAGGTTTTTTACAAGCGGTTAGACTGCAAGATGGCTTTGGCAATTGCTAAGACTTGTCTGGGAGTAGAAGATATAATTCCAATTGTATTACAAAACGTAACCAAGAGTAAGTTAACAGAGTTGGTGGATAAATTACAATTGGGGTTACCTGCGAGGGCTAGGAAATCAGGTATAATTAAAGGTATAGCACAGCATCTACAGTTGGAAGTGCTACCTGACACTAGTGAGTCACAGCTGGAGGAAGTGAGGCTTCAGTTAGAAATGCAGATGCTTGAATTTGAAGAAGCAAAGGAACTGAAAAAACTTGAATTAGAAGCAAAGGAAAGAGACAAGGCATTCCAAAGGGATCAGGAAGAAAGGCAGTAGAGAGAAAAAGAAACAGGAAAGGGAGTTAGAAATTGTGAAGATAGAGAAGAAGGAAAGAGAAAAAGAGAGAGAATTTCAACAGAAAATGTTGGCAATTAAAAAAAGAGATGCCAGGAGGTGAGGAAGGACTTATCTCCAGAATAGAACCCAGTGGGGAGATGGCTAAATTTGTACAAGCGCTTCCAAAGTTTGAGGAAAAAAAATTGAAACATTCTTTATTTCATTTGGGAAGATAGCTAAACAGATGAAATAGCCGCAGGAAAACTGGACATTATTGTTACAGTCTAAGTTGCTGGGTAGAGTGCATGAATTATATACTTCACTATCTGAAAAGGTATTGGTGAATTATGATGTGGTGAAAAAGGCTATTTTGAGTGCCTATGAGTTGGTTCCTGAGGCATACAGGCAGAAATTTAGGAATATGAGAAAACAGCCTGGGAAAACTTATATTGAGTTTGCGAGAGTAATACAAAGTGGATACAGGCATTAGAAGTAGAGACAACATATGCAGCTCTTAAGGAAGTAATTCTTTGGAAGAATTTAAAGGTTCAATTCCTTTGGTAATGAGAACTCATGTGGAGGAAGAGGTTTATATAGAAACTAGGAGAACGAGTAGGCCATTTGGCCCTTCGAGCCTGCTCTGCCATTCATTATGATCATGGCTGATCATCCAACTCAATAGCCTGCTCCCGCTTTCTCCCCATACCCTTTGATCCCTTTCACCCCAAGAGCTATATCTGACTCCTTGAAAACATACAATGTTTTGGTCTCAACTACTTTCTGTGGTAACAAATTCCACAGGTTCACCACTCTCTGGGTGAAGAAATTTCTCCTCATCTCAGTCCTAAATGGTCTACCCCATATCCTCAGACTGTGATCCCTGGTTCTGGACTCCCACATCATCGGGAACATCCTTCCTGCATTTACCCTGTCTAGTCCTGTTAGAATTTTATAGGTTTCACTGAGATCCCCCCTCATTCTTCTTAACTCCAGCAAATATAATCTTAATCGACTCAATCTCTCCCCATATGTCAGTCCCACCATCCCAGGAATCAGTCGGGTAAACCTTCGCTGCACTCCCTCTATAGCAAGTACATCCTTCCTCAGATAAAGAGACCAAAACTGCATTCAATATTCCAGGTGTGGTCTCACCAAGGCCCTGTACAATTGCAGCAAGACAGCCCTGTTCCTGTACTCAAATCCTCTCTCTAGGAAGGCCAACATACCATTTGCCTTCTTTACTGCCTGCTGCACCTGCATGCTTACCTTCAGCGACTGGTATGCGAGGACACCCAGGTCTCGTTGCACATTCCTATCTCTCAATTTATAGTCATTCAGATAATAATACGCCTTCCTGTTTTTGCTACCAAAATGGATAACCTCACATTTATCCACATTATACTGCATCTGCCATGCATTTGCCCACTCACTCAGCTTGTCCAAATCACACTGAAGCATCTCTGCATCCTCCTCACAGCTCACCTTCCACCCAGCTTTGTGTCATCTGCAAATTTGGAGATATTACATTTAATTCCCTCATCTAAATCATTAATATATATTGTGAATAACTGGGGTCCCAGCACCGATCCCTGCGGTACCCCACTAGTCATTGCCTGCCATTCAGAAAAAGTCCCATTTATTCCTACCCTTTGTTTCCTGTCTGCCAACCAGTTTTCTATCCATCTCAATACACTACCCCCAATCCCATGTGCTTTAATTTTACACGCTAATCTCTTATGTGGGACTTTGTCGAAAGCCTTCTGAAAGTCCAAATAAACCACATCCACTGGCTCCCCCTCATCAACTCTACTAGTTACATCCTCGAAAAATTCCAATAGATTTGTCAAGCATGATTTCCCTTTCATAAATCCATGCTGACTCTGTCTGATTCTGCCACTGTTTTCCATGTGCTCAGCTATTAAATCTTTTATAATGGACTCTAGAATTTTCCCCATTACCGATGTCAGGCTGACTGGTCTATAATTCCCTGTTTTCTCTCTACCTCCCTTTTTAAATAGTGGGGTTACATTAGCTACCCTCCAATCTGTAGGAACTGTTCCAGAGTCTATAGAATCTCAGAATATGACACCAATGCATCCACTATTTCTAGGGCCACTTCCTTAAGTACTCTGGGATGTAGATTATCAGGCCCCAAGGATTTATTGACCTTCAATCCCATCAATTTCCCCAACACCATTTCCCTACTAATACTGATTTCTTTCAGTTCCTCCCTCTCACTAAACCCTGTGTTCCCCAACATTTCTGGTATGTTATTAGTGTCCTCCTTTGTGAAGACAGAACCAAAGTACGTATTTAGTTGGTCAGCCATTTCTTTGTTACCCATTATAAATTCCTCTGTTTCTGACTGTAAGGGACCTACATTTGTCTTCACCAATCTTTTTCTCTTCACATACCTATAGAAACTTTTAAAGTCAGTTTTTATGTTCCCTGCAAGCTTACTCTCGTACTCTATTTTCCCCTTCTTAATCAATCCCTTGGTCCTCCTTCTAAATTCTAAACTGCTCCCAATCCTCAGGTCTGTTGTTTTTTCTGGCCAATTTGTGTGCCTCTTCCTTGCATCTAATACTATCTCTAATTTCCCTTGTAAGCCATGGTTTGGCCACCTTTCTGGTTTTACTTCTGTGCCAGACAGGAATAAACAATTGTTGCAATTCACCCATGAACTCTTTGAATGTTTGCTATTGCCTATCCACCATCATCCCTTTAGGAAATGTTTCCCAATCCATCATAGCCAACTCACGCCTCATACCATCTTGGTTTCCTTTATTAAGATTCAGGACCCAGGTCATAGGATCAACTACATCACTCTCCATCTTGATGAAGAATTCTATCATATTATGGTCGCTCATCCCCAAGGGGCCTCGCACAACTAGATTGCCAATTATTCCTTTCTCATTACACAATACTCAGTCAAGGATGGCCTGTTCTCTTGTTGATTCCTCAACATATTGGTCCAGAAAAATATTCTGTGTACACTCCAGGGATTCCTCCTCTACGGTATTGTTACTAATTTGATTTGCCTAATCTATATGCATATTAAAGTCACCCATAATTATATATGTTCCCTTATTACATACATCTCTAATTTCCTGTTTAATGCCATTCCCAACATCACCACTATAGTTTGGGGGTCTATATACAACCCCCACTAATGTTTTTTGCCCCTTAGTGTTTCTCAGCTCTACCCATACAGATTCCACATCGTCGGAGCTAATATCTTTCCTCGCTATTGCGTTAATTTCCTCTTTAACCAGCAATGCAACTCCAACGCCTTTCCCTTTTTGCCTGTCCTTCTTAAATACTGAATACCCCTGGATGTTCAGTTCCCATCCCTGGTCACCCTGCAGCCATGTCTCTGTAATCCTGACTATATCATACCTGTTTACATCTATTTGCGCAGTTGATTCATCCACTTTATTGTGAATGCTCCTCACGTTAAGGCACAAAACTTTCTTGCTGTCTTGCTGCAGTTCTATACAGCCTTGGTGAGACTTCACCTGGAGCATTGTGTACAGTTTTGGTCCCGTTATCTAAGGAAGGATATACTTGCCATTGAAGGAGTGCAACAGAGGCTCACCAGATTAATCCCTGGGATGACAGGATTGTATTATGATGAGAGATTAAGGAGACTGCGTCTGTATTCTCTTGAGTTTCGAAGAATGAGAGGTGATCACATTGAAACCTACGAAGTTCTTACAGGGCATGACAGGGTAGGTGTGGATAGGATGTTACCCCTGACTGCTGAGTCTAGAACCAGCAGACACAGTCTCAGAATAAAGGGTAGGACATTTAAGACTGAGATGAAGAGGAATTTCTTCACTCAGAGGGTGGTGAATCTTTGGAATTCTCTACCCTGAGGGCTGTGGAAGCTCAATCATTGAGCATATTCAAGACAGAAATCGATAGATTCCTAGAGACCAATGACAACAAGGGATATGGGAATAGTGCTGGAAGGTGGTGTTGAGGTAGATGATCATCTGTGATCAAAATTGAATAGCGGAGCAAGCTCGGCGGGCCGAATGGCCTACTCCTTCCTGTTCCTGTTTTGATGTTGCTCAATGGCTTAATGGATGATCTGCCAGCTGTGTTATGATAGCCAGGCATTTGTAGGACAAGCCATGTTTGGGGTACCTTTTCTAACCCTCTCCCTCCGGAGGGCTGGGCAGTGTTGTCCTAAAGGGGGCTGCCCTTCCAAACTCCTCTGCTGCCCTGGGTACAGACTCAAGTGCCCACTAGTCCAAGGGCCACCCACATGTTTACAACTGCTAGTGGTCACCTCCACCTGTTGCTTCACCACATCCCCATCACTGCAGGACTTTGGAAGAAAGAAACAAAGATGAGTTTGCACAAAAATCTTGTGCAAGAATGCTTTTAAAGTGGGAGAACCGCTGCACATGAGCAATTCCACTCTCTGGGCTGCAGAAGCTTAAGTTCAGTGGCATGGAGAACAGTTACAACTGAAGACTTCTCTGGCTGCAGTGGGTGACCACGACATCTTTTGTCATGCTCTGCACATTCCACAATGCGATGCTGGACCGCCTTCTTGACTATTGAATCATTTAAGTGATTTCTTCTGCCCAGGGCTGTTCGCAAAGCCTGAGCACCTGTGACACGATGACGGGGAGAAAGTATAAGGCTTATCTGGAGCCTGGAGCAAAGGATAAGATTCTAAGATCGACTCGATATAGGTGGGCAAAGCAAGCCAGAGAAGCAGCAGCAGCTAAGGGCACAGAACGCAGCCTGGAATGCAAGCAGCAGCCAGGTTCCAAGGACAAAGCAACGTGCTGCAGCCCAGCTTGAACATCAACCAATGGAAATTCATTTGCACCAATGGGATGATGCCCCAGGAGCTGACGTCTCAGACAAAGAGCACGAAGCTTAAGCGGCATCATCACTGCTGTCATTATCCTCCTTTGCATCAAGTAACCAAGATAATTAGGCAGCAATGTTTGGAAGCTAATTAAGCAACTGGTAAATTCAGAAAATTGGTTCCTCGTGAACTTAATTCCTGGTGTAGGAAGCTGTAGAAGGAGCAATGCCTGAGGAAACTGTTGACAAAGATGAAGGATTTCTGATGGTCAGATACAGGTTACAGATACAGCCCCCAGAGATTGAAAATGCAGCGGAAATTTCAACACACATGGTGTTGCATGTATGTAGATCACTATTGTCATGAAGCTATTAATGTATATAATAATTTGGAAAATATTTTTCTTTTAAAATAGAGATTTAGTCTGCAGGTGTATCTTAATTGAATTAAAGCCAGCTAGTTGGGTTCTTTGATATGTACTGGTTTTGATATGTAAGGGAGGTGGGCTGAAGGCTTGATGCTTTTCTAGCAGATACCAAGTCATATGTTTATATTACTAATAAAATTTGTACTATGATCAGGGTTTCATTGTTAAAAGGTGGAGTTCAAAGAGACTGGTGGGACAATGAGAATTTGAATTCAATCTGTGGTGGTAGGTATAACTTCAGTAGTTTTCGGGTGTGCAGGGCAGAGGCAATGTAAGATCAAATGGCAGCTGCAAGCCTCCAACTGGGTTCACAGTGAAAAGAAGTGAATTTGTAAGGTGAAAATGCTTTGCCTGGTGTTTGGTTAAGTCTACGGGTTGCTGTTGCCTTAATAGAGATTAGTTTGGGAATTTGTTAAAAGTTATGATAGTAGTAATTTGTAGCCATGTGTATATATTTTAACCTGTGTAAATTAATAAAATGTTTCATTTAGTTTAATGTAAAACCTCGAGAACTAGTGGTCTGATTCCTGAATTTAGAGTCGCATCTCAAACATAACACTTAAAATTATTGGTTATGACAGTTGTTTAAAGTTTCCCTCTTGGATTTTTAAAATAGCTCCGCTTTACCGACTGCATTGGTCATAACACTATTCATGGCTATCTTGGCTTGGAAAATGAGCATCACTTAATATTTTCAGGAAAATAGCCTTTGACATTCCTGAAATGCTCCCCGGATAAGAGAGAGGCACTTAGCTCTCATTCCTCTGGCTCACTATTGCGTACTGCATGTCGCCTTTACAGATGATGGTGTAAACGCACACTGGGAAGATGATGAATAAATTCCCAATGCAGATGATCGAATGGCAAGTGATAGCTGCAGATAATTTCTCTTAACTTTGAACAACTCCTAGATCTCTTGGAACATGAGTATCAGTACTCATGTTGCGCTGGGAACCGCCATCCCTTGTCTTTTATTAAAAAATAGAACAGAATCTAATGTGGCCGTGCCCATGAGCCCGATGGATTAATTAGTCCTCACATCTGTCAATTTAGAAATTCAATGCAGAAGTGAAGTGAATTAACAGAAACAGTTGTCAGCATAAGGGGTTAACTTCACTTTTTAGCTGGGTCAGAGGAAAGCTCTTATTTCGATGCATTTGCATAACTTTTTAAAGCTTTCCAAATCAGAAAAGAAACAAATTCAATTTTAAACATTTTTTCCCCTAATGTTTTGGTATCTTTTCTCTAACTTTGCTGATGTTTTACCCTCGAGGATTGAAAATAATAAAAATCGTTAGCGACATTATCAACTTCGGATGAAAACATTCTCCTTTTCTCACCAGGAAACACAGCATTTTAGATTAAACTGCAATTGTCTGCAAACATTTTAGTTTTTTATTGTAAGAAGTTTCCAAGCCAAGATTTTTTGGTACAACTGGAATCAACTCGAATATCCCAAATTCCAATTCATATCGTTGAACATTTAAAATTAAAAACTGCTAATAATCTGAGTGAGCTTTATATCTAGAATTCATATTCCTTCATCATAACCAGAATTTCACCATGGTCACACAATGAAATTTGGGTTTTCATAACTGAACAGGTTTGGTGTTAACCTCAATACTTCTAAATCAATTCAAACCCATACTTAATAACTAAACTCAAATCATAATAACACATATTTTAAGAAGAAAAGATACATCACATCAATTTCCTGGGGTGGGATTTTCTGCTCCAACCCACAGCCTGGATCTTCCGATCCCGCTGGAAATCAATGGACTTTTGGTTGGGCCACCGAATCTTCCATGGCCGGTCCTGCCACGATGGGGGTGGAAAATTCTTTCTTCAGGCACTTTTCCTAAATGCCTGTAATAAAACTAAAGAAAAGGTTAGCTTTCCCTGTTAAATAAAACCTTCGACATTTTTTAAAAAGTAAGAAAAAGTAAAAAGAGTTAACAAGGGTGAAACTCCCTAAGCTTGTGAACCCCCAAGCGTTCACACTAGTGCTTTACAGAGA
Source organism: Carcharodon carcharias (assembly GCF_017639515.1). Lineage (NCBI taxonomy): Eukaryota > Metazoa > Chordata > Chondrichthyes > Lamniformes > Lamnidae > Carcharodon > Carcharodon carcharias. Next base: position 77,500,101 of record NC_054473.1, read on the forward strand.
CAATACCATAACCTTGCAGTCTTTTTAACAGTAGTAATGGGGATATATTCCCATGTCTCCTCTTTATTCTTTTCCTCTCTTAAACCAGTTTTTAATTCCTGATATTTGCTACTTATTGTCATCTGGGAAAAATAGTCAGTAAGATATGTCTTTAAACTACAAAAAATTAATATCAGTTTTTTAAACTGTCATCCAATTTGAAGGCAGAATTTTGCCCTCGCCAGGTGGGCACGGCAGGCAGGCCCAGAAGTGGTCATGAAGCTGACCAGCGCCCTCAGTCAGGCCCCGACATCGATTTCATGCTGACTGGCCAATTAACGGACATGTTAAATAGGAGTGTTAAAAGTTTTTACTTTTTTAAAATCACTGTTTGAAACCTCATCCCACCCGTGGATGAGGTTTCATCAAAAATGCAAAGGCCGCTTGGCCTTTTGGGCCGCTCGCCAACCGAACAGTTGGACTGGCAGCGAAAAATTTGAATCATTTAATTGATTAAGGGCCTTAATGGGCCACCTAATTTTCGATGGGCGCTGCCAACTCCCGCTGCCAACTGAAATATCGCCTGTCATTTTATGCTCATTCAGGTCGGGCACTTGCCCAGCCGCCCAACAAGGGAAAAATTCCAAGCCTAAGTGTTTCAAAAAGTTGAAATTTGACTTGTGCCAAACATCTTCAAGGCTAAAGTTATCTTTGAAAAGGCAACAAGTTGTGTTTTGTAACAGTTGCCCAACTAAATTTTAAATTAAAGCAGCAATTAATTTAAAATATAATTCAATTTTTATATTCTTTCCAATTCTGGGTACACAAATGAAATTGAAATGAACAGGCTCAACAATCCTCTTCGCACATTCATAATTCCAAGCAATTTAGGAATATTGGTTCCTGTAATGGGTTATGAATTCAAAGTGCCAAAAAACATGTGTTATATTTTGAGTCTTAAGCCCGAGGAACAACAGCTTCAACCAATTCACAACCAAAACAAACCAAATCAACTTTCCCACAAAATTACACATTTTTAGATACTTAGCGAGGATAAGTAACAAACTTGTGCTTCCAACATTAAATGTCAGATTACAAATTATTAAAGACTTTTAACTCTGCAAGCACACAGAGATATGAACAGACTTTCATTCACAGGAAGCTTCCAACATTCACGTACACAAATACTGAAAACAAATCCAGTTGCATTTCTCCTTAAAATAGAACATGATACCTATTCCTTTCTTACAACAGTTTTAACTTTCACTGTGGGCTTTTTAACTAATTTCTTTTCCTTTTAGCTGTTTTCCCTAACCCAGAGTTTTCTTTTAAATCAATCTTTTACAATATTTGAATGCTATAACTTCCCAATCTCCTGCACAATCTCTTCCTCCCTTGTCCTGTAACTTTAGCTCTTCTCGCTTGTATTTTTCTCTTCTTGTCTTTCTAATAATCGGTCAACCACAGCCTCCTGGTCACTAGCTTTTGTGTTCTTTCCCTGATCTCTTCACATTCTTTATCGTTAAGATGTCTCTGGCACGCCAATGGTTCCCAAACTTTTTTGGTCACGTATTCCTATTCAGATGTACCAACATTTTGCATATCCCTACAGGCAGTTTCTTCTTTTTTAACCATAGCTTCATTGGAGCACACGTTTTGTAAATCATTAGTGAGTCCTCACTAAAAGTTGTAATTGCATCCCTGAAATCGCAACATAGCATCACAGGCACAATCCCAGTTCTTCAACCATGTCGAACAGAAGACCACTACTCCAAAAGGTTACCTTTGCCCCACTGGCCCACAGCACCGAGTCAACAACCTTCCACTGCCTTGTTACCACTTAGTGATTCATAGGTTCCCATTGGAATCAATGTTAAAGCCAGAGTTACAAGTTGAAATACTGTACTGTACATGTGCAGAACTGTGTATTCCAGGTTGAAATAACTTACAAAATAAAATGAGCCACTAAATATAAAATAAACATTGTGTAAATTGAATGGAAAACATTGCAGGGCTATGGGGAAAGAGCTGGAGTGTAGTTGGATTGCTATTTCAAAGAGCCAGCACAGGAATGATCTGAATGGTTTCCATCTGTGCTGTAATAGTTTGATTGTTCTAAGATTAGAAGCTGAAGACCTGAGTCTGGTCCTCTGATCCTTTCCCTAAACTAGAGTAAGTCTCTGCCATATATTCCTCTGCAGAGTTCAGAAACCTTGTCCCCTAAGTGCTTTCTTCCGGTCTTCCAGCTAAATGCATTTTTTAAAAAACTTTTGGTAACCTCTCAACAATGAAATGCTGCATTACATTTTCACAGCTTTTATCCCTGCACATTACGTTTACTTCCCCCAATGACTTTCTTCCTGAGCATTTTTTGCCCTTTGAATAAAACATTTAATCCTGTGACACAGATGGTTACCCAAGCCCTTCAGACACCTCAGATACGTTTTCAGCATTTTTTGCCTGAATTTCCACAGATTCATGTCAGTGGGATTTCTGTTCACTTACTGTAAGCTGATCTGCAATGACGACAGGCAGCTCTGGCCACCGACACCCAATTCTACCGACGATGCATGCAAATGATGTACAAATGTAAATAGCGACACAAATCAGAAAAACAGGCCTGTTATAATCCTCAGCCAGTCCCCAGGTTTTGGTACAATCTTATTAGGGACCAGTAATTTTTTTGTTTAAAGTAGACAAAGTTTGAGATCCCAGGTACTTACTAAGAGAATAAAGCCGCGAGATCCCATGGTTTTTAAACAAGCCAAAATAAACATTGTTACACAGTCAGAAAAGTAAACAATTTGCAATATCTATCTTATACGCTAACATCCAGAATTACCATGAGATACATGTGAATGTTAACAGGCAAACTGTGGTCGAACACACCACAATGCACAATAAATGGCAGATGCGAACAAGACAGATCCCACAGATCTCTCAGCAACCCACCTAGACATCGGTGTTCATTGAGTTACACAAGCTCGTTAAAATTCTGTCTCCCTTCACAAGGGATTTCAAGTCCTCACTTTTGAAGATCTAGCCTCTGAATTCCCTTTAAACATCCCTCCAATTCAGACGGCCTTATTAACCACTGACCTGATGGATTAATCTCTTCTCCTGAGACTGCATTGCACTGGCTTCCCAAGGCTGCACTCCGGCATCAACTCACCAGCACAATTCCAGCTCTTCAGCCATGCCAAAAAGAACGCCACTGCTCCAAAGGGTTACCTTTGCCTCACTGGCCAACAGCATAGCTTTAACAGCCTTCTGCTGTTTTGTCAGCTCTCCAGGGCTCTCTGAGCCCTACCTGTAAAAAGCCAGCACACAGCAAATCTTTTTCTGCCTGGAGCCTCTTTCTTTGATCCTCTCCCAGTGGTTTTTCTCTCCAGTAGTCTTCTCCTCCTGGTGGACTCCTCCCAATGGTCTCTCTCTCTGGGTTCTCCCTTTCTGGGCTCTCTCCCAGCTGTCCCTCCTCCTCTGTCATGAGACTCCCCCTTTTGATAGTGCCATACTGGTTGCAGTGATTGTTGTTCCTGTGCCATGCAGGCACACTGGTGAGTTCTGCAATAGCCCCGAAGTACCCGGTGCCTTTTAACAGCAAAAAAGCCTAGAACGGAGTATGTGCAGCCTATCACCCTGCCGCATTCTGCACATCCACCGGAACTTTCTGGTCTGCTGGGAATTGGAGTCCTCGGGCTCTGTCCTGAACAAGGTAAGTTCCCGTTTCGTAATAGACCCTGAGGAATAAACAACTTTAAAACAAAATAACATTAAGCGAGGTGCCTTAAAGCGGGGACTTACTGTATAATTATATATTACAGGTAAATACGTATCTGTACTGTAATTCTTCACTTTAACATTATAGCTGTACTCCTGAAAAATGCAACTTGAAGTGAAGCGACAGATGCTTAAAAAGGTGTTTCCCCAAGGTCACCCATGAACGCTGTTTTTTTATGTGTGTATATATTTTACACTTGGAGTGAGTAATTCAAAGGGCTGGATTATGACATGCTGAGGCCTTAAGCTGTATCAAGTTTAAGAAGCCCCATACAATAAAAATAATGCTTTATTATTCTCACAGAAAGGACACAAAAAATATAAATATGAAAGCTTTATATCTGCATATATGCAAAGGTGAAGGCACTAAGGAAAGATTATAATTTAACTCTAACAGGTCTTACAAAATACCTGTTTACATTATATAATACTTTCAAATTAAATTACGTTCATGATTTCTTAATTATTATATATGCAAAATTTTTATCATCACCACAGAAAAACTGTTACACAAATCAGCAGTTTACTAAACGAATGCATTAATATAACTTGTGTGTCTGTTTGCACATCACATGAAGTTTAAAATTTAACATTTGCTTTCATGATTTTTAGAGAGCAAAGTCACCGATGATATCCTCAAATGCTAAGCTGCAAAGTTTATCACATTCGATGTGCATAATGCTTAGGGCAGATGGCTTTCCTTACAGCATTGTTGTCTGCTGTTCATTCTTGATGTTTTTCAGTCACGAAAATGACCTTTCCCCTCAGTAGTTTGTTACCATTGAGCTCAAAAATAGCCACAGTATTGTTTATAAATCAGGAATGCCAACTGAATCTTATCTTGGATGATAACTTGATACAGGTCCTGGTGGCTTAAATGTCCTTTATCTGCATAATTTCCCTTAATATAGGCATTGAAGCACTTTATTTCCCCAACAAGGTTAAACATCACATCTTTAGGATGGTCTTCTGTCAGGTTTACACTTTCACACAGCTGTTTTTCCCGAGGCATCTAAATGAACCAAAATGAAAAATTGCTCTCCCCTTCAAGTTAGTATAAAGTGCATCCATCACAGGGATTAAAGGATTTCACCCAAAATTTGTCTCTTGGAAAAAGCATTTTGTCAGTATTTGGTGCATCACCATCATTGACCTTCTTTAATCCTTTTCCATCTATTTACACTCTGGTAGTCCACACCAGGCAGGCTTTCTTTTGAGTTCAATTTTGTCAAAACTCACATGAGGTTCTTTCAAGAAGTGAAAGTGATGTGTAAGATTTTACACATATACTAAGGGCTATCTCTGCATCCTGTAGGGCCCGGCTGGTTTTGTGGAACTGATCTAACAAACGATTCCAAAGTCCCAACATTAACAGAAACTCTAATTTCTCCATTTTCTCCTGCAGAATGCCAGCTTCTCTCCTTGAATCACCTTTATCACTGTCGCCAGTATGAAGCTGATTTAGAGCATCAATAATTGAGCCATAACTATCAGCTACCGCTGAAATAGCCTTTGCATGTGCATCCCACCTAGTGTCAGAGAGACATTCCGGTACGGTGGAATCAGGACCCAAAAAGGATTTGAGCACTGCCCGGTGTTTTGTAGAGGCAGAGAAGAATGTGTATATTTGGTGCACAACAACAAAAACATTTACTGCATCTAGTCCACTCTTACAAAGACATATTCCTTTTTAAGCTTCTAAACACGTTGAACTGCTGTATTTACACACACACATATTCAATAAAGTAGATAATTACCTTGTGTCAATTAAGAGAGAAGGAATCCTTGTGCGACTCAGAGGTACAAAAAATTCTGTTTTTATTATTATAGAGGTACAACTGATGCTGTCTTGTAGTTAGAACCAGCAGGCCACTGGGTATTATACACGTGATGTGGAAGTTAAAACCTCAACATGGGACATGGTTAAGGCAGAGACAGTAATTCTGTGGATAGCAGCAGGGGGTAACAGGATGAAATCTTTCATTTTGTCTGGCTTTTTCAATGGATTTTCATGAAATTTTGTGATGGGTTATTATATCTGCACAAATTTATGAACTCGATATGACCATGTAACCATATAAGTGCAGATTTATGTCATATTAGAACATAAAGTCCATATTTAGAGAGTTGTTTACCCAAATCTCCTTTATTTAGCAACCAATTTTGATAAAACTTGATATTGAGTCAGTTTTTTTCTTATTTAAAGTCCCCTCATTTTGTGACGCTCTAAGCTGTATCTGTACTGAAGACTCGTGCTCCAGAACTTGCCGCGCCCTAGCCAAGCTATTCCAGCACAGCTACAACACTGGCAAATACCCAGCTGTGTGGAAAATTGCCCAGGTATGTTCACAAAAAGCAGGACAAATCCACTCAGCCAATTACCACCCCATCACTCTACTCTTGATCATCAGTAAAGTAATGGAAGGGGTCATCAACAGCGCTATCAAGTGGCACTTGCTTAGCATTAACCTGCTCCTTGATGCCCAGTTTGGGTTCTGACAGAGCCACTCAGCTCCTGACCTCATTATATCCTTGGTTCAAATATGGACAAAAAAGCTGGACTCCCAAGGTGAGGTGAGAGTGACTGCCCTTGACTCAAGGCTGTATTTGGTCAAGTGTGGCATCAAGGAGCCCTAGCAAAATTGGAGTCAATGGGAATCAGGCGAAAACTCTCCAATGGTTAGAGGCATACCCAGCACAAAGGAAGATGGTTGTGGTTGTTGGAGGTCAGTCATCTCAGCTCCAGGACATCACTACAGGAGTTCCTCAGGGTAGTGTCCTAGGCCCAACCATCTTCAGCTGCTTCATCAATGACCTTCCTTCCATTATAAGGTCAGAAGTGGGGATGTTCGCTGATGATTTGCACAATGTTCAGCAACGTTCTTGATTCCTCAGATACTGAAGCAGTCCATGTGCAAATACAGAAAGACCTGGACAATATCCAGGCTTGGGCTGACAAGTGACGTTCACACCACACAAGTGCCAGGTAACAACCATCTCCAACAAGAGAGAGCCTAATCATCGCTCCTTGACATTCAATGGTATTACCATCACTATTAACATCCTGAGGGTTACCATTGACCAGAAATTGAACTGGACTAGCCATATAAATACTGTGGCTAAAAGAGCAGGTCAGAGGCTAAGAACCCTGCGGCAAGTAACTCACCTCCTGACTCCCCATTTGTCCACCATCTACAAGGCACAAATCAGGAGTGTGATGGAATACTCCCCACTTGCCTGAGTAGGTGCAGCTCCCACAACACTCAGGAGGCTTGGCACTATCCAGGGCAAAGCAGCCTGCTTGATTGGCACCACATCCACAAACATTCACTCCCTCCACCCCTGACGCACAGTGGTAGCAGTGTGTACCATCTACAAGGTGCACTGCAGGAATTCACCAAGGCTCCTTCAGCAGCACCTTTCAAACCCACGACCACTACCACCTAGAAAGACAAGGGCAGCAGATAGATGGGAACACCACCACCTGGAAGTTGCCCTCCAAGCCACTCACCATCCTGACTTGGAAATATATCACCATTCCTTCACTGTCACTGGGTCAAAATCCTGGAACTCCCTAACAGCACTGTGGGTGTACCTATACCACATGGACTGCAGCGGTTCAAGAAGGCAGCTTACCACCACCTTCTCAAGGGCAATTAGGTATGGTCAATAAATGCTGGCCCAGCCAGCGAAGCCCACATACTGTGAATGAATAAAAAAAATTAGTTTAAGTCTACATCTGGCACTGGTAATTCAAGTTAAAATAATCCAGCAGCAAAGCCTTTTTTTATTTAAAAAGAAAAGGTTAGTTTATTTTACACTACTGCTCTGGAAGTTACCTAAGGAAAGATAGTCAGTACACACACACATACAAAGATTAGTGACAGACAAAGATAAAAAACAACACTTATAAAAATAGGAATAATTCAGTCTGTATTTGGTGCAGGCATGATATGTTTAGAAGTCAAGATGTTGTGTGTCTGAAGTGAAGGTTTTGAGGTAGTAGGATTATCTCCACAGCTGCAATGACTTCCCGTGTGGAATTGTCAGAGGGTTGCTTTTACAGGTGAGTTTAGGTAGAATTAGGGTTTATAGGGAGGAGAGAAGGTTCCTTACTTCTGTTCTGCAAATATGACACTTTTAGCCACCGAGTTACTTCACAGCAGACCAATAACTGTTCTTTCCCTGGGGGTTAAAGCTGTTTCAATTTGGTTCTTTAAATTGGTTGAAGATGGATCTGCTTCTGTGCAGCTCCTGCCTTTTTTGTATAAGCATGAAGCAAAGATGGCTGCTGTCTTGTTGAGTCATTGTTCCATATAAGGCATGTGGTAATTCCATTACTGTTTTGAATTCTTTTTACCGCCTGCTGTGTTCACATCTTAGTGGCTTATCAGTTAGTTTCTTTGTGTGCAGAGAAAATGCCATCAAGTCTGTGAGTTTGGAGCCTTCCTCTGCATGGATGAAAGACACTCAGATCAGATTCAATTTGTTTCACTAAGCATGGGAACATTTATTGTATATAACAGTTGTGGAAAAGTTACACCTACTATACCCCGATTCTCTAAGTTACCCTTGTGTGGGAGCAGACTTCACTGACAGGTCACTCCACATCATCCTGCCTCCTCCTCACCTTCGAGCGATTGACCAAATCACTCCCACCCGACTGCAATACCTGAGGCTGTGCAATCTCCTCCTTTTCAGCTTTGTTGTAACCTCTGGTGTCAATATTTGCTGATAAAGCTGTAAGATCAGCCGACAAAGTTGTTTTCACAACTTCTACAGACATCGTAAAGTTTAAATCAATCACGTGCATATCTAGACACTTCTTGTTAGCTTTACCCATAGCATGATTTAATTGAGTTCCATCTTCTTCTTACTTTGACCTTGTTGTAGCTGTCCCACATGTTTGCTCATCAATTCAGTTACAACCTCTTTTTTATATTTATTCATGGGATCTGGGCCTCACTGGCTAGGCCAGCATTTATTACCTTTGCTCAGGAGGCATTTAAGAGCCAATAAAATTGCAATGGGTCTGGAGTCACATATGGGCCAGACCAGGTAAGGACAGCAGATTTCCTTCCCTAAAGGGTATTATTGAACCAGATGGATTCTTACAACAATTGACAATGGTTTGTAGTCATCATTAGACCTTTAATTCAAATTTCACCATCTGCCATAGCAGAATTCAAACCCAGATCCCCGGAACATTACCCTGGGTCTCTGGGTTACCAGTCCAGCGACAATACCACCACACCATCGCCTCCCCACAGACCCAACCACAAACATATATTAATGAAATATATTAAGGATTAGTTTAACGATCCCACCTACTTGAAACAAGCAGGAACAATGGTTTCTGAAGACTGCAAACATCACATGACAATGATTAGTTTAGTGATCCCATTTATTTTAAACAAACAAAATACAGTCTATTCATTCAACAAATGCCACACTTAAACCAAAAAACATGAACTGCAGCCCACAGACATGTCAATTTCAAAAGCTAGCAATCTGTCTTGTTTGTAATTTTGCTGTCTTGCCTCTACAAATCATATACAAAGAATATATTTCAGAAAAACACACTTGTACAATTATAAAACTTAAGAAGAAATTAGGCAACAAAGGTGGGGAAGGATGGGTAATGAACATTTTGGTTTACAATTTGACTGAGTGTGGGCATCAAGGAGCCCCAGCAAAACTGGAGTCAATGGGAATCAGGGAGAAAAGTCTCCACTGGTTGGAGTCATACCTAGCACAAAGTAAGATGGTTGTGGTTGTTGAAGATCAATCATCTCAGTTCCAGGACATCACTGCAGGTGTTCCTCAGGGTAGTGTCCTAGGCCCAACCATCTTCAGCTGCTTCATCAATGACATTCCTTCCATTATAAGGTTAGAAGTGGGGATGTTCACTGATGATTGCACAATGTTCAGCACCATTCGTGACTCCTCAGATACTTAAGCAGTCCATGTCCAAATGCAGCAAGACCTGAACAATATCCAGGCTTGGGCTGATTAGTGGCAAGTGATATTTGCATGTCACAAGTGCCTGGCAATGACGATCTCCAACAAGAGAGAATCCAACCATCTTCCCTTGACATTTAAATGGCATTACCATCGCTGAATCCCCCACTATCAACATCCAGGGCATTACCATTGACCAGAAACTGAACTGGGCTAGCCATATAACAACTGTGGCTACAAGAGCAGGCCAGAGACTAGGAATCCTGCAGTGAGTAACTCCTCTCCTGACTGTCCAAAGCCTGTCCACCATCAACAAGGCACAAGTCAGGAGTGTCATGGAATACTCCCCACTTGCCTGGATGAGCACAGCTCCCACAACACTCAAGAAGTTTTACACCATCCAGGACAAAGCAGCCTGCTTGACTGGTACCCCGTCCACAAACATTCACTCCTTCCTCCACCAACACAAAGTGTCGGTAGTGTGTACCATCTCTGTTATGGTGTGGTTGTCTCAGCAGACATTGGCTTTCTTACTCTAGCAGAGAACTTGCTGAGACAATGGTCTTTCATTCAAAATGCTTTTTTGCTCACTAGCTATTTATAAGGTGACAGATCATCTGGACATAGCTACAGCTTCTCCATAAGGTGTTTCTCACTCACCATCTCCCTGAGTGACATCACAGTGACATAGATCTTTACATACGTGCTCAGTAGTTATTATTAGACTTAACCCTTTACTCTCCATGTCTGCCCCCCCACCCCGAGTCTTTACCCCCATATTATTATGTACACATTGTCCTATACCTCCCCCCAAAGTCTCCGCTTTTAAGGGGATAGGGTGGAATCATCCCGATTTGCACTATGTGCGGTAGCGGTTGGGTAACATGACATTCTACCCACTGGCTTTGATGGCAGGTTTTCACGCTGTATCATCCCAAACCTGCCTCATTATTTATGCATTCGTGCTCGATTCACACCAACCCCCCCCCCACCCCCCATCACTTCACCGCTTCATCAAGCCAGGCGCCATATTTAAAGTCCAGCCACACACTTACATCTCAGTGCTTCCAGCCCACGGCTGCTGCAGGGAAGATGTCCACGAAAGGCAAGAAGACTGCAGCCCCCAGGTTTAATGATGCGTCACTGGAACGCCTTTTGGATGTGGTGGAGGCCTGCCGTGATGTCCTGTACCCCCACCCTGGCTGCAGGATGGGCAGCGACATGACCAACCAGGCTTGGGAGGCAGTGATCAGTGTCAATGCCCTGCAAAAGGAGTTAGCCACCCAGTACCGCTACAGGATGAATGGTCTCATCCGTTCTGCCAGGTAACTCGCTGTTCTCATCACTCTCAACTCACATATTCACAAACCAATCACACATCCACAGGGATCTCACACCTCAAGGGACAACACCACTAACTCTCACACAAAGCCTCACATCTCCAACTGCCTCATATCCTCTCGAGCTCACCTCCCCATCCTGTCCACGTCTCCGCTCATCACACAAACATTCCACACAGTGCCATGTGTCCTGCTCACACTCTCTCCATCTGTTTTCATGCAGGAGAAGCTGGCTCACATCAACAGGGAGAGGCCCCAGACCGGGGGTGGAGTGGCCCACATTAGGCCCCTCACTCACTTTGAGGAGTGTGTCATCGTGCTGACTGGCGAGAATGTGGACTGTACCTGCGGTGACGGTGAAGTCGGCAGTGAACACCCACATGAGGATCCTGCACCACATCATCCCCCTCTCAACACAACTGTGAGTGCTCTCTGTCCTGCTTCTGACTCTGCTGCCATGCACTAAGTATCTCTACTTTGGTTCACAGGGAGCTCTGCCAAGGGACTAACACCCTCAGCCAGCCAGTCCCTCAGCTCCATCCATATCCTCATCTGCAGCCAAAGATCTCATCCTCCATCAAAGAGATAGAAATAAGCAGCCGGGAAGACCCATCACCACAAAGGGAGCAGCTGGTCCACTAGTAATTCTGGAGGGAATAGTCTGTATGTAGGGCAGAGCCTTTCGGAGCCTCGTGCAAGCAGTCTCCCACGCACGCAGATCCTTCCCGTTCCATCTGAGCTGACCAGCATCCCTGCCCACCCATTGATCCCACTCCCATGCAGCACCTGATCTCGTCCACCACGACTCTCATTTCACTTTCAATTTGGACAGAGTGGTGCTAATTCAGTTTTACTTTTGCTTCCCGTCCTTTACCATCTCCCAGTCACCCATTTCCTTACCTCCCCATCACAGTTGACTCCTCCGCCAGCAACACCTCCCACCTCCCCTCCGTGACCTACCAGCCTCAACCCTTCTCTTTCAAGGATGCCCAGGTGAATGTGCACATTCCCTTCCTTCCCAAAAATCCCACCCCCATCCACATTAACCTCCCCAACCTCCTCCTTCCCACCCCCAGAGTCCGTGTCTATGTCCAAGTCCCCCACCAACCACCCTGGCCGTCCCTTTTATAGCTACTGTTGAACCCTCACCCTCCCACCCTACCACCGCACTCTGCCCTCGGTCATTCTCACCATTCCTCCGTACCACGCCCACCCTCAGTTCGATCCCCAGGAGGCAGTCATGGGCCCATCTGACTCCTCACACGCACATTCACCTTCACAACCCCCGTCTGCACCCATTCCCCCCTCCGCACCCCTTTCCCCCCTGCTCCCGGAACCCCTCATCCTTCAGAATGCCTGCCCCCCGCACCCCCAGTCCTCCCACATGCTTGGACTCACCCCCACATCCCTTCCCCTTCCTGACTCCTTCCTCCACCCTCACATCTTCAATCAGTCACCCTGAGTCCCTCCCCACTCCCGACTCCTTCCTTTAGCCTTACCTCTTCCTCCAGCCTCATTTCTTCCTCCAGCCTTTCTCCCACACCCTTCCTGACTCTTTCTTCCACTTTTACTTCTTGCTCAACCCTTACTCCCTTCTCCACATTCCTTCCACTCCCCCCAGACACCCTCCACTCTCCACACTCCTTCCCTGGCACCTTTCATCCCTCTCTTACACCTACCTTCCCAGTTGTGGTCTTCTCCCCGGTTACTCCCTCCTTCCCCCGTTCTCCCTCCCCCCCACCAACCTCACCCTATCCTGAAACCTTCAATCACCCCTCTTCCCAACCTCAGTCCATCCTGACACCTTCATTCCCCTCCTCCCAGCTGACACCCCTTCCTCTCCCAGCCAATCCTACCCTTTCCTCTCCCACTCCCTTGACCATCATCTGTTGAGAGCGTCAATGGTGACTTTCCACCTTCTGTGAGCTGCTTCGCAGCAGAGCCATGTCCATGAGAATCCACTCTAGCCAAGTCTTGGTCATAGCTATGATATCATACTCCCACATGTCTATCTGTGCCCTCAGCTTGTCTGTCTTATTCCTCAGGCTCCTTGCATTAAAATATACTCCATTTAGCCTTGCTAAACTCACTTCTTTCTTATCTAGCCTATGTTTTCTCTGCCTTCCAGACTCACTCACTAGTGTTTTAACTTCTATTCCATCTCAGCTTCTCTCCCCTCTGAACTACTTTTCAGGATCCCATCTCTCTACCAATTTAGTTTAAATCTGCCTCAACAGCATTAGCAATCCTCCCAGTGAGCATGGAATCCACTCATGTCATGGACATTCCTCCAGTGTGCCATTGGTATTGGGCTCCAGCATCTTCTGCTCCTCGGATGTCCATGATGTGAGCAAGGCCCTGGTGGGTAAATCCTGACTTCTGCACGTCACACTTGTCAAGACATGTTCTACACTGGTGTGCTTTCTTGCTGACGTGGACGGACGATCCAGTTGAGGGAGGGAGCTGATTCAGGCGGGCTGATATGCTGATGTATTACAATGAGGTGCCTGACATCCGATGGTGGGAAACGCGGCCCACCATCGGCAGGCTGAGTGGATGATCGTAAACTGGCATCACAATCTCATGAAACCGATCACACCGTATTGTCTGTTCACGCTATCGAACACACCCGACACCGGCAGGCACGGAAAATCCCAGCCATAGTTTCTTTTGTGGCTTCACCAATCTCCCAGAATGAGTGCAGAGTTCTCTTTGAGGTTGTTGAGGGTCTGTTGACTCTGAACTCAATTCCTGAGGGTTGTCTTTCCTTGTCTCCCTCATTTGTAGTTCTGTAGGTCTGACGTTCTCCTGAGGTACTGGGTATGCAGCCCATCCTGTTAATGGTTTTCTGCCCATTGAGATCAGGGCAGTATTGTTTCTTCAAGTGAGGCTTGACTGCATCTGGACCAGATACAATCTCAGTTGCTATAACCTCTTTATTACAGCAGTTTCTCGCTGCTGGTCTCTAATCCACATCAGCTATCCCCTTTCATGGATGGGAAGGTTGTGAGCCCTGTGTCTTTGGTTAAAAGTACAGGTTTGACTTGCATTGTAATTTTCTTCCTTTTTTCTGGCCTGACCATGGTCTTCCACCATAACATTTGGTATCAACATGTGGGGAAGGAAAGGAAGTTTTAAATTCCTGGGGCATTGGGACCGTTTCTGGGGGAGATGGAACCTGTACAAGTTGGACAGGTTACATCTGAACAGGAATGGGACCAACATGCTCACTGGGAGATAAAAACAAAAAAACTGCGGATGCTGGAAATCCAAAACAAAAACAGAATTACCTGGAAAAACTCAGCAGGTCTGGCAGCATCGGCGGAGAAGAAAAGAGTTGACGTTTCGAGTCCTCATGACCCTTCGACAGAACTTGCGTTCGAGTCCAAGAAAGAGTTGAAATATAAGCTGGTTTAAGGTGTGTGTGTGGGGGGCGGAGAGATAGAGAGACAAAGAGGTGGAGGGGGGGGTGGGGGTGTGTGGTTGTAGGGACAAACAAGCAGTGATAGAAGCAGATCATCAAAAGATGTCAACGACAATAGTACAATAGAACACAAAGGTGTTAAAATTAAAGTTGGTGATATTATCTAAACGAATGTGCTAATTAAGAATGGATGGTAGGGCACTCAAGGTATAGCTCTAGTGGGTTTTTTTTATATATATAATGGAAATAGGTGGGAAAAGGAAAATCTTTATAATTTATTGGAAAAAAAAAGGGAAGGGGGAAACAGAAAGGGGGTGGGGATGGGGGAGGGAGCTTACGACTTAAAGTTGTTGAATTCAATATTCAGTCCAGAAGGCTGTAAAGTCCCTAGTCGGAAGATGAGGTGTTGTTCCTCCAGTTTGCGTTGGGCTTCACTGGAACAATGCAGCAAGCCAAGGACAGACATGTGGGCAAGAGAGCAGGGTGGAGTGTTGAAATGGCAAGCGACAGGGAGGTTTGGGTCATTCTTGCGGACAGACCGCAGGTGTTCTGCAAAGCGGTCGCCCAGTTTACGTTTGGTCTCTCCAATGTAGAGGAGACCACATTGGGAGCAACGGATGCAGTAGACTAAGTTGGGGGAAATGCAAGTGAAATGCTGCTTCACTTGAAAGGAGTGTTTGGGTCCTTGGACGGTGAGGAGAGAGGAAGTGAAGGGGCAGGTGTTGCATCTTTTGCGTGGGCATGGGGTGGTGGCATAGGAGGGGGTTGAGGAGTAGGGGGTGATGGAGGAGTGGACCAGGGTGTCCCGGAGGGAGCGATCCCTACGGAATGCCGATAAGGGGGGTGAAGGGAAGATGTGTTTGGTGGTGGCATCATGCTGGAGTTGGCGGAAATGGCGGAGGATGATCCTTTGAATGCGGAGGCTGGTGGGGTGATAAGTGAGGACAAGGGGGACCCTATCATGTTTCTGGGAGGGAGGAGAAGGAGTGAGGGCGGATGCGCGGGAGATGGGCCGGACACGGTTGAGGGCCCTGTCAACGACCGTGGGTGGAAAACCTCGGTTAAGGAAGAAGGAGGACATGTCAGAGGAACTGTTTTTGAATGTAGCATCATCGGAACAGATGCGACGGAGGCGAAGGAATTGAGAGAATGGGATGGAGTCCTTACAGGAAGCAGGGTGTGAGGAGCTGTAGTCGAGGTAGCTGTGGGAGTCGGTGGGTTTGTAATGGATATTGGTGGACAGTCTATCACCAGAGATTGAGACAGAGAGGTCAAGGAAGGGAAGGGAAGTGTCAGAGATGGACCACGTGAAAATGATGGAGGGGTGGAGATTGGAAGCAAAATTAATAAATTTTTCCAAGTCCTGACGAGAGCATGAAGCGGCACCAAAGTAATCATCGATGTACCGGAGAAAGAGTTGTGGAAGGGGGCCGGAGTAGGACTGCAACAAGGAATGTTCCACATACCCCATAAAGAGACAGGCATAGCTGGGGCCCATGCGGGTACCCATAGCCACACCTTTTATTTGGAGGAAGTGAGAGGAGTTGAAGGAGAAATTGTTCAGTGTGAGAACAAGTTCAGCCAGACGGAGGAGAGTAGTGGTGGATGGGGATTGTTCGGGCCTCTGTTCGAGGAAGAAGCTAAGGGCCCTCAGACCATCCTGGTGGGGGATGGAGGTGTAGAGGGATTGGACGTCCATGGTGAAGAGTAAGCGGTTGGGGCCAGGGAACTGGAAATTGTTGATGTGACGTAAGGTGTCAGAGGAATCACGGATGTAGGTGGGAAGGGACTGGACAAGGGGAGAGAGAAGGGAGTCAAGATAACGAGAAATGAATTCTGTGGGGCAGGAGCAAGCTGAGACGATCGGTCTACCGGGGCAGTTCTGTTTGTGGATTTTGGGTAGGAGATAGAAGCGGGCCGTCCGAGGTTGGGCGACTATCAGGTTGGAAGCTGTGGGAGGGAGATCCCCAGAGGAGATGAGGTCAGTGACAGTCCTGGAAACACAGGACTGTCACTGACCTCATCTCCTCTGGGGATCTCCCTCCCACAGCTTCCAACCTGATAGTCGCCCAACCTCGGACGGCCCGCTTCTATCTCCTACCCAAAATCCACAAACAGAACTGCCCCGGTAGACCGATCGTCTCAGCTTGCTCCTGCCCCACAGAACTCATTTCTCGTTATCTTGACTCCCTTCTCTCTCCCCTTGTCCAGTCCCTTCCCACCTACATCCGTGATTCCTCTGACACCTTACGTCACATCAACAATTTCCAGTTCCCTGGCCCCAACCGCTTACTCTTCACCATGGACGTCCAATCCCTCTACACCTCCATCCCCCACCAGGATGGTCTGAGTGCCCTTAGCTTCTTCCTCGAACAGAGGCCCGAACAATCCCCATCCACCACTACTCTCCTCCGTCTGGCTGAACTTGTTCTCACACTGAACAATTTCTCCTTCAACTCCTCTCACTTCCTCCAAATAAAAGGTGTGGCTATGGGTACCCGCATGGGCCCCAGCTATGCCTGTCTCTTTATGGGGTATGTGGAACATTCCTTGTTGCAGTCCTACTCCGGCCCCCTTCCACAACTCTTTCTCCGGTACATCGATGATTACTTTGGTGCCGCTTCATGCTCTCGTCAGGACTTGGAAAAATTTATTAATTTTGCTTCCAATCTCCACCCCTCCATCATTTTCACGTGGTCCATCTCTGACACTTCCCTTCCCTTCCTTGACCTCTCTGTCTCAATCTCTGGTGATAGACTGTCCACCAATATCCATTACAAACCCACCGACTCCCACAGCTACCTCGACTACAGCTCCTCACACCCTGCTTCCTGTAAGGACTCCATCCCATTCTCTCAATTCCTTCGCCTCCGTCGCATCTGTTCCGATGATGCTACATTCAAAAACAGTTCCTCTGACATGTCCTCCTTCTTCCTTAACCGAGGTTTTCCACCCACGGTCGTTGACAGGGCCCTCAACCGTGTCCGGCCCATCTCCCGCGCATCCGCCCTCACGCCTTCTCCTCCCTCCCAGAAACATGATAGGGTCCCCCTTGTCCTCACTTATCACCCCACCAGCCTCCGCATTCAAAGGATCATCCTCCGCCATTTCCGCCAACTCCAGCATGATGCCACCACCAAACACATCTTCCCTTCACCCCCCTTATCGGCATTCCGTAGGGATCGCTCCCTCCGGGACACCCTGGTCCACTCCTCCATCACCCCCTACTCCTCAACCCCCTCCTATGGCACCACCCCATGCCCACGCAAAAGATGCAACACCTGCCCCTTCACTTCCTCTCTCCTCACTGTCCAAGGACCCAAACACTCCTTTCAAGTGAAGCAGCATTTCACTTGCATTTCCCCCAACTTAGTCTACTGCATCCGTTGCTCCCAATGTGGTCTCCTCTACATTGGAGAGACCAAACGTAAACTGGGCGACCGCTTTGCAGAACACCTGCGGTCTGTCCGCAAGAATGACCCAAACCTCCCTGTCGCTTGCCATTTCAACACTCCACCCTGCTCTCTTGCCCACATGTCTGTCCTTGGCTTGCTGCATTGTTCCAGTGAAGCCCAACGCAAACTGGAGGAACAACACCTCATCTTCCGACTAGGGACTTTACAGCCTTCTGGACTGAATATTGAATTCAACAACTTTAAGTCGTAAGCTCCCTCCCCCATCCCCACCCCCTTTCTGTTTCCCCCTTCCCTTTTTTTTCCAATAAATTATAAAGATTTTCCTTTTCCCACCTATTTCCATTATATATAAAAAAAACCCACTAGAGCTATACCTTGAGTGCCCTACCATCCATTCTTAATTAGCACATTCGTTTAGATAATATCACCAACTTTAATTTTAACACCTTTGTGTTCTATTGTACTATTGTCGTTGACATCTTTTGATGATCTGCTTCTATCACTGCTTGTTTGTCCCTACAACCACACACCCCCACCCCCCCCTCCACCTCTTTGTCTCTCTATCTCTCCGCCCCCCACACACACACCTTAAACCAGCTTATATTTCAACTCTTTCTTGGACTCGAACGCAAGTTCTGTCGAAGGGTCATGAGGACTCGAAACGTCAACTCTTTTCTTCTCCGCCGATGCTGCCAGACCTGCTGAGTTTTTCCAGGTAATTCTGTTTTTGTTATGCTCACTGGGAGGTTTGCTAATGCTGTTGGGGCAGGTTTAAACTAAATTGGTAGGGAGATGGGATCCTAAAAAGTAGTTCAGAGGGGAGAGAAGCTGAGATGGAATTAGAAGTTAAAACACCAGTAATTAAGTCTGGAAGGCAGAGAAAACATAGGCTAGATAAGAAAGAATTGAGTTTAGCAAGGCTAAATGGAGTTTATTTTAATGCAAGGAGCTTGAGGAATAAGACAGAGGAGCTGAAGGCACAGAAAGGCATGTGGGAGTATGATATCATAGCTATGACCAAGACTTGGCTAGAAGAAGGGCAGGATTGGCAGCTCAACACTCCAGGTTATAGGGTATTCAGACAAGATAGAGAGGGGGATAGAGGAGGAGAGGGTGTCCCAATATTGATCAAGGAATCAATTATAGCAGTGAAGAGGGATGATATCTTGGAAGGATCATCAAATGAGGCCATATGGGTGGAAGTAAAAAACACAAAAGGGGCAAGCACGCTGTTGGGTGTGTAGTATAGGCCCACAAACAGTCAATGAGAGATAGATGATCAAATGTGTAATCAAATTTCAGAGAAGTGTAAAAATAATAAGGCAGTGATAATAGGGGATTTTAACTACCCAAATATTCTCACCCATTCTAACCTGTCTCTCTCTGAACTTACTGCACTCCATTCTCTCAGGTCCAACCCTGACATTGTCATCAAACCCGCTGACAAGGGTGGTGCTGTTGTTGTCTGGCGCACTGACCTCTACCACGCGGAGGCTGAGCGTCAACTCGCAGACACTTCCTCCTACCTCTCCCTGGACCATGACCCCACCACTGAACATCAAGCCACTGTTTCCAGGACTGTCACTGACCTCATCTCCTCTGGGGATCTCCCTCCCACAGCTTCCAACCTGATAGTTGCCCAACCTCGGACGGCCCGCTTCTATCTCCTACCCAAAATCCACAAACAGAACTGCCCCGGTAGACCGATCGTCTCAGCTTGCTCCTGCCCCACAGAACTCATTTCTCGTTATCTTGACTCCCTTCTCTCTCCCCTTGTCCAGTCCCTTCCCACCTACATCCGTGATTCCTCTGACACCTTACGTCACATCAACAATTTCCAGTTCCCTGGCCCCTACCGCTTCCTCTTCACCATGGACGTCCAATCCCTCTACACCTCCATCCCCCACCAGGATGGTCTGAGTGCCCTTAGCTTCTTCCTCGAACAGAGGCCCGAACAATCCCCATCCACCACTACTCTCCTCCGTCTGGCTGAACTTGTTCTCACGCTGAACAATTTCTCCTTCAACTCCTCTCACTTCCTCCAAATAAAAGGTGTGGCTATGGGTACCCGCATGGGCCCCAGCTATGCCTGTCTCTTTATGGGGTATGTGGAACATTCCTTGTTGCAGTCCTACTCCGGCCCCCTTCCACAACTCTTTCTCCGGTACATCGATGATTACTTTGGTGCTGCTTCATGCTCTCATCAGGACTTGGAAAAATTTATTAATTTTGCTTCCAATCTCCACCCCTCCATCATTTTCACGTGGTCCATCTCTGACACTTCCCTTCCCTTCCTTGACCTCTCTGTCTCAATCTCTGGTGATAGACTGTCCACCAATATCCATTACAAACCCACCGACTCCCACAGCTACCTCGACTACAGCTCCTCACACCCTGCTTCCTGTAAGGACTCCATCCCATTCTCTCAATTCCTTCGCCTCCGTCGCATCTGTTCCGATGATGCTACATTCAAAAACAGTTCCTCTGACATGTCCTCCTTCTTCCTTAACCGAGGTTTTCCACCCACGGTCGTTGACAGGGCCCTCAACCGTGTCCGGCCCATCTCCCGCGCATCCGCCCTCACTCCTTCTCCTCCCTCCCAGAAACATGATAGGGTCCCCCTTGTCCTCACTTATCACCCCACCAGCCTCCGCATTCAAAGGATCATCCTCCGCCATTTCCGCCAACTCCAGCATGATGCCACTACCAAACACATCTTCCCTTCACCCCCCTTATCGGCATTCCGTAGGGATCGCTCCCTCCGGGACACCCTGGTCCACTCCTCCATCACCCCCTACTCCTCAACCCCCTCGTATGGCACAACCCCTTGCCCACGCAAAAGATGCAACACCTGCCCCTTCACTTCCTCTCTCCTCACCGTCCAAGGACCCAAACACTCCTTTCAAGTGAAGCAGCATTTCACTTGCATTTCCCCCAACTTAGTCTACTGCATTCGTTGCTCCCAATGTGGTCTCCTCTACATTGGAGAGACCAAACGTAAACTGGGCGACCGCTTTGCAGAACACCTGCGGTCTGTCCGCAAGAATGACCCAAACCTCCCTGTCGCTTGCCATTTTAACACTCCACCCTGCTCTCTTGCCCACATGTCTGTCCTTGGCTTGCTGCATTGTTCCAGTGAAGCCCAACGCAAACTGGAGGAACAACACCTCATCTTCCGACTAGGGACTTTACAGCCTTCCGGACTGAATATTGAATTCAACAACTTTAGGTCGTGAGTCCCCTCCCCCATCCCCACCCCCTTTCTGTTTCCCCCTTCTTTTTTTTCCCAATAAATTATAAAGATTTTCCTTTTCCCACCTATTTCCATTATATAAAATAAAAAAAAACCCACTAGAGCTATACCTTGAGTGCCCTACCATCCATTCTTAATTAGCACATTCGTTTAGATAATATCACCAACTTTAACTTTAACACCTATGTGTTCTATTGTACTATTGTTGTTGACATCTTTTGATGATCTGCTTCTATCACTGCTTGTTTGTCGCTACAACCACACCAACCCCCTCCACCTCTCTGTCTCTCTATCTCTCCGCCCCCCACACACACACCTTAAACCAGCTTATATTTCAGCTCTTTCCTGGACTCGAACTCAAGTTCTGTCGAAGGGTCATGAGGACTCGAAACGTCAACTCTTTTCTTCTCCGCCGATGCTGCCAGACCTGCTGAGTTTTTCCAGGTAATTCTGTTTTTGTTTCAAATATTAACTGGGATGGTTTTAGTGTACAAGGTAAGGAGGGAGCAAAATCCTTAAGATGCATCCAGGAGAACTTTTTTAGCCAGTACGTAGAAAGCCCAGTAAGGGAGGGGGCAATTCTGGACCTAATATTCGGAAATGAGCCCAGGGGAGCATTTTGGAGGCAGTGACCATAACTCAGTTAGATTTAGGGTAGTTATGGAAAAGGGTAAGGTTGGGCCGAGGATAAAAGTTCTAAACTGGGGAAAGGCTAATTTTACTAAGATGAGATACAATTTGGCCCAAGTGGACTGGGAGCAGCTACTTGAAGATAAAACTGTGTCAGAGCAGTGGGAGACATTCAAGGAGGAAATAGTGAGAGTACAGGGCAAATATGTTCCCGTAAAGACAAAGGAAGGATACCAAGTCCGGAGGATCCTGGATGTCAAGGGACATAAGGGTTAGGATTAAGGAAAAAAGAAAAGTTTATGGCAGATACCGAGGGCTCAAAATGGCAGTCCCTAGAAAAGTATAAAAAGTGCAGGGGGGAGCTTAAAAAGGAAATTAGGAAAGCTAAAAGAGTGCATGAGAAAGCATTGGTGGGTAGAATAAAGGAAAACCCAAAGGGGTTTTTTAAATATATAAGGAGCAAGTGAATAACTAGGGAAAGAGTAGGGCCAAGTAAGGACCATAGAGGTAATCTGTGTGTGGACCCGGAAGACATGGGTACAGTCCTCAATGAATATTTTGCATTGGTCTTCACAATGCAATAGGACAACGTTGGTATAAACATCAGGGTGGAGGACTGTGAAATATTAGAGGAAATTAACAGACAGAGAGAGGAGGTACTAGCGGGTTTAACAGCCTTAAAAGTGGATAAATCTGTAGGCCCAGATGAGATGTATCGCAGGCTGTTGAGGGAGGCAAGGGAAGAGATATCAGGGGCCTTGCAATAATTTTCAAATCCTTTCTGGCCCCAGGTCAGGTGCCAGAAGACTGGAGAACTGCTAACAGGAGATTCACCGGGATGCTGCTTGGGCTGGAAGGCCTGAGCTATGAGGAAAGATTGGATAGGTTGGGGTTGTTTTCCTTGGAGCAGCAGTTATTAAAAAAGGGAGGAAGGGATAGACCAGGAAATTACAGGCCAGTCAATCTAACCTCAGTGGTGGGGAAGTTATTAGAAAGAATTCTGAGGGACATGATATATTGCACTTGGAGAGACATGGGTTAATCAGGGATAGTCAGCATGGATTTGTTAAGGGAAGGTCATGTTTGACAAATTTGGTAACCAGGAGTGTTGATGAGGGTAACGCATTTGATGTGGTCTATATGGATTTTAGCAAGGCTTTTGATAAGGTCCCTCATGGAAGACTGGTCAAGAAAGTAAGAGCCCATGGGATCCAAGGCAAAGTGGCACGTTGGATCCAAAATTAGCTGAGAGACAGGAAGCAGAGGGTGATAGTAGAGGGATGTTTCTGTGACTGGAAGTCTGTTTCTAATGGGGTTCCGCAGGGTTCAGTGCTGGGGCCCTTGCTGTTTGTGGTGTACATAAGTGATTTGGACTTAAATGTTAGGGGTATGATCAAGAAGTTCATGGATGACACAAAAATTGGTAGGGTGGTAAATAGTGAGGAGGATAGCCATAAACTAGTAGGAGGAGGATGGGCAGAGCAATGGCAAATGGAATTCAACATAGAAAAGTTTGAAGTAATGCACTGGGGAGGGCTAACAAGGCAAGGGATTACACTGTGAATGGTCAGACCCTGGAAAGTACTGAAGATCAGAGGGACCTTGGTGTGCATATCCATAGATCCCTGCAGGTAGCAGGGCAGGTAGATAAGATGATTAAGAAGGTATTTGGGATACTTGCCTTCATTAGACGAGGCAGAGAATACAAGAGCAGGGGGTTTGTGCTGAACTGTATAAAACGCTGGTTAGACCACAGCTGGAGTACTACGTGCAGTTCCGGGTACCACATTATAGGAAGGATGCGATTGCACTGGAGAGGGTGCAGAGGAGATTCACCGGGATGCTGCTTGGGCTGGAAGGCCTGAGCTATGAGGAAAGATTGGATAGGTTGGGGTTGTTTTCCTTGGAGCAGCAAAGGTTGAGAGAGAATTGTATAAGATTATGAGGGGCATAGATAGGGTGGATAGGAAGGCACTTTTTTCATTAGTAGAGGGGTCAATGTCAGGGGAGCTTAGATTTAAGGTAAGAGATGCAAGGCTAAGAGGGGAGTTGAGGAGAAATTTTTTCACCCAGAGGGTGGTGGGAGTCTGGAATTCACTGCCTGAAAGGGTGGTTGAATCGGAAACTCTCGTAACGTTTAAGAGGCATTTAGATATTCACTTGTGTTGCCATAGCCTCCAGGGCTATGGGCTATGCACTAGAAAATGGGATTAGTGTAGTCAGTGTAGATCTTTGTTGACCAGTGCAGACATGGTGGGCCGAATGGCCTCCTTCTGTGCTGTAAACATCTATGAGTCTAAATTGGGTTCTTTATTTGCAACTCAACAGAAGCCCATATGGGGTGAAACTATTCTGCAATGGTGTAGAGCAAACTGAGCAAAGAGAACTCAAAGTCTTAATTTTTCTTAGTAGCTCTTTTATAGAACGTACTTTTCTCTCAGCCTCTCCATTAGACTTAGGCGAACTTGTGACATGGGCAAATCCATATGATGCTGCAAAGGATTAGAAACACTTGTTGGTGAATTGTGGCCCATTATCAGAGACGACAATGTCCGGAATGCCGTGTGTGGAAAACATCCTCTTCAGAGAGGCTATAATGACTTCAGAGGGGAGGCCATGTAGCTTTTGCATCTTTAAATTGAAACAAATCCATGCCAAGGCGTTCCCACGGCATGGATGGGAAGGAGGAGGGGCAGAAGTGGCTCTTTCTGCTCCTGACTGTGGATGGTGCAGGTGACACAGTTGGAGACCATCTCTTCATTAGAATGTGAAACACCTGATCACCTTACCAGCTGTTGTGCTCTGGCCTGACACTTGGTAATACCAAGATGTCCTTGGTGAATTTTCTGGGGGACTTCCAGGTGGAGAGCTCATGGTACCACCAATCGTCCATCATAGACCAAGAGGTCATCTACGATGCTAATGTGACACTGTTCAAAGTATTCCCTCAAGAGGTGGTTGCTTGGAATGTATTGTGGCTGTCCATCCCGGCAGTATGCACAAACCTGCATACAATCTTCATCTCACCTTTGAGCCTCTTGAAATTGTTGCAACTTATGCTCAGTTGCTGGCAAGCACTGAGTAGTGAGAGTCATGAAGGCTTCAGCTTCTTCAATGGATGTTTTATCTTCCTGTTCTGGGTAGTTGGTGGGAATCCATGACAGAGTGTCGGCTGTAGTCTAGTGTACATTCTCCATAGTAGCATCATATCATGTGAGTATCAATCTGAATCTTTGGATCTAGGGTAGCATCTTTGCAATTTCTTTCCTGTTCACCAAGCTTACCAGCAGCTTACAATCAGTTTCAATCTTAAAGTGTTGGCATAGGACATCATCAGATAATTTCTCACATGCCCAAATCGCTGCGAGGGTTTCTTTTTCTATGATAGTATAGTGTTGTTCAGTCTCAGTTAAGGACCTTGATGCACATTAGGCAGCTCATACGAACATACATACGAACATATGAATTAGGAGCAGGAATAGGCCACTCAGACCCTTGAGCCTGCTCCGCCTTTCAATGAGATCATGGCTGATCTGGTTGTAACATCAACTGCACATTCTCACCTACTCCCAATAACCTTTCACCCCCTTGCTTATTAAGAATCTATCTACCTCTGCCTTAAAAATATTCAAAGACTGTGCTTCCACCACCCTTTGTGGAAGAGAGTTCCAAAGAGTCACATCTCTCTGAGAGAAAAAGTTTCTCTTCATCTCTGTTTTAAATGAGTGATCTCATTTTTAAATAGTGACCCCTAGTTCTAGATTCTCCCGCCAGAGGAAACATCGTCTCCACATCCACCCTGTTAAGACCCCTTAGGATCTTGTGCATTTCAATCAAGTCACCTCTTACTCTTCTAAACTCCAGTGGATACAAGCCTAGCCTGTCCAACCTTACCTCATAAGACAACCCGCCCATTCCTGGTATTAATCTAGTAAACCTTCTCTGAATTGCTTCCAACACATTTACATCCTTCCTTAAATAAGGTGATCAATACAGTGCACAGTACTCCAGACGTGGTCTCGACAATGCCCTGTATAACTGAAGTATGTCCTCCCTACTTTTGCATTCAATCCTCCTTGCAATAAACGATAACAGTCTATCAGCTTCGCTAGTTTACTTGCTGCACCTGCATACTAACCTTTTGCGATTCATGTAGTAGGACACCCAGATCCCTCTGCATCTCAGATCTCTGCAATCTCTCACCATTTAGATAATATGCTTCTCTTTTATTCCTGCTGCCAAAATGAACAATTTCACATTTGCCCACATTATACTCCATTTGCCAGATCTTTGCTCACTCACTTAACCTATCTATATCCCTTTATAGCCTCTTAAGTCCTCTTCACAACTTACTTTCCTAACTTTCTTTGTTTCATCCGAAAATGTGGTAACCATCCCTTCAATCCTTTCATCCAAGTCATTTATATCAATTGTAAAAAGTTGAAGCTCCAGCACTGATACATGTGGCACACCACTAACTAACCAGAAAATGACCCATTTATGCACTCTCAGCTTCCTGTTAGCTAGCCAATCTTCTATCCATGCCAATATGTTACACCCTAGACCATGAGCTTTTATTTCCCACAATAACCCTTGATGTGGCACTTTATCAAAGACCTTCTGAAGATCTAAGTACAATACATCCACCAGTTCCCCTTTATCCACAGCACAAAGAAGTTCAAAGAACTCCGATAAATTAGTAATTTCCCTTTCACAAAACCATGTTGACTGCCTGATTACCTTGAATTTTTCTAAATGCTCTGTTTTAACATCTTTAATAATAGCTTCTAACATTTTTCCTATGACAGATGTTAAGCTAACTGGGCTGTAGTTTCCTGCTTCCTGTCTCCCTCCCTTTTTGTCTAAAGGAATTACATTTGCTATTTTCCAGTCTAATGGAACCTCCCCCAAATCCAGGGAATTTTGAAAAATTAAAACCAACACATCAACTATTTCACTAGCAACTTCTTTAAAGACCCTAGGATGAAGCCCATCAGGACCAGGGGACTTGTCAGCCCACAGTTCCAACAATTTGCTCAGTACCACTTCCCTGGTGATTGTAATTTTCTTGAGTTCCTCCCTCCCTTCCAATTCCTGATTTACAGCTATTTCTGGGATGTTACTTGTATCCTCTATAGTGAAGGCTGATGCAAAATGTCTGCTCAATTCATCTGCCACCTCCTTAATTCCCATTATTAATCATCCAGACACACTTTCTATAGGAACAAAGCTCACTTTGTTAACTCTTCTTTTTTAAATATCTATAGAAACTCTTGCTTTCTATCCTTATATTTCTTGCTATCTTTCTCCTGTCTAATTTTTCCCTCCTTCTTAATCTTTTAGTCATTCTTTGCTGTTTTCATATTCTGTCCAATCTCCTGACTTGCCATCCGTCTTTGCGCAATTATATGCTTTTTCTTTAAGTTTGATACTATCTTTAACATTTTTATTTAACCACAGATGGTGGATCTTCCACTTGGAATTTTTCTTTCTCATTGGAATATATCTATCTGTGTATTTTGAAATATCTCCTAAATGTCTGCCACTGCATCTCTGTTGGCCTATCCCTTAACCTCATTAGCCAGTTCACTTTAGCTAGCTCTACTTTCATCCTTCCTAATTGCCCTTCTTTAAGTTTAAAATGCTAGTAATAGACCCACTCTTCTCTCCCTCAAACTGACTGTAAAATTCAATCATATTATGATCGCTGCTACCTAGGGGTGCCTCCACTATGAGGTCATTAATTAATCCTATCTCATTGCACAATATCAGGTCAATTATAGCTCACTCTCTGGTTGATGCCAGAATCTGCTGTTCTAAGAAACTAATCCGAAGACATTCTACCTCTGTCCATCTGATTTTTCCAGTTTGTATGGAGACTAAAATCCCCCATGATAATCATTGTACCTTTCTGACAAGCTCCCATTATTTCTTCCTTTATACCTCGTCCTACCATGTGATTACTGTCAGGGGGCTTATACATCACTCCCACAAGTGACTTCTTGCCTTTATCATTCCCCATCTCTACCCGAACCGCTTCTCGAATCCTGGTTTCCTGAACTTGGGTCATCCTTCTCCATTGTACTATTAATATCATTAACAGAGACACCCCTGCACCTTTTCCTAGCTTCCTGTCCTTCAATGTACAGGTCCCAACCCATGTCATCCTGCAGCCATGTCTCTGTAATGGCTATTACATCATACTTATTTATTTCTATTTGCACCATCAGTTCACCTGTTTTGTTTCAAATGCTACGTGCATTCAGATGCAGAGTCTTTAGTTTTGTCCTTTGTTTTTTATTCATTTATGGGATGTGGGTATCGCTGGCTAAGCCAGCATTTACTGTCCAGCCCCAATTGCCCTTGAGAAGGTGGTGGTGAACTACCTTCTTGAACTGCTGCAGTCCATGTGGTGTGGATACACCCACAATGCGGGTTAGAGAGGGAGTTCCAGGATTTTGAACCAACGACATGAAGGAATGATGAAATATTTCCAAGTCAATATAGTGAGTGACTTGGAGGGGAACTTGCAGGTGATGGTGTTCCCATCTATCTGCTGTCCTTGTCCTTCTAGATGGCAGCCGTCATGAGTTTGGAAGTTGCTGTGGAAGGAGCCTTGGTGAGTTCCTGCAGTGTAGGAACACATATATCACACTCCTGACTTGTGCCTTTTGGATGGTAGACAGGCTTTGGGGAGTCATGGAATCATACCTTACAGATTAGGTCCCAGACAACACCTGCACATCCCTGGGTCATCCCTGTCGATCAGAGGTGGCGGCACTGTTGATGACACCTTCCATTACTTTACTGATGATCAAGAGTAGACCGATGGGGCGGTAACTGGCTGGTTTGGATTTGTCCTGCTTCTTGTGTACAGGACATACCTGGACAATTTTCCACATAGCTGGGTAGTGCCAGTGTTGTAGCTGTACTAAACTTCTTGGCTAGGGGTGCAGCAAGTTCTGGAGCTCAAGTCTTCAGTACTATTGCTGGAATATTGTCAGGATCCATAGCCTTTGCAGTATCCAATGCCTTCACCATTTCTTGATAACACGTGAAGTGAATCAAATAAGCTGAAGACTGGCATCTGTGATGCTGGGGACCTCTGGAGGAGACAGCGATCAATCATTCACTTGGCACTTCTGGCTGAAGATTGTAGCAAATACTTCAGCCTTATCTTTTGCACTGATGTGCTCATTGAGGACCGGGATATTTGAGGAGCCTCCTCCGCCAGTGAGTTGTTTAATTGTTCACCACCATTCACGACTGGCTGTGGCAGAACTGCAGAGCTTAGATCTGATCCATTGGATCACTTGCTGCTTATGCTGTTTGGCATGCAAGTAGTCCTGTGTTGTATCTTCACCAGGTTGACGCCTCATTTTTAGGTATACCTGGTGCTGCTCCTGGCATGCCCTCCTGCACTCTTCATTGAACCAGGGTTGATCCCCTGGCTTAATGGTAATAGTAGAGTGGGGGATAAGTTAGGCCATGAGGTTACAGATTGTGGCTGAGTACAATTCTTGAGTTGAGCCCAGCCTTGAGTTGCTAGATCTGTTCAAAATCTCCCATTTAGCACGGTGGTAGTGCCACATAACACAATGGAGGGTATCCTCAATGTGAAGCTGGGACTTTATCTCCACAGTGACTGTGCAGTGGTCACTTCTACTGATACTGTCATGGACAGATGCATCTGCGGCAGGTGTGTAGGTGAGGATGAGGTCAGGTATGTTTTTTCCTTTTGTTTGTTTCTCACTACCTGCCGCAGACCCAGTCTAGCAGCTATATCCTTTAGGACTTGGCCAGCTCGGTCAGTAGTGGTGCTACTGAGCCACTCTTGGTGATGGACATTGAAGTCCCCACCCAGAGTACATTCTGCGCCCTTGCCACCCTCAGTGCTTCCTCCAAGTGGTGTTCAACATGGAGGAGTACTGATTCATCAGCTGAGGGAGGGCAATATGTGGTAATCAGCAGGAAGTTTCTTTGCCCATGTTTGAACTTATGCCATGAGACTTCATGGGGCGCGGAGTTGATGTTCAAGATTCCCAGGGCAACTCCTGACTGGATAACACTGTGCCGCCACCTCTGCTGGGCAAGACATACCCAGGGATGGTTATGGTGGTTTCTGGGACATTACCTGTAAGGTATGATTCTGTGAGGATGGCTATGTCAGGATGTTGCTTGACTAGTCTGTGAGACAGCTCTCCCAATTTTGGCACAAGCCCCCAGGTGGAAGGAGGACCTTGCGGGTACGACAGGGCTGGGTTTGCCATTGTTGTTTCCGGTGCCTAGATTGATGCCAGGTGGTCCATCCAGTTTCATTCCTTATTGAGTTTGTAGAGGTTTGATACAACTGAGTGGCTTCTAGGCCATTTCATGGTGCATTTAAGAGTTAACCACATCGCTGTGGGTCTGGAGTCACATGTAGGCCAGACCAGGTAAGGATGGCTGATTTCCTTCCCTAAAGGATATTAGCAAACCAGATGGGTTTTTACGATAAAGACAAAATACTAGAAATCTGAAACAAAAACAAAAAATGATGGAAAAACTCAACAGGTCTGATAGCATCTGAGGCGAGAAAGACAGAGTTAACGTTTTGAGTCCATAAGATTCTTCTTCAGAGCTAAAGGGAGGTAGAAATGTAGTGAAATATATACTGTTTAAGGGGGATGGGACAGATGAAGCTGAATAGAAGGCCAGTGATAGTTGGAGGCAAAGGAGAGATTGCAAAAGATGTCATAAACAAAAGGTCGAAGGGGTATTAATGGTGGTGATACTGGCTGAAGGAGGTGCTAATGGTGACATTTTGTAGAAAGCAGGATGTGATAAAGGCCAGACCACAGTAAGCACTCTGGAAAGAACCACATGAGCAAGTGACAGGCGGCCCTAATGGGGATGGGGTGGGGGGAGGGGATGGTGGGGGGGATAAATATCAAAAATAGGCTAAAAGCTGGGGATAAAACAATGAATAAAAATGGAAATAAATAGCAATAATAAAAAATAAGTGAAAAAAATAAATTAAAATTAAAAAATAAGAATGAATATTGACAAAAGGGGATCAAAAAGGGATGAGGATGGAAGAGAGATTTCATGATCTGAAGTTGCTGGACTTTTCCATGTGGGGTAAGTCGGAGATGGAGACAGTCACTGAGGAAGAAAACATGGCTGTGAAAGCGAGTTTTAGTAAACACCTTGTCAAACTCCAGGAGGGAAATGATTCAACAACTTCATACCATGAACTTTACTACCTAGAAGGACAAGGCTGACACATGGGAACACCACCACCTGCAAGTTTCCCTCCAAGCCACTCACCAATCCTGACTTGGAAATATATCGCTGTTCCTTCACTGTCACTGGATCAAAATCCTGGAACTCCCTTCCTATCAGCACTGTGGGTGAATCTACACCACATGGACTGCAGCGGTTCAAGAAGATTCAACAAACCCAAATCCCCTAGAACGACCTCTCGCATCAGTCATGACACAAACACTCTGCGTTGTTCCAAACACATTGAAGATCTCCCTCAGCCTGGTGGTGCTCAAGTCTTCTCCAAAGTTCTTGATGTAGATGTTGGTGTATTCCAGAATTTTCACCACCTTCTCAAGGACAGTTAGGGATGAGCAATAAATACTGGCCCAGCCAGCAGCAACTGCATCTCATGAATGAACAAATTAAAAACTAACATGTATATATGTCTGAGAACCCTCCTCGGGAGGCAAGAGAAAGGAGTTTGAAATCCACAATACTGTCTGGTAACTTGGAGCCATTTTGAGAACAGTTTTTAAACTCAGTCCAAGGTTTTAAAAATGTAACTTCTACAACAGTTTTCTAAAAATATGTAATACAGATATCTTGACTGCACACCGTAACATAATGTTAAGCAAATCAGATTTTCCCATCACAATCATTGTAAAGGTTCCTTAGGACCTTGATGTCAGGAAAAGACACTATAAGGTAAAATACTTTATATTCATAAATAAAAACTTGTAAAATAAAGCAAATTTAAAAATATGAAAGAAATGCTGCACAACTGTAAAAAAGCTCAGCTGCCTGGTCAGAATTTTTCCGTTGGCGTGTGGGGGTGGGCCCTGCATGTTCGATGTGTCCCAACATCACCGCGCGTCACTCCGATCTTCAGTTCACAGGCGCACACCGGAGTCGGCTGCACACTGTCAAACTGTCAAAGGCCTTTTAAGGCCATTATTGAACTAATTGAAGTAGTTGTCTGGGCTGCCCACCCCACCTTAAGGTTGGCGAGCAAGTGAAGAGCCCAGGCGGCCTTTGCATTTATCATGAAACCTCATCCACGGGCAGGATGAGGTTTCATGAAGTGTTTATAAATCCAATAAATTTTTTAATTAAAATTCATTAACATGTCCCAGCTCATGTGACACTGTCACATGAAGGCAAATAGCTGAATAATTTTTTCCATTTTTAAAAAAAGTTTTAAGAATGAAAATAATCTCCCAGAGGCAGCGCCGTGCCTCGGGAAGTTTCTGTGCTCTTATGCGCGCACGTGTGAAAGAGCACAGGCCCTGACTCTCCCTCTGCCCCCCACCCACACAGGTAACGTTGAGCGCTTCTGGGTGCATGTCACGCTGGATGGGCCTTAATTGGCCCCCCCCAGGTAAAATGGTGGAGCACAGCCAATTGCAGGCGGCGATTGGCTGTGCACCTGCCTGTGCCCGCTCCCGCTCAGCCCTCCCGACAGGGAGAAAATTCTCCCCCTGGTTGTCAGTGCTTGCGCAGGGTGGGAATGGGAATGGGGGTGGTTGGGCGTAGGAAGAGGAGCCAGCTGAAGAAGGCCCCAGTATTGGCAGCGGGGGCTTTACAGGTGAGGATGGTTGGTGGAAACGGGAGCTGGGGAGAAGGGGGAGTTCAGGACTGAGGACTGAGAGTGGGAGCAAGGGCAGGTGGTGGCATAGTGGTATTGTGACTAGACTGTTACTCCAGAGACCCAGACACCGAGTCAGTGTCAGTGCCAATTGTTACAAAAACCCATATGGTTCACTAATGTCCTTTTGGGAAGGAAATCTGCCATCCTCACCTGGTCCAGCCTACATGTGACTCCAGACCCACAGCAATGTGATTGACTCTTAAATGCCCCCTGAGCAGGGGCAATTTGGGATGGACAAGAAATGTTGGCCTAGCCAGCGACGCCCACATCGCAGGCACAAATAAAAATAAAAAGGTGCGGGGCTGGGGGGTTGGGAGGAGGAGCCAGCTGAAGAAGAACCAGTGGTGGTAGCAGACACTGGGAGCTTGGACAATGCTACCTTACAGGATAGGGGTAGTGGAGGGGGAGGTGGGTAGAAACGGAACAGTAGCCAAGGGTCTCAGTACTGGTGCACTGACCCCAACGGTGCAGGGGAAGATGGCAGAAAATGCCACGTATTCATGTGGGATGTACAGGCCACAGAACAGGAAATCTGTAACAAAGAATGTTATAGTGAATGGAGCAACATTAAAGAGCCAAATAGTCCCTATTTTATGACTGATGTTGTAGTGAAACACCATTGACTGAGTCGGTGTTAAGCAGAGACTTACAAATGGTAAGTAAAAATTATTATTGTGATGGATGAACTTGTTTGATAGAGGTTAAGCACATGAAATTGGCAGAAATGGGTGACAATTTCGGTCAAACTGTTCTCATCACGTATATGGGGCAGAAGTTTCCCCCCGTCAGGGGGGTTGTGTGGGGGTGGGTGCAAACCCAATTGGTGCCCCTGATTGGGGCTGCTCCGCCATTTTATGTGGGCGGGCCAATTAAGGCCCGCCCAGCGTGACGCATGCCCGGAAGCGCTGAGCGCTCCCTGTGCAGGCTGGAGGGGGAGGTTTCCCTGAGTTGGAGCCTGTGTGCGAAAGAGTGCAGAAATCTCCCTGAGGCATGGAGCTGCCTCAGGGAGATTAAGTTTGGAATGAAAGTTTTTAATAAAGACAGAGAAAAATTATTTAGACATGTCCCCTCAAGTGACGCTATCACATGAGCTGGGGCATGTTTATCAAATGTTTGAAAATTTTTTATTTAATTAATAAAGCCTTCATTAAACCTCATCCTGCCTGTGGATGAGGCTTCGTGAAAAATGCAAGGGCTGCCTGGGGTCTTCACCTTAAGGTTGGATGGGCAGCATTCTTAACAACTTTAATTACTTTCTTAATGGCCTTAATAGGCCTTTGACAGTTCGGCGGGCGCCTAGCCAACTCAGCTGCGCATCTGCCAAACTGAAAATCTAAGTGACGCGTGGTAACGTCGGGACATATGCCCGATGTCATCCCGTATCATTTTATGCATCGGCGAATGGGCCCCGCCCCTGCTCGCCGACCGGAAAATTCTTCCCATGTCTTGATTTCATTCCAGTCAGTGCACAAATCCTCTTTCACAAAAGGTGCGTTGTAGAGAACAACATCAAAGCCTTTACAGCTCTGTCACTGAGGATACTCTGATTGCAAAAATCTGTCCGTTGTAGAAACTCAGCCTTGAGTGTGCCAGTAGCTGCTGTGTCAAGGAGGTTCCCTTGATCTGTTCCCATCAGCTCTTCTTGTGACATGGAAAGTGCAGGAAAATTTGAGGAAGGCTAACAAACCCAGCTCTTTCTGTTGTCCATTGGGGTAGTGGGGTGGGCACGGGGGAAGTAACCAAGTAACAGCTGTGCCAATTCAGTGATGTGTAGCTTGATGTCACCTTCAACACTGTCCTGCAAATTCAGCTCATTAGGAATTCATGCAGGCTTAGATATATTTCAATGCTGTTATCCTCCAAACAGCAACCCAAAATTCCAGCATTTTAATCATAGCCTCAATTTGTCCTGGACATTGAATATTCTCTCAATCAGCCCTTGGAGTCTTGTATTTAGCTCAATAAAGTGAGAAATATCTGATAAGCCCGAAAACAGAAGAGTCTGCCTCCCTCATATCACCTGCTTATTCTGAAGTCTTTGTAAATAGTTCTTAATAAAAGACTTTAAGTTAAATCATACCAACTATCTCAAGTCAATCAAAGGGAAGCAAAGCCTCACCAGGGTTAGATAAGCCAAGGGAGCATGGTATTAGTGAAACCTCACTAATGCTCACAGCACCAAAAGTCACCAAAACACTGCTTTTGAAAAAGCTTCTAAAGTTCAACATTGCATTAAAGAGACTTTTAAAACTGAAAAGCACAATATTGTTTTGCAATGCTCTTTTCTAAAGCATGCTGAACAGTCAAATGGCATAAAAAAGTTGGAAAATAATTTGCACATTTAAACATCCTCAAAAGTTACAAGTCATTTGAACATCTTTTTAACCTTAAAAATATTGCGTTACCTACTGTCATTGGGCTGCTTCCAGCCTCCCCCACAGACTTCTCATACACACGCAATCCATCTCAACCTGTTTGTTGCTCTGATTTTTTCTAACTAATGCCAATATCATCTTTTTAACTTGGAGGTGGCTGATTTTTATTTAACAGTGCCAATGCCTTTTATCATTGTTGCCACTGTTAGGATTGAATAACCATTTGTATTGCTGGGGATCCAGGCGCTCATCTCTAACAGTTGTTCAGTGACCATCTGAAGCCCCCAGTTTTCAAGTAGTTTCTTACTCTGATGCCTCTGTTTACATTCTCCTGGGGGTGAGAGGATTTGGGGGAGGGGGTTCTGAACCGTTCGCATGAAGGTAAATCACTTAGCTTGGCCAGGGGAGTTTCCAGGAAATTTTACCCAGTGTTTATCCACCCGATTATACTTCCCAACTGGTCCATTGTTCTTCCCTTGCCTACCAGTCTCTCATCGGCTTCCTTTCTTAACAGCTTCTCCAAGTCAGGAAGAAGATTTAGCTTCATGTTTTAATAGATTTCTACTTGCAGTAGCTTTCAAAATTTCTGGCAGCCAAGTCCCAGAAGGAAAAAAACAGTGAAAACTGGGAAATAAGGGTACTGGTCTGAACTGTTTTTTCCTTCTGGGGTTTTAGTTACACAAATTCTACATGATAGTTCCACCACTTCTAAGTAAAATTTTAACATCGCACAAAATAAACTTAAAACTATATTTTTTTTATTCACACACACATACATTGGGATTGACTTTAAATTAACAGGACAATGCTATGTGTTGTGTCCTTACCTCCCTGATAATAGCTGCACTGTGGCCAGCTTCATTTTAAAAGGGACTTACCAGCAATTGTCCAAGTTCCCTGCCAGAGCAGGTCTGTTTTAATATAGAAATCAAAGTCCTTTGAGGTGAATAGGATGCCAATTGCCCTTTGAGATAGGAACTGGTTAGGGCTGCTGTAAGATACGTGTGGTTTTGTAGGTCTCACAACAAGGTTCTGAGTGAGTATATCTTTTGAGTTTTACTGTGGTCCATCCTCAGGAGTCCGAATCGGTAGATAATGTCCAAACCAGCAGAGAAAAGGAACAAAGTAAAATAGGGCTCTATAAGAGGTTAGAAATTTCACCAAGTGCTGTAGGTGATTGACAAGTTAATCTTACTCTAATCTTATACATAATCACTAAAATTACAAACGTTATTACTAAAATTGAATTAAAGTGAAATACTAAAATCAGTTAAAACATAGCATAAGCAGATAATCTAACTGTCCATAAAAATCCATAAAATGTCCAAAGTTAACAAAGCGTGACAGGCAAATGTTTACAATTCTTAATCTGGAGAAACTTCATAAGAGTGTTGTTACGGTAAAATCATTTGCCTTGAGCATCGATTTCAAATCTGAAAAACTGGATGTTTTCACCCTATTCCGCAACAAACGGCCTCAAATATTCGTACTTGCTAACCTTTCGGTTCCCGGTTTCTCTAAGGAATTATTGCTGTCTTCAAGCCAGACTGTAATATCTACCACAATCGCCTCCTTTCCTTTAACAAAGATGATGTTCAGTTTCCATAGATTTCCATCAGTTGTTCCAAATCTGGGTTCCACGTAATGCGGACGAGACATATTTGACAACTCTCTCTTTCAGCATACTGGGGGTATATCTATGCATTGACATTTTTAATGACTAGGCAGTTGCCTGAGATGTGAAAAAACGTCTCAACCTTGTACCTGCATCTCCAATTTTTCATATGCTCATATCTGCTAATTACAGTGCACATTTTGTAGGAAATGTGTTGGTATGTAATTAAAATAGACTGTTTAATGAGGTTAAAATGAAGCCAGTTGTTAGATATAGGGTCCTCGTGAAAGGATGAAGTGCCCACTCCTTGAAAGTTGAGTTGGCTTCTTTTATCAAATTCATACTCTCGCCATCTTGCGGATCATTAATAAACTTATTGTCCTTCCTTGGTCACAATGGTATCTTGGTCAATTGAGTTCGATGCTTGGTAATTCCTATTCGGGGACTCTTCCACTCCAGGGGAAGTACCTGATTCCTCTATGAATGAAGTGATTAATACATTGATCAACATCCCTTCCATGATATACAAAGCAAGCCTTGATGCTGGATCCCTAGGATCTTTAATAGCTGTCAATTCCCTTAAAATTACACATGGGATTTGGATTTCCAGCCTCAGCAAACCCAAGTCTCAGTTTCTATGTTTAGAATAAAGGAGGCCTTCTGATGTTTCTGCAGATAAATGTAAAAATGTTTTTAAAGGCCTTATTAATAATGTTATCCGAACTAATTAACACGTTCTGAGACGCTTCTTTTAAGCTTAAGCAATAGTAGATTTTTATAAGTACTCAAGATTTCCAACCGTTGAGAAGGTTTTAAAGATATGACCATAAAATTGTCAATACAGACCTGTAATTTGGCCTCCCAATTACCAAGCATAGCCCTGGCCCAGGGGTTAATGCGGGCTGTAAGACATTTTTCAACCTCTCGAGACATAATATATTTTCATTCCAATCCATTCAGAGTCCAATTTCCTCATCTTTGTAATGGAAGGCTTTATTTTTTGCCTTCAAATAAAACCCCGCAGTCTCTTCGACATTAATTTGGAGACCAGCTTTTCTACAAATATTTTCTAATATTTGTAAATTTCCGCACATACCTACGAGAGTCACTCAATAATGCAATATTTACTGCAAAAGCTAATGACATACATTTCTCAGGTCAGCTATTGCTTCCAAGTTTGATGCCCCCCAGTACCTGCGTCCTCTAAGGTATGGATGAGTGTATCCATTACAATATTGAGCAGTAAAGGAGATGAAGGATCACTCAGTTTGATCCCCTTATAAATTAAAATTAGCTCTGTTTTACCTCCTCCTGCCTCAATGGTTGTATTTATGCCATTGTATAAATCCTCAATAAATTAAAAAAATTTATCACTGAGACTCACACTTTCTATGCTTTTCAAAATTAATTTAAACCTACTGAATCAAATGCTTTGGGCAAATTGTTAAATGCCATGACCAAATGTTTTTTGTTTAGTTTCGCCCCCTTCAGGTAATTCTGAAGAATGCTGATATTTTCATTACATCCGGGCGTCTCAGATATAAAGCCCTTCTGCCTAGGAATGATATCGATGGCAGGAGCCAATCTCTTTGTGATAATTTTAGTAAGCAGCCATACTAATATTGAGTCAATTGTAATTGGTTAACTTGATCATCTGTTTTGGGGATTAAGTTAGTTCTACAATTTTTTTAATATCACGGGGACCATTAATGTTCTAATCCACAGACTAAGAAATCCTGCTAGAATCATCCTGTCTCAATTAGACATTTTCTTTCAAAACTTTCATTTCCAGTTTATCTGATCCAGGGGTTGTATTAGTTTTGAATTCATCAATACCCACTTTAATCTCATTTACTACAATTTCATCCAAGAGCCCCTTGTTATTTGCCTGTATCCTGCAAGATGACGGTTTCCCAGTACCTGCTTTGTTACTGGGTATTGATAATTTGGTCCTTAAATGGGCTGCCAATTAATCAATACTAAAAGAACAAACAATTTGATCCAGTTCTCCCATTATTTTCTGAGCGAGATGTCTTCATAAAGAGAACCTGGGTCTGTTTAAAAGTGGATTTCCTCCCAGCGTATCTCCCTCACCACTGTTATTATAGACTTTTTTTTTACCATTAGTGTTATTTTTAGATTCACCTATTGATTTCTTTTGCTGCCCTTTTAACTTTCTTAGCTAATTATCTTAATCCCAATACGGTTCAACATATTAATTGAGCTACTCTGATTGTGTTGGTTTCAATAATTTGTACCCAGAAGGAAAAAAACTGTTTGGGCGGGTACTCTTATTTCCCAGTTTTTACTGATGTTCCATTTTAAGGCATACAAGTTTGGACCAATATTCTTATTTCCCAGTTTTTAGTGTTTTTTTCCTTCTGATGTCATGAAGAGATTCATGTCTATAATGCTATTGGAAATTATTGTTTAAAATAGAGTTTAGTGGTGTCTGTGTCTATGTGTGTGTGTCTTAATTGGTTTAAAGCCAGATAGTCTGGGTGCTTTGATGTATAGAAAGAAGTAGGTTTGAAATAGTAATTAGATAAATATGGGGAAGTTTAGAAACATAGGTGTCAAGGGGGCAATTTGCATTTTTAAATAAACCATTCAAAAGAATGGGTGAAATCTTGCACCTAGCTGAAAGACGCCAAGCAATGTGTTTTTTTCAGCTTACTAATAAAATAGGTGGAATGAAAGAATATTATTGTTAGAAAAAGTAAAATTAAAAGAAAAAGATATGCATAAAGGAGAAAGGAGATTGTGGGTAAGGTAGAGGCATTTTAAGATCCATCAAGTGTAAGAAGCCTCCAGTCTGTAATCCTCAAGTCTGTCTGCAAGGACCCAGAGCTGAAAGAAGCTCATTTTGAATGCGACTGTCCAGGGTGTGGTCTGCCAGGTGTCTGTTTAACTCTATGAGATTTACTGTTGCCTTAACAGGGGTGTAACTGAGAGATTAATTAGGGGACCTTTGTAGTAATTATAGTAGTAATTTTGTAGATATATGTATGTATTTACAATTTTTCAAGGATTAATAAATGT
The DNA here is from genome assembly GCF_017639515.1 of Carcharodon carcharias. Lineage (NCBI taxonomy): Eukaryota > Metazoa > Chordata > Chondrichthyes > Lamniformes > Lamnidae > Carcharodon > Carcharodon carcharias. The sequence continues at coordinate 77,539,810 of NC_054473.1, forward strand.
TTAGCTTTATTAAAAATAACCTCTTGGGGCTTGGTGGTCTTATTACTACTGAATTCAAAACCTGCATTTCAAAATATACAAATTGCAAAAATGGGTTATGACAGTTGTTTCAAGTTTCCCTTTGGGATTTGAACAGCTCAGTCTTTACTATTGGCTGTGTCACAATACTGGGTATCGTCAAATTAATCAAGGATATCATACTTTTGTTGTCCAATTCACCATCATTATCAGTATTTCCTAGCTGTAGAAGCATTCTCCAATGGAAATTCATCTATCTCATCTCCTGAATTAAGCTTGTCCGCCTGGGCAATGGTTGTTAAGACAGGATGTAAGATCAAACTATTTCTAAGCTTAATAAATTCAGAAGATCGCTTCTTACCCAATATTAATGTTATGATGTTCTTTATATTCCTTTTCCAACTGAAGAAACATAGTTATTACTTCACTGGTCCACTTGGACCTTTAATCCAATAATTTTGGGGGGGGGCAGTCGGGGGGATCTGATCTTATTTATTGTTTTATTATTCCTAGCTTCTGCATGCCTCTGCATCTCATGCTGTCCTAGCCCATGAGTGGTCTTAGATTTCATTCTGCAAATCCCACATTCTATCATCCCCTTGTCATTTATATCCTCTCTATAATTCTTGAATTTACTGTGATGGCATGCAATCGAATGATAGTTTCCTTCTTTTCCTCATCCCCCACAAGTAGCTATAATTTCCTTTATAAAATGCCTACCCCCAAGTTGTTCCTTAAAAGAGTCAATTGAACTATATACCTCACTACATGTAATGCAAGTAAGATGATTGCTGGGATAATGGATCCCGACATTATTGATCACCTTATCTACCTTACCTGCCTTATGGGGCACTGCCACTCCTTTGTTAGAACCACCTCCCTCAAGGTAAAACTCAGTATTAGTCATTTTATTGTTAGTATAGTCATTTATAGTAACGTTGTCTCTATCATAAATAGTATTAATACGTCCTGAGGACAATTAACCCAGTTAAAATTCCCAAACTTGAATTATAAAATGTTAAATGGGCCACTATCTTCTTCCTTCCCATGACTTGGTCATTTAGAATGCCAAGGTTGTTTGCTCCAGTTTTATCTGATTTTCCAACCCCAGACTTTGAATGCTCTGTGCAAATGATCAAATGAAGTCTTCCTCATTTGCTTGAGTACCTGTGAATCTAACAGATCCCACCTCACTCCCTGTTTCACTGACAGGCATTAATCTCATTTTGTCACAGCAAAAACATCTACAAAGTTTTCCATCTTTGTCCGCTGGGTTACACACAAAGACCAGGATATTCAATTGCTTTAATTCCTATCGCATGGATCAGGCTTTGAGAGAATGCCCATCGTTTATTTACAAACCCCTATGGGTTTCGGCAAACCCTGCCAAGCGAGTTGATTTCGCACAAATTGATTTGTCGGCGTGGCAAGAACAACCCGGATAACGCTGGGATATAATATCCGGTCTCACTGTGTCATCTCCAGTGGGACCACCTGGAGGTCCAGTCCACTATGTCACAGAAGCCAACCAAAAAGTCATAGTTTCTCCTGCCAAGTGTAAGTGATTACTAACTACTCATAACAATGTGCATAGATAGAGTATAAGGTCTAAACTAGGAACTGTCTCCATGCTTGCTTCTACACACATCTCTGTTCAGTACAAGGCTGCTCTCTAGACTTGGGTCATGTGTTCCTTTATATCACAGAGTGGGCACTACTGTGCCCAGTCCCACATTAACTCTTTCTATGCCAGGTCCTTGTACTACAGTTCAACTAGTTTCATGGTTGATGGAATCGAAGAGGCCTTTAATAGATTAAGTGTTGCATTATTTTTGCTCTTGCTTCTCTGGGGTCCACAAAAATGGGTTGCTACTGTCCAGGGACCCCACATTTCACGATTGTGACTCCCCTCCCCAACCCCCACACTAAAGATTAAGATCCACCCCGGGCAGTGTTTTCCGTGGCTTTAAATGATGCTGCAGTAAGACTCATCTTTCCAGTTACACTGTTCAACTTCCACAATTAAAACTGGCCACATTTTCAGCATGTATTTGTATGACAGGCCGGTGAGACTGTTACTGCCAGGCAAGGCCCCACTAAAACCACCCTAAATCTGTAGCAACCAACCAAGCAATCAGGAAAGTGGGCCTCCCTTCCCCCCATGAATGCGGAAGTGGACTGGATCGCAGTCTTCCTTTGCTGACATTAATATCATGTACAGCTTTTCCATTTTAGACTCCTCTGGGCCTGCCTGGATTGCAGGGGTGGGGTGGGTGAGGGGAGGTCCTCCAGACCTTGTCAGAACAGTGTGGGGGAAGGAATGCAGTGCGATTCCAGCACTCGCCCACTATTTGAACAAATCCCCAACTTGAATGGTTTAAATTCAGAAACAGAAATACGTGGAAAAACTCAGCAGGTCTGGCAGTATCGGTGGAGAAGAGCAAAGTTGACGTTTCGAGTCCTCATGACTCTTCAACAGAACTAAGTAAAAATAGGAAAGGGTGAAATATAAGCTGGTTTAAGGGGGGGGAGGTGCGGTTGTTGGGACAATAAGCCAGTAGAACAAAACTTCTTCAAGGTAGGCATTTCTTGAAGAGAAGTGGCAGTCAATTAAACGCAGATAAAAGCAAAGAACTGCTGATGCTGGAAATCCAAAACAAAAACAGAAACAGAAATACCTGGGAAAACTCAGCAGGTCTGGCAGCATCGGTGGAGAAGAGCACAGTTGATGTTTTGAGTCTGCAGTTCTTTGCTTTTATCTCTGTGTTTAATTGACTGCCACTTCTCTTCAAGAAATACCTACCTTGAAGAAGGTTTTTTCTACTGGCTTCTTGTCCCAACAACGACCCCCCCCCCCCCACCCCCCTCAACCACCACCACCACCTTAAACCAACTTATATTTCACCCCTTTCCTATTTTTACTTGGTTCTGTTGAAGGGTCATGATGACTCGAAACGTCAACTGTGCTCTCCTCCGCCAATACTGCCAGACCTGCTGAGTTTTTCCAGGTATTTCTGTTTCTGTTTTTGTTTTGGATTTCCAGCACCCGCAGTTCTTTGCTTTTATCTCTGGGTTTAAAATCAGGGCTGTTGGCTCATGGGGTAGTGGCAGTACCTTCCCCAGTGCACTAGATGGTGCCGAGCTCCCATTGTACAAACTATTCAGCCAGAACCTGAGGAAGAATCTGACCCATACTGTTCTCTTTCTGTCTTTACAATGGCAAAGCTCTCGAGTCGCACCTGTGACACACTAATTTTAATCTCTTGATAGTAACCAAACAGCTTATTGTGATCTGTCCCAGCGTTTATTTACTGCCTAGTTATTGACTGACCAAATAGATTCAAGTGTTTAAAAAGGAGGGCTGCAGCTGGCTGATTTCCTGTCCGCAGCACTCATAAGAAATCAGAGCTCGAGAGCAAGGAATCAAGTCTAACTTAGGTGCTGTTCATTTCCAGTTCAGTTTTCCAGCTCTCGAAAGCATCAAGAAAGGTTTAAGACTCAGTTCAGATTGAAGAAATGTGTTATAACAGCAGCCACAAGAAGAGTGGAGAGTGCATGGAGGGCAGGGGGTGGATAGGGTGTGGGAGAGGGGCTGGAGGGCAGGGGGAGGGGGTGGATAGGGTGTGGGAGAGGGGCTGGAGAACAGGGGTTTGGGAGGGGGTGGATAGGGTGTGGGAGAGGGGCTGGAGGACAGGGGGAGGGGGTGGATAGGGTGTGGGAGAGGGGCTGGAGGGCAGGGGGAGGGGGTGGATAGGGTGTGGGAGAGGGGCTGGAGAACAGGGGTTTGGGAGGGGGTGGATAGGGTGTGGGAGAGGGGCTGGAGGACAGGGGGAGGGGGTGGATAGGGTGTGGGAGAGGGGCTGGAGGGCAGGGGGAGGGGGTGGATAGGGTGTGGGAGAGGGGATGGCATGTGGGGGAACAGGAGAGAGGGATGGATGGCAGGCAGTGTCAGGATTGTTTAGGGATTTCACCGAAAGGACCCAGGGTGATTACATGGGTCAGTTAAGGCTGCAGGATCTATATATGGCCAAGTTAAGAAATTTCATGAGCTCTCATTATAGACATTGAGTTACCAGTGGAGACAAAGCTAACCAATTGTACAGGGTGAAGGCACGTGCCTGAAATGAGCAGAGCATTGGATTGTGTGCAGCATTGGGAACTCGCTAATTTTATGCAAGTGCCAGGTAAATACTCTGACACCTCATCATCCATCCAGTCTCCCGACACGTCCAAGGCAGAGCAGATGTTGCAACTCCAGAGCCTGCAAGGAGTGTGGAGACTGCAAGACTCCCTTCTCCCCGATCCTGCACGGCTCCCTCCTCCCCGATCCTGCACGGCTCCCTCCTCCCCGATCCTGCACGGTTCCCTCCTCCCCGATCCTGCATGACTCCCTCCTATCTGAACCGGCACGGCTACACTATGAGTGCCCCCAGGAGATACTCTTACCGGTGTCAATGCCTTGTGCTGATGAATGGGATGGGGCGGGGGTTGGGTGGGGGGGGGGGTGGGTGGGGCTGAGTTTGCACAGCCATCAAGGTGATCACACATCCCAAGGTTACCTGCAGAGTGTTTATGCTGTGCAGAAGAACCCCAAAAACGTGTTATGGAGGGGAGGGGGTAGTACACGCCATCACACTCTCTGAAATATTTGAAACCTCCCTGATAGTCAGTCTAGTGCATCAGCAATTGCTGGGCACAGAATTCATCCTTTTTTTTTAAAATGATGGGCCCCTGCACTTTCTGATTCTGTCCTTCTCCATAGAGCCTGGATCTGAGCTGGGTACAGTTAGATATTCTTTACCACCTCAGTCTTTGTCCCTGTCCTCCTTCTAATGGCCAGTTGTGGAGGTAAACTGTGGCTCATTTGGCAGTACTCTTACTTCTGGGTTCAAAGATTGTGGGTTCAATTCCCACTCCAGAGCACTGAATGCAAAAATCTACATTGATAATGCAGTGCTGAGGGAGTGCTGCATAGTTGGAGGTGCTGTCTTTCAGATGAGGTGTAAAACTGCCCTCTCAGGTGGATGTAAATGTTTCCATTTTATTGTTTCAAAGAAGAAGAGAGGGAGGAGGCCTTTGTTGCCTTGGCCAATCCTGATCCCTCAACCAATGTTACTAAAATGGATTATCACCTAGTTATTTCTAGTACTGGTTACCATGTTTCCTACATTATAGCAGTGACTGCATTTCAAAAACGATTAATTGGTAATAAAGTACTTTGGGACATTCTGAGGTAGTCAATCCAAAAACTATCAGAGGAGGTCTGATTCACAGGGTGACCCTGGGATAGGAGGGGTATCAGCACATGCACCAGTTTGGAGTGTGTCAATTACCCTCCGTCCCAATGAACCATTCAGTGCTGTTGTTACTGGATCCTGAATAAGTGAATCCACGTATAAGTGAGAAAGTAAATATGAGTCCTTGCCCATTTGTCCAACCTTCCATTTTTCCTCAGTGCCCCTCTCAGGAACAATGGGCTGAATTACCCCATGGCCTTCGAGACCTGATGTTGGAACCAAATGGGGATCCAGAGGCCCACACTTGCCAGCAGTGAGACTGGCAGCACAATCTTTGAGGAAAGTGTTACAGAACACCTGTTAGATGATATAACCTGACCGGATGGCATACATCCAGCACATGCACAGCATTCCCACGCATAGGTCACTGCATCAGCCATGTCACACGTCACTCTGAGGGCCTCTGGATTAGCAGGCTTGTGAAAGTGACCAGGTCATCTTGTTTTTGTGATGTTGATTGAGGGGTAAATATAGGACTCCAAGGAGAACTCCCCAGCTCCTCTTCAAAGTTGAGATGTGGGATCTTTTACACCCACCTGAGAGTGCTGATGGGATTTTGATTTAACCTCTCATGCAAAATATGGCACGTCCAACAGTGCAGCCTGCCCTCAGTACTGCACAGCAGTGTCAGCCTGGATTTTGTCCTCAAGCCTCGGGAGTGGACTTGAATTTATGACCTGATGTGGAGGCCAAAGAGAGCCAAAGATAGTGATCAAGCCACGGCAATGAATTGTAGAAGCTGTCATGGGCCTTTCTGAGCCATTATCCCTGAGGGATATTGTGGAACTAAAGCAGGTGGCTCAGCATGAAATTGGAAGGAAAGACTGGAATGCCACAAACAGTCAGCAGTTGGTCCCACTGCCCCGAAGCCACGAGGAACCATAAAACTGTCTCATTGGTCAACTGAGGAATTGAGGTTTGTTTAATATTGGTCAAACAAACCAAAGTGGTTTGTTAATGGACCAAAGTTGCTTTGTGGCATTGAACTGCAGCTTAAAACAAACAGGGCTTGAAGTTACTGACATGAACTGTCCATAATTTCTGATACGATTTTTATTTTTGATCAGCACATTGTCACGATCCACCCATCCACCCCCCCCACCGCCCCCCCACCCTCCACCCACAGGTGAGGTTCCCCAAAGTTGTTGACCCACGCGAGACCCCTCGATTTGTCACTGCCTGGCTGGATCATCCCCAAACTGTTGTGCCCCAGGTGAGGAGGGATGAACTAGCTCCCTTTCTTTATTCAGCCCTCTGTTGTTCACAACCACATTTAATCTAAAAAGGATCCCTTTCACGGATCCCTTTTCTCCCAGACCCAATCGTTCTGATTTTGAAGGAGCCAATTTGATTAGACTTTCTTGAGTTAAAGATAAGAGTAAGTTTAACTACTGAAGGCAAGAAAGAATAAAACACATGCATATATGGTCATCCAGGTTAAAAGTAAGAATTTAGCTTGAAGTAAGTGACTATATATTAAAAAAAGGTATACAGAACAGTCCTTGACTCGTGGGGAGTAGGTGATTGAGCATTGTGGCTGTTGCGATTCGAGCTTCCAGTAGAATTGACTTTGGTAGGCGAATGGACAGTTTTGTGGTTCCAGTAGTGTTGATTCCAGTAGATGAATAGTCGGTTTCGGGATTCCAGTAGTGTTGACTTCTGAGGACAAACAGTTGGTTTCGAGGTTCCAGTAGTGTTGGCTCCAGTAGACGAATAGTCGGTTTCAAGGTTCTAATAGAGTTGACTTCGGTAGAGAGGGAGAGAGATCGGGATACCTTCAAAATAGCAATTTGCAGGGGTACTGTGTGTGGCTGTTACTTCTGAGTCAAACTTCCAGCACTTGCTCTCTCAGAACACCCACCAACAGACAGAAACCAGGGCAGCTTTTCAGCTCATTTTTAACCCCTCCTTTGCATATTCCAAGTGGGAAGCAAATTCACAAATCTGTCTGGGCATTGGTCACAGGATTTCTTGATAAGATGATATTCATCTCCCATTGTGTCCCATCACCTCTAGCAGAGGGAGCAATTAGTTTCTGGATGTCTTTAGAAGTACCTTGTCTGGTAACAGGGTGAGGTTCCATTACCGCTTAGGGATTCACTCCCAGCCAGTGGCTTGTGTGCATTTTTAAAAACTCAGATCTTATTTTTAAAGTCCAATATTTCAGGACACAATTTGATATTTTTTTTTCATTATCATGACACTTACCTCCTCCCCAGAATGAAATGAGATTCATTCTTATTTTATTACAAAAAATGAAAAGACTTATGAACAATTAAACATTCTCATAGACACATTCATCCTTTTAGCAATGGTCAATTTATCTATTTCGGTTCTAACTCGGCTCCTTTAAGTTCTGCACAGGCCGTCCGCAATTACATCTGACTTCCCAGGAATGTGGGTGATTTTTAAGTGGTATAGCTGGATGTACAAACTCCAACAGAATAACCTGGCATTCTGGGTCTTAAACTTTTCCAGAAAAGTTACCGGATTGAGGTTGGTATAGACCGTAGTCTTTCTGTACCCATTTCGGATATATATCTCAAAGTGTCCGAGGGCCAGTAATAAATCAAGAGTCTCCTTCTCTACTGTGGATTACCATTTCTGATGCTTGTTGAGTTTTTTAGAGAAGCACCCAATTGGTCTCTCTATCCTGGATTCATTCTCTTGTAGGAGACCCGCCCCTGTCCAGCTGTCACTTGCATCAATAGCTACTTTAAAAACCTGATTAAAGTCTGGGGCTGCAAGCTTGAACTCGCCTATTAAAATGGCTTTCAGCTTTTCGAAGGCTATCTGGTATTTCTCAGTCCATACTTTCTTTGCTTTTTTCTGTAGTAAGTCTGTCCATGGGGGGGCTACTGTGCTAACGTTTGGGGCAAACTTGCAGTAGAACCCACACATCCCCAGGAGCCTCATGATTTCCCATTTTGTAATGGGAATGGGGAACTGGGCCATGGCTTGTACCTTGGCAGCCCTGAGCAGTATCTGTCCTTGACCAACTACATGTCCTAGATAGGTCAGTTTAGCCTTGGCAAACTCGCTTTTTGTGAGTTTGACCACTAGGTCAGCTGACTGGAAGAGGGCTCCCAGTTGCTCTACCTGGTTTTCCCAGGTGTTGCTGTGCACTAGGAGGTTGTCCAGGTACACGACGCAATTGGACAAACCCGCCACTACCTGGTTCATCAACCTTTGGAAGGTGGCTGGGACATTTCAGAATCTGAAGGGCATAACCTGACACTGGTATAACCCATCTGGAGTTTTTTTTAAATTTGTTCCTGGGATGTGGGCGTTGCTGGCTCATTCAGCATTTATTGCCCATTCCCAATTGCCCTTATTCAGAGTTCATTTAAGAGTCAACCACATTGCTGTGGGTCTGTTATGAAGGCGGAGATTTCCGTCGCAGGGAACCATTGAGCAAATCCATCTTTGTGATATAGGCTGCTTTACCTACCCTATCTATGCAGACTTCCAGTGGAAGTACCAGATAGGAGTCAGCTCGGGGCACTACATTAACTTTTTGATAATCAATGCAGAGCCTTGTGGAGCTGTCTGGATTGGACATGAGCACAACTGGAGAGCTCCAACTATTGCTGCTAGGCTCTATTAGTTGGTGCTCCAGTATGTAGTTAATCTCCTCACGGACCTGGGCCACCTTCTCTGGGCTTAGAGGATAGGATGTGGCCTTGTGGGATGGGCCTCTCCCACATTCACATCACGTAGGGCTAGGGTGGGACAGCCTGGCTTGCCTCTGCCCAAGCCTTTAAATGTAGTGAGCAGTCTCATCACATCTGCCTGCTTTTCTGCACCTAAGTGGGAGAACAAGGAGTCTAAGTTGGTTAGTGTTGGTTAGCCAGGTAGTTAGCGGGTCTCACCCACATCTCCCTCCAATTCATCCCCACTGCTACCCTCCTCCTCCAGGACAGTGGCAATGAGACAGACCGCTACTTGCTTGTCCCCTTCTTGGCTGTGATATTGCTTTCTCATGTTGACATGACACAGCCTTTGCTTTTTCCCACAATCCGGGGTCTCAATTAAATAGCTCACTTCTCCGGGTTGCTTTGCTACTCTGTACGGGCCCCTGAACCAGGCCTGTAAGGGTTCACCTGGTATTAGTAGGAGCACTAACACATAGTCTCCTGGCTGAAAGGTTCAGGTCTGAGCATATCTGTCGGCCTGTTTTTCATAGCTGTCTGGGAGATTTTCAAGTGCTCTCGGGCCGCCTCATAGGCTCTCATGAGCCGCTCCCAGAACACGGCTACATAATCTAACATGGAGAGCTCGTCCTTCTGTTCTAAAAACCTCTCCTTGATTAGTTTCAGTTGCCCTCACACTTGGTGCCTGTGAACTAATTCGAACAGAGTAAACTCTGTGTGCTCATTGGTGAGTCTCTGGTGGAAAACAGAAGGAAACCTAATCCTTTATCCCAGACATGGGGTTACCCACGGCAGTATGCCCTGATCATTGTTTTTAGAGTTTGGTGGCACTCTTCTAGCGCCCCCTGGGACTGCGGGGATACACTGAAGATTTCAGTTGGGTCATGCCCAGGCTACCCATGACTTCCTGGAATATCTTGGACATAAAATTTGAGCCCTGATCCGACTGGATCTCAGTGGGTAGACCATACCTGGTAAAGAATTGGTTCAATTCCCTCACCCCTGTTTTGGCAGATATGGTTCTCAGGGGAACCGCATCTGGGAAACAGGTAGCCATGTCAATGGTGGTAAGGATATACCTGCGGCCCCCTTTTGTTTTGGGTAGGTAGTAGGTAGGCTTGGCTTCAATTTTCAATTCAGCACCACCCTTTCTGCCCCCAGCATTTCCCTCTCTCCCATGGGTGCTCAGTTTCCTATCGCTCTCTCCACCTCTATCCTTCCCAGTTGGTTGGGGATGACTAAGGGAGGGTCTCTTCTAGAAGAAAGGTTTGTGGATCAGCTCATAATCATCAGCCAGTGTAGCTGCCTGCCTGGCCCCTGTTACCCACTGTTCCTCCAGGTGTGTTCTTATTGGGAAGGGTATGGAGTTTTTAAACTCCTCAAGGAGAATTATTACACGGAGGTTTTTGTAATTTGATTCTGTTTTAAGTGCCCACACCCACTGGTCAAAAGCAAGTTGCTTCAGCCTTTCAAATTCCAGGTACGTCTGGTCAGGCTGTTTCCTGAGGGTATGGAATTTCTGACAGTACGTCACTGGCACTAACTGGTACACACTTAGTATAGCCCTTACACTGCCTCACAGTCAGTGACACCTTCCTCAGGCAGGAGGGAGTAAACCTCGTGAGATTTCCCTGAAAGTTTACTCTGCAGTAACAGGGACCAGTGTTAGACTGGCCACTTTAACTGCTGTGCTAACTGCTCCCAAGATATAAAGGAGGCTTTGACCTCTGCTTCATCAAACTTTGGGATTGGCTGAGTAAACCAGGCTGCCTCAATCCTTAAATCCGAGCTAATGGTGTCTTCAAGGGACCCAGCGGGATGCCTGCTCCTCAGTTCAAGTTGTTTTAGTTGAAACTCCCTTTCCTTTCCTCTCTCCTGAAATTCAATTTCTACTTCTCCAATTTTAATCTCTCCACTGCTACGCTGTCCACTTCATCACCCTCAGTTTCCACTTGTAGACCATTGTCCGTACCTTTTAAAGTTCCAGGTTTTCTGGCTTTTGGCCGAAATTCTAATCCTAAACGCCTCACTAACTCTTTTTACTGTTGGAGGGACAGAACTTTTAGATCCTCAAAAGTAACTGCTTCTAGTTCTGCTAGAAAGATGCTGGCATCAATAGTGGACATTTTAACATTTCAGTAGTATAGACTCAAGAAAGTTGTTTACCAGTTTCTAAAAAGTTGATTTCAAAATGATAATTTACTTTCCCCACTCTAATTCGTTTGTTTCATCTGTGGGAAAAAGTATTCCAGACTCCGAGTCCCCGATTTGTTCAAATCCCGGACACAGCGCTCCAATCATTTATGACCCACCCCCCCAGATGAGGCTCCCCTAAAGTTGTTGATCCAGGCGAGACCCCTCAATTTCTCACCATCTGGCTGGGACACCCCCAAATTGTTTTGCCTCAGGTGAGGAGGGATGAACTGGCTCCCTGTCTTTATTCAGTGCACGCCCCCTCTTTTGCTCACAACAAGACTTAATCTAAAAAGGATCCCTTTCGCGGATCCCTTTTTCCCAGACCCAATCGTTCATGTTTTGAAGGATCCAATTTGATCAGACTTTCTTGAGTTAAAGGTAAGAGTAAGTTTATTAACTACTAAAGACAAGAAAGGATAAAACACATGCATATACAGTCATACAGGTTAAAAGTAAGAATTTAGCTTGGATAATATATGGATAAAAAAGGGTACACGGAACAGTCCTTGACATGTGGGGGGAAGGTGATTGAGCGTTGCAGCCGCTGCGATTCGAGATTCCAGTAGAATTGGCTTCGGTAGACAAATAGTCAGTTTCAAGGTTCCAGTGGTGTTGACTTCGGTACAGAAGGAGAGAGATCGGGATACCTGCAAAATGGCAGTTTGCAGGGGTACTGTGTGTGGTTGTTACTTCTGAATCAAACTTCCAGCACTTGCTCTCAGAACACCCACCAACAGACAGACCCCAGGGCAGCTTTTCAGCTCATTTTTAACCCCTTCTCTGCATATTTCAAGTGGGAAGCAAATTCACAAATCTCTCTGGGCATTGCTCGAAGGATTTCTTGATGAGATGATACTCATCTCCCCTTGTGTCCCATCGCCTCTAGCAGAGGGAGCAATTAGTTTCTGGATGCCTTTAGAAGTACCTTGTCTGGCAACAGGGTGGGGTTCCATTACCTCTTAGGGAGTCACCCTGCAGCATTCCAACCAGTGGCTTGTGTGTATTTTTTTTTAAAACTCAGGTCTAATTTTAAAAGTCCAATATATCTGGATGCAATTTGGCATTTTTTCCTTCATTATCGTAATAACATCAGAAGGGATTTGAAAGACCACCTTAACTGGATGTTACTGGTTTGATCTTGGAAAAGGGGGTTTGTCAGCGAAATTCAAGTTATAAAACTTTGTCCCAAGCGGAAATGGAAGCCTAAACCAGTGGGGCCATTGGAAGACCAGCCCAAGTGACCTGCTCTCCCCAACCAGTTGGACAAATAGGCCAGAATTTTGCCCTTGATGGGGGGGCGGGCCCCACCAGCTTGGCGGTGGGCAGGCAGCCGAACTCCGCCGCCGAAACGGGGCCTGCAGCCATTTTGAGTGGATGGGACAATTAAGGCCCACCCAGCAGCCTGCCCGATGGGAAGCACTATGCACTTCCTTTGCAGGGGGGGAGGAATTCCCCATCTGTTAAAGTGCGCTCTTTCGCGCGCATCTCCCTGAGACTAAGTGCTGTCTCAGGGAGATTACTGACAGTATAAAAATCTTTAAAAATAGAGAAATATTAAAATTATTAACATGTCCCCTTCATGTGACAATGTCACACGAGATGGGAGATGTTAATAAGAAACATATAAACTTTATTGAAGTTTTTAAAAACGGACATGAAACTTCACCTCACCACCAGTGGATGAGGTTTCATGTATTATCAGAAGCCCGCTGCTCCTGGCCTGCCCGCCAGCCTTAAGGTTGGAGGGGCAGGGCATTTAACAAGCTTAATTATTCTGTCAATGGCCTTAATTGGCCATTGACAGGTCGGCAGATGGACAGCTGATTTCGCAGTCCGCCTGCCTTCCTCAACAGTTAAATGGACCGGGATGACATCGGGGGTTCCTCCCAACGTCATCCTGCGTCATTTTCCCCTCGGCAAGCAGGCCCCTCCCCCAACTCGCTGACGGAAAAGTTCTGCCCATAGTTAAGCCAGAGTGAGGTCAACTTCAGGCTGAAGAGTGCAAGGTGGGTAAATGGAATTGATTTACAGATCAGCCAAGGGCTAACTGATTGGCACAACAAGCTTGAGCGATTGAATGGCCTGTTATGTTGTGAGTTATTCAAGAGTCACAGGTTATTTGAGATAGGCGGTTGAAAACTTATATTTGCTTTTAAGGTAGTTTATTAAGAAACCACAGTTTAGACATCATGCATTAGCTAAACAGATGGGAAAAGTTTACGACCCGTGACAGATCGAGAGTGATTTACCAATCCCAGAGGATGAGTGGACAGTTGGCACAGAATGTGTTGATCTCTGTAGATTGTTATGGCAGCATTCTACTCTCTTGCCAAGTGTTAGGAAAGTCTTCCCCTGGTCTCCCTCCATCTGAAGAAGACAGAAGCCTGCGGAGGACTGCCCCCTGTCTCCGAGCACTCGTTAATATACTTTATTTCCAGGGATTGGTAGTTTACTCCATGTCAATCACTTGTTCAAACCCTTTTAACCAATGAACACAGGACTGGTATCCAAGATATCAGGCTGGTCACCTCCCCCCTTGTCCATCATTTTAGAGTGAGGTCACCTTCTAGTTTTCCTCATGCTGGGAGCCATTTGTTAGTTTGTACTAGACACGTGTATGGATAAGAGGGTGCAAGATGCTATCCTATTGATTTAGGAAAGTCAACATGGAAGTGTGACACCTCAACATTTCTAGGGAGTGTTTACCTGCTTTTCTAGAGAGAAAAAGAAAACTATTTCCCCGTGGCCTCATGCTGTGTTACCAATTCCATAGGAATTCTATACTTATCCTGAAAAGTATCATTTATTAAAGGTCCTGCTTCTTACAAGTCTCGGGCAAAAGAGGGATCCAGCAACCCCTGTTGAGTTACTGAAGAAGGCGTAAGACAATGATCACACAGAGGCAGTGACTGGACACGGACTGTGACTGGACACAGGCATTCCCAAAGAAATACCTGCATTTATTTAGCCTCTTTGACAACACAGGATGTCCCATAATTCTTTACAGCTTTTCAAGTGTAGTCACTGTTGTGATGAAGCCAGCACGATCCCTCAAACACAAAGAGATAATGACCAGATAATCTGTTTTTAGATGTTGGTTGAGGACACCACAGAGAACTCACCTTCTCTTCTTCAAATAGTGCAATGGGGTCTTTTATGTCCTCCTGAGAGAGAACATTAGTTTAACTTCTCTTATGAAAAATGGCATTTCTGACAATGCAGCATTCCCTCAGAGCTGCACTGGAATGTCAGCCTGGATTATGTGCTCTTCTCTGTATTTAAACCCATAACCTTCTTACTCTGGATTAATGTGTGCCAGCACTAAGCCAAGGCTGATTTTTATCTGAGGAGAAGCAGTCACAAGAAAGTTGAATAAGCAATGCCATTAATTCAAAGGTGACAAGCTTCATACGTCTACAGGTGAAACACAGCAAGATGTTAAAGTTTGCTGATGATAAATAATTTAAATACTCCATTGCTGTTACAATCCTTCTAAAATCACAGATTTGTACAGCATAGGAGGCCATGGCTTAGTGGTATTGTCGCTGGACTAATAACCCAGAGACCCAGGGTAATGCTCTGGGGAGCCGGGTTTGAAAAACCTGGAATTAAAAGTCTGATGATGACCATGAAATCATTGTCAATTATCATAAAAACCCATCTGGTTCACTAATGTCCTTTAGGGAAGGAAACCTGCAGTCCTTACCTGGCCTGGCCTACATGTGACTCCAAACCCATAGCAATGTGGTCGACTCTTGAATCCCCTCTGAAATAGCCTAGCAAGCCACTAAATTGTATCAAACTGCTACAAAGTCTCAAAAAAGGAATGAAACTGGACAGACCACCTGGCATCAACTTGGCATTGGAAAAGACAATGGCAAACCCACTCCTGTTGACCCAACAAAGTCCTCCTCACCAAAATATGGGGCCTTGTGCCAACACAGGACTACTCACAGAGTAGTCAAACAACAGCCTGACATAGCCATCCTCACGGAATCATATCTCACAGATAATGTCCCAGTTAGCACCATCATCGTCATCCTGGTATGTCTTGTCCCACCGGCAGGACAGACCCAGCAGAGGTGGCACCACAGTGGTGTACAGTTGGGAGGCAGTTGCCCTGGGAGTCCTCAACATCAACTCCAGAAGTCATGAAGTCTCATGGCATCAGGCCAAACATGGGCAAGGAAACTTCCTGTTGATTATCATGTACCACCCTCTCTCAGCACTTGAATCAGTGCTCCGCCATGTTGAGCACCACTTGGAGGAAGTACTGAGAGTGGCAAGGGTGCAGGATGTACTCTGGATGGGGGACTTCAATGTCCATCACCAAGAGTGTCTCGGTAGCACCACTACAGACTGAGCTGGCCAAGTCCTAAAGGACATAGATGCTAGACTGGTGAGGAAACCAACAAGAGGGAAAAATATAGTTGTCCTCATCCTTAGCAACCTACCTGCCGCAGATGCATCTGTCCATTACAGTATCTGTAGGAATGGCCACCGCACAGTCGTTGTGGAGATGAAGTCCTCTCTTCACATTGAGGATATTCTCCATCATGTTGTGTGGCACTACCACCGTGTTAAATGGGATGGATTTTGAACAGATCTAGCAACTCAAGACTCGACATCCATGAGGCGCTGTGGGCCATCAGCAGCAGCAGAATTGTACTCGAAAACAATCTGTAACCTCATGGCCTGGCATACCCCCCACTCTACCATTACCATCAAGCCAGCAGATCAACACTTGTTCAATGAAGAGTGCAGGAGGGCATGCCAGGAACAGCACCAGGCATACCTGAAAATGAGGTGTCAACCTGGTGAAGCTATAACACAGGACTACCTCCATGCCAACCAGTATAAGCAGTGATAGACAGAGCTAAACGTTCACACAACCAATGGATCGGATCTAAGATCTGCAATCCTGCCACATCCAGTTATGAATGGTGGTGGATAATTAAAGAACTCACTGGAGAAGCAGGCTCCACAAATATCCCCATGCTCAGTGATGGGGGAGACCAGCACATCAGTGCAAAAGATAAGGCTGAAGCACTTGCATCAATCTTCAGCCAGAAGTGCCAAGTGGATGATCCATCTCGGCCTCCTCCGGAGGTCCCCAGCATCACAGATGCCAGTCTTGAACAAATGCAATTCACTCCATGTGATATCAAGAAATGGCTGAAGGTACTGAATACTGCAAAGGCTATTCTGGCAATAGTACTGAAGACTTGTGCTCCAGAACTTGCTGCATCCCTAGACGAGCTGATCCAGCACAGCTACAACACTGGTATCTTCCTGGCAATGTGGCAAATTGGCTAGGTATGCCCTGTACACAAAAAACAGGACAAATTCAACCCAGCCAATTACCACCCCATCAGTCTACTCTCCATCATCAGTAAAGCGATGGAAGGGATCATCAACAGTGCTATCAAGCGGCATTTGCTTAGCAATAACCTGCTCACTGATGCCCAGTTTGGGTTCTGACAGGGCCACTCAGCTCCTGACCTCATTACAGCCTTTGTTCAAACATGGACAAAAGAGCTGAACTCCAGAGGTGAGGTGAGAGTGACTGCCCTTGGCATCAAGGCAGCATTTGACTGAATGTGGGCATCAAGGAGCCCTAGCAAAACTGGGATTCGGGGAAATCTCTCCGCTGGTTGGAGTCATACTTAGCACAAAGTAAAATGGTTGTGATTGTGGGAGGTCAGTCATCTCAGCTCCAGGACATCACTGCAGGAGTTCCTCAAGGTTGTGTCCTCGGCCCCGCCATCTTCAGCTGCTTCATCAATGACCTTCCTTCCATCATAAGGTCAGAAATGGGGATGTTCGCTGATGATTGCACAATGTTCAGAACCATACGCAACTCATCAGATACTGAAGCAGTCCATGTTCAAATGCAGCAAGACCTGACAAGTAACATTTGCGCCACACAAGTGTCAGGCAATGACCATCTCCAAGAGAGAATCTAACCATCGCCCCTCGACGTTCAATGGTTTTACCTTCAATGAATCCCCCACTATCAACATCCTGGGGGTTACCATTGACCAGAAACTGAACTGGACTAGCCATATAAATGCTGCGGCTACAAGAGCAGGTCAGAGGCTACGACTCCTGTGGTGAGTAACTCACCTCCTGACTCCCCAAAGACTGCCCAGCATCTAGAAGGCATGAGTCAGGAGTGTGATGGAATACTCCCCACTTGTCTGGATAAATGCAGCTTCCACAACACTCAAGAAGCTTAACACCATCCAGGACAAAGCAGCCTGCTTGATTGGCACCACATCCACAAACATTCACTCCCTCCACCACCGACGCACTGTAGCAGCAGTGTGTACCATCTACAAGATGCACTGCAGGAATTCACGAAGGCTCCTTAGATAGCACTTTCCAAACTCACAACCACTACCATCTAGGACAAGGGCAGCAGATACATGGGAACACCACCACCTGGAAGTTCCCCTCCAACTCACTCACCATCCTGACTTGGAAATATATTGCCGTTCCTTCACTGTCACTGGGTCAAATTCCTTGAACTCCCTCCCTAACAGCACTGTGGGTGTACCTACACCACATGGACTGCAGCGATTCTAGAAGGCAGCTCACCACCACCTTCTCAAGGGCAATTAGGGCGAAGCCCACATCCCGTGAATGAGTTCTTTAAAAATTCAGTCCATCAGTTGCTTCAGCCCTTAAAAAGAACTACCCATTACTGCCACTGGCATACTCTTGTGCCTTATCTCTGCAATTTTTTCTCCTTTAGGTAATTATCCAACTCCTTTTTGAAAGCTACTGTTGAATTTGCCTCCATTACCCAGTCTGGCAGTGCAGTCTAGATCCTAACCACTCAGGGTATTAAAGGCTTTCCCCATGTAGTCATTGGTTTTTCACCAATCACCTTAATTCTGTCCCCTGTGGTAATCCATCCTTGAGCCATTGGAAACAGTTTATCTTTATTTACTCTGTCTTCATAATGTTAAATACTGCTATCAAATTTCCTGTTAGCTTGCTCTGCTCTAAGGAGAACAATCCCAGCTTCTCTAGTCTGTTCACATCACTGTAATTCTGCATTTCTGGAGCCTCTCTCGTAAATCTATTCTGTAACCTCTCCAGAGGCTCACATCCTTCTTGGAGTGTGGTACCCAGCTGGAGATGAACTAGTGTGTGAAATATTGTTACATTTATATTCCCTCCCTAAGCCTCTCTGCCTCTCTCTCTTTCCTCCGTTAATTTGCTTCTAAAATCCTAGAGTTTTTGACCAGGTTTTTGGTCATTGTCCTAAAGGTCATGTGGCTGAGTGCCAATTTTTATTTGTTAATGCTTCTGTGAAGTGCCTCAGGAGGTTTTATTACATTAAAGTTCCTATCTACATGCATGCTGTTATTGTTGCTTAGCATAACTTTCTTGCTTTTGTACTCTATGCCCCAGAGTTTTGCCGATTTGAGCTGAATCAGGATGCCTTTAATCAGTAGACCAGATTCATGGATTCACGCCCCCATCCCTTTATCCGGAAATTTTTGCCAGCGCTAGTTAAAGGTACCGAACCTGCATGCAGCATTCCCACCTTGCTGGTTCCATTGTGTGGTCAGACATTTCATTAACTCCTATAATTTTGATGGAGCTGGGCCTGTTTTGTTAGGAGATGTGGTTTACAGCCCCTTAGAGGAGTTGTGAGCTACAGGGAAACCTGCTCTCCAGTCAGTAACCAAAAAAAAAAATTGGCATTCAAATTCCTTCTGAAAAACATTGCCCCTCTTACCTTCTCATAAATCTGTCAATCATACACAGGGAGGGAAAGTCCCATTGAGAAAACCTTCAATCCATTCCACACCTCTTAACCTTGTCCAAATAAACATGAGGGTGGAATTTTCCAAGTCCACTGGCATTAGGCATGCTGAGTGGCGGGAGCTGACAATATGATGAGAAGACCAGAAATCAGTTTCATGACATTGTGAAACCAGTTTGCGACTGTCCATTTAGCCCGCTGATAGCCGGCCTCATTTCCCGCCATCAGACATCAGGAACCTTATTGTAATGCATCTGCATATCATTATAAGGCCAGCCCACTGGAATCATCCCCCCCCCACCCACACTATCCATTGTCCGTCTACATCAGTGGGATTGTACGCCAGTGCAGAACATGCCTTGACAAGTGTGACGTGCAGAAGTTGGGATTTACCGCCAAGGCCTTGCTCACATTGCGGACATCCAGGGAGCAGAATATGCTGGAGACCAACAGCAACGGCACCCTGGAGGAATGTCCATGACATGCTGGGTGGATTCTCATGAATATGGCTCTGCTGCGAAGCAGCTCACCGTAGTTGGAAAGTCACTGTTGAGGTTCTGCTCACAACGGATGATGATCGAGGGGGTGGAGAGGAAGGTCCAGTGGTGTTTGGGGGAGGAAGATGTACCGGGGGATAGGAGAGGATGGTCTAGGATCAACTGGAAGAGGAAGAGGTGTCCGGGGGTGTGAAGCTTGATGGGGGGAGGGTGATATGAAGATGTTGGGGGCTGAGGTTGGAAGGGGGAACAAAGGTGTCGAAGGGAGGTTGGTGGGGGGGGTGGGTGGGAGTGCAGGGGGAGGACGAGGTAACAGGGGAGAAGACAGCACCTGGGAGGTAGGTGGAAGATGTAAGGGAAGGAGTTCAGGGTGGGGAAGGAGTTCAGAGCAGGGAAGGAGTGCAGAGAGGGGAGGGATTCCAAGGGGAGGAAGGAGAACAGAGAGGGGAGGGAATCTGGGGGTAGGAAGGAGTGCAGAGAGAGGAGTGAGTAAAGGTGGAGAAAGAAGTAAGGGTGGAGGAAAGAGTCTGAGGGGGGAAGGACTAAGGGTGGAAGAAGAAGTAAGGGTGTCTGAAGGAGACAAGAAGGACTAAGTAGAGAGGGGGAGTCAGCGGGGAAGACTAAGGGGCAGGGAGTCCGGGGAGAAAGGGGTTCCAAGGGGGGAAGGGATCCTGAGAGGTGGGTGTCTAGGTGAACATACAAGGGAGGGCTCTGATGCAACCATGACTGCCTCCTGGGGAGCGATTTGAGGGTGGGCGTGAGGGAATGGTGAGAATGACCGAGGGCAGAGTGAGGTGGTAGGGTGCGAGGGTGAGGGTTCGACAGTAGCGATAGAAGGGGCGGTAAGATGGTTGGCGGGGACTCGGAGGCAGACACGGACCCTGGGGGTGGGAAGGAAGAGGTTGGGGAAGTTAATGTGAATGTGAATCAGGAAAGAAGGGAATGTGCAAATTCAGCTGGGCATCCGTGAAGGAAAAGGGTTGTGGCTGGTATGTCATGGAGAGGAGGTGGGGGGGTCAACTGTGATGGGGGAAAGGATATGGGTAACTGGGGGAGGGGAAAAGACGGGGGAGCAATTACAACTGGTCCTATGACCTAGTAAACAGATACGGGCCTTCAAGCCTGCCTGGCTCACTATCCACCTTCCCCCATTGCCACCTCGAGCCTGCCTCTGGAGATGATGGCGTTGTCTCCAGCCCAGGCCCACTTTGCCAATGTGAAGATAGGGTGGGCAGTTCCTCCAAGACAGAGACAGAATGGCGGGATAGGTAAAATCCCTTGATTCCCAATACTCATTCTCCTTGACAAAAATCCCACCCTCTGACTGGAATTTTCTGCTCCCATTGGCGTCAGGCATCATGGCGGGCATGAACGGACAATATAATGAAAAAGCCAAATATTGGTTTTATGCTGTCATGAAACCAGTTTGTGAGCATCCGCTCCAGCCATCAGTAGCGGGCTGAGTTTCCCGCCTCCAGACGTCGGCAGTGTGATTTTAATACATTTGCGTCTAAATTATTAGCTCTGCTCACTGGAATCATCCCCCAACTCTCCTGCCAGCATCCCCCCCCACCACTGCCCCCCAACACTGGATATTATGGGCATGCCACACTGTTTAACAGCTGTTTATAAACCACGTGCACCTGGTGGGCTGCACTTCACTCAGGACTTTGAGCTTTGTTTGCCTACCTTGCTTCGGGCAGCACTCACAGTCATCAGTGCCAGGCTTCACAGGCAGCACTACAGCACTTTTAGGGGGGATCACGGGCAGGTCTCTACCTACCAGAGCAGCTGTAAGGCGGTGAAAGCTTTTCAATGTCTGCGGGGCTAGGACTTGCTTAGGGAAGGGGGAGAAGTGACCTCAAACAAGGGAAGAGGCTGCAGGGCTAGGGCTGTACTGGAGAAGGAGGGTATCCCAGGGTGTGTGAGGGCACATCTTGCAAGTAGCCTCAAGAGTGTGAGGGCTGAGGAGGCAGTGCCCAGAAGAGATGAGGCCAGATGGAGATGTGAGGGTGTGTGTGAAAGATTGAGTGGTGATGTCCCTTGACCTGGCAGTGAGTGAGATGCCAGTGAATGCATGATGGGCTTTTGAGTGTGTGAGTTTAGAGTAATGAGATGGTTGTCTTATCCTGGTGGCACTGATGAGATACGTTTTCTGCACTGCATGGCCAACCTCTTGTGCAGCATTGGCACTGACCACCTCTGCCACCACCTCCCAAGCCGGAGTGATGAGACTGATGGGCCTCCTGTGGCCAGAGTTGGGGTAGAGGACATCACAGCAGGCCTCCATGGTGTCCAGAAGGCGTCCTAGGATGTGTCATTGAATCAGGGGGCTGCACTGTTCTTGGTTTTTGGGGCCGTGTCTTCACCAGAGCAGCCCTGGGTTGCAAGCATTGAGAAGTGTGCATGCAGCTGCAGTTTAAATATGGCGCCCTGCGTGAGGATGTGGTGAGGTAACGGTGTGGTGATTAAATCGGAGGCTGGCGTGTTTCCAGTGGCTGCATAACTAATGAGGCGGGAATGGGACAATACAGCACGAAAAGCTGCCATTGCGGCCGGAGGGTAAAGCGACTTTTTTCCTGCCCGTCACTGCACTTAGTGCAAATCTGGGACAACTCTGCCCCATATCTCTATTTATAATGCCCAGGATCCTATCTACTTTATTAACTGTTAATCTGTCCTGCCACCTTCAAAGGTTCGTGTGCAAACACCCCCAGATCTTTCACCTCTTTCATCCCCTTTTAAAATTGCTTCATTTATTGTGTATTGCGCTCCTTCATTCTTCTCACCAAATTCCACACTGAAATTTTTTATAACTAACTATAAGGATGTGTACAATGTAACCCTGATCCTAAATTTCTAAACTGTGAATCAAATACCTATTTTAACACTGATGTTGGAGGAAACAATGGCCAATGGACAACCTGAGCAAATTCTGTTGTGACATCAAACCTTTATTGCAAGAGAGAATCGAGGTGCTAACATAGGCGCATATTAAAATCATGTAGTTATGATGCCTTGTGTCTGGCTGCGTCTTCTGTTAATCTGGAAGGATTGGGTTGTTTCTGACACAGTGGACCAGCTGCATGACACATATTTGTGCAATTTTGCCAGCACAAAGGTCCTGAGTTGTCCTGGAGATCCTCCGAACAATGTGAAGCTCTGTCCATCCAGGTAGAGTGGCAGGCTCTCCTCACTGAAGAGCATTAACGAACCATCTCTGTAATTAAAAACAAAAAAACTGCGGATGCTGGAAATCCAAAACAAAAACAAAAACAGAATTACCTGGAAAAACTCAGCAGGTCTGGCAGCATCGGCGGAGAAGAAAAGAGTTGACGTTTCGAGTCCACATGACCCTTCGACAGAACTTGAGGTCGAGTCCAAGAAAGAGTTGAAATATAAGCTGGTTTAAGGTGTGTGTGTGGGGGGCGGAGAGAGAGAGAGAGAGAGAGAGAGGTGGAGTCGGGGTGTGGTTGTAGGGACAAACAAGTAGTGATAGAAGCAGATCATCAAAAGATGTCAACAACAATAATACAAAAGAACACATAGGTGTTAAAGTTAAAGTTGGTGATATTATCTAAACGAATGTGCTAATTAAGAATGGATGGTAGGGCACTCAAGGTATAGCTCTAGTGGGGGTGGGGAGAGCATAAAAGATGTAAAAAAAAATAAAATAAGGGTCATGAGGACTCGAAACGTCAACTCTTTTCTTCTCCGCCGATGCTGCCAGACCTGCTGAGTTTTTCCAGGTAATTCTGTTTTTGTTTTCATCTCTGTAATTAATCAGTTCAGACCTGATTCCTTTGATGTTTCCTCATGAACTCTGTCAGGAAGGTACAATAATTCTCATACTGTTATTGGAATTTATTATAAAATGGTGGTATCTGTGTCTATGTGTGTGTGTTTGTGTGACTTAATTAGGTTAAAGGCAGCTGGTCTGAAGGCTTTGATGTGGTAGAGGATAAGCTAGGTTTGAAATGTTAAACAGGTAAACATAGGTATCAAGGGAACATTTGCATTTTTAAATAAACCAGGCTAGATTGTTTTCAAATGAGGGGTGAAATATGTCACCTTAGCCAGATGAAGTTTAGAATTCAGGCGGCTTGAATTTTCCCGCATCAGGCAGGCTCGGTGGGAGCAGGTGGGGGCTGCTGCCCATGTTTGGGTGCGCACCACCATTTTACGCGGGTGGGCCAATTAAGGCCTGTCCAGTGTAATGCGCGACTCCGGCATCAGCGTGAAGGGGTGGGCGAGGGTAGGACCTCAATGGCGCAGGCAGCCGTGTGAAGGCCGCCATTGACTCAGAGGACCATTCTCATGCAGACCGTCAGTGCTGAACACGGCAGGTGGGAGGGCAGATAAGTGGGGTGGTCGGCCCCGCATTTTCTGATGAGTGTCCCACTGCCCTCCTGGCGGAGGTGGCTGTGCAGAGAGAGATCTTTGTCCCCAGGGACAGGAGGAAGCCCCCCACTTCACCAAACATCCCTGGGAGGAGGTAGCATCACAGGTGAGCTCCCATGATGTGGTGAAGGGCACATGGGTGCTGTGCCGTAAGCAGTTCAATGATCTCCTGCGATCGGGAAGGGTGACTACCATTGGCATGGGTCACTTAGCACAGCAGTTAGGAGCTGCCCCCCCACCCTTGGAGCTCAGAGTTCATAGAGTGTGAGTGGCAAATGTCAATGAGGCAGCATCTGGGCAAGGGGGTGAGCCCTGGCTGCTTGGAATGAGTGTCCAGCTCCAGGGTCACAAATCGGCTGAGCCCTGCAAGGTTTTCCTCATGTGGGGTTGGCCAGGCTGCAATGGCAATGCAGGTACAGGGTAGACTAATCAATGCTCCTCCCTCCTTTCAGGAGAAGACATCCCACAATAATGCTGAGAGGTTGTGGATGGGCGGAGGACTGGCCCACCTTCTAATCTTGTCCAGGCACGAACAGGAGGCAATGGAGCTGGAGAGGCGTCATGCACCTAGGTCAACCAGCCAAAGTGAGGTTGGGGTGCCACAGGGAGTAAGAGTGCAGTACACGGAGGTCACAATGTCTGTCATAGCAACCATTCCACTGTAGTCTCTATATTGATGTGAACCTCCAACATGGAATCCTCGTTGATAATGGAAGGACGAGGGCACCCTGATCCCGGTGCCAGGCATGTACAGTAACAGTGTAATGACTTAAACTAATGATATGTCCTTGTTCTTCCTTTCAGGCTCACCAGAAGCTCATCGGGGTCAGGAGCCTGAAGGCCCAGGGCTCACCCCAGAGGACACAGATGATCAACATGCGCCTGCTTCATACCCTATCAGCCAGATAGGCATGCAGTGCAGATACCAGCACCTCGGTGGGTATTAGATCGGTGGATAGTATCTCGGGGCACAGCAGCGAGGGCACTTCAAACTCGCTTGAGCTGCAGGCAGAGGCAGAGAGTGCCCAGGCCGCCGGCAGTTGGAGGACTGCTGGGGACCAGGAACATACTCAGTCGGTGGCTGATGATGTGCCTCTGGAGATGTCCCTGAGGCAGCAGATACTGGAAGTCCAGAGGTTGTGTGGGAGGATCTGATGGGGATACATGAAGGAATACATGCCATGGTCTCTGTGATGGAGGAGTCCATGTGGAGCATGAGCAGTGCAATAACCTTCATGGCCGAGCGCACTGCCTCCTCCATGGAGAGAGTGGTGACTCTCATGGAGAGGCTGCCCCAGGAGCTGAATCAGGGATTCCTGGGTATGTGCTCGGACCTGCAAGCCCTCACACCGGCAATGACCTCAGGTGGTCACTGTCAGTGTGAGAGATGGATTGGGCACCCAGTATCCCAGCTCGGTGCCCATCCATCAGTGATGAGAAGGGAGGTCCAAAGCGACCTGACATTGGTGCACGAGCTGCTTGTCGTATCTGTGGGCTCCTCTCAGGACGGTCTGGATGACGGCAGCAGTTCCTCTGCTCCTTTACCAGTGACTGTAGCATCCGATGAGACTGCGATGACTGGGGAGATGCCAGCCATGACACTGGCCGGTCCCTCCCGTGTGGGGCCAGCACAGGCTCCATGAGCCAGGGGACGTCTGCCAACTTCATCAAGGCCAACAGGACAGCAGAATGAGCAGGCTGTCTCCAATGCCAGTGCCAGTGACAGGGGCACACCTAGACATAGCACCCGCAAACACAAGCATAAAGCACCTTAGATACAACACGGGCTTATCACTGGTTTTATATTTTTGCCCCACTTTTAAGTTACTTATTAGTAGGTGTGATGGAGAACATCTTTCTATTTAATTTGTTTTATGTATGCCAGACACCACACCACTAAATGTGTTTGTGTTCAACAAGCCTCTGGGTGCTTCATTAGTTCTGCAGGTGCAGGGTAACCCATGATGTTATGAGTGACTAGTTTGTCATTGAGCTTTAGTGAAATGGTACATAGTGCATGTTGTTCACCAGGCAAATGTTCCTGTCAGGTATTGAGTATGGAGCCTGCAGCCCTGGCATGTGGTGGTGGTTCATCTTTGGTAGCCTAGCTGAAGGACTGTTGGATCAAAGCCTCCCAGGCATCCCTGCCTCCCTGGAGGTTGCCCGGGTCAGCGTCTATCCCCTCAGCGTTCTCCTGACCGTGCTCGTCCTCGGACTCACTACTAGACTCATTGTCTGTTGCCAGAGCAGCTGCATCAACATCTTCTTCCTCCACTGCATCCCCCCTTTCCAGCGCCAGATTGTGGAGAGTGCAGCATGCAACCACTATCAGCGACACTCGATCTGGGGGTTACTGGAGTGCGCCCCCTGAATGGTCCAGGCATCGAAAGCGCATCTTGAGAAAACCTATGGTTCTCTCTACCACAGCCCTTGTGGTGCTGTGCCTCCTATTGTACCGCTGCTCAGCTTCTGTTCTTGGATGGTGGAGAGGCATCATGAGCCACCATTTGAGGGGCTATACATTGTTGCCCAGCAGCCATCCATGAAGCTGGGCTGGAACACTGAAGAGCCCCGGCACCTGGGAGTGTCTGAGGATGTAGGTGTCGTGGGAGCTGCCTGGGTACCTGGCACAGACTTGTAGAATCAGCATCCAGTGATCACACACTATCTGCACATTCATGGAGTGGAAACCCTTCCTGTTGACGAAGGCACCGGGCTCACCCGCTGGTGCCTTGATGGCCACATATGGACAGTCTATTGCACCCTGGACGCAGGGGAAGCCAGTAATTGCTCTGCTCTGCCTGGCAGGCCTAGTCTGTGCGGTAGTGAATGAAAGTCAATACCAGCCTGAACAGAGCTTCTGTCACCAGCTTGACACAACTGTGGACAGCTGATTGGAAGACTCCACAAAGATCACCACCGGCCCCTGGGAAGAGCCGGAAGCATAGAGGTTGAGGGCCACTGTGACCTTCAGTGACACTGGCATGGGGTGTCCACCCACACAGTCGGAGCTGATTTCAGGGCCTATTACCTGACAGATGGAGGTGACTGTCTCCCTTGTGAGACAGAGCCTCCTTCGGCACTGCACCTCAGACATATTGAGGTAGCTGCATCGCTGCCTGTATACCCTGGCAGCAGGATACTGGCGTCTTCTGTGACCCCTTCCACCTTGGACTTGCTGTTGGCAGTGCGCCCCTTGTGCCTGCGCCTGTCCTCCCACAGGTAGCTCCCCTGGAGGCTGAAAAGGGACATCTGGCCTCCTCCCTCTTCTGGCCCTCTCTTCCTCCTCAGAGGAGTTGCCTCCAGCAGAGACCACAGTCCCCATTCCCAGGGTAAGGGAAGGCTGTCTGATACCTGGAAGGACCCAAGAGGTATGACTCCTCCAGAGTCCTGAACTGAAGCCTCTTATTTCTGTCAAAGCAGCTCTGAAGCGAAATGAAGATGTCCTGTTCACACAAGCAACAGCAGCAACTTATCAGCTAAAGTACAAACAACTTGCATCAGCGAGTCCACTCACCCCTCTTATCCTGCCTGTGGATGAGGTTTTTGAAAATGTGGCCTACCCGCCTGCCCATTGTGACCGTGGGATGCCCTGGAAATTGCACGGGCTGCGCAAAATCAAATACAATTAGAGCCTCAAGGGCCTTAACTAGCCCATTAATTAATGGTGGGCGCGCCTCCATCCTCATATTGCCTGCCTATCACAATATCATATGCACGGTGACATCAGGACATAGGCCTGACATCATCATGCGTCATTTTATGTTCGGTGTGTTGAGCCCGTCTCTGAATGTAAAATTCTGATCAGTGTATTCAGTTTTCCCAAAGATTACTGGTAAAACGTAGTACTATGAGAGATTTTTATTATTAGAATGGTGAAGTCCAAAGACATAGAGAAACAATGGGATTTTGCATTCAAAGGGCAAAGTATGTATATAGGAGCAAAGGCTGAGTGTAAGGCTAGGCATTTCAAGACCTAACAAGTGTGAAAAGCCTTCAGCATCTATGTCTCAAGCTGCTGTCTAAGTACTAAAATTAAAGATCTCACTTTGAATTCAGGGTATTGGGTGTCACCTTGCCTGGGTCTTTTAAAATCTACGTGCCTTACTGTTGCCTTAACGAAAGTGTAACTGGGAGTTAAATTAATTAGGGGATTTAGAAGTCATTATAGTAGTAATTTGTAGACATGTGCGTGTGCTTAAAAATCACTTTTCTTGTCAATAAATGTTTAATCTAGTTTTGTAAAAACCTATAAGACTTGGTGGTCTTATTACTACTGAATTTAAGGCACACTTCTCAAAATTTATACAAATTGCAAAACAAGTTGTGGCAGTTGTTTCAAGTTTCCCTTCGGAATTTGAACAACTCAACATTTACCATGGGCTGTGCCACAACAACTCTCTAGTGTGAAGAATGGTTGGTAGATGCTCCTTCTCATATTATCTCCAACCCTACGGACCATCATCCTCGATTCAGCTGAATAAGTTGCCATTGGATGCTTCTCAACTGCATTCGAACTGGACAGGGACAGTGAACCTTAAATCTTTATGTGTTGGGCCTAATGGACTGTGATGAGTGTCTTTGTGGACAAGCACAAGCTATGTTCCATATCATTCAACCCTAACTAAACAATCTGGTCGCTTTCTGATATCCATTTTCTAAGACACCTAGAATTACACCCAGTGTAATGAATACTGCATTCCATTTCACTGGATACCATGCTGCAACATAAACTCATCATCACATCAATGCAGGCTGACCATATCACACATCCTCAGAACAACTATATATTGTATATTAATACACGTAAATGAGTATACAAGGCATCTTTTCAAAGCTTGCAGAAGATATGAAACTCAAAAACATAGCAAACAAAGAGAATAACAACAAAGTTCAGGAGTACATAAGCAGACTTGTGAAATGGGCAGACACACGGCACATGAAATTTAATACAGCGAAGTGGGAAGTGATACACTTTGATAGGAAGACTGAGGAGAGACAATGTGAATTTATAAGTACAATTTTAAAATGAGTACAGGAACAGAGAGACCTGGCATCTATATACACAAATCAGGGCAAGTTGAAAATGCTGTCAAAGAAGCATATGTGATCCTTGGCTTTCCTATTAGAGAAGTAAAGTACAAAACCAAAAAAGTCATTCTAAACTTTTGTAAAACACTGGTTTGGCCTCAGCTACAGTATTGTATTCATTTCTGGACATCCCACTTTAGGAAGGGTACCAAGGCCCTGGAGAGAGTGTAGAAGAGATTCACTGGAATGGTGCCAGGGATAAGAGACTTCAGGAGTGTGGGGAGATTGGAGAAGTTGGGATTGTTCCCCTGAGAGCAGAGAAGGTTTACTGGTGTTGAAAATTGTAAAGAATTTTGATGGATTAGTTAAAGAGAAACTGTTTCCAGTGGCAGAAGAGTTGGTAATTAGCAAAAAGACCAGAGGCAACATGAGGAAACATGTTCTTACCCAGGAAATTGTTATGATCTGGAATACACAATCTGAAAGGATGATGGAAGCAGATTCAGTCATAACTTTTAGAAGAAAACTGGACAAATACTTGAAAGGAAAAACATTACAGGGCTATGAGGAAAGAGCAGGGAATTGAGATTATCTGGATAGTTCTATGACCAGACAGGAATGATGGTCCAAAAGATCTCCTTCTCTGCTGTGTTGTTCTGTGATTGATATATACATATGTATATAGTGTTAAACCCTCCTGTGCTGGACTGAATCTCCCTCAGTAATAGCTAATTATTTTTTTGTTCCTTTCAGTGATTCTTCCTTAAAAATCTTTGGTTTCAGGTTTATCAAGCATCCTCTCTGTTTCTCAACAGTTATACTGTTCTGCTGTTCAGTTTTTGTGCTCATAAAAGGGGTGAAGATTTAACTTGCACTCTCCCTATCCAGTCTGAATGTGGTTGAGAAGCAACCAATGACGATTTATCCAGTTGAATTGTGTTTAATAGTTTGATTGGCTAAAGGTTGAAGAGTCGTCCCATACCCATAAAATTTATTAGGAAGATGGACACTTTACTTTTAAAAGGCAGCATGGTATATGGACAATTTACCTGGACAAAATGGATTCCAGAGGGTCAGGTGGCTTCTTTTCGATGACCTTGAAGAAACAGAGTAAGATTGATTTTCAGGACTTTATTAATATAAGTGGTTTTGATACAGATGAGGAGTAACTCATGTCTGAGCATGCCCCTGGAAATTCATTACAATGTAAAAGTTCTTGTGGAGGATCTTTCATTGAAGAGATATCAGTACGCAAGATCACTTGTGGAATTTACTGATAATATTGTCTGGATATTTGTAGAAACTCAAATACAATGGTTGCCCCAGGCTTGGTGTCTGTAAACTTGAAATCTAACAAAGAAGGGTGTGAAGCAATTCCTTTACCACAAGCAGCTGTGAATTGTGTCATTCATTCCTCAATGTGTAACTATTACATCTGCCATCAACCAATCATGTGGACCATGGAAAACATTGATACTGCTGTCACATGACAGAAACTGACCTGAGAAAGCAAATCTCTTATTCCCCAGAGAGAGTTAGCCTGGGATGCGAAGACCAGAGGGAAGCCATCTCACCCAGCACAAGAGAAGACCCTGCCTGAAAAACTCCACCATAGGCAGAGAAGTGGGGCTAATTCATTTTACCTGTTAGGTTATATTTCTTCACTGGCTTGACCACAGTTTACAGCTGAAAAACCAGAAACCTGTGTTGCTTGGAGTACCATTCTGAGTTCATCACCACAAATCTTCAACCTTCATTTTTCTTTTTCAGTGAACGGAAAGAGAATTTCCAGGCCTGCAGCACTTTCGATGACCCTGAAGAAACAGAGTAAGATTGATTTTTCGGGACTTTATTAATATAAATACATGCCACATCTTTAGAAATCACCTTTTATTTTGTGTGTGTGTGTGTGTTTATGCGTGTGTGTGTGTGTGCCTGTGTGAATGAGGAGTGGATGTTCTTGCGTATATATTCAGATGCTGTGAGAAATAAATGTTTAACCTTTCTTTTGATTTAAACATACCAGGAAGCCTGTTTTGTGTCTGTCCTTAAAAGTCACAGTGCTCAAGGGGAGAAAATACTTTTTCTCTAAAATATATCTTGTTGTGGTAAGTTGAGAGGTGGGAAAAGCGAGAAATAATCCTATGTCTCTCCCCTGTCAATAATACAGATAAGAGAGTGACTCTGTTAATTCCAGTTTCTGCCGTTACAGTTGCAACTAAAGGAAGCATGTACTTCCGCTATAGACACAGTAACAGGGCTTATCTGTTTATACTGTGTATCGACTGAGTTATTGTGTGGCTGCCAGTCCAAGATGCCACAGGAAAGATCCAGATTAGGGAGATTTTATCTGTACAATATTGAGGAGAAATTGCAAACATAATTTCACAATATCTCCATCTGTACTATGTAGCAAATGGATGCAACCTTCCTGAGGATCCAAACCCATAAGCTGCCTGTTTGATAATAGCAAAGGGAGTGCACAATGAAACATTCCGCCAACAGCAACGGCCATAAATCTATTGTAGCACTTTCAGACAACTAGGGTCAAACCAGAATTGCTTCACTAAGCTCCTTCACCTTTTCACTCCTATAATGGAGGACAAATGTAAGAATGTGAATGGGCGATGGGAATTCTGTGCTGTAACTGTTCTTGCGCATCTGAAATCCCTGAGCTTCTATTACTAAGGCCTGGTTTGCCTCATAAACATCTATTTTAACCCATTCACTAGCGTAAAGCAATGACCTCACATGGATCTCAGGACCTTATACTGGACATCAGTGCTTACATCTTGTCTGCAGAGTGCTGCATTATACCACTGGGCTGCTAGAGTGGTGTTCAACACTGTCCACACTACCTCCGTAGTAGAGGGCTAGTAGAGTAGTAGACAGACTAGATGCGGGGAGGTTGTTTCCCCTGGTTGGGGAGTCTAGAACCAGGACCCACAGTCTCAGGGTATGGTGCAGGCCATTTAGGGCTGAGATGAGAAAAAAACTTCTTCACTCAGAGGGTGGTGAACCTGTGGAATTCTCTACCACAGAAGGCTGTGGAGGCCGGGTCACTGAATATATTCATGATAGAAATTGATAATTTTTTGGATATTAGGGACATCAAGGGGTATGGAGAGAAAGCGGGAATATGGCATTGAGATAGAGGATCAGCCATGATCATATTGAATGGCAGAGCAGGCTCAGAGGGCCGAATGGCTTACTCCGGGCTCCTAGGTTCAATGTTTCCTATGTTTTCTCAGTATGTTGTCTGCATCATCAGATGTAAATACCTCTGCTGGATGTTGGCTCAGCTAGAGGTGGGCTTCTGGCCACCTCTAACCAGGGCTGTCTGGATTGGAGAATGATCCCAGCCCTTTGACCCAGCAGTGGGAATACTACTCCTGAGCTAATGGTCACTCTGTCCAGTCATGAGCCTCCTGCTGGTTGTCTTCCCAGTATTTAGAGACCATATCCCAGTCTTCAGTCTCCGGGCTGGGCTGAGATCCGAATGCTTCACTTTCTGACCTAGAGGTGGGAATTGCCAAAGGCTCATCTCCTCTACTGCTCAGCTGAAGCAACAAAAATTATTATAATTTTGGTTTTAAGGTAGTAACTGAAGAATTCTGCTGCAAACAGCAAGTCTTTATTAACAACTTATAACTCTATACATAACTACAGTAGAAGTACAGGAATAGAGCTGACTCCATCCTAGGTCTTTACATATCCCTATCCATCTCTAGACTGACCCTGGCACTGGGTCATGTGCTTTCTTACATTATTGTGTGGGCAGTACCGCACTCAGTCCCACATTACCCCTGTATGTGCCAAACCCTACTACTACACCTCCCCCCAAGTCTTTATCCCATGAGTATGGAGTTACATTAGATTACTTCAAGTGTTACATTGTTATAAGTTTTGGGCATTTACCATAATGTTACAATGTTAATGCTATTCCAGCATTATTGCTATTACAGTATTAACATTAACAACATTTTCACTACCCATCTCCCCTCTTCAAGTCCTTGAAGTTGGAGATTCAGGCGGTCTGGAGGCCTTATAACCCTTCCACATCTCATTCGCCGTTCTGTCGGGAGAGTGGTAGGCTTTGGTTGTTCTTGTTCTTGTTGTTGGCTTGAAGGTTGGACTGGCATTTGGATATGCTTTTATTGGTTTCTTCCATTGCTTGATGTTAAACCATGCCTGGTTGGTCTGGTTTGTTTGGCAGCACATGGTTATTGTTACTCTTGATTGTTTCTTGCAGGGTGGACGAAAATGGTATTGGTCTGCCCGGCAGTGCCTTTGCTTCTTATTCTGTTTGAACCATCGGGAAGCTCTCTGAGATTGAGGAAGGGCGTTCCTGAGGCAAGAAGAAGGTTGAGTAGCATGCTCACCTCTGTTTTTTGTTGTTAATGGTGTGGAGCAGCTACCAGGTTCCAGCATCTCTTGTGGTTCTGGCACGCTGGCTGGAAGTTGCTGTGTGTGCACAAAGGCTGGTGTGTCTACCAACTATACCATCATCGTAGGTAGATGTAGAGGCACCTCAGACTGCTGATCCTTCCCTGGTACCCCTTCCACTGGAGGTGCTATGGTAATCTTGTGTGCAGTAGGGTGGTCTGACCATTGGGTCTTTCCCGGACCTGGAATGATGATGGACAAACCTGCTCTGCAAAAAGAAAAAAGCAGGTGAAATCAGAGTCTGAAGACTCTTTAGTGTCTGAGGACTCAAGACCATGCTGTTCTGGCTAGCTATTGACAGTGGTAGTCTTCTGCCATCAGGAGGAGATCGAGGGCTTTGCAGACATCCCTGCTTAGAAGAGAGAAAGGCTGTTTCCGGACAACATCCATCAGCTCAAAGATCTGTTTGCTTCCATGCCTCGGTGGTTCAAGGATCATGCTAATGACTGGAATTCGGACTCCCTCAGCTCCATAAAATGGAGTGTTCGTCATTTGAATCCAAAGGCCTTGGAGCCACATGGTTCCTCGTCTGTCACGCTGGCCCCTGAAACTTAAAATTTACCAGGATGTCAGCATTCCAAATGACGAGCTGCAATCTCTGATGTCACCCAAGAAGCGTGATTGTATATCTTCAGGGTTTTTGGTCTTGACCTCGTGGATTACCTTTGGGATGTATGTGGGCTGCTGGGGTTTTGATTTGCACAGTTTACCCAAGTGTCCCTGTGGGTTGCAGTGGGCAGTGCTCAAGGACACTGATCTTTCCTGTGAGGCCACTTCACACCACAGCGCTGGCAAGGTCACTCTGCTCAGCGGTTCAGGAATTGCTTTCCTTGACTTGGATGGTCCCTGCATTTCTGTGAGCTGATATGGTGGACTGAGGGTTGATTTCTGCCCCGAGTAATGTTCTCTTCCCTTATGGTGGTTCCTGTGATGTTCACGTAGCTCAGACAGACTAACTAGCTGGATTGCCTTGTCTAGGGTAAGGTTATCTTTAGCTTGTAGGAGGTCAGAGAATGAATCGTCCGCAAAACCCACCATGGTTCTGTCTCAGATGAGCTCAGACATTAAATTGCCACATTCACCTCCCCCTGCCAGCCTGTCGAGATCGCTCATGAAGGAATTGTCAGGTTCCCCAGATAGTTGGACTCTTTTATTCAATTTCTCTCCAATAACTTATTGGATCTCAGGTTGAAATCCATGTCAAAGGTTTTTAAAACATCCTCAAATTTGGCAGATGACTCATTGATAGCTTGTCATGCAATGATGTTGTCAACAATTGCCCCTGTCGAGTAAAGACAATTTTTTTTATATTCGTTTTCTGGGATGCGGACATCGTTGGCTGGACCAGCATTTATTGCCCATCCCTAACTACCCTTGAGAAGATGGTGGTGAGCTGCCTTCTTGAACTGCTGCAGTCCCTAGGGTGTAGGTACACCCACAGTGCTGTTAGGGAGGGAGTTCCAGGATTTTGACCCAGTGACAGTGAAGGAACAGCGATATAATTCCAAGTCAGGATGGTGAGTGACTTGGAGGGGAACTTCCAGGTGGTGGTGTTCCCACGTGTCGACTGCCCTTGTCTTTCTAGATGGTAGTGGTCGAGGTTTTGGAAGGTGCTGCTGAGGAGCCTTGGTGAGTTCCTGAAGTGCATCTTGCAGATGGTACACACTGCTGCTGCTGTGCGTCGGTGGTGGAGGGAGTGAATGTTTGCGGATGTGGTGCCAATCAAGCGAGATGCTTTGTCCTGGATGATGTCAAGCTTCTTGAGTGTTGTTGGAACTGCACTCATCCAGGTAAGTGGAGAGTATTCCATCACACTCCTGACTTGTGCCTTGTGGATGGTGGACAGGCTTTGGGGAGTCAGGAGGTGAGTTACTCGCTGCAGGATTCCTAGCCTCTGACCTGCTCTTGTAGTCACGGTATTTATATATCTAGTCCTCTTCAGTTTCTGGTGAATGGCAACCCCAAGATTTTTAAAGTGGGGTATTCAGTGATGGTACTGATGATGCCATTGAACATCAAGGGGCAATGGTTGGATTCTCTCTTGTTGGAGATGGTCATTGCCTGACACTTGTGAGGTGTGAATGTTACTTGCCACTTGTCAGCCCAAGCCGGGATATTGTCCAGGCCTTGCTGCATTTGGACATGGACTGCTTCAGTATCTGAGGAGTCGCGAATGGTACTGAACATTGTGCAATCATCAGCAAACATCCCCACTTCTGACCTTATGATGGAAGGAAGATCATTGATGAAGCAGCTGAAGATGGTTAGGCCTAGGAAACTACCCTGAGGAACTCCTGCAGTGATGTCTTGGAACTGAGATGACTGACCTCTAAAAACCACAGCCATCTTCCTTTGTGCTGGGTATGACTCAAACCAGTGGAGAGTTTTCCCCCTGATTCCCAATGATTCCAATTTTGCTAGGGCTCCTTGATGCCCACACTCAGTCAAATGCTGCCTTGATGTCAAAGGCAATCACTCTCACCTCACCTCTAGAGTTCAGCTCTTTTGTCCATGTTTGAACCAAGGCTGTAATGAGGTCAGGAGCTGAGTGGCCCTGGCGGAACCCAAACTGAGTATCAGTGAGTAGGTTATTGCGAAGCAAGTGCCGCTTGATAGCACTGTTGTATACCACTTCCATCACTTTACTGACGATCGAGAGTAGGCTGATGGTGTGGTAATTGGCCGGGTTGGATTTGTCCTGCTTTTTGTGCATAGGACACACCTGGGCAATTTTCCATATTGCCAGGTAGATGCTAGTGTTGTAGCTGTGCTGGAACAGCTTGGCTAGGGGTACAAGCCTTCAGTACTATTGCCGGAATATTGTCAAGGCCCATAGCCTTTATAGTATCCAGTGAATCAAGTTGGCTGAAGACTGGCATCTGTGATGCTGGGAACTTCTAGAGGAAGCCAAAACCATCCACTTGGCACTTCTGGCTGATGATTGTTGCAAATACTTCAGCCTTATCTTTTGCACTCATGTGCTGGACTCCCCCATCATTGAGGATGGGGAAGTTTGTGGAGCCACCTCCTTCAGTGAGTTGTTTAATTGTCCACCACATTTCATGACTGAATGTGGCAGGACTGCAGAGCTTAGATCTGATCCATTGGTTGTGGGATCGTTTAGCCCTGTCTATTACTTGCTGCTTATGTTATTTGACATGCAAGTAGTCCTGTGTTCTAGCTTCACCAGGTTTACACCTCATTTTTAGGTATGCCAGATGCTACCCCTGACATGCCCTCTTGTACTCTTCATTGAACCAGGGTTGATCCCCTGGCTTGGTGGTAATGGTAGAGTGAGGGATATGCCGGCCATGAAGTTACAGATTGTGGTTGAGTACAATTCTGCTTCTCTTGATGGCTCACAGCGCCTCATGGATGCCCAGTCTTGAGTTGCTAGATCTGTTCAAATTCTATCCCATTTAGCACAGTGGTAGAGCCACACAACACGATAGAGGTATCCTCAAAGTGAAAATGAGACTTCGTCTCCACAAGGACTGTGCGGTTGTCACTCCTACTGATACTATCATTGACAGACGCAGGCAGGTTGGTGAGGATGAGGTCAAGTATTTTTTTACCTCTTGTTGGTTCCCTCATCACCTGCCGCATACCCAGTTTAGCAGTTATGTCCTTTAGGACTCGGCCAGCTTGGTCAGTAGTGGTGCTACTGAGCCACTCTTGGTGATGGACATTGAACCCCAACACCCAGAGTACATTCTGCGCCCTTGCCACTCTCAGTGCTTCCCCCAAGTTGGGTTTAACATGGAGGAGCACTGATTCATCAGCTGAGGGAGGGAAGTACGTAGTAATCAGCAGGAGGTTTCCTTGCCCATGTTTGACCTGATGCCATGAGACTTCAAAGTTGATGTTGAGGACTCCCAGGGCAACTCTCTCCCAACTGTATACCACTGTGCTGCCACCTCTGTTGGGGCCATACTGCCGATGGGACAGGACATACCCAGGGATGGTGATGGTGGAGTCTGGGACATTATCTGTGAGATATGATTCCGTGAGTATGATTATGTCAGGCTGTCACTTGACTGGTCTGTGACACAGCTCTCCCAATTTTGGCACTAGCCCCCAGATGTTATTAAGGAGGACTTTGCAGGGTCGACAGGGCTGAGTTTGCCATTGTCGTTTCCGGTTCCTAGGTCGATGCCGGGTAGTCCATCCAGTTTCATTTCTTTAAGACTTTTCAGTGGTTTGTTACAACTGAGTGGCTTGCTAGGCCATTTCAGAGGGCATTTAAGAGTCAGCCACATTGCTGTGGGTCTGGAGTCACACGTAGGCCAGACCAAGTAAGGATGGCAGATTTCCTTCCCTAAAGGACATTTGTGAACCAGATGGGTTTTTACAACAAGTCGGGAGGCTAATTTCAATACTTCAGCATCTAATTATAAGTCCTGCTCACTGGAATCATCCCCCCAAGTCAAATTTACTGCCCATATTGGTGTGATTTCAGAACAGCATGTCTCACAACTGCCTGGCGACCTGAACTTTGAGTGGAACTCAGAGATGAGTCAACACAACCTTGCGCAGTGCTTGCCAGCATCACCTGGAGGACATAAAGGCACATTCACATGGGGGCAAAGTGCGGTGCCGGGGCAAAGGCTCCAGTGACAATCAGGCCGGGGGATTGGGGTCCGGTGGCAAGGCAGCACAGACTGAAGAAAGTACACAAGCACATGCTGGGGTTGGGGTTTGGGGGGAGGGGATGGTGAGGGAACTTTTCTCTTTATTTTAAACTTTAATCCTACAACCCTGCTGTCTCCCATTCACTTTCCAAAAGTCAATCATGACCTGAATTCTACGCTCCCCTGCTTGTGGGATGGGAGGAGAGGGAAACTGAAGGAACAGAATTCCCTCTGAATTCTTGCCCGTCCTGACCACACAGCGATTTTACGCTGGGGCAGGCAAGGCATCGGATGGGAAGTCCAATCTTGCCCCAATTGAGGCAATTAAGTGGTAATTATTAGCCATTTAAGGGCTGTTTCCTGCCCAGCCTCAATGTTTAGGTTGTCAGGAGACTACCTGGCGTGGGGGAAGTCCGACAAAGAACAGGCTTAGATCTTGGGCGGGAATGGGGTGAGGGAGTGCGCCTCCATCAGAAGACTCCTTCTTACTGGGGCCACCCCCTTTTAAGGTCCAGTGGCCTCTGGACCTCCCTCCCCCTACTGGCTTCATCCCCCATACCCTGAGTTCCCCCTTTGTGCACCCCCCCAAGCCTTCCCTACCCTCCCTGCCCTATGACGCTTTGAAGTTACTTTGGCATCTGCTCCCCACACTTGGGCTCTGACATCTTCCTGAAGTTCCTCTTCTGTCCACTGCAGCGCTGTTGCTGCAGGGACTAGAGAGCTGCCAGCCAATCAAATTGTCTGGCAGCTCCCTAAGGTGGGACTTCCCCCCAGGTGATGGGTGGAAGTCCAGCTTGCAGGCAATTGATGCCCATTTGAGCGTGAAGTGACTGTGGGGCACTCAGAGTCGGCAGGCATGTGTTCCCACCGACACTTCGGATGGTGGGAAGCAAGAAGCACCATTCAAAAAATTCAGGCCTATTTCTATTTTTACCCTTAGGGCTGAATTTTCCGGCCCCGTTGGCATCAGGCCTCACGGCCGGAGGACAATATGGCGAGAAGGCCAAAAATTGTTTTTATGGCGTCGTGAAACCAGTTAGCAGTTGTCCCCTCCACTCGTCAATGGCGGGCCACAATCCTGCTGCCGCACTTCAGGAACATCATTTTAATACATTTGCATCTAATTATGAGCCCTGCTCGATAGAATCATCAACTTCCACGTCAAATTTACCACCCACGTCGGTGTGACTTCAGGACAGCATGCCTCACGACTGACTTTAAAAGGTGTGCACCTGGCGACCTGAACTTTGAGGGGAATTGGAAGATGAGTGAACGCAAACTTGTGCAGCGCTCAGGGGGATCGCCTGTAGGACATCAAGGAAGAGGTGCTGAGCATTCACACAGGGCACAGGCAAGTTGCTTTATCCTGGCTGGCTTTCAGTGCGGTGCCGGGGCAAGGGCTTCAGTGCGGGTCAGGCCGGGGTGGGGGTTGGGGACAAGGCAGCACAGACTGAAGGAAGTACTCAAGCATGTGCTGGGAGGTGGGGGGAGGGGATGGTGGGCGAAGTGACCACGTGCTTGGAAAATCTTGTCAAAAGTGAGCATTTTTCCGCAGCTGAGACCGCTCAGCTGCAGCTCCATTGACATGTTCGGAGTCAGGCCTCTGAAACTTTCCTGTCCACTCAAGCAACACAAAAGCATGAAAATTCTCCAGAACTTTTCACCCCTCAGGCGCGGGCCGCAAATTAATGTGTGTTTTAGGGGGCAGCAGAGCAATAGGCCGACTGGGCAAGTTGTACAATCCCCTTGTGAAAGGCGGCCATGGAGCAGTCACTGGCAGAGGCGCTCACAGCTCCTTGTAATGTCTTTATTAAGGTTTGGATCAGTCTCCCCCATGGTTCAAGCTAACAGCTCAGCCTTGCAGTGTGGGTTAGGAGAATGCCTGTGCCTGAGCTGAGAGCACAGCATGCAGTCCAGTGGGCAAAGCTGCTGCCAATCAGTCAAGTGGAGTGGGGCAGAGATGGGTGGGATTTCGGACAGCCATAAAGCGCACCACACACTGGCTATCCTAGTGGTGGCCAGCACTCTCCAGCAGGCATGAAGGGACCTTCAGAGTTAACCAAGAGAGGTTCTTAGGACACTCATGCTAACCCATGAGTCTCTCTATTTGATCCTGCAGGAGGAGACCATCAGGATCATGGAGCCTGGTGATTTAGCGGTATGTCTCATGGCTTACAGGGAGCAGAGAAGAAGAAGAGAGTGGCAGAGGCACCTGGCTCAGTAAAGGGAAGAGCACCTCCCTTAAGATGAAAGGGCGGCAGGGCCTGCTGCACACCCAGCTGAAGATCCACAGAGAGCCGTCACTCGTAGGCCCCTCAATAGGCCCAGGGTCCATAGATGGCGCTTGTCATTCCTGCACATAACTGAGAACCAGTGTTGTCGAAGACTGCACGTCCCTAGGGAGCTGGTTGGTCACACATACCACATGCTGCAGGATTTAGCGTCACAGGGACATGGAGGGCATCAACTTTGCATGGCCGTGGAAAGTGATTGCGACATTAATTTTTACACCAGTGACTCCTTTCAGGGCTCCACAGGTGACCTCTGCAGGATCTCACAGGCCTCCACACATAACTGTGTCCAGGAGGTCACGGACACCATCTTCATGAAGGCACAGAACTTTGTACATTTCACCCAGGATCAGGAGGCAAGAGCACTGGGATTTGCACAGGTCTCTGGTTTTCCACAGGTGCAGGGTGTTATTGACTGCACTCACATGGTGCTCCGATCTCAATGGCAACAAGCAGTCAACTACATCAACTGCAGGGGCTTCCACTTACTGAATGGTCAGCTGGTGTGCGACCACCACAAATCCTGCAGGTCTGCACACGATTCCCAGGGAGTGTCCACGACTCCAACATCCTTAGCAGGTCTCAGATCCCTGACATCTTCTAGGATCCACAGAGGCTGCAGGGTTGGCTCCTCAGGGTCAAGGTCTACCCACAGCATGGCTGGTAATGCCTGTGCAGTGGCCTCAGACTGCAGCAGAGCGACGGTACAATCAGGGTCATGCTGCAACCTGGACTTTGATGGAGAAAACGATAGGCATCTTGAAAATGAGGTTCCGGAGCCTTGACAGGTCCTGTGGAGCACTACAATACAGTCCCCAGCATCATCGTAGCTCACTGCATGCTCCACAACCCGGCGCTGCAACTGGGGGATGACCTGACTGAGATGGGGATGGAGGAGCTGCACATCTCCTCTGATGAGGAGGGCATCAAAGGGGATGACGATGATGAGGTCTTGGAAGTGAGGATGCCGACAATGAGGCCCTCACACTGGCCAGATGAGGCAGGTGTGCTCGGGAGGCCCTCATAACCTCGGGATTCATGGAGGATGATGACGCGATGCAGTGAGGACAGTCCTGACATCCTTACCTAGCATCTGTGAACATTTGACTCCCGTCTGGCTGGTGGCAGCGCACATACCCTCAGTGCTCAGGCTCATGTCATGGAGACGCAGCGGAGGCCCTAATAGTCGCTCAATGGCAGGAGGATGATGACAACATGCAGTGAGGATGCTCCATAGATCTTCACATGTGTGACTCCTGTCTGGCTAAGGGCAGCTCGCTCATGCTCTGTTATCAGGGTCATATCATAGAGACACAGCCATGAAACTTTAAATGTATCTGATCCTTTGTCCGCCTTCAGCACCAGACCCCTTCAACAGAGATTCACTGGTTACAGATGCTGACGAGGTGGGTCCCATCCCCAAGTCAAAGATGCTGAGAGCACACAGAGAGAATGATGGAACTCTGATGCCTTCCCACAAC
Source organism: Carcharodon carcharias (assembly GCF_017639515.1). NCBI lineage: Eukaryota > Metazoa > Chordata > Chondrichthyes > Lamniformes > Lamnidae > Carcharodon > Carcharodon carcharias. The sequence continues at coordinate 77,581,532 of NC_054473.1, forward strand.
ATTCTGGCAGCAATGGCCAGCACCATCGAGTCCAGTGAGTGTGAGGCTAGATTATTACTTTGGTCTGAAGGTTACATACTGCACAGGAAAGAGACCCTGGACTGGGACATGTGCCTTTATCTTGTACAGGAACCAAGGTTTCACATCTGAGTGACACAAACACTGCTCATCATAATGAGCATAGGCAGGGAGACATTCTTGGGAAATTATTTACAGTAGTGAACATTATGTACTAATGATTAACACCTATGTCCAGACTGTAAAACTACATCTTCTTAACCTTCCTATCCCTGCCGCTACATCTTGGTACTCCCCGGACATCCACAGCAGAGGTGGAGGCAGCCTGCTGACTGCTACACCCTGTCTTTGATGACCTTGGCGGGTATCCTCAGGTTGGTCAAGAGCTGGAGGGCCCTGGCCTGTTTTCGGGGTCCTGCTGTGCGGCAGTGGCACCGTCCTCTGCCTGATGAGCTGGAGCTGTTGAGGTCACAGGAAGAGGGGAATCAGATGGGCCAGACACTCCCAGAGTCACCTGAGTGGATGGCCCAAGCTGTGCACCTTCTGATTCTCCTCCCTATGTGTATCCGAGGGCCCCTAGCTGGCTCCTTGAGGAGAAGAGGAAGTTGGAATGAGATCGAGCTGCCCCGCACCCCTCTCATGTTGACACTGTTAGAGGCCACTATGACGTCAGCGATGGAGTTCAGCCTATGCAGTTGTGCAGGGCCCATGTCCTGGACCAAGGTCTCCATGGAGGCCGCCATCCTACCAGTGTTGACCTCGGTGCACTGGCATGCCAGCACTATCACCTCAGCCTGAAGGCAGACAGACTCCTCCATCCTGCCTTGCAATCTGAGGAGTGGAGCGGACATCACTTCCTGATGTTTCCGAACTTGACTTTGCAGCTCCAGCAACTGTGACATGACCGAATCCAGAGGCTCCTCATCTGACTCGGACTCAGCCGATTTCTGGCCTCCAGCAGTCCTCCGAGTGCTGGCACCCTGGGAAATCCCTGCCCCCGCCTGCTGTGGATCAGACAGTGCGATGTGCTCACCAGATTGTGACCCCGAGTCTTCTCTAGAACTAGGTCCCCTCGAGGTTCTTGTCCCTGCACTGGTGGAGGGTTTGGGTGAGCACTGTGATGGGTCTTTAATTAAGGTGTCATCAGATTCTTCATCCAAGGGGCCTTCGAGGCTTGAGTCGAGGACCTGGAATGTGAACCCCTTCGGCTACTTCCAAGATGTGCCAGCGAAAGCAAGGAGAGATAATTAGTGCATGGCAGGGGACTGCGGAACAGGGGATCTCACTCACAGCATGGTTGTCTGATGGATGTTGCTGGATCCTCAGTTGGTTGAGCACCACCGACCTCACCATCAGCACAGGGAATGGTCCAGATCATCACCGGCCAGCTGGATGACTCAATTTTCAAAGTTTGTGAGGATTTGATCTCAGGCATTCCTCCACCAGCCTGTGATCTCTCCCTTTTGTTGTGTAACAGCTTGTCCTGCATGAATACAGATGGAGAGAGAGTCAGCAGGATGCCTGCCAGGCCAGATGATAAGGATGCCTGGCATGTGTGGGTGGTGAGTGGTGCCATGGAACGAGGTCACAATCCACAGGGCAGATGAAGGAACAAAAACAAAAAGTGCTGGAAAAACTCAGCAGGTCTGACAGCATCTGTGGAGAGAAAGACAGAGTTAATGTTTCGAGTCCATATGACTCTTCTTCAGAACTAAAGGAAAGTAAAAATGGTGAAATATATACTGTTTAAGTAGGGTGGGACAGGTGAAGTTGGATAGAAGGCCAGGGAAAGGTGGAGACAAAGGAGAGATTACAAAAGGTGCCACAAAAAGGTCAAAAGGGTATTAATGTTGGTGATACTGGCTAAAGGAGGTGAAATGAGACGAGTTTAAGGAGAAATTATTCAGTGAGAGAACAAGTTCAGCCAAACGGAGGAGAGTGGTGGTGGATGGGGATTGTTTGGCCTCTGTTCAAGGAAGAAGTGGAGAGCCCTCAAACAATCCCAGTGGGGGACGGAGGTGTAGAGGGATTGGACATCCAAGTGAAGAGGAGGCAGTTGGGGCCAGGGAACTGGAAATTGTTGAAATGATATAGGGCATCAGAGGAATCGTGGACGTAGATGGAAAGAGACTGGACAAGGGGAGAGAGAACGGAGTCAAGATAGGAAGAAATGAGTTCCGTGGGTCAGGAACAGGCTGACACGATTGGACTACCGGGACAGTCCTGTTTGTGGATTTTGTGGATTTTCTGTGTATGTGTGAGAGAATGAATGGTGATGTCCCTTGAACTGGTAGTGAGTGAGATCCCTGTGGATGTGTGATGGGTTGTGGGTGTGTGAGTTGAGAGTGATGAGAAGAGTGACTTCCCTGGTGGTACGGAGGAGATCAGTTACCCTCTTTCTGCACTGGGTGGCTGTCCTCTTTTGCAGGGCATTGGCGCTGACCACCACTGCCACCACCTCCCATGCTGGATTGGTGACCTTGCTTGGTGGCCTTTGCCCAGTGCGAGGGTAGGGTCTTCAAGGCAGGCCTCCACTGCATTGAGGAGGCACTTGAGGGAGGCATCACTAAATCTGGGGGCAGCTTGTTTCCTCCCTTTGGCAGCCATGACTTTTCAGCAGCTTTCAATCCCTCAGAGGGAACTAGGGGCAGGAGGTTTAGTGGGGATTTGAGGAAAATCTTTTTCACCCAGAGGGTTGGGGGTACCTGGAACTCACTGTGTGGGTGGTGCTGTACTCAGTACCACATTAACCCTGTGTATACCAGACCCTACAACTACAGTAACCCTGAGGAACCTGTTAAAAGCAATGGGTAGGCGGAATAATGGAGATAAACAGCACTCAGTGGGTGAATCTTACTTATTCTTAAAAGGGATTTAATTGACTTGCAGACAGTGACATTTCGTCGTTAAGATTTCTTACAGAGTAATGCAGAGTATGGGGGATAATACGTTATCAGGACCAGGGCAGTATTCTGTTTAAAATCTTCAATGAAATCCTTAATTTCTGATTCACCTACTGCCACCATCATAGCTTCATTACAATAGGGTTGTTTATTGTTAAAATTAGATCATTTACTTTTGTGAGTGTGTGAGCTGAGAATGGTGATGAGTGACTTACCCTGGCGGAATGAAGGAGATCATTCTTCCTCTTGTGACATTGGGTGGCTGTCCTCTTTTGCAGGACGTTGGTGCTAATCACCACTGCCACCGCCTCCCATGCAGGACTGGTGACCTTGCTTGGTGGTCCTCGCCCAGAGTGGGGATAGAGGACTTCAAGGCAGGCGTCCACTGTATTGAGGAGATGCTTGAGGGAGGCGTCGCTAAATCTGGGGGCAGTTTGTTTCCTCCCTTTGGCAGCCATGACTTTTCAGCAGCTTTTGATCCCTCAGAGGGAACTAGGGGCAGGAGGTTTAGAGGGGATTTGAGGAAAATCTTTTTCACCCAGAGGGTAGAGGGTATCTACAATTCACTGCCTGAAAGGGTGGTAGAGGCAGGAACCCTCACGATATTTTAGAAGTATTTAGATGAACATTTGAAACGCCATAGCATACAAGGCTACGGGCAAGTGCTGGAAAATTGGATTAGAGTAGATTGGAGCTTGATGACCAGCGCGGACACGATAGGCTGAAGGGCCTCTTTCTGTGCTGTAAACTCTATGACTCTATGACAACGATAACTAGCTCTGTGCATGGGTGCCTTTTAAATATAGTGCGGATTATTTAAAGGCTGGTGACGGCGTGGGAAGCAAATCAGAGGCTGCCCCGCCTGCGGTCCAGTGTGTTTCCCGTGAATGCATTATTAATGAGGTGGGACATGCCGGGAATGGGATGATACGGCGTGAAAACCAGCCATTGCGGCTAGTGGGTAAAATGACTTTTTTCACTCTCACTGCCGCATTTAGTGCAATTCTGGGATGTTCTGCCCTTTGTTTTTCTGCATTATTGTGGGGATAAGAGATTTTGATCCAGCCACTTCCACCATGAAGAATCCTGCTTTGGATACCATGAAGTAGGCTTTGTTGTCTCGAGTATATTAACAGTAAGTTTTTATTAGCAACTGATAACTCTATACATATATACAGTAGAGAGTACAGGTAAGGAGCATACTCCATCCTAGGCCTTTACATATCTCTGGCCATCTCTGGACTGACCCTGGCTCTGGGTCATGTGCCTTCATACATCACTGTGTGGGCGATGCTGAGTCCCACATTAACCCTGTATATACCAGACCCTACAACTACAGTAATCCTGAGGACATGTTAAAAGCAATGGGTAGGCAGAATAATGGAGATGAACAGTACTCAGTGGGTGAATCTTATTTATTCTTAAAAGGGATTTAATTGACTTGCAGATAGTGACATATCTTCATTAAGATTCCTTACAGAGTAATGCAGAGTATGGGGGATAATATATTATCAGGACCAGGGGCAGTATTCTATTTAAAATCTTCAATGGCTTCATTAATTTCTGGTTCACCTACTGCCACCATCAAGCCACTATTAATGGCTTCATTACAACAGTGTTGTTTATTGTTAAAATTGGATCATTTACTTTTAAAATACAATTCCAATTGGCTGATATCTAAGGGCAGCTTGTTTGAGCAGGACCACCCCTTCTTTTCCTTCCCAACCTCTTGTCTTTTCGAGAAAGAATCTGAGCCTTTTTAAGCATAGATTCCTTTCTCACAAATCTTCTATGGACACCATTGTTGTTAAAAGATCCTTTAAAACAATTGTTGAGAGGCTTTCAATACTCCTGTACAAATTCCATTTAACTTTCTTTTGTTTTGAGCTCTTATTCAATCCATAAATTGTCATTCAAATTGGCAGCCTGCCGTCAGCCATCTGATCATGTGGGAGTTGCTCGATGTTAATAATCACAGCCAACAAATCTTTATTGTTTTTGCCATTTGTTAGTGATCCTGGTAAATAAACTGCATACTCGGTAGCTTTGAAATCAGTTAATTCCTTTCATTGTTCCCCATGGTTAGATATTATATCCTCCACTGAGACAATCTCAGGAACCTCCACTATAGATTTTAATGTACAATTAGTGGCCATGTTCTTTCTGAGGGTTATGATATATAAAAAAAGAAAGGCTTGCATTTTTATAGCTCTTTTCATAACCACCAGATAACTCCAAGCACTTTACAGCTTGTTTGAAGTGCAGTCGCTGTTGTAATGTATATAACACAGCAGCAAGTCTACGCACAGCAAGTCCCCACAAACAGCAATGTGACACTGAACAGATGGTCTGTTTTTGTGATGTTGATTGAGGGACAAATATTAGCTGAGACAGTAGTACCATGGATCTCTTGCATCCATACGAGCAGGCAGACGGGCCCTCGGTTTGTGTCATCTGAAAGACAGCACCTTCGACGGTGCAGCACTCCCTCAGTCCCGCACTGGAGTGTCAGTCTGGATTTTTATGTTCAAATCCTGAAGTGAGACTATGAAACTGGAGGCTCGTGACTCTGAGGCGAGAGTGCTTCCAACTGAGCCAGGGTTAACACTAATCTCAGACAATCCATCATCTGAAATTTATTTGACTTGGTTGTTAAGACTTTGCCTCTCATTATGTTAATGTTACAATGGTTTTCATATTACCTTTGAAACTGAAGGAGGTATCACCAGAGCCTGCAGTAGGTATTACTAGACAGGAGGCTGAAATGTATAGACACTGAATATATTCACGTCACACAGCTCCCTCAGGGAATGCACAGCTTGAGTGATTATTTTGTTATTACGTTCGAAAGCAGCATCCATTTAGAAAAGATGAATATTAATTAATGGCCAGAATTAGGTTGATGCATGTAGTAACTTTAATCTCAGTCTGCCCCATTTCTGGCTCCTTTCAAGGCTTCTGTTCTGTATTTTACTTTAATTTTTGAATTGCTTATGCTAATCAGATAATTCAACTAAGAACTTAATTGACAGGTGACCTATTAACATTTGCAGTGTGAGGAGCCAAAAGGAAGAATAGCCTCAGCTTGGTGTTATTAACACTGATCGAAGGATCAAATCTCAATCACCTGTCACTTGGGACTGCAGAACACTGCACAAAACTTTAGCCACGAGACACAGCCTTTTTTTGATCATGTCCCAGGTGTAGGTAAAGAATGATAGCTTTGAGAACCCTGATGCATTGTGCAGGACAGTATCAAGGTGGACAGTATGAGGGAAAATTAAAGAGGTTTAGAAATAGAAAGAAAGTTTGCTTTTATATAGGGCATTTCACAACTTCAGGGTGTTGCCAAACACTTTGCAGACAATGAAGTGTTTATGAAAGCAGCCAATTTGTGCACAGCAAGCTTCCACAAAGAGATAAATGGCCTACATAAAGCAGTCGCTGCATACCAACAATACCACATTGCACGGATCACTCTTGGTAGGGTATGACAATTAATCCTGGGATGACTCGTAATCTAGACCATCAGAATATGCTATGTGGATGCACTCCGAGGAAGGACAGCAGGCTGATCTTCGGAAAAGCCATTGGTACCGAACATTCGGAGTACAGGCCCCTGTTTAAAAATACTAATTAAGACCTTTGAGACCCTGACTTGGGGCTGTAGTTACTTTCTCACCTGGATGTTGTGGGGCCCACCAAAAACTTTGGGCAGAATTCTTATCTTGATGGGCAGGCGGGCTCCACCGGCTCGGCGGTGGGTGGGCAGCTGAACCCCACCACTGAAACGGGGTCCGGCGCCATTTTGAGTGGGCAGGTCAATTAAGGCCTGCTCAGCGGCCTGCCCGACGGGTGGGGTGTGGAGGGATTCCCCAACTGTCAAAGTGGAAGGTCCTATCTCAGGGAGATCAGTGACAGTGTCAAAAACATTAAAAATAGAAGAATATAAAACTTATTAACATGTCCTCCTCATGTGACAATGTCACACGAGATGGTACATGTTAATTAATATATCATAACATTTATTAAAGTTTTTAAAAAGGAACATGAAACCTCATCTCGCCAGTGGATGAGGTTTCATGCATAAAGCCCGCTGGGGCTCCTGGCCTGCCCGCCAGCCTTAAGGTTGGATGGGCAGGTCTTTAAAGATCTTAATTTTCCTGTCAATGGCCTCAATTGGCCATTGACACGTCGGCAGGCGGACAGCTGATTTCGCTGTCCACCTGCCTTCCTGAAAATTTAAAGGGACCGGCATGATGTCGGGGGTTCCTCCTGCTGTCATTCCGTGTCATTTTCCCGCTGGTGAGTGGGCCCCGCCCCCAAATCAGCGACGGGAAAATCCTGGCCTTTATCTTTTGACAGCACGATTTAATCATTAGGATGGGATTTTCATGATACGGACTGGCCTGATTGCATTCTTTGCCAATCACATTCCTTTATTTAATCCAATAAGGCTTGACCAAACAAGTATACAGGGCTGTGCATTGAAGCAAGTCAAATGCAATGTCTAAATGGGAGCTTTTTAGCATTGAACGTGACTGAGCCTGCACAGGATACAATATGCAGGGTAACCCACATAGATTCCGACCTTTGTAACTGACAGCCACCTAGCATAGGAAGTGAAACTGAACCCATATGCAGAATGGATTAACTGGTGCTCGCTAGTTGCTGTTGGAAAACTGAAGGCATCTTTCCAAGGGAAGGGGTGTCTAAGAGGCCACTTGAAAGAAGATCTTAACAATGTGAAGGAGTTCAATAGGTGGACTTGGAGAAACTATTCCCATTTTTGGGCGAGGCCAAAACAGAATTGGGCATAAATATAAAATAGGCATTAGAATTTCCACAGAGAGGTGCTACCTATTAACTGGTCATTCATTCCATTACTGTAGTGGGATCTTGCTGAACCCTCCAATTGAAGTGTTCTTGTTCTCAATTTACATTTCCTATCTCTTCACTGAACAACTTGCCTTCTCTTCACACACCATATTGTTGGTAACAATTTATCCCTATAGTTTGGATTGTTTAGAATCTGACAAGGTGACCCAGGTTAGTTCATGTTGTAGAATATCACAAAACATTTTGAACATTGCCGTCATTAAGCTATTGATTTCTTCTTTAGGTACAATGGGACTTTTCTGGGGAGAAGAAAAGATATGTGGCCGGAATTTTATGCCCATCTGGGAGTGGGCTAGGAGAGGGATAAAATTGGGTGGGATGGTGTTTGGGTGCTGTGCCTGTCGCCAACCTGCCTTCACGTATTTTATCAGTGCGGGGTGAGTTGCAGGTGGCCCAACCATCCTTGAACCAATTGAGACACCCTTCCGGCCTATCTCCATGGTTGGTGGGTGGAGAGACGGGGTTCCCCCCTGTTGGGCACCCTGTGCCTAACAGATGGTCCTCTCAGCAGAAAGGGCTGTCCCACTTAAACGTCCCCCACCACTTCCCCACACTGACCTACTGATCACTACCCCACCCCCACACCTCGCTGGGGCCTACCTGGCTGTGGCCCTGGTGAGGTCACCCCACTTACCTTCCAGTCTGGCCTCCTCCATGGCTATTCTTTGGCGGCTGACTGCAGTCCCAGCAGTGGCCAGGGCTCTCGGGGGCACTACTGGGACTGGAGAGCTGCGGGCCATCTGACTGACTGGCAGTTCTTGAAGGTGGGACATCCTCCCTCTAGGGGGCAGAAACGCCAACCTGTAAAATCCAATCATTGCTTTTGGGGTGGGGCAGAAGCAAGATCACCCCTGATTTTTAGGGTGGCCAGCACCGGTGACCACAAAGACCGGATACCATTGTAATGCTCAGGGGGTGACAATGATGACAGTAGCAAAAATCTGGATGTCTGTCCACCTTATTGACTTTTCAGACAGTGGGTGGGTTACTGCCTCTGCCTAAAATTCAGCCCTATATGTGCACTGAGGCTGAAATGTTCCTCTTACAATTCCTTTTGGAAGTTACCATGATATAAATGTCCCCTGTCCTACTGCTCACTCAAGGATGTGCTGCCCACACCGTTAGGAACGAATGAACAGGAGGAGGTCGTTTAACCACTCGAGATTGTTCTGCCATTCAACTAGGTCACAGTCAACCTGTATCTCAACGCTGTTTATGCTCCATTGTTTCCTCTCCCTTGATACTCTTGCCCACCAAAAATTTATCATGGCCATGGATAACCGCATGGGCCCCAGTTATGCCTGTCTCTTTATGGGGTTTGTGGAACATTCCTTGCTCCAGTCCTACTCAGGCCCCCTCCCACAACTCGAAACGTTAACTCTGTCTTCCTTTCCACAGATACTGTCAGACCTGCTGAGTTTTCCAGCAATTTTTGTTCTTGTTAAAGATTTATCAAGCTGTGTTGAAAAGTTCAGGTGAGTGGCACCCACAACCTGTTGGTCGAGTGACTATTTCCAGGTGACTTTTGTCTTCCTGCTCCAGCAAGCTGATACTCGACACTGAAAGAGGAAGAATTGCCTGAACATGTTTTGTGCACTTCTTGGTTTCATTCACTTTGTCCGCTCTGAAATGTTCAACATGTAGATTTTAGTGGAAGTTTTCCAAGTGTCCATATGATCCAACTCTGGAATATTCCCATGGATAATCCTTACAATACCCTCATTTGTGCCGTGAGCATAGTTTGCATGCCTCCAGAGTCTTAAGTGTTGATGAGTGCCATGAATAATTCAGTGAGCCCTGCCCATTAACAAGCTGAAATTCCTCCATTCTTTAGTAATGGAAATATGACACATTCTGCAAGAAGCATATTTAACCCCAAAATACATCACAGGCTCCTTAATGGAGACCCTGATAAACACGATGTGTGCTATATTGGATCAATTTGCTGAGAATAGATTTCCTGTAGCGATTTGCAGTGAGCCAACCACTGGTCTCTTCTATCAGGTCCGAAAGAAAATAATAGTCACAGAATGTCACAAACTGATTCCATAACAACTTGCATTTATATATCACCTAAGATGTAGAAAATCTACTTCACAAGACCGTAAGGGAAAAGTAGACTCTGAGACACATACAGAAGGTGATGAGGAGCTCGCTGGGAGAGGTGCTTTCTAAGGAGGGCAATAAGGAGTAGAGGGAGGCAACAAGCTGGAGTGCGTTTAGGGAGGAAATTCCAGAATGTGGTGCCTATGCAACTGAAAGAGGAGGTGGATGAACTAGAGACCAAATTGAGAACAAAAAAAGGAAGTTGTAGAGCTGGAGGAGGATAGAGATAGGGAGGAGCGAGGGCATGGTGGAATTTGTTGAGATTTATTGCCCAGTGTTTGCCAAGTTTATGATAGCTGCTGAGCTTCAGAACAAATCAAATAATGAATTATTTTTAAAGTGCAGTGAATGCCATTATGTGGGCCTATTGGACAGTGAGTCTCACAGCTGAGATTCCTTTGCTATTTACCCAGCCTGAGAGAGAGAGAAAGATATGATGGAGAGAGAGAGAGAAAGAAGGATATGATAGAAAGAAAGAGAGTGTGATGGAGTGAGAGAAAGAGAGAGAGAGAGAGAGCGAAAGAAGAATGTGGAACATTGGAACATAGTAGGAGCAGGAATAGGCCATTCAGCCCTTCGAGCCTGCTCTGCCATTTGATAAGATCATGGCTGATCTGGTTGTGGTCTCAACTCCACTTTGCCGTCTGCCACCGCCCCCCCCCTTCCCCCAACCAACCTTTGACTCCCTTGTCTTTCAAAATCTGTCTAACTCTGCCTTGAATAAATTCAGTCTCCACTGCTTTTTTGGGGAAGAGAAGTCCACAGACTAACAACCCTCTGAGAGAAAGAAAATTCTCCTCATCTCTGTCTTACGAGGGAGTCCTCTTATTCTTAATCTGTATCCGCTAGTTCTAGTCCCGCCCACAAGTGAAAACATCCTCTGGGTATCCACCCTATAGGCCCCCTCAGGATCTTATATGTTTCAATAAGATCACCTCTCATTCTTCTAAACTCCAATGGGTATAGGCCCAAACTGTTCAATCTTTCTTCATAAGATAACATACGAACATACAAACAAGGAGGAGGAGTAGGCCATTTAGCCCCTCGAGCCTGCTCTGCCATTTAACAAGATCATGGCTGATCTGATAGTAACCTGAAATCTGCATCCCGCCTACCGCCGATAACCTATCACCCCCTTGCTTACCAAGAATCTATCCACCTCTGCCTTAAAAATATTCAAAGACTCTGCTTCCACCACCTTTTCAGGAAGACAGTTCCAATGACTCACACCCCTCTGAGAGAAAACATTTCACCTCATCTCTGTTTTAAATGGGCGACCCCTTATTTTGAAACAGTGATCCCTAGTTTTAGATTCTTCCACAAGAGGAAACATCCTCTCCACATCCACCCTGTCAAGACCCCACAGGACCTTATGTTTCAATCAAGTCACCTCTTATTCTTCTAAACTCTAGCAGATACAAGCCGAGTCTGCCCAACCTTTCCTCATAAGACAACCCACCCATTCCAGGTATTAGTCTGGTAAACCTTCTCTGAACTGCTTACAATGCACTCGTATCCTTCAACCCAGGAATGAGTTGAGTTAACCTTCTCTGAACTGCTTCTAACACAATTACATCTGTTTTTCAAATAAGCAGACCAAAATTGTACATGGCATTCCAGATGTAGTCTCACTAAGGCCCTGTGCAGCTGCCATAAAACTTCCCTACTTTTATATTCCATCCCCCTTGCAATAAATACCAACACTCTGTACGCCTTCCTAAGCACTTGCTGCACCTACATACTAACTTCTTCTGATTCATGGACCAGGACACCCAGATCCCTCTGTACCACCGAGTTCTGCAATCTCTCTCTATTTAAATAACATTCTGCTTTTCTACTCTTCCTGCCAAAGTGGACAAGTTCACATTTACCCACGTTATACTCCATCCGCCAAATTTTTGCTCACTTAACCTGTCTATATCCCTTTGTAGACTCATTTCCTCCTCTTAACAACTTACCTTCCTACCTGCCTTGTTGTCTTTGCAAAATTTAGCTACCATACTTTCAGTCCCATTGTCCAAATCATTAATGTAGATTGTAAATAGTTGGGGCCCCAGGTCTGATCCCTGTGGCACTCCACTAGTTGCCAGGCTGAAAATGACCTATTTATCCCTACTCTTTGCTTACTGTTAGCTAACCAATCTTCTATCCATACTAATATGTTACCCACCACACGATGAGCTCTTATTTTGTGTAGCAACCTTTGAAGTGCCACCTCATCAAATATCTTTTGGAAATCCAAGTGCACCACGTCTACAGGTTCCCCTTTATCCATGTGCCTCAAAGAACTCTAATAAATTAGTTAAACATGATTTCCCCTTCACAAAACCATGTTGACTCTGCCTGATCAAATTATGTTCTTCTAACCCCCTTAATAATGGATTTGCAATTTCCCTATGGCAGACATTAGGTTAACTGACTATAGTTTCCTGTTTCCTGCCTCCCACCTCACTCGAATAAAGGAGTCACATTAGCTATTTTCCAATCCACTTGGGCCCTTCCAAAATCTAAGGAATTCTGGAAGATTCAAATCAATGCCCCTTCTATCTCAGCAGCCACATCTTTTAAGACCCTAGGATGTAGACCATTGGGTCCTGGGGACTTGTCAGCCTTTAGGTCTAATAGTTTTCCCAGTATCTTTTCTCTGGTGATGGTGATTGTTTTATGCTCCTCCCTCCCTTTCCCCTGTTGATCTTCAATATCTTGGGGAAGTTTTCTTAGGTCTGAATTTTCTCCCCGTTGGGGCTGGGTGGGGGCGGGCGTGAACCCGATTGGTGCCCCCGCTTAGGGCCACGCCACCATTTTACATGGGGGGGGCCAATTAAGGCCCGTCCAGCGTGACGCTCACTCGGAAGCGCTGAGCGCTCCCTGTGCAGGTGGGGTGGATTCACTGAATCGTCCCCTGCGCTCTTTCGCATATGCATGCGGAAGAGTGTAGAGATCTCCCTGAGACACTCCCTGAGACAACCTCAGTGTCACACGAGCTGGGACATGTGAAAGAGTTATTTTTAAAATTTTTATTAACATTTAAAACACTCCATGAAACCTTATCCCGCCCGTGGATGAGGTTCCATGACAAATGTGAAGGCCGCCTGGGCTCTTCGCCTGTCCGCCAACTTTAAGGTTGGATGGGCAGCTCAGCTGATTGAATTAATTACTATTTAAATGGCCTTAATAGGCCTTTGACATTTCGGTGGGCACCCGCCAAACTGAAAGTCTGAATGACGTGCCGTGACATCGGGACCCCCGCCCGGCGTCACCCCACGTCATTTTACACATAGGCGAGCGGGCCTCGCCCCCTGCTTGCCGACTGGAGAATTCTGCAATGAAGACAGACACAAAGTAGCTGTTCAACACCTCCACCATTTCCATGTTTTCCATTATTAATTCCCCAGACTCACTTTCTGGAGGACCAACATTAGCTTTAGTTACTTTATCCCTTTATAAATGCTTGTAGAGGCCTTATTATCTGTTTTTATATTTCTAGCGAGCTTTCTCTCATACTCTTAGTTTCTCCTTTTCCTTAGTATTAGAGAGAGGGTGATAGTGATGGAGAGAGAGAGAGATAATATGATTGGACTGCAACCATCGTCATGTTCTGTATAGACAGAAACGGTGTGAGGAGAGGGTTTTGTCCTGCCTTTTAACTGATCCTGTCTATGACTGGAAGCTGACGTACCCCTTGATTTCTTTCTACAGATGCTGTGTTCTCACCATTCCCCGGTTCTGCCACCTTATGTATTGTGTATACTTAAAACAGTTTTTGTAAAACTTAACAATTGCAACATTGTAAATTTTGAAATTTTCCTTGCAGTTGCATTTTTATTTGTTTGTCCCCCCCACAGCTGCCCTGGGGTACTGTAGCTGTGAGCCTGTTTCTGGACAGTTTTGGATTATATGTTGTGTGTTCACAGCCCCGATGTGCCCTGCTGTAAAAGTGAAAATACAACTCAGCCCTCAGACTGTGAGCACACAGCTGGAAAAAACATGTTACAGGCTATGCTGGACCATTGAGTTTCACCACGAAAGGAGGTATGTGAGTGAATTATACTTTCATTTAACATCAGTTCAAGGGAAGCTCTTCAGTCAATTTGTTACCAGATCCTCAACATTAGAAAGAGGGAAATCTGTACGATCATTAATAAAAGTAGTGATCAGAGAAGTAGTTCCCCAATGGGTTACTCCTGCCAAATGTGGCCTCATCAACAAGAGAAAAACATTGGCCCAGAATAGAACCATTCCGCTAGGTAGCAGGACAGGTACAGCACGGGGTTAGATACAGAGTAAAGCTCCCTCTACACTGTCCCCATCAAACACTCCCAGGGCAGAGTTAGATACAGAGTAAAGCTCCCTCTACATTGTCCCCATCAAACACTCCCAGGGCAGAGTTAGATACAGAGTAAAGCTCCCTCTACATTGTCCCCATCAAACACTCCCAGGGCAGAGTTAGATACAGAGTAAAGCTCCCTCTACACTGTCCCCATCAAACACTCCCAGGGCAGAGTTAGATACAGAGTAAAGCTCCCTCTACACTGTCCCCATCAAACACTCCCAGGGCAGGTACAGCACGGGGTTAGATACAGAGTAAAGCTCCCTCTGCACTGTCCCCATCAAACACTCCCAGGGCAGGTGCAGCACGGGGTTAGATACAGAGTAAAGCTCCCTCTGCACTGTCCCCATCAAACACTCCCAGGACAGGTACAGCACGGGGTTAGATACAGAGTAAAGCTCCCTCTACACTGTCCCCATCAAACACTCCCAGGGCAGGTACAGCACGGGGTTAGATACAGAGTAAAGCTCCCTCTGCACTGTCCCCATCAAACACTCCCAGGGCAGGGACAGCACAGGATTGATTCCATGCTCCTTCAGCGGCAGCAGATTCTCTCTTTTTTATCTTGCCAATATATTCAAGCTCTTGTTGTGGCAGGGCTTGTGCCCAGTGAACAGCTGAAATGAGTTGAGTCCAGGAATGCAGGTGGGTTCAGCTTATAAGAAAAAGCAAAGGTGCTGGAAATTTGAAATGAAGAAAGCAGCAGAAGGTTGCTGGAAACACTGAGCAGGTGAGGCAGGGGTGAACTCCCCCTCGAAACAGAATGATCTTACCGTTTAAACAACTTTTTAAACAATTCACCAAAGGAAAAGGGAATTCATATATACATATATAAAGGCTTGGCCTGCAAAATTTCACAGCGTACGTTTGGTGGTTCTGGTGCTATAGGAGCAGTTGAGATGAAAATCCCTTTACCTGGCCTGGTGCTCCTGCAGTGTGCGATCCCAGTGGCTGCAGCATGGTCGGTGGGGGAGGCTGCTGATGGTCTGGTGGGGCAGCCTCAAATAGCTGTGGGCCTTGAGGGCCTAGCTGCAGACTGCAGCACCTCAGCATGAGCAGCAGCAGCCTGGGCTGGCTGACTGAGCTCAAATGCCGTCACCCTGAGAGTGAACAATAACAGGTCCATTCTCCACCTTGTCACTGCCCCCTAAGGGCAGCACCTCAGCAATCCTAATAGGCTGCTGGAGGAAAGATTGATGGAGGCAGCGACAGCCTGACACTGGTATCCTCAGCCATGATGGCAGCCAGCTAGGGTTTCATGCCCTTTGTCTGAGTTTCCACTGTAGCACTCAGATGCTGAGGAGCATGGCTATACCGTCTGCAGAGTGTACATCATAACACATAGCAGGAGGTGTGTAAAGGCAGGAACATACCATCATCCTTGACGACTTGTGTGGCCAGGGCTTCAGTGATGGCCGCTCCAATTATTCCCAGCCTTTCCCCACTGTTTAGCTGCTGCCTACTGTGATCCACCTTGTCCTGCAAAAGAGAGGGAAGTGTGTCAGAGTGCTGCAATGCGCTTGCCACAGTTGAATAGCTGGCAGTATGTGGAAGCTGCGTGTGAGGCCTGTAGCAATGCTGAGTGTCAGGAGATGTATATGAAGGCGAGGTTTGAGTGGAGGTTGATGAGATTTCGCTGCTGGATTTCCTTGGAGAATTGTTCAATATCTGGACACAAATGCTACCGTTTTCGCCTTCAAGCAGTACAATTAGCTTCTCAACTTGCTTCTTATGAAATTCTTGCTTGAAAACACTTGCTGACACAGGAGCTGAACTTATACCCTCAATCTGCTGGCTTGGTGAGATCTCTGTGACCATTCTCTCTGTCCTGTCCCGCACGATCTTTGTTGATAAAGGCATCTGTTTAATTTCATTTTTGGTTTTAAAATCACTGTACAGCTGCTCTGAGACTTTGATGAAGCACTCCTTAACATATTCACCATCTGTGAACAGTTTTCCTTGTTTCAGAATCTCTTGAGCTGCCACCAAACTAATGGCCACTTAGCGAATGTGTTGCCAGGTTTCTCTGCCTTGCTCTTCAGCTCCTGTACCACTTTCTTTCAGGCTTTCTTCAGTGGAATAATTCTTTTTTTAAGGCACTGAGCTCTATAGTGAAATGCTTCTCAAGATTTGTGTGAATGTATTTCTTGATTTTGGCGAACTTCTCATTTCAAGTTTGACACGGGCCAGCCGAATTCCGGGTAAATGGGAATGAATCTGTTTATACATCCTGAAATTCTCGACTTTCCTCTTCAATGCATCTCTTCTTTGCAGCCGTTTCCAAAGTGGCCTCAACACCAGAGGCAGAGTGAGTTTGTTCCTTCAATGGTTTGGCTGCCTGCCTGCATACAGCACACGTGCTCACCAACACAGCCTCAACACCAGAGCCAGAGTGAGTGTGCTCTGACATTGATGAAGGTGCCTGCCTGCACACCACCCATGTGAATGGATGGCAGGTGATAGTGCAGCACACCATTTTTCCTGGTGAAACATTTGACAGGCAAGAATTTTTACAGAGTTGATTTTTTTTGCATTGGGGACACAATGCTCTGAAAACTCATTCAGTCAGTGCTTGAAAGGTGGGTTCGCTCAGGGGCCAGACATCAGACCTCAGGAAGCCACATGTGGCTTGTGAGCTACAGATTGGCAACCCCTGACCCAAGGGTTGTGAGTGTCTCCCAGTTGCACTAAGTATCTGCTCTCCCCTTTCTCGATGAACTGCAGTGTCTATAGCTCGAAGCCCAGCCCAATACCTCTGAACCAAAGTTCCTCATGTTGCAGACACTTACCACAGATGTGGTTAAGCGGATTCCCACTGGTCTCCACAAACTCTCACATGCTGCAATTACGGTATTATTTCATATCCATTCACAGGATGTAGGTGTCGCTGGCTAGGCCAGCATTTGTTCTGCATGTCTACCTGTCTTACCTTTCCTTAGCTTGTTCTATTTATTTAATTAGTTAAAAGTTTTATTCAAATCAACTATTTGAGTTTTATTAGTTACTTTTTAGCATGTAAATAATCCAAAATAATAGCAAGTTATATTTTCTCAGATCCGAGTTTAATCCTCTTCTCTAGCTTATGAAAAACTGTAATACTCACCAACTAATTGCTGCCCCTGCTGTCCTGTGATGTTACTCATGGATTATTTTTGACTTCTCCGAATATATAAATATGTAAATAAATGCTGCTTCTGCTTGGGCTCTCTCCTGCTGTTCTATACTCTCAGATCTGCCTACTCTGAGGTCCGCTCTGTGCTAGAATTCTCTCTCGGTTTAATTATGCTACTGCTCTCCTTCCTTCGCCCAGTCATTCCAAGTTCAGGGCTTATCCTATTTAAGCCTCCTGGCATTTATAGAGCACCTTTCACAACCGCAGAACGTACCAAAGAGCTGTGCTGCCAATGAGGCGTTTTGGAAACGTAATCATTGTCTTATGGGAAGACCTGAAAAAAGCTGATTGCCAAACGGTTAAAAGTGATTTTACAGTTAATGCTGATTTTAAGAGGAGGCAGTAGGAAGTGCAGTTGGAGAAAATAAGAGGCATTTAGGAGAGAGAGAAAGAGCGGGTGGGAATAGCTGAGGAGATGAGGTTGAGACAGGTAGGAATAGGAACATGAGGAACTGGCTTCATGGATCAGGACCCTGAGACAAGGAAAACAGCAGCTAGGCAGGAATGGTACAGATATTCCAGCAGTACGGTGTTCCAATGCTGCTTTCCGCTCAGGCAACATTTTGTGGCATGTTTGATTGGATGAATGTCGGGGTGGAGCGGGAGGGTAACTAGCTTTCGATTCATTTCCCCCCAAAGCAGTGGACACACGCAACAGGTGCTGAGGCCACGGCAGCTAATGCATTGAATAATTCCTTCAAAAGAGAGTTATACAAATGCTTGGTGCTGAGGGACAATATGGCATTAAATATAGGTTGGACCTTTGCTGTAACTTAAGTAGCAGATCAGCTGTGACTGACTGAATAATGGAACAGGCTCAAGGGCTTACATGGCCTCCTTCTGTCCCCACGTAATCTAAAACAAAAACAAAAACAGAATTACCTGGAAAAACTCAGCAGGTCTGGCAGCATCGGTGGAGAAAAAAAGAGTTGACGTTTCGAGTCCTCACGACCCTTCGACAGAACTTGAGTTCGAGTCCAAGAAAGAGTTGAAATATAAGCTGGTTTAAGGTGTGTGTGTGGGGGGGCGGAGAGAGAGAGAGAGAGAGAGAGAAGTGGAGTGGGGGTGTGGTTGTAGGGACAAACAAGCAGTGATAGAAGCAGATCATCAAAAGATGTCAACAACAATAGAACAAAAGAACACATAGGTGTTAAAGTTAAAGTTGGTGATATTATTAAACGAATGTGCTAATTAAGAATGGATGGCAGGGCACTCAAGGTATAGCTCTAGTGGGGGTGGGGAGAGCATAAAAGATTTTTAAAAATTTTTAAAAAAATAATGGAAATAGGTGGGAAAAGGAAAATCTATATAATTTATTGGAAAAAAAAAGGAAGGGGGAAACAGAAAGGGGGTGGGGATGGGGGAGGGAGCTCACGACCTAAAGTTGTTGAATTCAATATTCAGTCCGGAAGGCTGTAAAGTGCCTAGGCGGAAGATGAGGTGTTGTTCCTCCGGTTTGCGTTGGGCTTCACTGGAACAATGCAGCAAGCCAAGGACAGACATGTGGGCAAGAGAGCAGGGTGGAGTGTTAAAATGGCAAGCGACAGGGAGGTTTGGGTCATTCTTGCGGACAGACCGCAGGTGTTCTGCAAAGCGGTCGCCCAGTTTACGTTTGGTGTCTCCAATGTAGAGGAGACCACATTGGGAGCAACGAATGCAGTAGACTAAGTTGGGGGAAACGCAAGTGAAATGCTGCTTCACTTGAAAGAAGTGTTTGGGTCCTTGGACGGTGAGGAGAGAGGAAGTGAAGGGGCAGGTGTTGCATCTTTTGTGTGGGCATGGGGTGGTGCCATAGGAGGGGGTTGAGGAGTAGGGGGTAATGGAGGAGTGGACCAGGGTGTCCCGGAGGGAGCGATCCCTATGAAATGCCGATAAGGGGGGTGAAGGGAAGATGTGTTTGGTGGTGGCATCATGCTGGAGTTGGCGGAAATGGCGGAGGATGATCCTTTGAATGCGGAGGCTGGTGGGGTGATAAGTGAGGACAAGGGGGACCCTATCGTTTCTGGGAGGGAGGAGAAGGTGTGAGGGCGGATGCGCGGGAGATGGGCCGGACACGGTTGAGGGCCCTGTCAACGACCGTGGGTGGAAAACCTCGGTTAAGGAAGAAGGAGGACATGTCAGAGGAACTGTTTTTGAAGGTAGCATCATCGGAACAGATGCGACGGAGGCGAAGGAACTGAGAGAATGGGATGGAGTCCTTACAGGAAGCGGGGTGTGAGGAGCTGTAAGAGCTCCCTCCCCCATCCCCACCCCCTTTCTGTTTACCCCTTCCTTTTTTATTCCAATAAATTATATAGATTTTCCTTTTCCCACCTATTTCCATTATTTTTAAAAAAGTTTTTAAATATCTTTTATGCTCTCCCCACCCCCACTAGAGCTATAACTTGAGTGCCCTGCCATCCATTCTTAATTAGCACATTCGTTTAGATAATATCTCCAACTTTAACACCTATGTGTTCTTTTGTTCTATTGTTGTTGACATCTTTTGATGATCTGCTTCTATCACTGCTTGTTTGTCCCTACAACCACACCCCCACTCCACTTCTCTCTCTCTCTCTCTCTGCCCCCCACACACACACCTTAAACCAGCTTATATTTCAACTCTTTCTTGGACTCGAACTCAAGTTCTGTCGAAGGGTCATGAGGACTCGAAACGTCAACTCTTTTTTTCTCCGCCGATGCTGCCAGACCTGCTGAGTTTTTCCAGGTAATTCTGTTTTTGTTTTTGTTTTGGATTTCCAGCATCCGCAGTTTTTTTGTTTTTATCCCCACATAATCTAACCCTAGGCTGACAGTCCACAGTGCAATACTGAGGGAAAGCTGCAAGTAGAATTCCCACCTGTCCTATGTGATTATATTTAACGAGACAGGGGAGTTCTCCCTGACAACATTTATGCCTCAACCAACATCAGTAAATCAAATTATCTGATCATTTGTCATATTCAATTATATGGGGGCTTGCTGCTTGGCTGCTGTGTTTCTTACATTCAACAATTAAGGGGGAGGAGGTGGTGTGCTGCTATTGTCACTGGACTGGTAATCCAGAGACCCAGGGTAATGCTCTTGGACCCGGGTTCAAATCCCACCACATGAGATGGTGACCCATCTAGTTCACTAATGTCCTTTAGGGAAGGAAATCTGCCGTCCATACATAGTCTGACCTACATAAGATTTCAGACCCACAGCAATGTGGTTGACTCTTAAATGGCTTAGCAAGCCACTCAGTTGTATCAAACCACTGAAAAGTCTTAAAGGAATGAAACCAGATGGACGACCTGGCATTGACCTTGGCACCAGAAACAACGGCAAACTCAGCCCTGTCGACCCTGCAAAGTCCTCCTTACTAACATCTGGGAGCTCATGTCAAAATTGGGAGATCTATCTCACAGACTACTCAAGCAACAGCCTGACATAGTCATACTCAAGGAATCATACCTTACAGATAATGTCCCAGTGGTATACAGTCGGGAGGGAGTTGCCCTGTGAGTCCTCAACATCAATTCTGACTCATGGCATCAGGTCAAATATGGGCAAGGAGACCTCTTGCTGATTACCACATTCCCTCTACCGGACCCCACCCTCCTCAACCTCACCTGATGAGCACTGAGGGTGGCAAGGGCACAGAAAGTACTCTGGTGGGGGACTTCAATGTCTACCGTCAAGAGTAGCTTGGTAGCACCACTACAGACCAAGCTGGCCGTGTCCTAAAGGACATAGCTGCTAAATTGGGTCTGCAGCAGATAGTGAGGGAACTAGCAAGAGGCAAAACATACTTGACCCCATTCTCACCAACCTGCCTGTCACAGATGCATCTGTCCATGACAGCATTGGTAGGAGTGACCAGCACACAGTCCCTGTGAAGACAAAGTCCTGTCTTCACATTGAGGATACCTTCCATCGGGTTGTGTGGCACTACCACCTTGCTAAGTGGGATAGATTTTGAACAGATCTAGCAACTCAAGACTGGGCATCCATGAGGTGCTGTGGGCCGTCAGCAGCAGCAGAATTGTACTCAACCACAATCTGTAACCTCATGGCCAGGATATCCCTCACTCTACCATTACCATCAAGCCAGGGGATCAACCCTGGTTCAATGAAGAGGGCAGGAGGGCATGGCAAGAGCAGCACCAGGCTTACCTAAAAATGAGGTGTCAACCTGGTGAAGGTACAACACAGGACTACTTGCCTGCCAAACAGCATAAGCAGCAAGCGATAGGCAGAACTAAGCTATTGCTCAACCAATGGATCAGATCTAAGCTCTGCAGTCCTGTCACATCCAGTCGTGAATGGTGGTGGACAATTAAACAACTCGCTAGAGGAGAAGACTCCACAAATATCCCCATCCTCAATGATGGAGGAACCCAGTACATCAGTGCAAAAGATAAGGCTGAAGCAGTTGCAACAGTCTTCAACCAGGAGTGCTGAGTGGATGTTCCATCTCGGCCTCTTCCGGAAATCCCCAGCATCACAGATTCCAGTCTTCAGCCAATTCAATTCACCCCATGTGATATCAAGAAATGGCTGATGGCACTGGATACTGCAAAGGCTATGGGCCCTGACAATATTCCAGCAATAATACTGAAGACTTATGCTCCAGAACTTGCCACGCCCCTAGCCAAGCTGTTCCAGTACAGCTACAACACTGGCATCTACCTGGCAATATGGAAAATTGCCCACGTATGTCCTGTACACAATAAGCAGGACAAATCCAACCTGGCCAATTACCGCCCCATCAGTTTACTCTTGATCATCATAAAGTGTTGGAAGGGGTCATCAACAGTGCTATCAAGCGGCCCTTGCTTAGAAATAACCTGCTCACTGACACTCAGTTCGGGTTCCGCCAGGGCCACTTAGCCCCTGACCTTATTACTGCCTTGGTTCAAACACGGAGAAAAGAGCTGAACTCTAGAGGTGAGGTGAGAATGAATGCCCTTGACATCAAGGCAACACTTGACCGGGTGTGGCATCAAGGAGCCCTAGCAAAACTGGGGTCAATGAGAATCAGGGGAAAATGCTCCACTGGTTGGAGTCATACCCAGCACAAAGGAAGACGGCTGTGGTTGTTGAAGGTCAATCATCTCAGTTCCAGGACATCACTGCAGGAGTTCCTCAGGGTAGTGTCCTAGGCCCAACCATCTTCAGCTGCTTCAACAATGATCTTCCTTCCATCATAAGGTCAGAAGTGGGGATGTTCGCTGATGATTGCACAATGTTCAGCACCATTTGTGACTCCTCAGATACTGAAGCAGTCCATGTCCAAATGCAGCAAGACCTGGACAATATCCAGGCTTAGGCTGACAAGTGGCAAGTAACATTCGCACCACACAAGTGGCAGGTGATCACCATCTCCAACAAGAGAGAATCCAACCATCATCCCTTGACATTCAATGGCACTACCATCACTAAATTCCACCATTGTTAACATCCTTGGGGTTACTGACCAGAAACTGGACTGAACTCACCGTATAAATGCTGTGGCTACATGTGCAGGCCAGAGGCTAGGAATCCTGCAGCGAGTAACTCACCTCCTGACTCCCTAAAGCCTGTCCACCATCTACAAGGCACAAGTCAGGAGTGTGATGGAATACTCCCCACTTGCCTGGATAAGTGCAGCTCCCACAACACTCAAGAAGCTTGACACCATCCAGGACAAAGCAGCCTGCTTGATTGGCACCAAATCCACAAACATTCACTACCTCCACCACTGACGCACAGTAGCAGCAGTGTGTACCATCTACAAGATGCACTGCAGAATTCACCAAGGCTCTTTAGACAGCACCTTCCAAACCCATGGCCACTACCATCTAGAAGGACAAGGGCAGCAGATAGATGGGAACGTCACCACCTGGAATTTCCTCTCCAAGTCATTCACCATCCTCACTTGGAAATATATCACCGTTCCTTCACTGTCGCTGGATCAAAATCCTGGAACTCTCTCCCTAACAGCACTGTGGGTGTACCTACACTACATGGACTGCAGCGGTTCAAGAAGACAGCTCACTGCCACCTTCTCAAGGGCAACTAGGGATGGTCAATAAATGCTGGCCCAGCCAGTGATGCCCACACCCCATGAATGACTAAAAAAAAACCTTTTATCATCCTGTGTTGCTATATTTAGTGAATTGTGGCATCCAGATCACATTGCTCGTCTACTCCATTTAGACACTTATTTTCCAAGGAATATCCCGCCTCCTTACTGTTCCTACCAAAATGTATAGCACACAAGTTCATTTGCCAAATACCCTCACATTCTGCAAGTTTATTAATGTCTTCCTGTACTTTGTTTCTTTGTATTAGCTCCAAGCCCCACCCCCCATAGAGCTATCATCTGCATATTTTGAAATTGTTCTTCCAATTCCTGATTCCAAATCATTTACTTAATTGCAAATCACAGTGATCCCAGCATCAATTGTTGTGAGACATCGCAATTTGAGTAACTACCTTTAACCCTTACTCTTTGTTTTCTGTTTTGTAGACAGCTGGCTATCCACTCTGCAATTTGTCCCTTGACTCCACATGTTCTGGCCTTAGTCATGATTCAACCTTTTCGAAATATATTTTCCAAATATATTACACTGACTGCGTTACTGCACTTTCAGCTACCACACCAATGCAACACTGAGGGAGTGCAGCACTGAGGGAGGTGCTATCTTTCAGATGTGATGTTAAGCCAAGGCCCTGTTTGGTCTCTCAGGTGGACACAAAACATCCCATGGTACTGTTACAATTTTGAAGAAGAGCAAGAAAATTCTCCCTGGTGTTCTGGCAAATATTTATCCCTCAGCCAACATCACAAAAACAACACAAATTATCTGGAACAAAAACAGAATTACCTGGAAAAACTCAGCAGGTCTGGCAGCATCGGCGGAGATGAAAAGAGTTGACGTTTCGAGCCCTCATGACCCTTCGACAGAACTTATCTGGTCCTGACCAGTGTTTGGACCAGTGCTGTGCACAAATTGGATGTTGTTTTTCCTAAATTACCAGCTCAGAAGTACTTCGATGACTGTAGAGTGCTTTGGGATGTCCTGAGGTTGGGATAGGTGCTATAAAAATGCAAGTCATTCAGGTGTTTTTTTTAACTTTGCTTAATGTTTCAGTTCCTTCTTCAAACACTCAGTAAGGTTGACCAAGCAAGCTCTCTGCCTTTGGAATTTGTGCTGACTACTTTTTATCCAGTTTCTGGTTGGGTTTCTATTATACCTTTGTGTAAGAATTCCATTACCTTCCTCCGCAGCTGAGTGGGGATGGGGAGATCCCCCTTTTATCGCCTCCACTTTGAATCCCTTTTCCTGCAAAAGGATACAGGGAAGCAGGAATGGTTCACATAACGGCAGAAACTACTGAGGTTCTGGGACAGCTGCCCATTGTGAATGGTGAGCATTGTGACAGCAGCTCTTACTGACAATCTCAGCAAACTTTCCATGGGAAACCTGTGAGTCAGGCAGAACTGTACCACAGGATGGCACCAGAGAACAAAAGGAGTTAGATTTCACCCCTCAGGCCATCCCAAAGTGCTTTACAGCCAATGAAGTACTTTTGAAATGTTGTAACTATTGTAGGAAACACAGCAGCCAATTTGTATACATCCCACAAGCAGCAATGAGATAATTATCAGATAATGGCCTAGATGCTCAACAGCTCTCAATCCATTTTATAGACACAAAAATGCAGGTTATTAAAACTCAATGTACAAGAATCAGGGAAACACAAACCTTAATTCTAATCTGTGTAACACAGTTTCTGGTCAGCAGAGGTCCCTTGAGTAGTATAGCATTTAGTTGGCGCAGGGCTGTATGAAGAGTTCTTGAGGCTCTGAGGATCAAGAACATTCACGCCCCACCCCCCTCCTCCCCCCCACCCCCCACCCCACCCATACCCGGCCACCCACAGCGCAACCCCTCCCCTCCATTAAAACACCAGTCTAAAAATAAATTCCTCAGAATTAAACAGCCGACCCTGTGAAGAGCTCCAGATCTTCCCACTCCTTTCTGGCAGATTACGTTCTGTACACTTTGGTCTCAGAATTCTCCAGCCTCGTGTTCCCCACCACTGAAGTGTACAGCCCAGGCCTGGCCACTCTTAAGTAGCTGAGTAGCCTCCAACTGCGACTCTCAAATTTCACTCACATCCTGCTGCATATTGGGATTAACGTAAACAGCAAACAGTCCTACTCTAACTTAATCTTGAGCTATGTTTAGAGGGATAACATACTGGAGTCTGAGCGGTGGGGCGGAGAGATATCAATCCTATAGTGGGGGCAGAGGTTGGAGGACTCAGACTGGAGAGGCGAGGAGTGTGATTAGAGGCGGCGGGGAAGGGGGATGGGTGGTTGTTGGTGGAGGCAAATCAAAGACCTGGGAAAAGAATTGGAGGCTTAGAGGGAGAGAGGTCGGAGACCCTCAAAGCTGTTGGGGGGAAGGGACATCAGGGGCCTCAGGTGTGGGAAATCGGAAGTGTGGGTAGGGAGAGATCGGGGTGGGGGGAGGCGAGGGTTATCTGATTGTGGGGTTTGCCAAGGCAGTCACCCTGCACCTGTCAGAACTTGCTTGGGTGTGGTTGTCAGCACAAGGGGAAACCCGGTTGTCTGTATGCATTTGAAATGAAGAATAACAATGTGACTTGGTCTTATTAGGTTTAAAGAGCCAACTGACTTGCACGGAGCAGGTTGGTTGCCTGTCCACCTTCCTGTCTCCGTTAAAGTCAGGAGTGAGTGGGTTTGTGTCAGGATTCTGAATTTTAAGATTTTAAACCCCTTCCCCCACCACCACAATTAAAACTCCCCCCTCTAAATGTTGCAATCACTAGAAATGAACTGGACATTACGTCACCTGGAATTTAACTGCAGCATCACTTTGAAAGTATAAAATGCACACACACTATCACCCTGGGAACATGGGGGTGTTGCTGGGTGCCCATCCCACAGAGCTACAGGGCAGGCTTTGACTCAGTAATAGTCAACGAAAGTAATGGATAGATCTGGGTCAAGCATTTGTTAGTGCTGAACACCTGCGGTCTGTCCGCAAGAAAGACCCAAACCTCCTGTCGCTTGCCATTTTAACACTCCACCCTGCTCTCTTGCCCATATGGCTGTCCTTGGCTTGCTGCATTGTTCCAGTGAAGCCCAATGCAAACTGGAGGAACAACACCTCATCTTCTGACTATTGAATTCAACAACTTTAGATCTTGAACTCCCTCCTCCATCCCCACCCCCTTTCCGTTTCTTCCCCCTTCCTTTTGTTTTTTCCAATAATTTATATAGATTTTTCTTTTCCCACCTATTTCCATTATTTTTAAATCTATACCTTTTATGGTCTGTTAGTCTTTCCACCTCACACCCATTAGAACTGTACCTTGGGTGTCCTGCCATCCATTCTAAATTAGCACAATCGTTTAGATAATATCACCTCCTTCAACACCTCTTTGTTCTTTTGTCTGTGACATCTTTTGATTATCTGCTCCTATCACTGCTTGCTTGTCCCTACAACACCCCCCCCCCCTCAGCTTCTCTCCCCCCACCCCCTGCCACCTTAAACCAGCTTATATTTCAACCCTCTCCTATTATTACTCAGTTCTGCTGAAGGGTCATGAGGACTCGAAACGTCAACTCTTTTCTTCTCCGCCGATGCTGCCAGACCTGCTGAGTTTTTCCAGGTAATTCTGTTTTTGCTTTGCATTTGTTAGTGGATCTAGGAACCCAACACTTGAATTTGATAGCTTTGTTCAATTGTGTATGATATCTGTCTGCCAATCTGCCTTTGATTTTCTGAGATCAAAAAGCAGCAGAGTTATGAACAGGAAGAGAATCGCTGGTGACCGATTCTCCCTGTTGTACTGAATCGCAGCCAATGGGTAGATTTGGCTTCATGTTCAAGCTTCTGTGTTAGAGGCACTTACTCAAGGTTCAGTGTTATTGGGGTAGTTACTGAAAGTAGATTATTGTTTTGAGAGCCAGGGTGATTTAAAATAAATGTTGTAAGTGGAAATTGCTGAAAAAAGACAAGCTGTCTAAGCTTTTGGTCTTGTACTCATCAGGACAGACACAAGAATGCCAAATTTCAAAGGGAACAACAATTTATACTACATGAGAAAAGGGGTGTTGATTGGTTGGCAAGTTAAGACATTGCAATGGCGCATACACTAGGGAATTATTTACCCCATGCTTTTGCTTGCACAAAAAAAGTGCAATGTCTGGACATATTCCTTTTGTCTGCAGTGGACTGCTCCATGCATATGAATATATGTATTTGAGCTTTATATTAATGTAGCAATAATGGTGTATTCTGTTTGACCAAGACATTACCTGATATTTGCGTGCAAGGTATTAATTTGGGTCATAGGAAGTGAGGGCTTACTTAATGGAATGGTGTTAGATAATGAACATAAGCTTATCCAAAGATTATAACATTCTTGCAGGGTAATGGGGAGAGAGATGGAGGACTGACTGGATTGTTCTACAGAGCACTGGCCAGATGGACTCATTCTGTGCTACAATGACTCTATAGCTATTCTATGCCTGTTCCTTGGAGTGTTTAATGAGACAGTGTAGAGGAAATTTTACTCTATCTAACTTCTACTCAAGATGGCCCTAGGAGTGTTTGATGTAGATGGTGTAGTGGGTGCTTTACTCAGTATCTAACCCTGTGCTGTACCTGCCCTGAGAATGTTTGATGGGGACAGTGTAGAGGGAGCTTTACTCTGTAGCTAACCCCATGCTGTACCTGCCTTGGGAGAGTTTGATGGGACAGTATAGAGGAAGCTTTACTCTGTATCTAACCCTGTGCTGTGTCTGGCAGCTTAAGGAATTTAATATTTAACAACTATTCATATATAACAAGCATCCTAAGATGTATCACAAATGTTTGGAGGACACTGTAGCATTTGCTGTTTGTAGGACAAATGGGTAGCCATGTTTGCCTACACAACCATGGCAGATCCCCTGGCAACAGGCAAGGTCATGATGTCCTGGCCGATATTTTCCTGCCACCAACATCCCTAAAACACATCAAGTGGACATTTATGGCTTGTGGGCCCTTGCTGTGCGCAAATCGCCTGCCATGTTTATCTACATAACAACAGGGATGACACTGAGAAAGAAATGTTTCAGGAAATCCTGAGGGTGTGAAAGGCGTTACATAAACGCAAGTTCTTTCTCTGATTTGGGAAGTTTCTGTACTTCCGCATCACAGGGATACATAGACAGGCCTCACCTCAATCTCAGTGTTAATAACAACACAAAGCACGCTCAGTACTGCACAGGAGTGTCAGCCTTGACCCTGAGAGGTGAGAGATATAGGGCAGAATCATCCAGTCCCGTTGGTGGTGGGTGTCGAGGTGGAAGAGGTGGAGACAATTCGGCGTAAGGAGCAGAAATCGGTTTCATTTTGGCGGGATCATCCGATAGTATCCACCACAGCGGAAAACGAATCCCTCTGGAGGCCAGCGTGAACCTGATTTGCTTCCCATCCGATTTACCCTTACGCTAGTGGAAAAACGCACTGACCCAGAGCACGTCTGGACAAGTGTGATGTGCAGAAGTCGGGACTTACCGTCAGGGCCTTGTTTACATCGCGGACATCTGAAGAGAAGAAGATTCTGCAGCCCCACAGCTACCGGACCCTGGAGGAACACATGCATCGCATGCTGGGTGGCTCCTCCTCATGGGCATGGCTCGACTGTGAAGCAGGTCTCAGAAGGTGGGAGGTCTCCATTGATGTCTTGGGTCTGCTTCGGAACTTCACATCTTGGCCATGGGCTGCTATGGATGACCGGCGAAGTGGGATTGGGGGGAGAGGAATGTCCAGCTGTGAGTGGGAGAGGAAGGTGTATGGGGGGGGTGTTGGTGGGAGGTATACCAGGAGGGTGGGGGAACAAAAGTATCGGGGGGATGGTGAGGTTGAGAGGGGTTAGGAGGGAGTACGGGGGGGAGGGTGCTGGGGAGGTAGGCATAAAGGGGAGGAAGGTGTAAAGGAAGAGGTTCAGAGGGGGGAAGGTGTCCGGGGGGAGGAGGGAGTTCAGAGTGGGGAAGGTGAGTTAAGATGGGGGGACATCTCCAAGAGGGAGTAAGGGTGGAGGAGGGAATATGGGTGGAGGACAGAGTAAGCAGGAGGGATGTCCAGGTAAACATTCAAGGGAGGGGTCTGTGGAGTTAATGACTGCTTCCTGGGGAGTGAACTGAGGGTGGATGTGGTAGGAGGAAATGATGAGTGTGAGAGGGAGCAGAGGGAGCTGGGAGCGTGGGAGGGTGAGGGTGCATCGGTAATGGTAGAAGGGAGGGTGAGTGTGGTTAGTGGGGGCTCGGAGGCAGACAAGAACCCTGGGGGTGGGAAGGAGGAGGCCGGGGAGGTCAATGTGGATGGGGGTGGGATTCTCAGGAAGGTAGGGAATGTACACATTCGCCAGGAAATCCTGGAAAGGAAAGGGTTCAGGTTGGTAGATGATGGTGGGGAGGCGGAAGGTGATGTCAGGGGTCAACAGTGATGGGGGAATGGACTTGGGTGGCTGGGGGAGGGGAAAGGACAGGGGGAGCAGATGAAACACGAGGACAACCATGATTTTTAAATTGGAAGTGAGCAGAGCCTCATGTTGGACAGGAACAGGTGTGATCAGTGGGTGGGCGGAGATGCAGGTCAGCTCAGATAGACAACCGAAAGAGAACCCCAGCAGGCAGCATTGAAAATGCTCAGGGCATTGAGATGAGTGTGATGAAGGATGGATCCGTGTGCGTGTTCACAAGGCTCCGAAAGGCCCTGCCACACACATACACACACACACACACACACACACACACACACACACACACACACAATCACTCCAGAATCACTCGTGGGCCAGCTGCTTACAGCTGAACTGCTAGGGGTTTTTTTGGGGGTTGGTGGGTGTTGGATGCAGTCGGAGGACTCGCGAAGCCTGTAAATGACACTGAAAGACAACATTACACATATTCAGTGAAAGTGAATATATTTTTCAATTATAGAGTGACAAAATGTGTTCACCCGTGCAACCATTCGTGATCAGGATTTCTTAACTTTTCTAGGCCTAACATTTCTTCTAGTAGCAATTCCTGACATCCACAGCGGGGGTGGAGACAGTCTGTGCAATGGTTGGCCCTGTTGCCTCTGATGCCATTGGTGTGGGTCCTCTGGAAAGCCAAGGCCTGGGGTCCCTGGCTTGCTTTGGCTGTCTTCCTGTGGGCCAGCTGTTCCCTCTGCAGTGGCAGGGGATGAGATTGAGGGGGTCACAGGCAAAGTGGACTCGGAGGGAGAGGACAGCCTCTGAGATTCCTGAGTGGATGACCCAGATGTGTCCAGCTGCCACTCCTCCTCCCTTCAGGTGCACGAGGGTCCCAGCTTGACTCTTTGAGGGGAAGGAGTACCTGGAGGGACATTGAAGTGCCCTGTTTCCCTCTTGTGTTGCCACTGCAGGAACTCACCCACGGCTACCGTGGTGGAGGCACACATCTCTGTTTTCTTCTGTAACAGGGTCTCCATGGCGTCCACCATCATCCCCATGGAGACCTCCATACGTGCACGTGTGGGCACCACTTCATCAGAGAGCAGGAAGGTGCACTCCTCCGACTCGCGTGCCACTCTGTTGAGGGCTTCCAACAGCTCTGTGCGCCCGCCTTCTGCTGACTCTCCAAGATGAGCTAGAAGGCCAAGTCCAGGGGCTCATCATCTGACTTGGGCTTCACAGATGTCTCTTCCCCTGCAGCCCTCCAAGTGCCGGGGTGCCTGGCTGAACCTGCCTCCTCCTGCTCCTGCCGCCACACATGTCTGTGCTGTGACCACCAGATTGTGAACCCGAGCCTGGTCTAGATCTAGGTCCCACCGAGGTATGTGTCTCTGCGCTGGTGGAGGGTGTGGGTAAGCGCTGTGACAAGTCTTCCAGGCTGCTTATTTCCAGCTCTTCAATGGAGGAGGTATCCTGTTGGCTGGAGGTGAGTACGTGGATGGAGCTGAGGGACTGGCTCGCTTAAGGTGATGGTCGCTTGGCAGAGCTCCCTGTGAACCAAAGTAGAGATAATTATTGCATGGCAGCAGAGTCAGAAGCAGGAGACTCACAGTTGCATTGAGAGCAGGATGATGTGGTGCAGGATCCTCACGAGGGTGTTTGCCGCCGACCTCACCGTCACCGCAGGCACAGTCCATGTCCTCACCAGTCAGCACGATGACACACTCCTCAAAGTGAGTGAGGGGCCTAATGTGGGTCACTCCACCCCCGGTCTGGGATCTCTCCCTGTTGATGTGAGCCAGCTTCTCCTACATGAAAACAGATGGAGAGAGTGTGAGCAGGACACATGGCACTGTGTGGAATGTTTGTGTGGTGAGCGGAGACGTGGACAGGATGAGGATGTGAGCTCGGGAGGATGTGAGCCAGTTGGAGATGTGAGGGTGTGTGTGAGAGTTAGTGGTGTTGTTCCCTGAATTGTGAGATCCCTGTGGATGTGTGATTGGTTTGTGCGTGTGTGAGTTGAGAGTGATGTGATGGTTGACTTACCCTGGCGGAACGGATGAGACCATTCATTCTCTTCCTGCACTGGATGGCTCACCTCCCCTGTGCTCTGGTGGCACTGACTACCACTGCCACCACCTCCCAGGCCGGATTGGTGACTCAAGAGGACTTCCTGCAGCCAGAGCGTGGGTAGGGGACATCGCGGCAGCCTTCCACTGTATCCAGCAGGCGCTCCAGAAAGGCGTCACTAAATTTGGCAACGGCTGTCTTCTTTGTTTTTGGGACCATCTGTCACCTGGAGCAGTCCTGGTCTGTAGGTGTGAAGTAGGCTGCGCGCGGGTGTGCTTTAAATATGGCGCCTGATGTGAGGAAGTGCTGAGGTCACGTGTGAAATCCCACCACTGCAGCTGGCAGGTAAAACATCTTTTCCACGCCCGCTACTGCATTTAGTGCAAATCTGGGACGATTTCACCCACAGGCACAGAGCCAAGACTGACATTTAGCAGATGGATGGACTTTTTGACTGATCGCAGCCTTAATTAGCATATTTGCCAAGGGGATTGGGCGATGGTCAAGCAGAAAGTAGTTTCGATCCAGGCAATGGTTAACAATGTACGATGACATACTCTGAAGAAAATGCCAATCTCTTATTTACGCAACATTGAAATGTGGCCTTTAGAAACATTAAACATTGTAACCTGCAGTATTGACCCTCCCTCCCCACCTCCCCCCACCAATTCAAGGACACATAAAACCCCCTTCATACTGCAGCCATTGTTAGAGAATCAAATTGATGTCATTCAGCAAACAAAATTGCTCACACCTGGGTTCATCAATTAGCTTTCCAACTGAGTGCCGGGAGTCTTTCACAGAAACTCAAGCTGGGCTGGGGAGCTTGGATTTCAAGAGGCTTGACTTTGATTTTGTCAAATTTTAAGCATGCACAAAAGCATTTCAGGACACGTTATCATCTTTCATCCCTGAGGTAACAGGAAGTTAATTCGGTGATTTCTCTTTATCCTCCCTCAATCTCATTGAAGTGTCAGTCGTGTCTCAGTAGGTAGCACTCTCATTCCTGAGTCAAAAGGTCAAGGCTTCGGGTCCCGCTACAGAAACATTAAGTACAAAATCGAGGCTGACACTCCAGTGCAGTACTGAGGGAGTGCTGCACGGACTTTCAGATGAGACGCTAAAGCGACGTGCCGTCTGTTCTCGTGGGTGGATGTGAAAGATCACATGGCACTATTTCAAGGAAGAGCAGTGGAGCTTTCCCTGGTGTCCTGGCTAACTATTATCACTCAGTTATACCACAAAAACAGATTGGCCAATACCACAATACTGTTGGTGGAATCTTGCTGTGCGCACATTGGCTGCTGCCAATGACTATTACAACAGTGACTACACTTCAGAAGCACCTCAGTGGCTGTGAAGTGTTTTGGAAGATCTGTGTGACGTCATATAAATGTCAGTTCTTTCTTATTCTATCCTCGCTGGAGGAATTGAGACTCAGATTACCATTCCCTCACTCATCACTGAGGCTGTTCAGAGCTTCTTACCATTGTCACAACTGCAATTCGCTATTCCCTAGATGAGTTCACTCAGGGATCACTAGAATCGACTCTGATTTTCTTTGGGAAAAGAAGTGATAGAACTGAACTTTTGAGTTTATGAAGGGGATTTGGCAAAATGGATTCAAGACCAGGGTCGCGATTTGGAACTTGGGAGTAAGTTGGGGCTAATCCTTTCATCCACAGGGTAAGTAAGAACTGTAGTATAGGGAGTAAGACTGGAAAGGAAGGCAGAATTTGCATTTATATAGCACTTATCACAATCTCAGAACCTCCTAAAGAGCTTTACAGCCAATGAAGTACTTCTGATGTGTGATAACTTGTTGTGAAGTAGGTGATATAGTAGCCAATTGTGCATGGCTAGATCCCACAAACAGCAGCATACTAATGACCAGATAATCTGTTTTTTAGTGATGATGGTTGAGGGATAGACATTGGCCAACACCAGTGAGAAATCCCTGCTCTGCTTCAAAATGGGAATAAGGAGGGAAATATATTACTATTTAGAGTGATATCCAGCACAAGAAAAATGTTTGTGGGTATTGGAGGTCAATCATGTCCACTCCAGGACATCACTGCAGGAGTTCCTCAGGGTAGTGTCCTCGGCCCAACCATCTTCAGCTGCTTCATCAATGACCTTCCTTCCATCATAAGGTCAGAAGTGGGGATGTTCGCTGGTGATTGCACAATGATCAGCGCCATTCGTGACTCCTCAGATATTGAAGCAGCCCATGTCCTTATGCAACATTCGCACCACAAATTCCCAAGCAATGACCATCTCCAACAAGAGAGAATCTCCCTTTGACATTCAATGGCATTATCATCGCTGAATCCCCCACTATCATCATCCTGGGGGTTATCATTGACCAGAAACTGAACTGGACTAGCCATATAAATACTGTGGCTACAAGAACAGGTCAGAGGCTGGGAATCCTGCAGCAAGTAATTCACCTCCTGACTCCTCAAAACCTGACCACCATCTACAAGCCTCAAGTCAGGAGTGTGATGGAATATTCTCCACTTGTCTGGATGAGTGCAGCTCCCACAACACTTAAGAAGCTTGACACCATCCAGGACAAAGCAGCCCACTTGATTGGCACCTCATCCACCATCTTAAACAAGCAGTCCCTCCACCACCAACGCAGTGACAGCAGTATGTACCATCTACAAGATGCACTGCAGCAACTCACCAAGGCTCCTTCAACAGCACCTTCCAAACCCATGACCAC
Source organism: Carcharodon carcharias (assembly GCF_017639515.1). NCBI lineage: Eukaryota > Metazoa > Chordata > Chondrichthyes > Lamniformes > Lamnidae > Carcharodon > Carcharodon carcharias. The sequence goes on from NC_054473.1 coordinate 77,616,211, forward strand.
TATGTTCTAGAAGGCCAAGGACAGCAGACACATGGCAACACTAACACCTGGAAGTTTCCCTCCAAGTCACTCACCAATCCTGACTTGGAAATATATCACCATTCCTTCACTGTCACTGGGTCAAAATCCTGGAACTCCCTTCCTAACAGCACTGTGGGTGTACCTACATCTGCAGCGGTTCAAGAAGGCAGCTCAAGGGCAATTAGGGGTGGGCAATAAAGAGGCCAGCAAAATAAAGGTGGCCAGCAAAGCTCACATCCCAAGAACGCATAAAAAATAATTGAAAAAATATTGTGGGGCCTTTTATGTCCATCTGCGAGGGCATCTCATCTCAGTTTAACATCTCATCAAAAGTCCAGCGTTTCACAGGTGTGTAAAAGGCAGTGAGGAACTGGATCACAAATGTACAAATGCAGATTATTGGCTTCAACGTGTAATTCTGACATGAGACAGTACGCGCTGGTAGTGGGAGCAAGAAATATCTCTACTCTGCAAGGCGTCTTACAGTCAGCAATGGCCAAAATATTCCATCCACATCGGCATTGGGCATCAGGGTGGGTGGGGGGGACAATCTGGCAAGAAGGCCAAAAATTGGTTTTATGCTGTCATGAAACCTGCTTGTGATCGTCTGCTCCGCCCATCAATGGCGGGGCGAGTTTCCTGCTGCCACATGTCACGAATGTCATTTTAGTACATTTGCATCTAATTATAAGCCCTGTTCACCAGAATCATCCCCCCGACAATGGATCGTCACACCGACATGTTTCACAATAGCACATAAGCGACGTGTATCTGGTGAGCTGCACTTCACTTGGGACTTTGAGGTTTGTTTGTCTACTTTGTTTCGGGCAGCACTCACAGTCATCAGCGCCAGGCTTCACAGGCAGCACCACATCACTTTTAGGAGGGATCACGGGCAGGTCTCTACCTACCAGAGCAGCCATAAAGCAGGGGTGGCTTTTCAACGGCTGTAGGGCCCAGGCTGACTTGGGGAAGGGGGAGAAGTGACCTCAGGCAAGGGAAGAGGCTGCAGGATGAGGAGTGTACTGGGGAAGGGGGTATCCCAGGGTGTGTGTGGGGGCACATGTTGATCTGTGCAAGTGGCCTCAGGAAAGGTCAGGGCTGAGGAGGCAGCCTTCAGAGGAGATGAGGCCAGATGGAGATGTGAGGGTATGCGTGAGAGTGTGAGTGGTGATGTCCCTTGAACTGGCAGTGAGTGAGATGGGCTTGTGAGTGTGTGAGTTTAGAGTGATAAGATGGTTGCCTTACCCTGGGGGCACAAATGAGATAATTCATTCTCGTTCTGCACTGGATGGCCAACCTCTTGTGCATAGCGTTGGCACTGACCACCTCTGCCACTACCTCCCAAGACGGTGCGGGTGAGACTGATGGGCCTCCTGTAGCCAGAGTGGGGGTAAAGGACATCGCTCCTCTCCTATTTTTACTTAGTTCTGTTGAAGGGTCATGAGGACTCGAAACGTCAACTTTGTTCTCCTCTGCTGATGCTGCCAGACCTGCTGAGTTTTTACTTAATAGTGCGGCCCTTTCACTGTGTCACTGACTGACACTGACAGAACATGACCCTGTCACTGTGCAGCTGACTGACCCCTCGAAAGTGCGACTCTGTTGCTGTGTGATTGACCACTTGATAGTGCGACTCTGTCAATGTGTCACTGACTGAGCCCTCGATAGTGTACGCCTGTTATTCTGTCACTGACTGACCCCCTTGATAGCGCAAATCTGTCACTGTGTCACAGATTGACTCCTCAATAGCGCGACCGATCCCTCGATAGTTCGATCCTCTCACTGTGTCACTGACTGTCCCTTCGATATTTCAACCCTGTCACTGTGTCACTGACTGACCCCTTGATAGTGCAGCTCTGTCAATATGTCACTGACAGATCCCTTGAGAGTGCGACGCTCTCACTGTGCCACTGATTGACTCCTCGATTGTGCAGCCCTGTCACTATGTCACTTACTGACCCCTTGATAGTGCGACACTGTCAACGTGTCACTGATGGACCCCTCGAGATTGAGACTCTGTCAATGTGTCACTGACTGACCTCTCGAGATTGCGACCGTGTTAATGTGTCACTGACTGACTCCTCGATAGTGCGACACTGTCACTATGGGGCTGACTTAGCCCCCGATAGTGCAACACTGTCACTGTGTCTTTGACAGACCCCTCGATCGTGCGGCCCTGTCACTGTGTCACTGACAGACCCCTTGACAGTGTGACCCTGTCACTGTGTCACTGACTGACCACTTAATAATGCGGCTCTGTCACTGTGTCACTGATTGACCCCTCGATAGTGCGGCCCAGTTACTGTGTGACAATGCCTGGATAGTGCGACCCTCTCACTGTGTCACCGACAGACCCCTCGATAGTGTGACGTTGTCACTGTGTCACTGATGGACCCCTGGATTGTGCGGCACTGTCGTTGAGAGACTGATCTCATTTTAGTGCAAACCTGTCACTGTGTCACGGATATGACCCTCGACAGTACGACCCTGCTACTATGCCACTGATTGACCCCTCGATAGTGAGACCATGTTACTGTGTCACTTACTGACCACTCGATAATCCGACCCTGTCACTGTGTCACTGACTGACCACTTAATAATGCAACTCTGTCACCGTGTCACTGATTGACCCCTCGACAGTGCGACCCAGCTACTGTGTGACAATGCCTGGATAGTGCGACCCTCTCACTGTGTCACTGATGGACCCCTGGATTGTGCAGCACTGTCAATGAGTGACTGATCTCTTGATAGTGCAAACCTGTCACTGTGTCACGGACTGACCCTCGACAGTACGACCCTGTCACTGTGCCACTGATTGACCCCTCGATAGTGAGACTATGTTACTGTGTCACTGACTGACCCCTCAATCATCCGACCCTGACACTGTGTCACTGACTGACCCCTCAACAGTGCGACTCTGTCACTGAGTCGATGACTGACCACTCGGTACTGCGACCCTGTCACCTTGTCACCAACTGACCCCTCGATAGTGTGGCCCTTTCACTGTTTGACTGGCTGCCCCCTTGATAGTGTGACTGTCCCTGTGTCACTGACTGACCCATCGATAGTGTGACTCTGTCACTGTGTCACTGACGGACCCCTCGAGATTGCGACCGTGTTAATGTGTCACTGACTGACTCCTTGATGGTGCGACACTATCACTGTGGGGCTGACTTGGCCCCCGATAGTGCAACACTGTCACTGTGCCACTGACGGACCCCTCGACAGTGTGACCCAGTCACTATGTCACTGACTGTCCCTTCGATAGTGCAACACTATCAGTGTGTCGTTGACTGAGCCCTTGACAGTGTGACCCTGTCACTGCATCACTGACTGACCACTTAATAATGCGGCTCTGTCACTATGTCACTGATTGACCCCTCGATAGTGCGACCCAGTTACTGTGTGACAACCCCTGGGAAGTGCAACCCTCTCACTGTTTCACGGACTGACCCTCGATAATCTGACCTTGACACTGTATCACTTACTGACCCCTCGACAGTGCGACTCTGTCACTGTGTCGATGACTGACCGCTCGGTACTATGACCTGTCACCTTGTCACCAACTGACCCCTCGACAGTGTGCCCCTTTCACTGTTTGACTGACTGACCCCTCGATAGTGCGACAGTCTCTGTCTCACTGACTGACCCGTTGATAGTGCGACTGTCACTGTGTCACTGAATGACCCCTCAATAGTGAGACTCTGTCACTGTGTCACTGACTGACCCCTCGATAGTGCGGCACTAACACTGTGTCTCTCAATGACCACTCAATAGTACGTCTGTCACTGTGTCACTCACTGACCCCTTGATAGTGCGATACTCTCACTGTGTCACTGACAGAACCCTGGATAATCTGACCCTGACACTCTGTCACTGACTGACCCCTTGATAGTGTGACTCTGTCACTGTGTCGATGACTGACCACTCGGTATTGCGACCCTGTCACCTTGTCACCAACTGACCCCTCAATAGTGTGGCCCTTTCACTGTTTGACTGACTGACCCCTTGATAGTGCGGCACTGTCACTGTGGGGCTGACTTAACCCCCAATAGTGCGACACTGTCACTGTGTCACTGACTGTCCCTTCGATAGTGCAACACTGTCAGTGTATCACTGAATGACCCCTTGACAGTGTGACCCTGTCACTGTGTCACTGACTGACCCCACAAAGGTGCGACCCTCTCACTGTGTCTCTGATGGACCCCTGGATTGTGTGGCACTGTCAATGAGTGACTGCTCTCTTGATAGTGCAAACCTGTCACTGTTTCACGGACTGACCCTCGACAGTATGACCTTGTTACTGTGCTACTGATTGACCCCTCGATAGTGAGACTACGTTACTCCCCTCGATTATCCAACCCTGACACTGTGTCACTGACTGACCCCTCGACTGTGCGACTCTGTCACTGTGTTGATGATTGACCACTCGGTACTGCGACCCTGTCACCTTGTCACCAACTGACCTCTCGATAGTGTGGCCCTCTCACTGTGTGACTGACTGACCCCTTGATAGTGCGACACTGTCACTGTGGGGCTGACTTAACCCCAAATAGTGTGACACTGTCACTGTATCACTGACTGACCCCTCGATGGTGTGGCTCTGTAAATGTGTGCAGGACCCCTTGATAGTGCAGCTCTGTCAATATGTCACTGACAGACCCCTTGAGAGTGTGACTCTGTCACTTTGTCACTGACTGCCCCTCGATCAGTGGCCATGTCACTGTGTCACTGATGGACCCTTCGATAGTGTGACTCTGTCACTGTATCACTGACTGACCCCTTGAGAGTGCGAGTCTGCCACTGTGTCACTGACTGACCCCTCGATCGAGCGGCCCTGTCACTGTGTCACTGACTGACCCCTCGATAGAGTGGCTCTGTCAATACGTCACTGACAGACCCCTTGAGAGTGCAACACTGTTAACTTGTCACTGACAGACCCCTGGATAGTGCGATTCTGTCAACGTGGCACTGACTGACCCCTTGAGATTGCGACCATGTTAATGTGTCACTGACTGACTCCTCAATAGTGCGACACTGTCACTGTGGGACTGACTTAGCCCCCGATAGTGCGACACTGTCACTGTGTCACTGACGGTCCCCTCAATTGTTCAATCCTGTCACCGTATCACTGACTGTCCCTTAGATTGGGCAACACTGTCAGTGTGTCGTTGGCTGACCCCTTGACGGTGTGACCCTGTCACTGTGTCACTGACTGACGCCTGGATAGTGCGACCCTCTCACTGTGTCACTGATGGACCCCTGGATTGTGCGGCACTGTCAATGAGTGACTTTCCTCTTGATAGTGCAAACCTGTCACTGTGTCACGGACTGACCCTCGACAGTACGACCCTGTCACTGTGCCACTGATTGACCCTCGATGGTGAGACTATGTTACTGTGTCACTGACTGATCCCCCGATAATCCAACCCAGACACTGTGTCGATGACTGACCACTCAGTACTGCGGCACTGTCACTGTGGGGCTGACTTAATCCCCAATAGTGTGACACTGTCACTGTATCATTGACTGACCCCTCGATAGTGTCGCTCTGTAAATGTGTTCATGACCCCTTGATAGTGAGGCTCTGTCACTGTGTCACTGACTGACCACTTAATAATGCAGCTCTATCACTGTGTCGCTGACTGACCCCTGGATAGTGCGACTCTGTCACGGTGTCACTAACTGACCCATCAATAGTGCGGTCTGTCACTGTGTCACTGACTGACGCCTCGATACTGCGACACTGTCAACGTGTCACTGACTGACCCGTCAAGATTGCGACCCTGTCAATGTGTCACTGACAGACCCCTGGATAGTGCGACTCCGTCAACATGTCACTGACTGACGCCTCGAGATTGCGACCATGTTAATGTGTCACTGACTGACCCCTCCATGCCACGACTCTATCACTGTGTCACTGACTGTCCCTTCGATAGTGCGGCCCTGTCACTGTTTCACTGACTGTCCCTTCAATAGTGCAACACTGTCAGTGTGTCGTTGACTGACCCCTTGACAGGGTGACCCTGTCACTGTGTCTCTCAATGACCACTCAATAGTGCGACTGTCACTGTGTCACTGACTGACCCCTCGATAGTGCAGCACTAACACTGTGTCTCTCAATGACCACTCGATACTGCGACTGTCACTGTGCCACTCACTGGCCCCTTGATAGTGTGACTCTGTCACTGTGTCACTGACTGACCGCTCGATAGTGTGGCCCTGTCACTGTGTCACTGACTGACCCCTCGATAGTGTGGCCCTGTCACAGTGTCACTTACTGACCCCTCAATGCTGCGACTCTGTCAATGTGTCTCTGACTGACTATTCGATAGTGCGATACTGTCACTGTGGGGCTGACTTAACCCCCGATAGTGCGACCCTCTCACTGTGTCACTGATGGACCCCTCAATAGTGTGACCTTGTCATTGTGTCACTGACTGACCCCTCGAGATTGCGACCGTGTTAATGTGTCACTGACTGACTCCTCGAGAGTGCGACACTGTCACTGTGTCACTGACGGTCCCCTCGATAGGTCAATCCTGTCACTGTATCACTGACTGTCCCTTCGATTGGGCAACACTGTCAGTGTGTCATTGGCTGACCCCTTGACAGTGTGACCCTGTCACTGTGTCACTGACTGACCCCTCGATAGTGCGACCCTCTCACTGTGTCACTGATGGACCCCTGGATTGTGCGGCACTGTCAATGATTGACTGACCTCTTGATAGTGCAAACCTGTCACTGTGTCACGGACTGACTCTCAACAGTACGACCTGTCACTGTGACACTGATTGACCCCTCGATGGTAAGACTATGTTACTGTGTCACTGACTGACCCCTCAATAATCCTACCCTGACACTGTGTCAATGACTGACCACTCGGTACTGCAACCCTGTCACCAACAGACCCCTCAATAGCGTGGCCCTTTCACTGTGTGACTGACTGACCCATTGATAGTGCGGCACTGTCACTGTGGGGTTGACTTAACTCCCAATAGTGCGACACTGTCACTGTATCACTGACTGACCCCTCGATAGTGTCGCTCTGTAAATGTGTTCATGACCCCTCGATAGTGCGAGACTGTCAACCTGTCACTGAGTGACCCCTCAACAGTGCAACTCTGTCACGGTGTCACTAACTGATCCATCGATAGTGCGGTCTGTCACTGTATCACTGACTGAACCTTCGATAGTGTGCGCCTGTTACTCTGTCACTGACTGACCCCCTTTATAGTGCAAATCTGTCACTGTGTCACAGATTGACCCCTCAATAATGTGGCCCTGCCACTGTGTCACTGACTGACCCCTCGATAGTTCAATCCTGTCAATGTGTCACTGACTGTCCCTTCGATAGTGCAACACTGTCACTGACCCCTTGACAGGGTGACCCTGTCACTGTGTTTCTCAATGACCACTCGATACTGCTACTATCGCTGTGTCACTCACTGACCCCTCGATAGTGCGACACTCTCACTGTGCCACTGACAGACCCCTGGATAGCGCGACTCAGTCAACGTGTAACTGACCCCTAGAGATTGCGACCCTGTCAATGAGTCACTGACTGACTCCTTGATAGTGCGACACTGTCACTTTGGGGCTGACTTAACCCCCGATAGTGCGACACTGTTACTGTGTCACTGACTGACCCCTTGATAGTGCCACTCTGTCTCTGTGTCACAGACTGATCCCTCAATCGTGCGGCTTTGTCAATATGTCGCTGACTGACCCCTTGATAGTGCGACACTATCAACGTGTCACTGACTGACCCCTCGAGATTGCGACCCTGTCAATGAGTCACTGACAGACCCCTTGATAGTGCGATACTGTCAACGTGTCACTGACTGACCCCTCGAGATTGCGACCATGTTAATGTGTCACTGACTGACTCCACGATAGTGCGACACTGTGACTGTGGAGCTGAATTAGCCCTGATACTGTGACACTGTCACTGTGTCACTGATGGACCCCTGGATTGTGAGGCACTGTCAATGAGTGACTGACCTCTTGATAGTGCAAACCTGTCACTGTTTCAGGGACTGACCCTCGACAGTACGACCCTGTCACTGTGCCACTGATTGACCCCTCGATAGTGAGACTATGTTACTGTGTCATTGACTGACCCCTCGATAATCCGACTCTGCCTCTGTGTGGATGACTGACCACTCGGTACTGCGACCCTGTCACCTTGTCACCAACTCACCCCTCGATAGTGTGGCCTTTTCACTGCTTGACTGACTGACCCCACGATAGTACGAATGTCCCTGTGTCACTGACTAACCCCTCAATAGTGAGACTCTCTCACTGCGTCATTGACTAACCCCAGCATAGTGAGACTCTCTCACTGCATCATTGACTAACCCCTGAATGGTAAGACTCTCTCACTGTGTCATTGACTAACCCATCAATAGTGATATTCTGTCACTGTGTCACTGTCTGACCCCTCGATAGTGTGGCACTAACACGGTGTCTCTCAATGACCATTTAATAGTGCAACTGTCACTGTGTCACTCACTGATCCCTCGATAGTGTGATACTCTCACTGTGTCACTGACAGGCCCCTGGATAGTGCGACTCTGACAACGTGTAACTGACGGACCCCATGAGATTGCGACCCTGTCAATGTGTCACTAACTGACTCCTCGTTAGTGTGACACTGTCACTGTGGGGCTGACTTAACCTCCGATAGTGCTTCACTGTCACTGTGTCACTGACTGACCACTTGATAGTGCGGTTCTGCCAATATGTCACGGACAGACCCCTTGAGAGTGCGACTCTGTCACTGTGTCACTGACAGACCCCTCGGTGCTGCGATTCTGTCGCTGTGTCACTGACTGACCCCTTGATAGTGCGACTCTGTAATTGTGTCACTGACTGACCCCTCGATAGTGCGGCCCTGTCACAGTGTCACTTACTGACCCCTCGATAGTGCAATACTGTCAATGTGCCACTGACAGACCCCTGGACAGTGCGACTCTGTCAATGTGTCACTGACTGACCCCTCGAGATTGCGACCCTGTTAATGTTTCACTGACTGACTCCTCGATAGTTCGACACTGTCACTGTGGGGCTGACTTAGCCCCCGATAGTGCAACACTGTCACTGTGTCACTGAAGGACCCCTCAATGGTGCGGCCCTGTCACTGTGTCACTGACTGACCCCTCGATAATGCGATACTCTCACTGTGTCACTGACTGACCCCTCAATGCTGAGACTGTCAATGTGTCACTGACTGACTACTCGATAGTGTGATACTGTCACTGTGGGGCTCACTTAACTCCCGATAGTGTGATCCTCTCACTGTGTCACTGACGGAACCTTCAATAGTACGAACTTGTCATTGTGTCACTGACTGACCCCTCGATAGAACGATTCTCTCACTGTGTCACTGATGGACCACTCGACAATGCGGCACTGTCAATGAGTGACTGACCTCTTCATAATACAAACCTCTTGATAGTGCGAACCTGTCATTGTGTCACGGACTGAACCTCGACAGTACAACCCTGTCACTGTGCCATTGATTGACCCCTCGATAGTGAGACTATGTTACTGTGTCACTGGCTGACCCGTCGATAGTGCAACTCTGTCACTGTGTCACTGACTGACCCCTCAATTGTGCGGCACTAACTCCGTGTCTCTCAATGACTACTCAATAGTACGAGAGTCACTGTGGCACTGATTGACCCCTCGAGATTTCAACTGTGTTAATAAGTCACTGACTGACTCCAGGATAGTGCGACACTGTCACTGTGGGGCTGACTTAGACCCTGATAGTGCAACACTGTCACTGTGTCACTGACTGACCCCTCGATAGTGCGACTATGTCACTGTGTCACTGAATGACCCCTCGATAGTGCGACTCTGTCACCGTGTCACTGATGGACTCCTAGATAGTGCGACACTGTCACGGTGTCACTGACTGACCCCTCGATAGTATGGCTTTGTAAATGTGTGACTGATTGCTTGATAGTGCAGCTCTGTCAATATGTCACTGACTGATCCCTCAATAGTGAGACTCTCTCACTGTGTCACTGACGGACCCCTCGATAGTGTCACCCTGTCACTGTGTCACTGACCCCTCGATTGTGCAACGATGTTTCTGTGTCACTGACTGACCCCTCGATAATCCTACCCTGACACTGTGTCACTGACTGACCCCTCGATAGTGTACCCTGTCACTGCGTCGCTGACTGACCACTTAATAATGCGGTTCTGTCACTGTGTCACTGATTGACCCCTCGACAGTGCCACCCAGTTACTGTGTGACAACCCCTGGATAGTGCGACCCTCTCACTGTGTCACTGATGGACCCCTGGATTGTGTGGCACTGTCAATAAGTGACTGATCTCTTGATAGTGCAAACCTGTCACTGTATCACGGCCTGACCCTCGACAGTACAACCCTGTCACTGTGCCACTGATTGACCCCTCAATAGTGAGGCTTTGTTACTGTGGCACTGACTGACCCCTCGATAATCCAACCCTGACACTGTGTCACTGACTGACCCCTCGACAGTGCGACTCTGTTACTGTGTCAATGACTGACCACTTGGTACTGTGACCATGTCACCTTGTCACCAACTGACCCCTCGATAGTATGGCCCTTTCACTGTTTGACTGACTGACACCTCGATAGAGCGACTGTCCCTGTGTCACTGACTGACCCCTCAATAGTGAGACTCTGTCACTGTGTCACTGACTGACTCCTTGAGAGTGCGACTCTGTCACTGTGTCACTGACTGACCCCTCGATCGTGCAGCCCTGTCACTGTGTCACTGACAGAGCTCGCGATGCTGCGACTCTGTAACTGTGTCACTGACTGACCCCTCGACGGTGCGACTCTGTCACTGTGTCACTCAATAGTGAGACTCTGTCACTGTGTCACTGACTGACCCCTCAATTGTGCGGCACTAACTCTGTGTCTCTCAATGACCACTCAATAGTGCGAGAGTCACTGTGTCACTGACTGACCCCGCGACAGTGCGACTCTGTCAATGTGTCACTGACTGACCCCTCGAGTTTTCAACCATGTTAATGTGTCATTGACCCTCTCACTGTGTCACTGATGGACCCCTGGATTGTGCAGCACTGTAAATGTGTTACTGACCCCTTGATAGTACAAACCTGTCACTGTATCATGGACTGACCCTCAACAGTACAACCCTGTCACTGTGTCACTGACCCCTCGATAGTGAGACTATGTTACTGTGGCACTGACTGACCCCTCGATAATCCGACCCTGACACTGTGTCACTGACTGACCCCTCGACAGTGCGACTCTGTCACTGTGTCGATGTCTGACCACTCAGTACTGTGACCCTGTCACCTTGTCACCAACTGACCCCTCGATAGTGTGGTCCTTTCACTGTTTGACTGACTGACACCTCGATAGAACGACTGTCACTGTGTCACTGACTGACCCTCGATAGTGTGGCCCTGTCACTGCATCGCTGACTGACCACTTAATAATGCGGCTCTGTCACTGTGTCATTGATTGACCCCTCGAAAGTGCACCCAATTACTGTGTGACATCCCCTGGATAGTGCGATTCTCTCACTGTGTCAGGCTCTGTCACTGTGTCATTGATTGACCCCTCGAAAGTGCCACCCAATTACTGTGTGACATCCCCTGGATAGTGCGATTCTCTCACTGTGTCACTGACTGGCCCCTGGATTGTGCGGCTCTGTAAATGTGTTACTGACCCCTTGATAGTGCAAACCTGTCACTGTATCACAGCCCGACCCTCGACAGTACAACCCTGTCACTGAGCCACTGATTGACCCCTCAATAGTGAGGCTATGTTACTGTGGCACTGACTGACCCTTCGATAATCCGACACTGATACTGTGTCACAGACTGACCCCTCGACAGTGCGACTCTGTCACTGTGTCAATAACTGACCACTCGGTACTGTGACCCTGTCACCTTGTCACTAACTGACGCCTCGATAGTGTGACTTTGTCACTGTGTCACTGACCCCTCGATAGTGCAACCCTCCCACTGTGTCACTGATAGACCCCTGGATTGTGCGGCACTGTCAATGTGTCACTGACCTCTTGATAGTGCAAACCTGTCACTGTGTCACGGACTGACCCTCGACAGTACAACCCTGTCACTGTGTTACTGATTGACCCCTCGATAGTGAAACTATGTTTCTGTGTCACTGACTGACCCCTTGATAGTGCGACTCTGTCACTGTGTCGATGACTGACCACTCGGTACTGTGACCCTGTCACCTTGTCACCAACTGACCCCTCGATAGTGTGGCCCTTTCACTGTTTGACTGACTGACGCCTCGATGGAGCGACTGTCCCTGTGTCACTGGCTGACCACTTAATAATGCGGCTCTGTCACTGTGTCACTGTTTGACCACTCAATAGTGCGACCCAGTTACTGTGTGACAACCCCTGGATAGTGCGACCCTCTCAGTGTGTCACTGATGGACCCCTGGATTGTGCGGCACTGTCAATGAGTGACTGACTTCTTGATAGTGCAAACCTGTCACTGTATCACGGACTGACCCTCGACAGTACCACCCTGTCACTGTGCCACTGATTGACCCCTCACTAGTGGGGCTATGTTACTGTGGCATTGACTGACCCCTCGATAATCCGACCCTGACACTGTGTCACTGACTGACCCCTTCGACAGTGCGACTGTCACTGTGTCGCTGACTGACCAATTGATGCTGTGACTCTGTCAATGTGTCACTGACTGACTCCTCGATAGTGTGGCTCTGTAAATGTGTTACTGACCCCTTGATAGTGCAAACCTGTCACTGTGTCATGGACTGACCCTCGACAGTACGACCCTGTCACTGTGTTACTGATTGACCCCTCGATAGTGAGACTATGTTTCTGTGTCACTGACTGACCCCTCGATAATCCTAGCCTGACACTGTGTCACTGACTAACCCCTCAATAGTGAAACTCTCTCACTGTGTCACTGATGGACCCCCCGATAATGTGACCCTGTCACTGTGTCACTGAACCCTCGATTGTGCGACGATGTTTCTGTGTCACTGACTGACCCCTCGATAATCCTACCCTGACACTGTGCCACTAATTGACCCCTCAATAGTGAGGCAATGTTACTGTGGCACTGACTGACCACTCGATAATCCGACCCTGACACTGTGTCACTGACTGACCCTTCGACAGTGCGACTGTCCCTGTGTCACTGACAGACCCGTCGATAGTGCGACTGTCACTGTGTCACTGACTGACCACTCGATAGTGTGGCTCTGTAAATTTGTGACTGAATCCTTGATAGTGCAGCTCTGTCAATATGCCAGTGACAGACCCCTTGAGAGTGCGACTCTGTCACTGTGTCACTGACTGTTCCCTCGATCGTGTGGCCCTGTCACTATGACACTGACGGACCCCTCGATAGTGTGACTCTGTCAATGTGTCACTGACTGACTCCTTGAGAGTGCGACTCTGTCACAGTATCACTGACTGACCACTCGATCGTGCAGCATTGTCACTCGGTCACTGACACACAACTCGATGCTGCGACTCTAACTGTGTCACTAACAGGCCCTCGATAGTGCGACACAGTCAACGTGTCACTGGCAGACCCCTGGATAGTGCGACTCTGTCACTGTGTCACTGATGGACCCTTCGATAGTGCGACATTGTCACTGTGTCACTGACCCCTCAATAGTGTGACTCTGTCAATGTGTCACTGATGGACCCCTCGATAGTGCGACCATGTCACTGTGTCACTGATGGACCCCTGGATTGTGCGGCACTGTCAATGAGTGACTGACCTCATGATAGTGCAAACCTGTCACTGTGTCACGGACTGACCCTCGACAGTATGACCCTGTCACTGTGTTACTGATTGACCCCTCAATAGTGAGACTATGTTTCTATGTCACTGACTGCCTCCTCGATAATCCTACCCTGACACTGTGTCACTGACTGACCCCTCAATACTGCGACTCTGTCACTGTGTCGATGACTGACCACTCGGCACTGCCACCCTGTCACCTTGTCACCAACTGACCCCTCAATAGTGTGGCCCTTTCACTGTTTGACTGACTGACCCCTCGATAGAGCGACTGTCCCTGTGTCACTGATTGGGCCGTCGATAATGAGACTCTGTCACTGTGTCACTGACCCCTCGATAGTGCGACCCTCTCACTGTGTCACTGATGGACCCCTGGATTGTGCGGCACTGTCAATGAGTGACTGACCTCTTGATCGTGCAAACCTGTCACTGTATCACGGACTGACCCTCGATAATACAACCCTGTCACTGTGCCACTGATTGACCCCTCAGTAGTGAGGCTTTGTTACTGTGGCACTGACTGACCCCTCGATAATCCGACACTGACACTGTGTCACTGACTGACCCCTCGATAGTGCGACTCTGTCACTGTGTCAATGACTGACCACTCGGTACTGTGACCCTGTCACCTTGTCACCAACTGACCCCTCGATAGTGTGGTCCTTTCACTGTTTGACTGACTGACCCTTTGATAGAGCGACTGTCTCTGTGTCACTGACTGACCCGTCGATAGTGCGACTCTGTCACTGTGTCACTGACTAACCACTCAATAGTGAGACTCTGTCACTGTGTCACTGACTGACCCCTCGATTGTGCGGCACTAACTCTGTGTCTCTCACTGACCCCTCGATAGATCGACTGTCCCTGTGTCACTGACTGATCCGTCGATAGTGCGACTCTGTCACTGTGTCACTGACTAACCACTCAATAGTGAGACTCTGTCACTGTGTCACTGACTGATCCCTCAATCATGCAGTCCTGTCACTGTGTCACTGACTGACCCCTCGATAGTGTGAATCTGTCACTGTGTCACTGACTGACCCCTCGATCGTGCAGCCCTGTCACTGTGTCACTTACTGACCCGTCGATAGTGCGACCCTCTCACTGTGTCACTGATGGGCCCCTGGATTGTACGGCACTGTCAATGAGTGACTGACCTCTTGATCGTGTAAACCTGTCACTGTATCACGGACTGACCCTTGATAGTACAACCCTGTCACTGTGCTACTGATTGACCCCTCAGTAGTGAGGCTTTGTTACTGTGGCACTGACTGACCCCTCGATTATCCGACCCTGACACTGTGTCACTGACTGACCCCTTGACAGTGCGACTCTGTCACTGTGTCAATGACTGACCACTCGGTACTGTGACCCCGTCACCTTGTCACCAACTGACCCCTCGATAGTGTGGTCCTTTCACTGTTTGACTGACTGACCCCTTGATAGAGCGACTGTCCCTGTGTCACTGACTGACCCCTCGATAGTGCGACTCTGTCACTGTGTCACTGACTAACCACTCAATAGTGAGACTCTGTCACTGTGTCACTGACTAACCTCTCAATAGTGTGACTCTGTCACTGTGTCACTGACTGACCCCTCGATCGTGCAGCCCTGTCACTGTGTCACTTACTGACCCGTCGATAGTGCGACACTGTCAACGTGTCACTGACAGACCCCTGGATAGTGCGACTCTGTCACTGTGACACTGACTGAACCCTCGATAGTGCGGCCCTGTCACAGTGTCACTTATTCACCCCTCGATAGTGTGACACTGTCACTGTGTCACTGACCCCTCGATAGTGCGACCCTCTCACTGTGTCACTGATGGACCCCTGGATTGTGCGGCACTGTCAATGAGTGACTGATCTCTTGATAGTGCAAATCTGTCACTGTGTCACGGACTGACCCTCGACAGTACGACCCGGTCACTGTGTTACTGACTGACCCCTCGATAGTGAGACCGTGTTTCTGTGTCACTGGCTGACCCCTCGATAATTCTACCCTGACACTGTGTCACTGACTGACCTCTCAATACTGCGACTCTGTCACTTTGTCGATGACTGACCACTCGGTACTGCAACCCTGTCACCTTGTCACCAACTGATCTCTCGATAGTGTGGCCCTTTCACTGTTTGACTGACTGACCCCTCGATAGAGCGACTGTCCCTGTGTCACTGACTGACCTGTCGATAGTGTGACTCTGTCACTGTGTCACTGACTGACATCTCAATAGTGAGACTTTCTCACTGTGTCACTGACGGACCCCTTGATAGTGTGACCCTGTCACTGTGTCACTGACCCCTCGATTGTATGACGATGTTTCTGTGTCACTGACTGACCCCTTGATAATCCTACCCTGACACTGTGTCACTGACTGACCCCTCAATAGTGCGACCCTCTCACTGTGTCACTGATGGACCCCTGGATTGTGCGGCACTGTCAATGAGTGACTGATCACTTGATCGTGCAATCCTGTCACTGTATCACGGACTGACCCTCGACAGTACAACCCTGTCACTGTGCCACTGATTGACCCCTCAGTAGTGAGGCTTTGTTACTGTGGCACTGACTGACCCCTCGATTATCCGACCCTGACACTGTGTCACTGACTGACCCCTCGACAGTGCGACTCTGTCACTGTGTCAATGACTGACCACTCGGTACTGTGACCCTGTCACCTTGTCACCAACTGACCCCTCGATAGTGTGGTCCTTTCACTGTTTGACTGACTGACCCTTTGATAGAGCGATTGTCTCTGTGTCACTGACTGACCCGTCGATAGTGCGACTCTGTCACTGTGTCACTGACTAACCACTCAATAGTGAGACTCTGTCACTGTGTCACTGACTGACCCCTCGATTGTGCGGCACTAACTCTGTGTCTCTCAATGACCACTCAATAGTGCGACTGTCACTGTGTCACTGACTGACCCCTCGATAGTGCGACTCTGTCACTGTGTCACTGACTGACCCCTCAATTGTGCGGCACTAACTCTGTGTCTCTCAATGACCACTCAATAGTGCGACTGTCACTGTGTCACTGACTGACCACTTGATAGTGCGACTCTGTCAATGTGTCACTGACTGACCCCTCGAGATTTCAACCATGTTAATGTGTCACTGACTGACTCCTGGATAGTGCGACACTGTCACTGTGGGGCTGACTTACACCCTGATAGTGCGACACTGTCACTGTGTCACTGACTGACCCCTCGCTAGTGCGACTCTGTCGATGTGTCACTGACTGACCCCTCGAGATTTCAACCATGTTAATGTGTCACTGACTGACTCCTGGATAGTGCGACACTGTCACTGTGGGGCTGACTTAGACCCCGATAGTGTGACACTGTCACTGCGTCACTGACTGACCCCTCGATAGTGCGACTCTGTCACTGTGTCACTGACTGACCCCTAGATAGTGTGGCTCTGTAAATTTGTGACTGAACCCTTGATTGTGCAGCTCTGTCAATATGTCACTGACAGACCCCTTGAGAGTGCGACTCTGTCACTGTGTCACTGACTGACCCCTGGATGGTGCGACTCTGTCACTGTGACACTGACTGAACTCTCGATAGTGCGGCCCTGTCAGTGTCACTTACTCATCCCTCCATAGTGTGACACTGTCACTGTGTCACTGACCCCTCGATAGTGCGACACTCTCACTCTGTCACTGATGGAGCCCTCGATAGTGTGGCTCTGTAAATGTGTGACTGACCCCTTGATAGTGCAAACCTGTCGCTGTGTCACGGACTGACCTTTGCCAGTACAACCCTGTCACTGTGTTACTGATTGACCCCTCGATAGTGAGACTATGTTTCTGTGTCACTGACTGACCCCCCAATAGTGCGACTCCGTCACTGTGTCGATGACTGACCACTCGGTACTGCGACCCTGTCACCTTGTCACCAACTGACCCCTCGATAGTGGGGCCCTTTCACTGTGTCACTGACTGACCCCTTGATAGTGTGACCCTGTCACTGTGTCACTGACTGACGCCTTGATAGCGCGACCCTGTCACTGTGTCATTGACTGACCCCTTGATAGTGTGACTCTGTCACTATATCACTGACTGACCACTTGAGAGTGCGACTGTCACAGTGTCACTTACTGACCCCTCGATAGTGCGACACTGTCACTGTGTCACTGGCTGACCCCTCAATCATGCGGCCCTGTCACTGTGTCACTGACTGACCCCTTGATAACGTGGCCCTTTCACTGTTTGAATGACTGACCCCTTGAGAGTGCAGCTCTGTCAATATGTCACTGACAGAGCCCTTGAGAGTGCGACTCTTTCACTGTGTCACTGACTGATCCCTCGATAGTGCAACTCTGTCACTGTTTCACTGACTGACGCCTCGATAGTGTGACCCTCTCACTGTGTCACTGACTGACCCCTCGATAGTGCAACTCTCTCACTGTGTCACTGATGGACCCGTAAATAGTGAGACTATGTTACTGTGTCACTGACTGACCACTTGATAATCCGACCCGGGCACTGTGTCACTGATTGACCCCACGATAGTGCGACTGCGCCTGTGTCCCTGTGTCCCTGACTGATGCCTCGATGGTGCGACCCTGTCATTATGTCACTGACTGACCCCACGATAGTGCGACTGTCCCTGTGTCCCTGACTGACACCTCGATAGTGTGACCCTGTCAATGTGTCAGTAACTGACTCCTCAATAGTGCGACACTAACACTGTGTCTCTCAATGACCACTCAATAGTTCGACTGCCGCTGTGTCACTCACTGACCACTCGAGAGTGCGACCCTGTCACTGTGTGATTCAGCCCTTGATAGCACAACCCCATCACAATATCACTGATTGACCCCTCGATATTGCCACCCAGTCACTGTGTCGAGAATATGACCCTGTCAATGTGTCACTGACAGACCCCTGGATAATGCGACTCTGTCAATATGTCACTGACAGACCCCTTGAGAGTGCGAGTCTGTCACTGTTTCACTGACTGATCCCTCGATCGTGTGGCCCTGTCATTGTGTCACTGACGGTCCCCTCAATAGTGTGACTCTGTCACTGTGTCACTGACTGACCCCTCGAGATTGCAACCTGTCAATGTGTCACCTGCTGACCCTGGGACAGTGCAACACTGTCACTGTGGGGCTGACTGACCCCTCGAGGTTGCGTCACTGTCAATGTGTCACTGACTGACTCCTCTATAGTGCAACACTGTCACTGTGGGGCTGAATTAACCCCCGAAAGTGCGACTCTGTCACTGTGTCACTGAAGGTCCCCTCGATAGTGTGACTCTGTCACTGTGTCAGTGATTGACCCCTTGATAGTGTGACCTTGTGACTGTGTCACTGACTGACCCCTCGATAGTTCAGTCCTGTCACTGTGTCACTGAC
This sequence comes from Carcharodon carcharias, assembly GCF_017639515.1. Classification (NCBI taxonomy): domain Eukaryota; kingdom Metazoa; phylum Chordata; class Chondrichthyes; order Lamniformes; family Lamnidae; genus Carcharodon; species Carcharodon carcharias. The sequence goes on from NC_054473.1 coordinate 77,635,400, forward strand.
TGTCCCTTCGATAGTGCAGCACTGCCAGTGTGTCACTGACTGACCCCTCGATAGAGCGACACAGTTACTGTGTGACTGACCCCTCGATAGTGCGACTCTGTCACTGTGTCACTGACTGACCCCTCCATAGTGCAAACCTGTCACTGTGTCTCTGATTGACCCCTCGACAGTGCAGCCCTGTCACTGTGTCACTGACTGACCCATCGAAATTATGATCCTGTCAACGTGTCACTAACAGACCCCTGGATAGTGCGACACTGTCAATGTGTCACTATGTCACTGACCCCTCAAGATTGCGACTCGGTCACTGTGTCACTGACTGACCCCTCGATAGTGTGACCCTGTCACTGTGTCACTGACAGACCCCTCGATAGTTCAATCCTGTCACTGTGTCACTGACTGTCCCTTTGATAGTGCAACACTGTCAATGTGTCACTGATTGACCCCTCGAGAGTGCAACCCTGTCAATGTGTCACTGACTGACCCCTCAACAGTGCAACTCTGTCACGGTGTCACTGACTGACCCCTTGAAAGTGCAACTCTGTCATTGTGTCACTGACTGACCCCTACATAACGTGACCCTGTCACTGTGGGGCTGACTGACCACTCGAAACTGCAACCCTGTTACTATGTCACTGACTGAACCCTCGATAGTGCAAATCTGCTACTGTGTCACCTACTGGCCCCTCGATAGTGCTACTCTGTCACTGTGTCACTGACTGAACCCTTGATAGTGCGACTCAGTCACTGTGTCACTGACTGAACCCTTGATAGTGTGCGCCTGTTACTCTGTCACTGACGGATCCCTCGATAGCGCAAATCTGTCATTGTGTCACAGATTGACCCCTCGACAGTGCGACCTGTCACTGTGTCACTGACATGTCCCACAATAGCACAACACTGTCAGTGTGTCATGACTGACCCCTCAACAGTGCAACTCTGTCAATGTGTCTCTGATTGACCCCTCGACAGTGCAGTACTGTCACATTTTTACTGTCTGAGCCCTCGATAGTGCAGCCCTGTCACAGTGTCACTGACTAACCCAGCCATAATTCGACCCTGTCATTGTGTCACTGATTGACCCCTGAATAGTGCGACTCTGTCACTGTGTCACTGACTGACCCCTTGATAGTGTGGCTCTGTCACTGCATCACTGACTGACCCCTCAATAGTGCGGCTCTGTCACTGTGTCACTGACTGACCCCTCGATAGTGCGTTTCTGTCACTGCATCACTGACTGACCCCTCGATAGTGTGACTCTGTCACTGTGTCACTAACTGTCCCCTCAATAGTGCGACCCTGTCACTGTGTCACTGACAGACCCCTCGATAGTTCAATCCTGTCACTGTGTCACTGACTGTCCCTTTGATAGTGCAACACTGTCAATGTGTCACTGATTGACCCCTCGAGAGTGCAACCCTGTCAATGTGTCACTGACTGACCCCTCAACAGTGCAACTCTGTCACGGTGTCACTGACTGACCCCTTGAAAGTGCAACTCTGTCATTGTGTCACTGACTGACCCCTACATAACGTGACCCTGTCACTGTGGGGCTGACTGACCACTCGAAACTGCAACCCTGTTTCTATGTCACTGACTGAACCCTCGATAGTGCAAATCTGCTACTGTGTCACCTACTGGCCCCTCGATAGTGCTACTCTGTCACTGTGTCACTGACTGAACCCTTGATAGTGCGACTCAGTCACTGTGTCACTGACTGAACCCTTGATAGTGTGCGCCTGTTACTCTGTCACTGACGGATCCCTCGATAGCGCAAATCTGTCATTGTGTCACAGATTGACCCCTCGACAGTGCGACCTGTCACTGTGTCACTGACATGTCCCACAATAGCACAACACTGTCAGTGTGTCATGACTGACCCCTCAACAGTGCAACTCTGTCAATGTGTCTCTGATTGACCCCTCGACAGTGCAGTACTGTCACATTTTTACTGTCTGAGCCCTCGATAGTGCGGCCCTGTCACAGTGTCACTGACTAACCCAGCCATAATTCGACCCTGTCATTGTGTCACTGATTGACCCCTGAATAGTGCGACTCTGTCACTGTGTCACTGACTGACCCCTTGATAGTGTGGCTCTGTCACTGCATCACTGACTGACCCCTCAACAGTGCGGCTCTGTCACTGTGTCACTGACTGACCCCTCGATAGTGCGTTTCTGTCACTGCATCACTGACTGACCCCTCGATAGTGTGACTCTGTCACTGTGTCACTAACTGTCCCCTCAATAGTGCGACCCTGTCACTGCGTCACTGACTGACCCCTCGATAGTGCGACACTTTCACTGCGTCACTGATTGTCCCCTCGATAGTGCGACCCTGTCACTGCGTCACTGACTGACCCCTCGATAGTGCGGCACTTTCACTGCGTCACTGATTGTCCCCTCGATAGTGCGACCTTACCTTAGTGTGTGACTAATTGTCCCAGTAATGTCAGAAGCTGTATGGAGATAAGTGAGCATGAGAAACTCTGCAGGAGGATTGATCCTCAGAGTTCTGTTTAATTCCTGTGCAAATCGACCAGCTTGTGTCATTGGGCTTTCAAGTCACCAAAAAAGTGTTATTTTAAATCTTCTTAGCACTTCAGGATGCACTGGAGAATACCCATCATGTTTCAGAACAGGGGGCTGCAGCTTCTCACTACCTGTGTACCTGTGTTGTCAAGATTGCAATAACTTTGCAGGTTCTGTTGGCTGAACAATACAACACAAATCAAGGTTACTCAGTTATTGATGTTGACCCATTCACCATCTCACCCGCTCCTATTGTTCAGCAACAAGCTGCAAAATTTTACACATATCTGAATATTTCTTGTTTCAATTCAATTCCTCTTTTCATCAATGACTCTCAGTCACTTTCTCCCTCTTTTTTCCTGAACTCTGTCACTCTCCCTCTATTCCCCATAGCTCAGTCACACTCTCCCTGTCTCTATCTGTTATTCTCTATTTCACACTCTGTCAATCTCTCCCTCTCTTTATTTCTAATTCAACAATGTACTCACTCTGTCTTTCTCTCCAACAACCACAATCCCTTTCTTTGTCTCCCTCTCTACTTCTCTCTAATTCAGCCACACTCTGCCTCCATGGCTCACATCCTCTTTAAGCTCTCCTCTCTCTCTCGCTCTCTTTGTCATTCCCTCGACCCTGTTCTGTCTCTCGGTCACATTTTCCTCTGCCCCTCAATAAGACTGGCTCTTACTCCCTGTGCCCAGCCACATTATTATCAGGCTGCCTCTGCTGCCCCTTTTTGGGCCACAGAGTCCCTGGTTCCAGTGGCCACTGGGCTGCTGCAGGGAGGTCGCTTTGATGAAGGTGCCGGCCTCCCCATGTGGCAGAGAGGGTGGTGCTGCCCCAACACCAGCGAAATGCCAGTGGCCCCACTTGGAAGTCCCTAACGGGGACCTTAATTATGCGGATTAGACAACCAACCCACACGCCAGGCCGGCTCCTGCCACCTCTGGAAATCCTCCCCGGCAGTGGGACAATTACAGGGATCCATCAAGATGCACTCCCCATCATTTTACTAGCCCCCTCCTCCGCTCCATTCCCCTCACCTCGGCGGTGGGGGGGATGGGCTGGTAAAATACAGGCCTTTCCCTCTCCTGCCTCTGAGTCCAATCACATTTTCTCTCTATCACTCTTTGGGTTCAATCACACACTAAATCTATCTCTTGCACTCTCATGGTATTTTTCCTTTACTCACTGCTTGCCTGAACTTGATCGCTTCTTGGCAGCAGATTTTTTTTGTCTATTACTCTGTGTGCATGTGGAACTGTCTACTGCTGCTGCCTGTTAACCTGGTCTGTTTCTCTCTGGTTCACTCTGTCTTGTTCTCTGGTGTTCTCAGTCTCTCTGTTACCCAGCCCCTCCTTCTGCCTGGCTGCCTCTGGCTATCTCTGGGTTAAGCTGCATTTTGGGGCTTCCTCATTCTCGAGAGCCAATGTTTAACAGACCCTCCCTGATGGGGAAGGAGGCGAATGGGAGATTAAAGCCAAGTCAGCCTCCTGCTCTCAACTGTGGCGCTGCATTCAGGAGTGGGCACGTAGAGGCGTGCCTCCGATTGGCGCTCCCGATCAGTGGCGCACCACCAATTTACATGGGTGAGCCAATTAAGGCCTGCCCAGCGTGACGTCCACCAGGAAGCACTATGCACTCCCTGTGAGGGTGAGGGGGCGGGGGATTCTCTCAACTAGGAGTGCACATGCGCGTGAAAGAGTGCACTCATCTCTCTGAGGCTAGGTGCTGCCTCAGGGAGATCGGTGCCAAATTTAAAAATGGCAAATGCAGAGAAATAAAATTCCCTGACATGTCCCCTCATGTGACACTATCACATAAGTTGGGACAAGTCCATCACTTATAATTAAACTTTTTATTAAATTTTTAAAAACCGACATGAAAACTCATCCCACCCATGGATGAGGCTTCATACTTTTTCAGGTGTGCGCCAGGGCTCCCGGCCTGCCCGCCAACATTAAGGATGGACGGGCAGGTCCAGTAATTATTTCTATTAGTTTTTAAAAGGCCTCAATAGGCTGTTGACAGGTTGGCGGGCACACAGCTAATTCGGCTGCGCCCCCGCCGACCTGAAAATTGAAATGGGGCGGGGTGATGTCAGGGGTTCTGCCCGACATCATCCCGTGTTGCTGAGCGAGCCCCGCCCCCACGCTTGCCAAACTCAATATCCTGGCCCGTGTTAAACATGCTGCCATTTGGGAGGCATGTGAGGACCTCACCACCATCATGTTCAGGCCTCATTAAGAGGCAAGTCAATCTGATGACATAATTCTAGGCCTCAATGCCATTTTAGAAAGAGTAGGTCTGCGCCTGGTACCCGGTACCAGCCTATAAGCACTTTTATTTAATAAGGTTTCCTGTGTGCCACAGAAGAGTGTGAGTTCCCTCCTGGATCCCACAAGGGAACCAACTGCCCAGACCTTCCCTCCCCACAACCGCCATCCTCTACCCTACTTCCCACCACTTACCTGCCAGAGACTGTTCCACAGATTCTCAGCCTCCAGACTGACTCATGTCCCTCTGACCTGACATCATTAACCCTGGGTTTGGCTGAGAGTTGGGCCTGCTCTATTTAAACAAGGCCTGTGAGATAAGTAGGCCGGACTCCATGTTGTCAAGCCAGGCCTAGACTGATGCTCGTATCCTTTCAATTAAAAAGGGGATTTCAATCTTGGGCTCTGTCTGCCTTACTGTAATATCAGAGGACAGTGTAATGGTGCACAGTCAGTGACCATTACTGAGCACAGTGCAGTCCCACATGAGTGCATATTGATGCAGTAATTGGCCATTTACCAACATCGCTGGGTAAATGAATGATGGCAGTAGCTGTCACTAGGAAAAGAGCACCAAAATTGCAACAATATTCAATAGACTGATTAAGTAAAGAAGAGAATTGATTACCATAGCTCCAGCCAGTGCAATTTGCTCAACAGTCTGCCACTAATGGCTGTTTAGGGATGGGATATAATGTGGAAACTCGCCAGAGAACCGGCCATTGACTGACTCAATTATAGAGCTATCATTTAAAGGAAAGGTACATAATGAGGAGGCGGCTTTAATAGTTCGTAATATTCTTTCACTCTGAAGACAGAATGAAAAATGAGTGATTCTTGATCCTCAACACAGGTGTTCAGAATTATTTATTCCCTTTTCAGTTACAGGAGAATCGTGGACAGGACTAGCTGTAACCACAGGGGCTTAAGAGGGGACTGGATAACACAGTGGGTCAGAGGAGGAATGAGTGGCTCAGTGGATGAGGGGATGGATGGCATCATGGGTGAGGGTGTGGGTGGCACAGTGAGTGAGGGGATGGGTGGTACAGTGGTTGAGAGGATGGGTGAGGGGGAATGGGTGGCACAGTGGGTGAGGGGGTGGGTGCCACAGTGGGTGAGGGGGTGGGTGGCACAGTGGTTGAGGGGGTGGGTGGCACGGTAGGTCAGGGAGTGGGTGGCACAGTGGGTGAGAGGGAATGGGTGGCACAGTGGGTGAGAGGGAATGGGTGGCACAGTGGTTGAGGGGGTGGGTGGCACAGTGAGTGAGGGGATGGGTGGTACAGTGGTTGAGAGGATGGGTGAGGGGGAATGGGTGGCACAGTGGGTGAGGGTGTGGGTGGCACAGCGGGTGAGGGGGTGGGTGGTACAGTGGTTGAGAGGATGGGTGAGGGGGAATGGGTGGCACAGTGGGTGAGAGGGAATGGGTGGCACAGTGAGTGAGGGGATGGGTGGTACAGTGGTTGAGAGGATGGGTGAGGGGGAATGGGTGGCACAGTGGGTGAGGGGGTGGGTGGCACAGTGGGTGAGGGGGTGGGTGGCACAGTGGGCGAGGGGGTGGGTGGCACAAAGGGTGTGGGTGCCACAGTGGGTGAGGGGTGGGTGAAGGGAATGGGTGGCACAGTGGGTGAGGGGATGGGTGGCATGGTGGGTGAGGGAGGTGTTTGGCACAGTGGGTGAGGGTGTGGTTGGCACAGTGGGTGAGGGTGTGGTTGGCACAGTGGTGAGCAGAATGGGTGGCACCATAGGTGAGGGTGTTGTTGGCACAGCAGGTGAGGGGGTTGGCACAGTGGGTGAGGGGGTGGTTGGAACAGTGGGTGAGGGGTTGGGTGGCACAGTGTGTTGCACACACACATTTCATCACATTCCTGCCCTAGAGCTGAAAGATTGTGGGCTCAAGCCCCACCCCAAAAATTTGAGTACATATGTTAAGTTGATGCTTTAATGCAGTATTGTGGGGATGCTGCACTGCCAAAGGTGCCATGTTTTTCAAAGAGATATTAAAGCAGAGCTCTCGATCTCATGATCTCTGGATTATTAGTCTAGTAATATAATCATTGTGGTACCATATCCTTACAATTATGATACTTCTGTGGTATAGTCATTAAGTACTTCGGGACTCCTTGAGGATTTGGAAAGTGCTACATAAATGTCACCTTTCTCACTGAATCTGGTTATGCAAGGCAGTATTTTGTTTGCTAGCAGGCTGCTCCCCAGTCATTGGGCCTGTATTTTCTACTTGTCCTACTTTAACCCATTTATTTTGAGAAGAAATTCTATGCTGTAAGATGCTGAGTTTAACACCTCAGTGTCTTCTTCAATGCTCCCTTTAGCTGGTATGTGTCATCCATTTTCTTCCCTAGTGTGTGGGGTGTGGGACATTACACTCAATCTGCGTTGAAATGTAGCTACCTCTGCTTATTCAGTGAATTTTTTGTCTAATGCCCTTTGTAGCTCCTAATATCTTGTGTGTATTTGACCAATTTATATTGAGATTCTGAATCCACTGAGGTGAAGTTAGTTATTGTAAAAGGCCTTCAGCACTGAGGCAGCAACACCTGAAATCATTATGGCCCAATTACTGTATATTAGAAACTTTATTGGGAAAGGCTGGAGCAACATTGATGCTGTGAGATCATTCCCGAGAAGGATACAGAAATCCTTTGCAATTAGGCTCAGAAGCGAAGCCTTGTCCGATTGGATTGGCAGGGTGGGGGGTGTTTTTGTGAAGCTGGTGTCACAGCTGGGTAAGAGGCAGAACAAATGGATTTCGGAGAGACCTCAGTGAAGCTTGAGGAGCAGGCTTCCCACGTTGGCAGCGGGCCTATTGTTAGTAGATGATGACACATGAAAGGAATCTCTGTTCTGGATCATTTTAACCAGAGAGTGTCTGGAATGGGAGAGAAGATCCATCTGCAGTTAGTTTTACCTTGTAACTGCGGAGGGCATTTTAAACTCTCTTCAAAGACTGCTCAGTCCAGATAGAACTCGGCCATGCAGACTGTAGGTGTCTGGATCTTTCCAGGGTTTCCAATCCTCCAGGATTGGCCAGGAATCTTGAGGAACTGAAAGCCAATCTCCAGGACACTGCTGTGTGCAACTCTGGAGAAAAATCATCGGGACATTAAAGAAGATTTGTTTTTTTTTCATTTTCTTTGAACATTTCTCTTTGGCAGATATAAAAACCTTGAAAATAGGAAAAGGATTGTTTGGCTGACGGTCAAGCATCATCCAATCGAGTACTGAATCATTTTGCTTTCCAAATAGTGTAGGAAGGCAGTACATCACAAGGATGGATGTGCTGGCTGACTAATGGCTGGGGCTTGGGGGCAAATCATGTGAGGAAACCTCCAGGAATACATTTAATCACAGTTAGCAACACTAGTTCTGTTCTATGTTGAGTTAGTGTAGTATGAATAGCGGATGCTACACTGGGCCTTGGTACCCCTGAAACCTAAAGATTAAAACAGACCCTTGCTTCTTGTCTGAGCGATCTCAGCTGTGGCTCAGTAATAACACTTCTGCCTCTAAATCAGAAGGTTGCGGGTCTAAGTCCCACTCCAAAGACTTGAGCACATAATCCAGGTTGACACTCTAGTGGCGTACTGAGGGAGTGCTGTACGGTTAGAGATGCTGTCTATTGGGGGAGTTATTAAACTGATGGCCTGCCTATCCACTCAGGTAGATGTGAAAGATTCCATGGCACTGTTTTGAATAAGTGCAGGGGAGATCTCCCTGGAGTCCTGGCCAATACTTATCCCTCAAGCATCACCTGAAATGGATAATCTGCTCATTTATTTTGACACTATTTGTGAGATTATGCTGTGCAGCTTGATTTCTGCACTCTCCTTCATTACAACAGTGACTACACTTAAAAAGATCTTCATTGTTGTAAAGTGCTTTGGAATGTCCTCAGGTTGTGAATGGTGCTGTATAGGTGCAATGCAGGAGTGTCCCTAATGTAATACTGAAATTATTGCGTGAAGGAGTTCTGGACAGTCCCACTGGCGAAAGTTGTCCTGAGATCTCCAAAATGGACATTCTAATTACCAAAAGGCAGCCACCAACTGAGGGCAAGACCGTGCGTTCCTCAAATGGGAATCGGTAGGAGAGTAGCCCATTGAAAAGTTCGCCCTATGTCACAGGATTAAGAACAGGGCTTGTCCATCATGCCTGCACCTCCCCCTCCCACCCCTGCCCAGTTAAAGAGCACCCCGTCACTCACCGTCTAAGATCGCATGGGAACACTGCACTATACATTTCCCAAACTGTGAGCAGGATACTGTGGGTGTTGGGGAAAGACCCCGAATTCAGCAGCACAGCAGGCTTCCTGCAGAGACAAATTAGGAAACAAGTGTGAGATCTCAGGACGTAAAAAAGCTCCAGGGGAAAGTAGGAGTGGGAAAACCAAAGAAAAATATTTTAAGAAAAATCTTCCCGTGAGAAACTGGAATGTAATAATAAAGCAGAGCTTTGTGCCTGTGCTCCAGTGAGAGAGGCAGACTTCATACAGCTGTTGAACTGATAAGCCACCTCCGTTCATTGGGAGAAGGGGGTGGCGGGAACTGGCACTGTGTTACTGAACAGACCCACTGCTGCCAGGTTGGCTTTGTGTTTGGACAGAGATTCTGCTTCCCAAACAGTGCACATGACCCAGGACTCACGTATCTTGTGGGGATCAGGCAGAAGATTAGTTGAAAAATTCAACTTGAGAAAATGTTTCCCTTTCAACCAAAACAGTCCCTACTCTTCAAAAGCTTCTCACTGAGTGTGAGATTGTGCACCATATACATACAGGCACGTCATTCTATCTAGTTCCACAGCCCAAGCCAGTGAGTGGACTGAATGTGCACCAAACGTGGTTCAATTGGAACCACTCTTGCCTCTGAGCCTGAGGGTATGAGCTCAAGTCATACTCTGGTACAGCGCTGAGAGAGTGCTGCACTATCGGAGGCGCCATCTTTCAGATGATGTGTTAAACTGAAGTTCTCTAAGGTGACATAATAGATTCCATATAGTATTTTGAGTTCTCCCCATTGTCCTGGCCAATATTTATTGTTCAACCAGCTGCACAAATACTGATTTTCTGTTCATAATCACATAGCTGTTTGTGGGAGCTTGCTGTGTGCAAATTGGCTGATGTGTTTCCTACGTTACAACGGCGATACATACGAACATACAAATTAGGAGTAGAAGTAGGCCATTCAGCCCCTCGAGCCTGCTCCACCATTCAATAATATCATGGATGATCTGATTTTATCCTCACCTCCACATTCCCACCTATCCCCGATAACCTTTCACCCCCTTGCTTATCAAGAATCTATCTAGTTCTGCCTTAAAAATGTTCAATAACTCTGCCTCCACCACCTTTTGAGGAAGACAGTTCCAAAGACTAACCAGCCTCTGAAAGAAAAAAAATCCTCCTCTCTGTCTTAAATGGACGGCCCCTTATTTTTAAACAGAGACCCCCTAGTTCTAGATTCTCCCACAAGAGGAAACGCCCTTTAAACATTCACCCTGTCAAGACCCCTCAGAATCTTGTGTTTCAATCAAGTTGCCTCTTACTCTTCTAAATTCCAGTGGATACAAGCCTAGTGAATACACTTCTAAAGTACTTCATTGGCTGTAAAGTACTTGAGATGAGTTGTGGTTGTAAAAGACATTAAATGAAAGCAAGTTTTTTTCTTGACTGATCTCTCAGCCAATCTGTGAATCTATGCTTCTCCTTGCAAGTCAGCTCTCTTCAGTCACTTCTTCCAAATTTATTTTTTTTTCCCTTAAAGGTGCCAATGCAGACTGAGGCATGGTGCCACCAGGGACCACCATTCTTTCCCCTGGTATCTTGCCCATAGAAAGAAAGAAACTAGGAAACAAAATCTGAGGGTGATCCTGGCCACCCCTGCATCAGCACCCTGGTTACAACAGAAACCAACTTTCTCTCAGGCACTTAACCAGAGAGGGACGTACACTCCGCTGAAATATGCCACCTCCTGTTACACCAGCGACACAGCCCTTGAACATTGCAGACTCAGTCAATCACCCACCAAAACCAAGTAACTTAATTCGTTCCTCATTCAGACATGATGTCACTGCGGAGATAAAAAAGCCAAACCACAAACACTGAGAATCTACTAGACGTGAAAAATGCTGGCATTTTACAACAGGTCTGACAGCACCTGAACTTTAAATTGAATTTAAATGAACCTTTCTGGGTTGGTTGGGAGAACCAGTGAAATTCCACCTTGCGTCTTCCAATATTCTCTGGACTCAGTTAACAGCCACCCCAGGAAATCTGGCACAAAAGCCTAGGGCATAGCATGGACAGGGTACAGTACCATAGAAGTTATGTTACTGAACCAGTAATCCAGACACCCGGAGTAATGATCCGGAGGCTGAGTTCAAATCCCACCATGGGAGCTGAGGGGAATTGCAACTCAGCTGATTAAGTAAATCTGGAATAAAAAGCTGCCCTCTGTAATGGTGACCATCAAACTACAAATTGTCATAAAAACTCACCTGGTTCACTGATGTACTTTCGGAAAGATATTCTGCCATCCTTACCCAGCCTGACCTTCTTGTGGCTCTAGATCTGCAACAATGTGGTCAACTCTTAACTGTCCTGTGAAATGGCCTAGCAAGCCCAACCTGTTCAACCTTTCTTCATAAGATAAGCCCCTCATCACAGGAATGAGTTAAGTTAACCTTCTCTGAACTTATTCTAATCCAATTTATATCTTCTTTCAAATAAGGAGACCAAAACTGTACACATTATTCCAGATGTGGTCTCATCAAGGCCCTGTACAGCTACAGTAAAACTTCCCTACTTTTCTATTCCAGTCCCCTTGCAAGAAATACCAACATTCCATTTGCCTTCCTGATCACTTGCTATACCTGCATGCTAACTTTTTGTGATTCATGTACCAGGATGCCCAGATCCCTATGCACCACTGGGTTCTGCATATGTCTCCATTTGAATAGTATACTAGGTTTCTATTCTTCCTACCAAAGTAGACAAGTTCCCATTTTCCTACATTATACTCCATCTGCCAATTTTTTGCCCACTCACTTAACTTATCTAAATCCCTTTTCAGACTCTCTACCTCCACTTCACCACTTATTTTCCCACCTATCTTGGTGTCATTGAAAAATTTAGCTACCACACATTCAGCCCTTTCATTGACGCAGATTGTAAGTAGTTGAGGCCCAAGCACTGATCCCTATGTCCCGCCAGTTGTTACAGTTTGCCAACCCGAAAAAGACCCATTTATGCCTACACTCTGTTTCATGTTAGCTAACCAAAGCTTTGTCCGTGCTAATATATTACTCACTACATCATGTTATTTTGTCTTATGTTACGGTGCTTTGTCAATTGCCTTCTGGAAATCCAAATACACCACGTCTACAGGTTTCCCTTTGTCCATGTTGCTTGTTACTTCCTCAAAAAACTCCAATAAATTAGTTAAACACTATTTCCCTTTCACAAAACCATGTTGGCACTCCATGATCAATTTATGACTCCCTTAATAATGGACTTGGCCCCTAGCAATGACCCCCACATCCTGTGAATGAATAAAAATCACATTGTTAAGGGGCTGGAGTGCCCTGTATATATCCTCTTTCAATTAAGTGCAAAAGGTATGCTGGACACTTTAGGGTCATAATTCTTTTCTAAGTGAAGCCCAAAACAGAATTGGAGTATCTCAGCAGCCTGGAGCAAGGGTGCTGTGGGAAAGGGTGACCTCTTTTTAATTCAGGCGTCTCTGCTCCTTGCCTTCACCCCCTACACACTTGGCACCAATGTCCCATGCTTGGTGCTCACCCCTTGCCTTAGCCTGTCCCTTCCCCACTGCCCCCACACCTTTGCTGGATAAAGAGCTGGCGGGAGGGTGGAAAAAGATGTTAGCAGCAGCCCTTTACTGACTGCTGGCACCCAACAACATGTTTCTAGTGCTCTTGATGTGTGGTTAGAGACAAGTCTGGTAAACATGTTTTAAATTAGGCTCTTTGTTCATCTAGAAACAAGGGGGTGTAGCAGGCATAATAATAGATTTCTAATCCTGAACACTGGACGATAGAAGCTAGATTTCTATAAACTGTTTTATTTTCTTTCACTGTCTCCTTCTTTGTGCCCTGAAGGTTGATCCCCAAGATCTTCAGTCCATTCAGGAACAATTGCAATAAAAAGCTGTTACTCTTGAGACTCTATACTGTGTTAGAAAGGACTAACATTTACATTTTTGCAACTTTTAAGACATTTCAAAGCTCTTAATAGCTAATAAAGTACTTTTTGAAGTGTAGTTGCTGCTATAATGTAGCAAACAGGGCAGCCATTTGCACACAGCAAGATCCCACAAACTGGAATGCGATGATGACCAGATCATCTGTTATATTATGCTGTTGGTTGAGGAATTGGCCAGAATCAGAGAGAACTTTTTTTGCTCTTCCAATAGCCCTGAGGGATCGATTCTGCCCACTGAGAAGGGTCTCGGTTTAACTGCTCATCCAAAAGATAAGTCCAAACAATGACTGAAACCGTTGTGGCAGTATTTAAATTTCAGACCCTGGAACCATCGGTCAAAAGTAGAATATTCAACAACCAAAATGCAGAAAAATCACTTGGGAACTTCAGTCATTGGGAGAAGTAGCTTCCTAAGGAGTTGTTACATTATTGGAGAAAGACACCACATCTTGTGAATGGAGGATCTGGGAGTAAGGTTGATGGGTCTGTGACTCTGCAGTTTGCTAAGGGTGAAGGCTGGGTGAGCAGTTAATCTGGGATTCTAACAGGCAGCACGTTGGACTGTCTGCCTGGTACATGCGCAGTTTCCTTGCAACATGCCACTGCCACCTCTTGCTGGTCTTGTTGCACTGCCATGCTCCAACAAAAATGCCCTGGAATAACCAACAGGGTAACCTTCTGTGCACTACCTGAAGTTGCTACACATCCACTTTGCAGCTATCAAATAGGGGGGTAGCCTATCACTCACCCACAGATTCCATCACTGCTTCTCACACATTTCCCCCAACATGCCACCTAAAACAACACTCACCAAAACACACTAACCCCGACACCCCAACCCCCATACTCTGCCCCCGATACTCCAACCCCGACACTCTGGCTCTGACATTCTGACCCTGACATTCTGACCCCGACACTCTGACCCCGATACTCAGACCCCAGCACTCTGACCCCGACATTCTGACACTGACACTCCAGCCCTGACAATCCACCCCAATAGTCCATTCCCAGCACTCTGCAAAGGCTGTGAGATCCTCCTTTTCACTTGCATATTGGATCCTGGTGATTTTAACTTGTGCCTGAGTGGAGATATTAAAATATCCCAGGCCTCAATATCAGCAGCTGCAGGTGAGTTTCCAACTCACCTCAACACCCTATCCAGCAGGAATTAAAATCTTCTTCCTGATCAGGAAAGCATTTTGTTTTTATTCAGGAGAAACGCAGCTCGATCTTTTTCTGTGAATGCCACGTAGATTATAGCAGGTGAAAAGGACCTGTCATCATGAGATTTATGTCACCTTAATTGTTTGTAATTTATTAATTTGTTAAGATTGTGACTTCTTTAAATTCTTTTCCTGGGACTCTCCCACTATTTACCTCCTAATTCCCTTTCTACCTTGACTCTTTCTGGTGGAAACATTTGTTTGCTCAGCTGTTCTCCACACCTCATGCACTTAGAGTCTCTTGCTCAGCTTCACAGGTTTTCCTGATCCTCTCGTGAAGGGTCTGGACTCATTAGGGTACGTCTGCGCAGGCACCAATCACTCTCGGGTGGCTTCCAGTGTGTCAGCTGGCTATTCGCCCATGGGGGCATCATAGCTGGCCTGACAGAGGCCCAACAACATGGAAGAGCAGGAAAACTGGACTGATTTCTCTGTGTCCTCCTCCTCAGGCACTGAGGCCAGTTCCCTGACGGCCACCCCTGCTGAGGCCAGTTCACTCTTGGGGTCGAACTCACAGGGGTGGCTTTTCTGGCTTGCCAATGCCCAGAGCTGCTTTACCCACTTCCCCATGACAGCTACAATCCTTCCAACATCTGCAAAGCAAGGGCGAACCTCCAATAAATAAATCCCTTTTGGGGCCTTGACATTTACCGGATTGGATGTTAAGGTCGAGGCTGAGAGATTGATGGGCCAGACAGCGGCCTGATGTCCTGTGGAGAGCAGCTGCTGCCATGAATCAGCTTGCTGGAATGTGTCAGCTTAGTGCCCTCTGTCCAATGTCTGATGTGAATAGGGAAGCTCGTAAAAAATGAAACAACAGTTACAATCAGGGCAGTGAATGAGCCTAAAATGGCAGGCAGTGTGTGATCAAACATTGCTCCTTCCTTTATTTAGCTCGCTTCTGTCAGCTAAATAAATAAAGAAGCAAACAGCCCAGAATTTTAGTTAGGAGAGTCCGAGGTGAGGCCTGGAGGGCATAGAAGGTCGACAACCCTCTAGGATTGCCATGGAGTCTCCAGGAATGGAAAATGAAACACCTCCAGGAGAGAAATGCAAATTATTGAGTGTTTTCTTACTTTTATTGAACACCTTTGTTTGTTAGTTATCAAAAATCAACGGGAGAAAATATTGTTTAAGCAGGCAGGAGGTCATCTGATTGAATCCTCCAGGAGTACCTCTCATCAGAATTGGCAACACTAAGCGCGGACAGTAGTGCGAAGCAACTTCAAAGCTTGTTGCACTGACCACCTCCTCGTGCCTCTTTGTAGGAGGATTCTCGGGTGACCCTGCAAGGGAGATTGTCCATGCGTGTGCGATGCCCAGCTCTTTACTATGGGTTTTCACAGGGATGCAAATTTCTATTGCATGGTTGGGAACCCCAGGCAGTGGAATGTGCTTTTAATCACTGCCTCGTATCAACCTTCAGCCCTTACCCCACCCCACCCCTTCCCTAAAGGATACGGTGTCCTGGCTCAAAGACAAAGGCACATGTCAAAGTCAACTATGCTTTCAAAGACCTCGAACTCACTTCTACTCTGTCTTCTGTCAATTATTTAGTCCTTTTTTGGGTTTAAATTTTCTTTCCTGGCTCTCAGTATCCTGTCCCCACATCCCCATGACACCCTCTGTGTCTCCTGAAGGTTAAGGTATGGTCCCATGGGGACACTCACACTGGGACACTTACACTCAATGCACTAACCTCACCATCCACTCTGCCTGCTGCAGCCCTTTAAATGCTGCTGATGTGTGCACTGGCCCTGATTTTAGCTCAAGGCATGTCTCAGGTGTCAGGCTGTGTCAGAAGCACACTTGTTTGTAGCAGGAGGTGGGCCTGGGGTAATCTAACATCTGGTCCACTCCCCATACCCCCCAGCCCTCCTCAGTCTAGGCAGGAAGTAGCTGCTAGTCTGCAGAACATGGAGCAGCCTGGTTCACTAATGTCCTTTAGGGAAGGAAATCTGACGTCCTTAACTGGTCTGGCCTACACGTGACTCCAGACCCATAGCAATGTGGTTGACTCTTAAATCCCCTTTGAAATGGCCTAGCAAGCCACTCGATTTATCAAACTGCTACAAAGTCACAAAAAGGAATGAAACCGGATCGACCAACCTGATCAACCTAGACACCGGCAACAACAATGGCAATCTCAGCCCTGTCAACCCTGCAAAGTCCTCCTTACTAACATCTGGGGCCTTCTCAAAGAGGGACATGGACAGGGTGGATAGGGAGCAGCAGTTCCCCTTAGTTGAAGGGTCAATCACAAGGGGACAAAAGTTCAAGGTGAGGGGCAGGAGATTTAGGGGGGATGTGAGGAAAAACTTTTTTACTTTACTCAGAGGGTGGTGACGGTCTGGAATGTGCTGCCTGGGAAGGTGGTGGAGGTGGGTTGCCTCACATCTTTTAAAAAGTACCTGGATGAGCACTTGGCACATCATAACATTCAAGGCCAAGTGCTGGTAAATGGGATTAGGTAGGTAGGTCAGGTGTTTCTCACGTGTCAGTGCAAACTCAATGGGCCGAAGGGCCTCTTCTGCACTCTGTGATTCTGTGCGATTCAAGGGCAGCTAGGGATGGGCAATAAATGCTGGCCTAGCCAGCGACGCCCACATTAAGAAAAATTTTTTTTTAAAAAGCAGTCTCCTCAGAGGCAAAAAATAGTAAGGGTTTTATGATTCTGTGGTGGATGCCCGGGGCAGGGTGGAGGTGAGTGTGGGGGAGGATGCGCAGGGTGCAGGTTTTAAATCGCTTGGGTGGCATCAGCATGGACTTCTGACATCCACATGACCGGCCTGTATTTTACCAGTGGTGGTGGTAAGTGTGAATGGCATTTGTACTTCTTCAAGCCCAGCAATTGAGAGCTGGTTAAGCTGATTAAACTTCCAATTGAATAGCATCTTGCTGGGGAGTGCATGGGAGCCACAGGGAATCAGAGCTCCAGCAGGTTTGTAAGGGCAGAAATGGAATAGCAGTTGAGGTTATTGCTGTGCTCGGAGGCTATAGAGCCAGGCAGTTTGCCTTTACAGGAAGGCTGGGGCAATGCGTTAAGAATGATTAGTGTCGAGCAAGGTCACGGATTTAGGGTCACTTCCCCCCTTGATGCCATCCAGCTTCTGGTATGAGGATCCATTGAGAAGGGTCTGACAGGGTCGTGGGTGTGTTGAGGAAGCAACTGGCAAAGTGCCCCTTCAGAGCAGCAGTGCCCAAGTGCCATAGGAAAGGTCCATTCAGGAGGCAGGTTCTCCAGCAAGGAGGAGAATCTGAGAGGAAGGGAGGTGTGGGCACACGGATGCAGACAGCTGCAACTTCATTGCCATCTACAGGGGCAACCTCAGGATGGGGAAGCAGCAGAAGGCTGCAGAGGACATTGCAAGCAGGTGCCAGTGCAGAGAAGATGGTACCCTGTAGCAAGGGCCTGCAGGCAGAGGATGATCTACCTTCAGTGTCGCTGCAGACTGCCAGTACTGAGAGGTCGTCACAGACCATGCTGGCAGAGGAGACGAACTGCAGTGGAATTGATAGTCACCTGATGCCCATGGCTGGCAAGTTCCCTGTGGCCTTAAATCTCCATCTTCCAGGGGCCCACTGGAACTGTGTGTGGGATCTCCCACACAGCGGCACATCATTGTATCAAAGTGCATGACGACCGATGCCCTCTTCATGATGGTAGTCCTGAACACAAGCACTGTTGAACTGATCCTGACAGTCAGGCTGAGACAGCCCAAGACTTTGGGGCCATCGCTGGATTCCCTCAGATGCAAGGTGTGATAAACTGCACCCATGTGGCCATCGAGGCTTCCACAGGCCGGCCAGCAGGGAGGGATTTCATTCCATCAACGTATAACTCTTCCACGACCACCATCAAGTGTGTGCCTGGCATCCTGAGAGCAGCCATAACTCCTCCATACTCTGGCATTGCCCAGGTACCTGAGCTTTGCACCAATCACCATCCCTCCCCCGCTCACCTTCAAGGATGGATTCTAGGAAACAGGAGCTACCAACTAAAGAGATGGCTACTAACTCCAGTGAGAAATACTAGGGCAGAGACAGAGGAATGAGACAACATGAAGCACATGGCAAACCAAGTGACCA
The DNA here is from genome assembly GCF_017639515.1 of Carcharodon carcharias. NCBI lineage: Eukaryota > Metazoa > Chordata > Chondrichthyes > Lamniformes > Lamnidae > Carcharodon > Carcharodon carcharias. The sequence goes on from NC_054473.1 coordinate 77,653,752, forward strand.
TTGAGCAGATCATCAGTCTCCTGAAGATTCAGCTGCCTGTATCGTTCTGGTGGGCTGCTTCAGTAAGCCCCAGCAAGGGTCTTTGGGATTGTGCTGGTCCGCTGTGCATTACACAACCTGGTGCTGCAGAGGGAGGGAGGCCCTGGCCAATGAGGGTTTGATGAAGCGCAAAGAATCCTCAGACAAAGAGGATGATGTGGGAAGTGATGATCAGCTGCAGCATCCAGAAGGACCTGAGGGTCAGTGTAGAGGGCGCCAAGATATAGGCAGAGGGGCTGAGGAGCCACTGTCCACACATGGAGAGCCGTGAGGGGAGACCCCAGATGCAGAAGGCAGACCCAGCTCCACCCTCGCAAGGCACACTTGTACCATCCTGCTGACCTGAGAAGGATGAAGACTTGGTAGAGAATCCAGGCACCTTGTTCCCCTCTTGCCTTACTACAGCTTCCTCGAGCCCATGGAGAAGGTGATGTTATGCAGGTAAGTGTGCATCTCTGGCATTTACTGAGTGATCGGCTGGGCTAGGCTCCCCATGAGGGTCACCAATGTCCCAATGGAGGAAGCCACATACACAGTTAAAAGCAAAAAACTGTGGATGCTGGAAATCCAAAACAATATACACATACACAGACAAGAAAAAAAATCGCAGCACCCATGGCCTTGATGAGCTCCTCCATTGTCTGAGTCAGGAACACCTCTGGAATCCCTGCCTGATCTTCACGCACCATACTATGTAGATCCAGCATCTGCCACCTCACGGATAGCTCCTGAGGCCCAGCATCAGCCTGAGGCCCAGCACCAGCCTGAGGCCTATAATCAGCCTGAGGCTCAGCACCAGCCTGAGGCCCAGCTCCAGCCTGAAGCCCAGCACCAGTAGGCCCTTCTGCACTCCTCCAACTTTATGGCCTCGGCTGTCACAGCCTCCGATGGCTGCTCAGGGTGGTTTACTGACCAGGTTGTGACCCCAAATTTAAACACAAGTATATACTCCCCCAAGATGCACTGGTGGAGGCTGTGGGGAGAATGATGTGATGCTGTGCCCCCTGAGGATCCCATCTCCTTCTCAGAGGTTAGTCACTGTTCCACTCATGAGGCTACTCACCCTCTCCTGACCCACCTTCCAAGATAGAGTGGCTGCCACACTGCCCTGTCAGCTCTCGAGCTCCCTCCTCCATAGGCCCTGCAAGTATCTGAACCATTATGGTTTTGAGCCCTCTCCTCCTGTGGGAAGAACGAAGAGGACTGTTACTCGACCCACAAGAACGGACACAATGCCTAAGCGGGCTTGGCATGCCAGCTGTTACCGCCATGGCCGCTGATATGCATGTGGGACTGGGCAATTCTGAAATGACCTTGTGAGGTCATTTCCAGGCTCGTGCCCTTTGTCTGAACTTTTTCCATCTCTTTCATGCAAGAGCCTCACACCATTGCCACGTAAATGGTGGGCTCTCCAGCCACGGCAGCCCCACCCTCACCCTTAGCCAGTTGTTGGCCCCTAAGGGAACTCAGGTTTCTCACTCACCCTTGCAGAGTGGAGAAGGTCATTGATGTGCTGCTGTGGCCAGGTTCTCCAGGTGAACCCCCTAGCTGCTGATCTCCTCCACAATCTCTGTCTAGTCTTGCTTGGTTAAGCGGGGAGGACTCCTCCTTCTGTTCTTGGGGAAGAGGAACTCTTGCCTTGCCCGAGCAAACTGGAGGGGAAGTTGCAGGGTGTCATCACTGAACCATGGGGCTGCCCAGGATATTCCTTCTGCCATAAGCAGCTCGTTCCTAGACCTTCACGATGCCGGCCTCGCTGACCTCTTGACCTTCTCCCACTGGCAGGGCTGCACTACTGGCTGGAGGCATCGGAGGGAAAGGCGTGGGGCAGCTGTGGAGTTGGTCAGATGCTGGTGGGCAGGAAGGTCTGAAGCAGCGCTCCATGCTGGTGGCCATTTTGAAGATGGCACAGGCACATCTGACCACTTCAGCTGTTGATGCGCTCGCTGCCTCAGCCCTGTCTTCAGCCAATGAATGGCTGGCCAGCGCAAGATTCCACTGAGAACAGGGATCAGAGGGCAAGTGCCAATGTTACCCACTTCTGGTCCTGCCTTCCCTTCCTCGCCGGGTCACGGAAAATTCTGGCCATGGGTTCAAGACCCACTTGAGAGACACCAGTACACAATCTAGGCTGACACTCCAGTACTGAGGGGACTGATGGAGATGCCATCATTCAGATGAGACGTTAAAGCAAGGTTCCATCTGCCCTCTCAAGGTGGGCATAAAGGTTTCCATGGCAATAGTTTGAAGAATAGGAATTGGTTATGGCATTTTCTGCTTTGCAGCAGTGACCGCATTTCAAAATCAATCCAATGGTTGTAAAGTGCTTTGGGTTGTTCTGAGGTTGTGAAAGGTGCTATATAAATGCAAGCTTTTCTTTTTTAAAACGAGATATCTGTTTACTGCCCAGTGTGGCATAGGTTGTGTTAAAGGGAGGATTGAGTTAATGTGGCATTTGGAAATCGTCATTTGACAGATTCCAGCCTCTGATTTACTGCTGAATATGGGTTAATGAATGTGCAGCAGTCCAGATGAAACCCGTTAGGTGTTATGAGGTTGGTGTTTGTTTTCTAGCCGGCGAGTTTCCCATAGCCCTGGTGTTGTGACTGCTGGAGTAAGCAGAGCACATTTGTTCACGTAGGAGTCCAACTACTCAAGGCCGTGTTGTCACTCATTGCACAGCCCTGCAAACATCTGACTTGTCAGCACCTGCAGTGAGTCTGTGCTGGCCGATAACTTCCCTCTATCTGGCTCTTCATCTATGCATGGCTGCTCAGTGCAAAGATACGCCGTAGCCATAACACACAATGATCACTATCAAATGGTGTGCATACAAAGCACCCAAGGCTATCTCCCAGGCATTTGAACCCTCGCAGAGTTCATACAAGAGGATGAGTTGTGAGGCCGGTGAATGACTATCAGCTGCTTCTGCATTGCACAAGAGAGAAGCTGTTTAACATACTGAAGGTAAAGTGTGCTGATCATTGTCTTGTTGGTGAGATCTTGCTGTGTGCAAATTGGCTGCTTGGCTTCATACATTACAATAGTGACTACACTTCAAAAGTATTTTTCAAAAGTACCCCACCACTGAACATCAAGCCATTGTTTCCAGGACTGTTACTGATCTCATCTCCTCTGGAGATCTTCCTTCCACAGTTTCCAACCTCATAGTCTCCCAACCTCGGACGGCCTGCTTCTACCTCCTACCCAAAATCCACAAACAGGACTGTCCTGGCAGACTGATCATGTCAGCCTGTTCCTGCTCCACATAATTCATTCCTTGCTATCTTGACTCCATTCTCTCTTCCCTTGTCCAGTCCCTTCCCACCTACATCCGTGATTCCTCTGACACTCTACATCATATCAACAATTTCCAGTTCCCTGGCCCCAACCGCCTCCTCTTCACCATGGACGTCCAATCCCTCTACACCTCCATCCCCCACCAGGGCCCTTAGCTTCTTCCTCGAACAGAGGCCCGAACAATCCCCATCCACCACTACTCTCCTCCGTCTAGCTGAACTTGTTCTCACACTGAACAATTTCTCCTTAAACTCCTCTCACTTCCTTCAAATAAAAGGTGTGGCTATGGGTACCCGCATGGGCCCCAGTTATGCCTGTCTCTTTATGGGGTATGTACAACATTTCTTGTTCCAGTCCTACTCCGGCCCCCTCCCACAACTCTTTCTCCGGTACATCGATGATTGCTTCAGCTCTCCTTCATGCTCTTGTCTGGATCTGGAAAAAGTTATTAATTTTGCTTCCAATTTCCACCCCTCCATCATTTTCTAATGGTCCATCTCTGACACTTCCCTTCCCTTCCTTGACCTCTCTGTCTCAATTTCTGGTGATAGACTGTCCACCAATATCCATTACAAGTCTACCGACTCCCATAGCTACCTCGACTACAGCTCCTAACATCCCGCTTCCTGTAAGGACTCCATCCCATTCTCTCAGTTCCTTCACCTCTGTCGCATCTGTTCTGATGATGCCACTTTCAAAAACAGTTCCTCTGACATGTCTTCCTTCTTCCTTAACCGAGGTTTTCCACCCACGGTGGTTGACAGGGCCCTCAACCGTGTCTGGCCCATCTCCTGCGCTCCTGCGCATCTGCCCTCACACCTTCTCCTCCCTCCCAGAACCATGATAGGGTCCCTCTTGTCCTCACTTATCACCCCACCAGCCTCCGAATTCAAAGGATCATCCTCCGCCATTTCCGCCAACTCCAGCATGATGCTACCACCAAACACATCTTCCCTTCACCGCGCCCCCCCCCCACCCCCGGCAGCATTCCGTAGGGATCGTTCCCTCTGTGATACCCTGGTCCACTCCTCCATCAGCCCCTACTCCTCAACCCCCACCTATGGCACCTCCCCAAGCATATGCAAAATATGCAACACCTGCCCCTTCACTTCCTCTCTCCTCACCGTCCAAGGGCCCAAAGACTCCTTTCAAGTGAAGCAGCATTTCACTTGCACTTCCCTCAACTTAGTCTACTGCATTCGCTGCTCCCAATGCAGTTTCCTCTACATTGGAGAGACCAAATACAGACTGGGTGACCGCTTTGCAAAACACCTTCGGTCTGTCCGCAAACATGACCCAGACCTCCCTGTCGCTTGCCATTTCAACACTCCACCCTGCTCTCATGCCCACATGTCCGTCCTTGGCCTGCTGCAATGTTCCAGTGAAGCTCAACGCAAACTGGAGGAACAACACCTCATCTTCCGACTAGGCACTTTACAGCCTTCCAGACTGAATATTGAGTTCAACAATTTTAGATCATGGACTCTCTCCTCCATCCCCACCCACTTTCTGATCCCCTTTTTTCCAATAATTTATATAGATTTTTCTTTTCCCACCTATTTCCATTATTTTTAAATGTATTTTCATCCATTGTTTTATCTCTACCTTTTAGCCTATTTTGATCCCTTCCCCCCCACCCCACCCCCACTAGGGCTATCCGTACCTTGCTCGTCCTGCTTTCTACCCTTAATTTCACCATTAGCACATTCCTTAGATAATATCACCACCTTCAACACCTCTTTGTCCTTTTGTCTATGACATCTTTTGGCAATTTCCACCTATCACTGGCCCTCTATCCAGCTCAACTTGTCCCACCACCCCGTAAACCAGCTTATATTTCTGTTGAAGGCTCATAAGGACTTGAAATGTCAACTCTTTTCTTTTCCGCTGATGCTGCCAGACCTGCTGAGTTTTTCCAGGTAACTCTGTTTTTGTTTCATATTTCACCTCTTTTCTATTTTTCCTTAGTTTGTTGAAGAGTCATACGGACTCGAAACGTTAACTGTGTTCCTCTCCGCAGATGCTGTCAGACCTGCTGAGTTTTTCCAGGTATTTTTATTTTTGTTTTGGATTTCCAGCATCCGCAGTTTTTTGCTTTTATCTTCAAAAGTATTTCATTGGCTGTTGAGTGCTTTGAGACATCCTGAGATTGGGAAAGGTCCTATTTACTTTCAGAATTCCTGGCACCCTAGTAAAATTAATGGTAATATAATGACCACCTTGGAGGTGCTTCTTCACCTCTCTGACAACTGGTGCTGGGAAAGATCACCTGCAACAAGGCCATATGAGTGAACAGGTCTCAGGTTCAATGTCTGCTGCCAGGCTGTCACGACACAGTCAGACCTCATGATGGCCACCCCGCTCCAGAGAACTCAGGCTCAGAATTTCCTTGGGGCTGCTCTCCCTTAACCGCTGTAACCTCACCAAATTTCAGTAGACGCCCCAATCCCATGGGTAAAACCGCGTTTCTGGCAAAGTTACGGCCAAGGAAAGGTGGCATTTTTTGAAGAAATTGTATGTCTGGTTGGCTTGAGTTAACCTGGCCGTAATAAACCTATTCCTGAGCTGTCCCAATGGATCTATTCATAAGGAGAGCGTGTAAGAGGCATACAAATTGCAAAACCATCGGTTTGTCCCGTATGAGCTGATCTGAACTGGAACAGCAGTTTGCAGCCACTACAATTGGCATGAGTCAGGGAGAGGGTGAAACATCATCTAGGGTTCCTATTCTGCTCATCCATCACCCCTACATTGGCTCCCAGTCCCCAGACACCTCCATTTAAAAATTCTCACCCTCCACAGCCTCACCTCTCTCTATCTCTCCCTATTCCTTACTTGTAGGGGAAGGTGATGGCATTGTGTACTGTCATTAGACTAGTAATCCAGGGACCCAGGTTAATTCTCTGGGGACAAGGGTTCAAGACCCACATTCCAGCAGGTGGAATTTAAATTCAATTAATGAATCTGGAATTAAAAGCTTGTCTTAGTAATAGTAATCATGTCCTTAATCTAGTCTTGTGTCACTGTTTCTTGATCCCTGTTTTTGGGTTCTGCCGCTTGTTGTTACACAGCTGTCTGTCTTTTGTCTGTTGTTAAACAAGAACAAGTATAAATGGACACTGGTTAGCTATTGGCCTTTCACCTCTGTGACCCAGGTTGAAACCCAGACCAGAATCATGTGATGGAGACGTCCTTCATCGATTAGCTGCAGGAGTCTGAAGAGTTTGGGTGGTCCCGGATCAGGGGAATGGGTGAACATCACAAAACTGATTCTAATCTTGCACCAAACAGATTGATGATTTCCCGGTACGCACAGCTTGTGCCCCACGCTTGACATCTGTAACGTGAGTCCCAAAGGACACCATTAAATAGCAGACAGGCAGCAGAACTGAGATGGAGCAACTATCAGGAGTGAGTGAACAGATTGGGGATCTATTTTCTAGAAAAGGCAAGACAGAGGGGTGACCCAAAAGAGATCTTTGACATTATGAAGGAGTTCGATAGGATAAATGCAGACAAAATGTTTTCACTTTTGGGGCGTCAAAAACTAGAGATCATAAATATAAGAAAGTAATTAATAAATCCAATAAGGGATTCAGGGGGTATTTGTTTAGCTTGAGAGCAGTGGGAATGTGGAGGTCACTACCACATGGAGTAGGTGAGATGAATAGTATAGATATGGTTAAAGGGAAACTACAATATACATGAGGGAAAAGAATGAGAGGAATGTGCCAAAAGAGTGCAATGAAATAGTGCGGGAGGCGATGGCGTAGTGGTATTGTCGTTGGACTAGGAATCCAAAGACCCAGGATAATGCTCTGGGAATCCGGGTTCAGCTGATGGTGAAACATGAACTCAATAAAAATCTGGAATTAAAAGTCTAATGATGACCATGAAACTATTGCTGATTGTTGTAAAAACCCATCTGGTTCGCTAACGTCCTTTAGGGAAGGAAATCTGTTGTACTGTCTGTCTGGCCTACACGTGACTCCAGACCCACAGCAATGTGGTTGACTCTTAAATGCACTCTGAAATGGCCTCTCAGTGACTAGCAAGCTACTCAGTTGTAGCAAAGTCACAGAAAAGGAATGAAACTGGACGGACCACCCAGCAATGACCTAGGCACCAGAAACGACAATGGCAAACCCTGTCAACCCTGCAAAGTCCTCCTTACATCTGGGGGCTTGTGTCAAAATTGGGAGAGCTGTCTCACAGACTAGTCAAGCAACATTCTGACATAGTCATACTCACGCAATCATGCCTTATAGTCCCAGACACCACTATTACCATCCCGGGGTATGTCCTGTCCCACCGGCAGGACAGGCCCAGCAGAGGTGGCAGCACAGTGGTATACAGCTGGGAGGGAGTTGCCCTGGGAGTCCTCAACATCAGCTCCAGATCCCATGAAGTCTCATGGCATCAGGTCAAACATGGGCAAGGAAACCTCCTGCTGATTATCACATACCGCCCTCCCTCAGCTGATGAATCAGTGCTCCTCCATGTTAAACCCAACTTGGGGGAAGCACTGAGGGTGGCAAGGGTGCAGAATGTACTCTGGGTGGGTACTTCAATGTCGGTCACCAAGAGTGGCTCAGTAGCACCATTACTGATCAAGCTGGCTGAGTCCTAAATGACATAGCTGCTAGACTGGGTCTGCAGCAGGTGTTCAGGGAACTAACAAGAGGGAAAAACATACTTGACTTCTTCCTCACCAACCTGCCTGCCACAGATGCATCTGTCCATGACATTGGTTGGAGTGACCACTGCACAGTTCTTGTGGAGATGAATTCCCACCTTCACATTGAGGATACCCTCCATTGTGTTGTGTGGCACTCCCACTGTGCCAAATAGGATATATTTTGAACAGATCTAGAAGATCGAGGCTGCATATTCATGAGACTATGTGGTCCATCAACAGCAGCAGAATTGTACTCAAACTCAATTTTAAACCTCATGGCCCGGCATATCCCCAACTCTACCATTACCATCAAGCCAGGGGATCAACCCTGGTTCAATGAAGAGTGCAGGAGGGCATGCCAGGAGTAGCACCAGGCATACCTTAAAATGAGGTGTCAGGCTGGTGAAGCTATAACACAGGACTACTTGTGTGCCAAACAGCATAAGCATCAAGTGATAGAGCTAAATGATCCCACAACCAATGGATCAGATCTAAACTCTGCAGTCCTGCCACATCCAATCGTGAATGGTGCTGCACAATTAAACAACTCACTGGAGGAGGCGGCTCCACAAATATCCCCATCCTCAATGATGGAGGAGCCCAACACATCAGTGCAAAAGATAAGGCTGAAGCATTTGCAACAATCTTCAGCCAGAAGTGCCAATTGGATGATCCATCTTGGCCTCCTCCAGAGGTCCCCAGCATCACAGATGCCAGTCTTTAGCCAATTTGATTCACTCCACATGGTATTAAGAAACAGCTGAAGGCACTGGATACTGCAAAGGCTATGGGCCCTGACAATATTCCAGCAATAGCACTGAAGACTCGTGCTCCAGAACTTGCCGCTCCCCTAGCCAAGCTGTTCCAGTACAGCTACAACACTGGCACCTATCTGGCAATGTGGAAGATTGTCCAGGTATGTCCTGTACACAAAAAGCAGGACAAATCCAACCCAGCCAATTACCACCCCATCAGTCTACTCTCCATCATCAGTAAAGTGATGGAAGGGCTCAGCAACAGTGCTATCAAGCGGCACTTACTGAGCAATAACCTGCTCACTGATGCTTAGTTTGGGTTCCACCAGGGCCACTCAGCTCCTGACCTCATTACAGCCTTGGTTCAAACATGGACAAAAGAGCTGAACTCCAAAGGTGGAGATGAGGTGAGAGTGACTGCCCTTGACATCAAGGTTGCATTTGACAGAGTGTGCCATCAAGGATCCCCAGTAAAACTGAAGTGAATGGGAATCAGTGGGAAAATTCTCCACTGGTTGGAGTCATACCCAGCACAAAGGAAGATGGTTGTGGTTGTTAGAGGTCAGTCATCTCAGCTCCAGGACATCACTGCAGGAGTTCCTCAGGGTAGTGTCCCAGGCCCAACCATCTTCAGCTGCTTCATCAATGACCTTCTTTGCATCATAAGGTCAGAAGTGGGGATGTTCGCTGATGATTGCACAATGTTCAGCACCATTCACGACTCCTCAGATACTGAAGCAGTCCATGTCCAAATGCAGCAAGACCTGGACAATATCCAGTCTTGGGCTGACAAGTGACAAGTAACATTCACTCCACACAACTGTCAAGCAATGACCATCTTCAACAAGAGAGAATCCAACTATCACCCCTTGATGTTCAATGGCATTACCATCACTGAAGCCCCCACTATCAACATCCTGAGGGTTACCATTGATCAGAAAATGAACAGAACTAGCCATATAGATGCTGTGGCTACAAGGGCAGGTCAGAAGCTAGGAATCCTGCGACGAGTAACCCACATCCTGACACCCCAAAGTCTGTCCACCATCCACAAGGCACAAGTCAGGATTGTAATGGAATACTCCCCACTTGTCTGGATGAATGCAACTCCAACAACATTCAAGAAGTTTGACACCATCCAGGATGAAGCAGCCCACTTGATTAGCACTCCATCCACAAACATTCACTCCCTCCACCACCGACACACTGGGGTAACAATGTGTATCATCTACAAGACGCACTTTAGGAATTCACCAAGGCTCCTTAGACAGCACCTTCCAAACCCATAACCACTACCATCTAGAAGTACAAGGGCAGCAGATAGATGGGAACACCACCAACTGGAAATTCCCCTCCAAATCATTCACCGTCCTGACTTGGAAACATATTGCCGTTCCTTCATTGTTGCTGGGTCAAAATTCTGGAACTCCCTTCCTAACAGCACTGTGGGTGTACCTACACCACATGGACTGCAACAGTTCAAGAAGGCAGCTCACCACTGCCTTCTCAAGTGCAACTAGAGATGGGCAATAAACGCTGACCCAGCTTGCGAAGACCACATCCCATGAATGAATTTTAAAAAAGGAGGCTTGTGATGTGGCACAGACCAATTTGGGCTGAAAGGTCCATTTCTGTGCTCTAGACAACATGACAACAGTGACTACATTTGAAAAGTGATTGATTATCCAGAAAGCACTTTGGGACATCCTCAGGTCATGAAAGGCATTATACAAATACAGTTCTATCTTTTACTTCTGTGTAAATTGGCCGACTCACTCAGAGAGACTAAACGAAAATGTCACATTGGGTGAAATGAAGGGGCTGTTCTCAGGTTGGAACTGAAACATGTTGTTGGGGCAATGTTGAGAAGCCTTTAGTCGTGCTGTCCATAACCTGCACTGTTCCCCACCACTAAAATCTCTCACCCTGACGAGCACAAAATTCATTTAAAAAAGCACTTATTTAAAGCAGGAAAGAATTACAAATTGGAAGTTATTCAATTGATGTTCGAGAAACCTTCAGGCATTTCAGTTATTGCTTTTTGTGGTATATTGGAAAAGTAATGGGATGAATTATCAGTCAAAGGCAGGCATGATGGTGATGGTGAGAATATGATTCACGGACCCTGCAAAATTAACCACTACAAGGAGTGTAACATAACTGGACAGACCGCAGGTTGTCAGGACAATAAAGACTAGCCGTTGTAAAGCACCAGTTAAAAGCTCAGGACAACCCAAAGCACTTTACAGTCAGTAAAGTATTTTTGAAGATTGGTCACTTGTAAAGTAGGAAACACAGCAACCAGTTTGCACATAGCAAGATCCCACAAACAACAATGTGACAATGACCAAATGTTTTAGCGATGCTGACTGGAGGATAAACATTGGCCAGGAGACCTGGGTGAACTCCAGTGCTCTTCTTTGGAATAGAGGCATAGGACATCTTACATCCACCTGAAGGGTAGATAGGGCCTGGGTCTAACACCTCTGAAAGACAGCACCTCTGACATTGCAGCACTCCCTCAGAACTGTGCATAGGACTGAATTTTGTGACCAAGTCTATGGAGTGTGACTCAATTCCTCAACCTTATGACTCAGATGTAAGTGTGGTGTCACTGGTTTATTGTTCCGAAATGAGTCAAATTCCAGTTTTGTTGCCTGTCGGGAGTTACCGTATAATACAGACTTAAACTGTTTGCAAAAATATCAGACCTATGGCATGACATCACTTCAATGCATGATCACAACTAGCGAGTCATTTTGTATGTCACCTGATGGATATAATCACACTATTTTCACCCCTTTGGAATCAATGGAGTGATAATGGGCTGCTTCCATAAAGGATGGGTCAGTCAGCTGCACCAGTGCACCACGTTACCAATATTACACTGATCTTGGCAAGTTCACTGCCCAGAAAAATCCCTCCTTGCATGCTCCCCACCCCACAATGGTTGCCCTGAAATGGTTAGGCAGCAACAGAGAGACCCTGGGCCTTTATCTAGTGCCCCCTGCTGTACAGTATAGATGTTGGATAAAGGACAGATTCATCCTTGGTCACAATGACACTGTTGTTTCAGAACTGATCCTGCGGAAATAGCAGGACAGCTCCCCTTACCTCTCCACCCACTCACCAACCCAGGGCCCCCTATGCTGGGACCAAGGGGCAATGGTGCCACTCCATTTCACTGCATAGGCCTCCCTCAGGAGTAGCACTATAAGACTAACCCTGATGAGCCTCTAGGTATCTTCACTCCCACTCACATCTGTTCGGGGCCCCACCACTGACACCTGGACACTGGACCCCATGGCTTGCCACACATCCACCAGCAGAGATCAGTGCCCTGTCCCCTCCCCACCAGCCCCAACCCATCAGGAATTTGTATACTAGCCCCCAGTTTATCTGGAATAGACAGGTGATGGATTGTGTCATGATGTTCCAGCGAAGCCATGCTTGGGTCTGACACAGAATCCTCGGTACTGGAAGAGGGAGAGAATCAGATAAAAATTCAGAAGCGTACATTAGGAATCAGGGGGAAACCTCAGGCTGATTTTGCTCCAGTAGCACAACCTTTGCAAATGTTGACCAGCTGCTTGTCTGCGGGGTTGTCAAGCCCCATTACATTCTCACCTCATCAGGACCTCACTGCTCGGTGCAAACCTCCCGCCTGATTTTCATTCCATCGATTTCACTGAAGGGTGTTCTTTAATGCTGATTGGTTCACACTGCCAAGCAGTAAAGACTAATATCTACATGCCCGCCCACCCATATCCTGCACATTCACTCTAGCTTTTAACTGTTCCAGAAGTCAGAGATGAATGCTCCAGACTTTTTTCCCCTAACTGACCCTGGGTTTATTGACCAGGTGTTTGGCCTCTGCCAGGAGATTATCAGACCTCTAGTGGATAGGGAGCATCATCACAATGCTTCAGGCATCAACACTGTGTGGGACAGGATTGACCAGCCATATGGTCTATTTCTGCCCATTATACACACACAGCACGCGTGTGCACACACACACACACACACACACACACACACACAGACATGTAGACACACACGCACACACACACACACACACACACACAGAGTCACACATACACGTCGACACAGATACACTCGCGTAATTGCAAAGGCAGACACACAACATGCACACACGCACACACATACACACACACGCACAGATGCACAGACTCAAATAAAAGCAAAATACTGCAGATGCTGGAAATCTGAAACAAAAACACGAAATGCTGGAAAAACTCAGCAGGTCTCGGAGCATCTATGAAGAGGGAAATGGAGTTAACGTTTCAAGTCCGTATGGCTCTTCTTCAGAGTTCGGAATCAAAATGTTAACTGTTTCTCTCTCCACGCACACACACTCACACTCAAGTGCACGCAGATACACACAATCACAGGTACACGTGCACACACAAATGCACTTGCTCACACATACTCGCTCACACAAGTGCATACATATACAGGCATACAAAAACTCACACACTCGCGTGTAAACACAGAAACACACCCACACACTCAGGCGCGCACTCTCAAGTGTGGGTGAGTGGATAATGATCAGGATTCAGAACTCCAGTTGTCTTTTTACCCTCTTCCTAATCCAGAGGCACTATAAGATCCACCTACTCCTGCCCCAGCTAACTTAGTGTAAACTGGGAACCGAACTTGGGATCATCATGGTGTGCTGGACTCCATATATGAGACCAGGCAGTGTATGTCCTCACCCTGCCATGGGGCAGTATTGAAATTTTAATTCCTGAACGCAGGAGTATGTTATAAATGAATAATGCAGGTTACACCACGTTATCAAACATTTAAAATCTAACAGATTCACTGAAATATTACTGTTCAAATATTCCAGGGATTTATATGAAACTTCAGTTAATAATTCATGGCTACATTATCCCAGTGTTGTTAAACAATTCTGCCCTACATCTACACTTGGGGCAGAATTTTTTGCTCATCGCACGATGATGTCATCGCGCACACTCACGATATTTCGCTCGGCGAGCACGTGTGAGAGGAGGCAGCAAGCCTGCCGACAATTAAGAGGCCTATTAAGGCCCTTAATCAATTCATCAAATCTGATTTCTCACTGCCCGTCCGACTGTCCAGTTGGCGGGCGGGCGAAAGGGACAAGTGGCCTTTGGATCTTTTATGAAACATCATCCACGGGTGGGATGAGGTTTCCAACAGCAATTCAAAATAAAATGAAGATGTTTGAATCTCATTTATAATGTGTCCCTGCTCATGTGACAGACTCACATGCTTTAACATTTTTTCAATTCTTTACTTATGTTTTTAAAAATCTTCAGCTGCCTGAGGCAGCCCTGTGCCTTCAGGGAGCTGTCAGTGTGCACACCCCCCCACCCCCACCCCCTGCGTATGCACAGACATCCACGCTCGCCCTCCTCCTGCCCCCACCCCAGTAGCTCTCAGGGTTGCAGTGCGCAATTCACATTGGATGGCCATTAACCGGACAGCCAGTGCGAGATTGCGGTTGGAGCCCGATCACAGGCAGCAATCGGTTTCAGAACCGCTCCCCGGCCTGCCTGATGAGGTAAGAATCCTGCTGTTAATCTGTAAAGGGCAGCCATCTTTAGAGACGCAGCGCAGTGCTCTCTGCCCTGACCCACGGCAGTCCCGGAGCATGTGCGACAGGAAATGCCATCCCCTCACCTCACCTGGTGAGATTGTAAAACATAGAGAATCATGACCAGGCACATCCGTCACCTCATCGCGCTGTGGGTCCCTCTGGTCCAACATGTGTCACCTCTGCTTGACAAGGGTCACTCAGATTCAAGGCCTATGGAGCTGACAGAGACATACCAAAAGTACAGTGCTGTCGTTGTTATGTCACTGGACTCATAATCCAGGGAAATACAAGTTCAAATCTCACCAAAGGAATAAAATTTTCTGCAAAATGCTCATGAAGCTATCAGAATGTTACAAAAATCCACCTTGTGACCTTTAGAGAAGGAAATTTGCTGTCTTTACTCAGGTCTGGCCTACATGTGATTCTGGTTCCACGCCAATGTGTTTGACTCTTAAATGCCCTTTGAAATATCCTAGCAAGCCACTCAGTTCTATCAAACTTGCTTCCAAGCAGTCCTTGGAGAAGTCCCGTCGTCATCTTCCAAAGCAGCAGCTAAAGATGTTTTGGATGAGACATCAAACCCAGGTCCTATCTGCCTGAGATGCAAAAGATCCCGTGGCACTATTTGGAAGATGAGCAGAGGAGTTATCCTTAACAAATATTTATCCCTCAAACAACATCATAAAAAGCACATTATCTGGTCATTGTCATGCTGCTGTTTCATTCATAAATGTTGGTGGAATATGAATGTGCGTCTGTGCTGCCGACACAAATGAAACAGAATGGGCAATAAGTAGCAGCCTTGCTGGCAACTGAGAATGAATTTAAAGAAGCTTTTAGTCCTCTGAATGATACCGTGATATCGACATAACCAAACACTGGCATCCAGCTATCAGTGCTATGAGAGGCTACGACCCCTACATTCCATCTCTTTTCCAACCCCTCAATTATAATCTGGTACCAACTCGCTCCAACAAGCCTACAGTCCACATTCCAGATAGATGAAAACATTGCACATCCCATTAATCGCAGGGATACCTCAATACGGTGATTCAGGACATGGAATATCATTTAGGGTCTGTGGTCACAGAAAGGGAGACAGCCTTTTTCAGTGCCTTAGATGTTCTTTCTTATTATAAGAGAAGTCAGCCTGGTTTCCTGCTCCTTCTCATTACTCAGCCTGTGAGGGCACATGCAATATAAATGCCTGAACTCTTTCGCCTAAAATTAGAGACTGTAGTACTCCCTGTGAAATGTCCCATGGTTCATCAACAACAGCCTGCATTTTTATAGCGTCTTTAATGTAGTAAAATGTTCCAAGATTCTTGACAGTAGCGTTTTCAGAGAAAAGCTGACACATATAAGGAGACATTAAAACAGTAACAAAAACAGAATTACCTGGAAAAACTCAGCAGGTCTGGCAGCATCGGTGGAGAAGAAAAGAGTTGACGTTTTGAGTCCTCATGACCCTTTGACAGATCTAAATAGAAATAGGAAAGGGGTGAAATATAAGCTGGTTTAAGGTGTGTGTGTGTGTGTGTGGGGGCGGTGGGGGGTGCTGTTGGGTGGGGGGAGAGAAGTGGAGGGGGGATGTGGTTGTAGGGATAAGCAAGCAGTGATAGAAGCAGATCATCAAAAGATGTCACAGACAACAGAACAAAAGAACACATAGGTGTTGAAGTTGGTGATATATATCTAAACGAATGTGCTAATTAAGAATGGATGGTAGGGCACTCAAGGTATAGCTCTAGTGGGAGTGGGGGGAAGCATAAAAGATTTAAAAATATTTAAAAATAATGGAAATAGGTGGGAAAAAGAAAAATCTATATAATTTATTGGAAAAAAACAAAAGGAAGGGGGAAGAAACAGAAAGGGGGTGGGGATGGAGGAGGGAGTTCAGGACCTAAAGTTGTTGAATTCAATATTCAGTCCGGAAGGCTGTAAAGTGCCTAGTCGGAAGATGAGGTGTTGTTCCTCCAGTTTGCGTTGGGCTTCACTGGAACAATGCAGCAAGCCAAGGACAGACATGTGGGCAAGAGAGCAGGGTGGAGTGTTGAAATGGCAAGTGACAGGGAGGTTTGGGTCATTCTTACGGACAAACCGCAGGTGTTCTGCAAAGCGGTCGCCCAGTTTAAGTTTGGTCTCTCCAATGTAGAGGAGACCACATTGGGAGCAACGAATGCAGTAGACTAAGTTGGGGGAAATGCAAGTGAAATGTTGCTTCACTTGAAAGGAGTGTTTGGGCTCTTGGACGGTGAGGAGAGAGGAAGTGAAGGGGCAGGTGTTGCATCTTTTGCATGGGCATTGGGTGGTGCCATAGGTGGGGGTTGAGGAGTAGGGGGTGATGGAGGAGTGGACCAGGGTGTCTCGGAGGAAACGATCCCTACGGAATGCCGACAGGGTGGGTGAAGGGAAGATGTGTTTGGTAGTGGCATCATGCTGGAGTTGGCGGAAATGGCAGAGGATGATCCTTTGAATGTGGAGGCTGGTGGGGTGATAAGTGAGGACAAGGGGGACCCTATCATGTTTCTGGGAGGGAGGAGAAGGCGTGAGGGCGGATGCGCGGGAGATGGGCCGGACACAGTTGAGGGCCCTGTCAACGACCGTGGGTGGAAAACCTCGGTTAAGGAAGAAGGAGGACATGTCAGAGGAACTGTTTTTGAAGGTAGCATCATCGGAACAGATGCGACGGAGGCGAAGGAACTGAGAGAATGGGATGGAGTCCTTACAGGAAGCAGGGTGTGAGGAGCCGTAGTCGAGGTAGCTATGGGAGTCGGTAGGCTTGTAATGGATATTGGTGGACAGTCTATCACCAGAGATTGAGACAGCGAGGTCAAGGAAGGGAAGGGAAGTGTCAGAGATGGACCACATGAAAATGATGGAGGGGTGGAGATTGGAAGCAAAGTTAATAAATTTTTCCAAGTCTTGACGAGAGCATGAAGCAGCACTGAAGTATTCATCGATGTACCGGAGAAAGAGTTGTGGAAGGCGGCCGGAGTAGGACTGGAACAAGGAATGTTAAAACAGTAATCTTGGTCAAAGAGGTAGCTTTTCTGGAGTGATTTAAAAGAGGAGAGAAGGGGAGATGTTTGGGGAGAGAATTCCAGAGCTTAGAGCCAAGTCATCAATAGTGGAACGATTAAAATCAGGGACACTCAAGAGGCCAGAGCTGGAGGAACTCAGATACCTCAGAGGCTTGTAGGGCTGGAGGTGGTTACGGATATAGGGAGGGGCAAGGCCATGCAGTGTTTTGGAAGTAAAGATGAGAATTTTAACATTTCAGCATTGTTGGTCCAGGAGCAGGAGAACGGGACTTGGTGCAACTTAGCATGTGTGCAGTCAAGTTTGGACAAGCTCCCGTTTACAGAGGGTGACAGACAGGAAGCGGGCTAGGAGTGTACCGTGTTATCATGCCCTAAGAGGGCATTGGCGATCATGGACTTCCATTGGATTGGTCTGTGGTTATGTTTGGTAAAGTACTGCAGTGGTTTGCCATTGCCATCTTCAGTATGGCTGACTAGGAAACTCTCCCGCTGTTACCACCTGCCATCAAGCATATTGGAAGGACTAGCAGGCTGCTGGTCAACCTGTTTGACCACATTATGAACACACCTTCTATGGCCATTAAACCCTGAAGTGGGACTTGAACCCAGAGTTTCTGGCCCAGTGATAGGGAGGCTACCATTGCACCACAAGACCAGCCCCCACCCCCAAATAGGGCAACACTGTCATCCCAGGAATCAGTCTAGTGAAGTTTTGTTGTACCCCAGTCTAGGGCAAGTATAGCCTCAGGTAAGGAGACCAAAGTTATGTACAATACTCCGGGTGGGCTCACCAAAGCTCTATACAACTGCAACAAGACTTCCTCACTCGCCCGCTTGTAATTGTCACAACAGCAGAGTACTGCTACCAACTACCTACGGCATATTGAACTTGTTTTAAGGAAGACCTGTGTTTTTAAAAGAAATACAAGTAAAGACTGATTAAAAGCAGGCTGATTATGTAAAGTGACCACCGTCCAGAAAATTCCTATGTGGATTATGCTGACAGACCTGTCCTGAGAGAACATGGAATGCCATGCCTGAAGAGGTGGCAGGGCCTACCTCAGACAGAGAGACTTGAAAGGAAGATATAGAAAATGCAAAAGACTGGACTTTAATCTCCTGTCTTTGTGGAGGCAATGGAGACTGATTCCCACATCTCAGCAGTCATCCAAAAATCCATCTCCTGTTGGTTTATGTCTCAGAATGTGTAAAATAGTCTGAGATATAAGAAAAACAGGTTCTAGGTGCTGGACATGACTATCTCCCCTTGCGGGAATATGCAAGAAAAATGGGTTAAAAAGCTTGCTGCAGATCAGTGAGTGAGAGTGACAGAAACAAGAAGAAACACCAGTCACCCCTGCAAAGACAAGCAGGTGATTTCTCTCTCCCTCTCTTTTGCTGGGAGGCAAGTGTGTTGTAGTGGAGACAACAAGTAAAAAGAAACAAGGCAGCCTCTTCGGTTACTCTGCAGAGAGAATCAGGATTCCTTTCCCCCCCCCCCGCCGGGGACAAGCCAGAAAGTGTCTCCATCAGACTACGAATCTGCCAAAGTCAGCTCTACCGAAATTACCCAACTAAATGGCCACAATGTACCACCATCTACACCTCATGGGCAAGCCAAGGACTGATTTGTATATTTTTAAACTTTTACTTGGACTCTTAACTTCTCATTTCTGATCAGTATGTGCATGTGTGTTGCGTCTTTATTGTTTTTCTTTGGGTTTTAATAGCTAATATAACTTACTCTTTTTTTGACTCAAGAAAGCCTGGTTAAATTGGTTCCATATTAAAAGTAGTACATTTGGACTGGGAAAAGGTATCCACAAGGAAAGGGCTTTTAAACTAACCTTGTTGCGACCAACTGAGAGGGTTGAACGAAGATGGGAGCCACCTGATTCCTCCTCACCTGGGATCATAACAAGATCAGGGTCCCATTCCTGTCGTAACAAACTGGGGGTCCACCCCTCCATCATTTTCACGTGGTCCATCTCTGGCATTTCCCTTCCCTTCCTTGACCTCGCTGTCTCAATCTCTGGTGATAGACTGTCCACCAATATCCATTACAAACCCACCGACTCCCATAGCTACCTCGACTACAGCTCCTCACACCCCGCTTCCTGTAAGGACTCCATCCCATTCTCTCAGTTCCTTCGCCTCCGTCGCATCTGTTCCGATGATGCTACCTTCAAAAACAGTTCCTCTGACATGTCCTCCTTCTTCCTTAACCGAGGTTTTCCACCCACGGTCGTTGACAGGGCCCTCAACTGTGTCCGGCCCATCTCCCGCGCATCCGCCCTCACGCCTTCTCCTCCTTCCCAGAAACATGATAGGGTCCCCCTTGTCCTCACTTATCACCCCACCAGCCTCTACATTCAAAGGATCATCCTCTGCCATTTCCGCCAACTCCAGCATGATGCCACTACCAAACACATCTTCCCTTCACCCCTCCATCGGCATTCCATAGGGATCGCTTCCTCCGGGACACCCTGGTCCACTCCTCCATCACCCCCTACTCCTCAACCCCCACCTATGACACCACCCCATGCCCACGCAAAAGATGCAACACCTGCCCCTTCACTTCCTCTCTCCTCACCGTCCAAGGGCCCAAACACTCCTTTCAAGTGAAGCAGCATTTCACTTGCACTTCCCCCAACTTAGTCCACTGCATTCATTGCTCCCAATATGGTCTCCTCTACATTGGAGAGACCAAACGTAAACTGGGCGACCGCTTTGCAGAACACCTGCGGTCTGTCCGCAAGAATGACCCAAACCTCCCTGTCGCTTGCCATTTTAACACTCCTCCCTGCTCTCTTGCCCACATGTCTGTCCTTGGCTTGCTGCATTGTTCCAGTGAAGCCCAACGCAAACTGGAGGAACAACACCTCATCTTCCGACTAGGCACTTTACAGCCTTCCGGACTGAATATTGAATTCAACAACTTTAGGTCCTGAACTCCCTCCTCCATCCCCACCCCCTTTCTGTTTCCCCCTTCCTTTTTTTTCCAATAAATTATATAGATTTTTCTTTTCCCACCTATTTCCATTATTTTTAAATATCTTAAAATCTTTTATGCTCTCCCCACCCCCACTAGAGCTATACCTTGAGTGCCCTACCATCCATTCTTAATTAGCACATTCGTTTAGATAATATCACCAACTTTAACACCTATGTGTTCTTTTGTTCTATTGTTGTTGACATCTTTTGTTGATCTGCTTCTATCACTGCTTGTTTGTCCCTACAACCACAGCCCCCCCTCCACTTCTCTCTCTCTCTTTCTCCGCACCCCCCCCTCCGCCCCCACACACCTTAAACCAGCTTATATTTCAACTCTTTCTTGGACTCGAACTCAAGTTCTGTCGAAGGGTCATGAGGACTCGAAACGTCAATTCTTTTCTTCTCCGCCAATGCTGCCAGACCTGCTGAGTTTTTCCGGGTAATTCTGTTTTTGTTTTGGGGGTCTTGTGGGGAATTTAACAAATTGGGGACCTCGTCCAGGACCAGTAGTAACATAATAAAGGCTAACATATTATTTTATTTTCAAATTGCTTGCTGTACCTGCATGTTAACTTCCTGTGATTACACAAGGACCCCCAAATCCCTCTCCAAGTCAACATTTACTAGTCTCTTAACTTTTAAAAAATATTCTGTTTTTCCATTCTTCCTACCAAAGTGGATAATTTCACATTTCTCCACATCATAATTCATCTGCTATCTTCTTGCCAACACATTTAACCCATTTATATCCCTCACCAGGCTCTTCCAATCCTCCTCACAACTTACCCTGCCACCTAACTTTGTATCATCAGCAAACATGGATACAGGACATTGCACTCAGCCCCTTCATCTAAGTCATTATTATAGACTAGCAGAGACCCACAAAACACTTGCAGTGAAATTAGTATCTGTATTGCAACATTTTCCTTTAAATCTCCATCCCACTCTTTTCACCCATCTCACATCATCCCATCCTCCATCATACCTCTGCTTCCTACATAATCACCATCCTCCATTCCATAGACCCCAAGCATTCCAATGCCTTCCTTTCCCCATGTTGTAATTCCCCCAAACTTCCCTTGCAGTTCACACCCTCCCCAATGTATCTCCCCTCTCCCCACTCTGTCTCCCCTTTCCCCACTCTGTCTCTCCACTCCCCACTCTGTCTCCCCTCTCTCCACACTGTCTCCCCTCTCTCCACACTGTCTTCCCTCTCTGCACACTGTCTCCCCTCTCTCCACACTGTCTCCCCTCTCTGCACACTGTCTCCCCTCTCTGCACACTGTCTCCCCACTCTCCACACTGTCTCCCCTCTCTCTGCACTGTCTCCCATGTCTCCACACTTTCTCCCCTCTCTCCATTCTGTTTCAGATGTGCCCTCCATGCCATACTTTATTACTCTCTCCCACGCCTTCCCCTCCCCAGCACTTGCTACTGGAGTGGGGGAGGAAGGAGATTTGTGGGGATAGGCTGTAAAGAGACTAATTACTAAATCTCCTCCTAAATTACTTAAATCAATCCTCCCTCTCCCTGCTCTCCATTCCAACAGAGATATTAGCTGCATGCCCTTTGACCTGCTTACTGTAGGAAGGGTGCAGGATTTGTGAAGGGGCCAGTTTCCCACTTCTGCTGTTCTCTTGCCCACACCAAACTGTAGCGGAGTGAATAACAGTTGCAGAAATCAGGCACATGATGGGAGGGCTGGCTACAAGGTGACAAACTACTTTAGGACCTCTCCCTTCCCTCTCTTCTGTCCTCCTATTGGTTGCAGATCAGTTGAAAGCTCATTTGGAGATATTTTCTTCCAAGAATACCTTCAGGCCTTGTGTGCCCCCTTTAACAGTTGTCCCAAATGCTCCCATTTCTAGTGCAGCAGCCCCAGATTGGGAATTTCCTCCCTGGCTCAGTGTAGTTCCCTCTGTAGGGTGGCAATACAGCCATTAGTCCAGTCAGCTCATGTATTTGACCCTGGCTCAGAAGAGGGGGTTGGAGGTTATGGCAGGGTCAAGCTTCAAGTAGTGGTCTGTCATGACAGAAAATTCAGGCCTTCACTTTTCTAGTCTTTCCTCATCCCCTTCACATGGGATTTATCTAGTTGTTCATGCCAATGCACGCGTGGACCTTTTGAAGGAAGACAAAGGGCTAAATTTTCCCAGGCCCCTAATGGCAGGCCTGGAGTCGGCAGGGGATGGGGCAATGGGAAAATCCCTCTGATTAGGCTAGTGGCATCAAGCGACCACCCACCATCTTTAATAGGACATCCAGTGCAGTGGTGGACAATTAGGAGACTGCCTCTGGGAGGGTTGTTCCAGTGGACACGCTTCGGACCCCTAGTTGGTCCCAATATCAGGGACCCGAAGCCCAGAGAAAATTCAACGCTAAGGATACATACACTCAGATCACTGAAATCAGCCGCACAGCTTAATAAGGCCACTGAAAAGCAAACATAGCACTGGAGTTCATACCTTGAAGGATGGAATTGAAAAGCAGAGAAATTATGTAAAACCTGTATCACATATTGCTCGGACCACACTAAGGGATTACTATGCGTAGTTCTGGACTCCGTATTACAAAAGAATATAAAGTGTTGGAGAATTAACAAAAACAATTTGGAAGAACGATGCCAGAACTGGAAAGTTATAACCGGCACAACGGACTGAACAGGCTGGGCCTTTTACCTCAGGAATAGAGAAGGCTGAGGGATGACCTGATAGATGTTTTTAAGATAACAAAATGGTTTGAAAGTGTGGAAGAGTGGGGAAAAATATTTCCACTTGTGCAACTAGAAGAGTCATAAATGTAAGAAGTCACCAATAAATCTGATAGGGAACCAGTGGTTAGGATGCAGAACTTACCACCAGCAGGGGCAGTTGACACAAATAGCAGAGTTACATCCTCGAAGAAGATGGATAAGTGCATGAGGGAGAAAAGGATAGAAAGATATGCTGAAGGGGTTATATGAAGAAAGGTGAGAGGAGGCTTGTGGTGGAGCATAAACATGATCATGGACCAGTGGGACCAACTAGTCTGTTTCTGTGCAAAAGACTCAATGATTTGCATTCACTTAGCATCTTTCACAACCTCAGGACATGCCAAAGCACTTTACAGCCAATTGAGTACTTTCAAAATGTAATCACTATTGTAATGTAGGAAACATGGCAGCAAATTTAAACACAGCAAGATCCCACAAACATCAATGTGATCATGACTAGATAATGGCCAGAATTTTATGGCCCCGTCGCGGTGGGCAGCCATTCTAAACTCCGCTGCCTTCGATGGGACCGTAAAATTCCACTGTCATAAAACTCCACCCAATGTTTTTTAAGTGACCTAGATTGCAGGATGAGTGTTGGCCAGGGCACTATGGAAGATAAGGGATTGCTGCTGGAACCCTCTGTCAACCAGTGTGAGGAATGAAACACAAATCCACCTAGTGTGGGGTTGGAATCATACTCCTGAGATGGAGAGTATCATGGTGTACTGCCTGAACTAGCCAGGCCTGCAACTTTTTGACTACCTATTACACACTATTCCAAGTGAAGACACATGCAACCCCTGTAGATCTACATTCCATTGCTGCACATTCCAGAAAATTCCAATGCCTTTTTTGTTCAGGAGAACCTCTAGTTGACTAGTGAGAAGGCAGTATCTCCATACCTCCTCACTAGGGTTGTTGACCCTGGTTGGACAAGGTTTCATCACCTGACCCTCCTGCCACACCCACACCCCAACCATTGCTTACCTGATACACTTTTCCTCATGATAGAATCCTCTTTCCACTGCAATCTTTAATTCCTGGACTATCCAGGACAATCCTGAAAGTTTGGCAACTCTAGCTGTTAACCTTCACTCAGTGCTTGTACTGTAAGCTCTGAGTCAGAAAGCTGTGTGTCCAAGTCCCTCTCCAGATTAACACTCCAGTGCAGTACTGAGGGAGTGCTGCACTGTTGGCGATACCAGCTTTCAGATGAGATGTTAAACCAATGCCCAGCCTACTCTCTGAGGTGTATGTAAATGAGCACATAGCATTACAGGTCCAGTGTCTCAAAAGCAGCAACCTCAGGAACAAGGCCATGCCAGAATTCAGATCTTGCCAGATTTCAGGTCGGGCGGTTTGGGCCATGGGTGGTTCGGGTCAAACCAGTTCGCTGGGGCCAAGGGTCGCTCAGAATGTGGGAGCAGACTGGCGCACGAAGCTGCAAATCTGATAACTAGTCTAGCGCAGCAACACAACCATGAAGTGCCTGAAAGAATTGTCCAGTCAAGTTATTTTTTCTTGTCTTACTCAATTAAAATTGATGCGTGGCACATTCTAAAAATGCCCGGTTTTCAGACAGCCGGTTTTGAGACACTGTACCGGTATTTTGAAGAAGAGCAGGGGAGTCACATCCCAGTTTCCTGGTGAATAATTATCCCTCGATCAACAGTAATAAAACAAATTCTCTGGTCATTATCACATTGCTGTTTGTGGGATCTTGCTGTGTGCAAATTGGCTGCCACGTTTCTTACTTTACAACAGTGACAGCATTTCAAAAGTACTTCACTGGCTGTAAAATGCTTTGGGACATCCTGAGGTCATGAGCACGATATATATACAAGTCTTTCTTTTACTCTTGAAACACTTGCTCTATTGATCGTACAGTAACTGTTAACAGCAGATAGATGAAGACAGGATGGTCTTAATGCTTTGACCTGAAGGTAAAAAGAAAAAGTAACTACAAGAAAGTGCAACTCGGATGCATAATTAATAAAGTTTGAATAATAGATTACTGGCTTTATGATTCTAAAGGGACTAGGTCATTTAGATCATGAAAAGATATTTCACTCTGTCAAGATCAGTAGAACCAGAGGAGCCAGCTTGCCCTTTAAAGGGGGTAAATTCAAAATTGCTCTGTGGGAATAATGGGCAGAATCTTTTGTCCTATGGGCAGGCGCATGCCCGACTGGGATGGGAGTGAAATGGTGCTTGATGACGTCTGGCGAGCATCCCGATGTCATCGTGCACTCTCGTGATCTTTTGGTCGACAGGTGTGCGAGAATGTCAGCAGTGAGCCTGCCGACAGTTAAGAGGCCTATTAAAGCCCTTCAACAAGTAATTAACTTGTATTTTTTGCTGCCTGCTCAACCGTTCGGTTGACAGGTGAGCGAATAGGCCAGGCAACCTTTGCATTTTTTACGAAACCTCATCGATGGGCGGGATGAGGTTTCCAAAGGTTACTTAAAAAATAAATTAAAAAATTTTAACATCATTTTTAATATGTCCCTCTTCATGTGACTGAATCACATGTGGGGACATGTTTATATCATTTGTAAAATATTTATTTTTCATTTCAAAAGTCTTCAGCTCCCTGAGGCAGCTCTGTGCCTTCGGGGAGTTGTCAGTGTGCGCTGCCCTGCTTCCCCACCGTGAAGTGCAGATTTCAGCGCTCGCCATCCTCCCGTACCCACCCTGGCAGCGCTGAGGCTCCCAGCACTGGTCTCACACTGGCTGGCGGTTAATTGGCCAGTCAGCCTGAAATCGTGGTCAGGGCCCAATCGCGGGCGGCGGTCCGTCTTGTGGCTGTTCCCAAGCCTGCCCGTCGTGCCCACGCGACACGGGAAATATCCTGCCCAATCTTTCTGTGAGGGAATGGCTAATCTATGGAACAGGCTCACTAGGAAGATGGTAGGGGGAGTTAATATTGATGCATTCAAATTAAATAGATTTCTTTCAGAAAATAACATTTATGGATACAGTATATGAGCAATTTGAAACCTGACATGGTAAGAGTAACATTGTTTGGGAGGAACATATGACTTGGGACTTATGATTCCCAATGCTCTCCATTACTCAGGTTTCCTCACCTCATGCCTGTGTGTGTTTTAAGCTAATTGATAGAGATTGATTACTGTGATTAATTAAGAACTCTATTATCATTGTCTCATCCAGGCACCAGGATGGTAGAAGGTGAACTAGATGGGCTGCGATCTGTCTTTTATCCAGCAATTCCCATGTTCCTATTAGCCTCAATGGTTATAGTTTAATGAGGTAGTGACATTTTGGTTAATCTGTACAATTTTGAATTTAAAGTGGTCCCCATTTAAGACTGGTTGAAGTCTCAAGCAATTATGCAGAAGCCTCTTGACTGATTGATCTAAACTGTAGGAGTTGACCCAGTCATAACAACACCTTGGGTAGCCACCCAGGCCTGCTGGGATTCACACTTTGTTTTGCTTAACAAAGTGTCAAATATTTTGTCTGCATTGGATGCTGATGAAGCAGAGTTATGTGCTCTGTGCTGACTAAATGCCATTAGGAGCTGTGAACATCTGGGGATTAACTGATGTGTTTCAAACCAGTTTGTATTTGACCAGAATATTCAATATTGAGTTAATGAATCTGGATATTAAAGCAATCTACATTCAACAGGGCCATGATATTGAAAAGGACATGTGCAGAGGCATCTACAGAGGATATGTACAGAGACATGCACAGGAGATGCATACAGAGGATATGTGCAGGGGATATGTACAAGGGATATGTACAGTTGATAAGTATAGGGGACATGTACAGGGAGGGAGCGTATACAGGAGATGTGTACAGGGGACAAGTACAGAGGAATCATCCAGGGTGCATGTACAGAAGATGCATACAGGGGGTATGTACAGGGGACATGTACAGGGGGTATGTACAAAGGATACGTACAAGGGATATGTACAGGGGACACATAGAAGGTATATGTATAGGGGACATATACGGGGGACATATACAGGGGATATGTACAGGGGACATATACTGGGGACATGTACAGGAGATGCATACTGGGGACATGTACAGGAGATGCATACAGGGGATGTACAGGGGACATATACAGGGAATATGTACGGGGGACATATACAGGTGGAATGTTCTGAGGACACATCCAGGGGACATGTTAAGGGGATATATATATTCCTGAACATTATCTGGTGCTTCCAGTCCTGTACCCTATCCAGTGCAGGCACTCCTGAACACTATCCAGTGTCTCCTGTACCCTATCCAGTGCAGGCACTCCTGAACACTAACCAATGTCTCACTTCTGAACACTATCCAGTACTCTCACTCCTAATGAGTGTGTGTGCAAGTATGTTGACTGATGTGAAACTCTAAGCTGGTAGTGATGACTTCTGCTGTTGAATAGCACTGTTGACACACTGTCAAAGCATACCTGGACATATTTACATGATGTGCCAGAGAGTTCTGCATTGGTGCCTGGCGCTTCAAATTTTACACATTCATCGATGTGTTTAAATGCTTTCTTGATCTTTACCACCCTTTAGACCTACAGAACTCCCCCTTCATGAATTCTCCATCCCAATGGCTCCAGCTTCTTGTGCATTCGCCCCTCCCTTTCAGCTCACTGTAGGCGGCTCTGCCTTCTGATGCCTAGGCCCAAAGCTCTGGAATTTTCTGCAGCTCTTTCATCTTGTTAAAAAGACATCTCCTTGGCCAAGCTTTTGGCTCTCGCCTCCTAAAATCTCTCTCTTTGGCTTGGCATCCTTATCTTTGATTACACTTCTGTGAAGTATTATGTTTTCAACATTAAAAACAAGTTGTTGCGGTTGTTGCATCTAACAGAGGCATCAATTTAACAAAATGGTCATTGAACTGGGATGTGCTTTAATTTAATTAGATGTGCTTTTAGTTATTATATACACTTCGGCGAGCCTCAATATATTCACATCAATCAACCATTTGCAATGTAAATCAGTTGAACAAATCTGATCTTGGATGAAAGATCCTGCCTGTTCTTTGATTAAAGTTGAAACAAAATGAGTGGCAGTGTGTGATTTAGATTGTGATAGTAATATTAGAGTGATGAGCGTTGTGGGGTTTAAATACACTGAGAGGCTGATGCTACAGGGCATGCCTGACACACAAACTGAGGAACAGATCCGGGTCTTACTTCTGGGGAGAAAGTGAGGGGCAGGGAAGGGAATTCGTTTGCCAAGTTTATCCTCGTTTCTCCTGAAAGTGTTGACACCTGCGTTTGAGTTGCACCAGCAGCACTCTGGTACATCATGTAAGTGGCCCTCCCTTACATGTGTCCCTGGACAGTGTGCCAACAGTGCTATTCAGCAGCAGAAGGCATTACTACCAGCTCAGAGCCAGTTCTCAGCCAACATGATCACAGCAAGAGTGGATCATTGGATAGTTATCTGGATAGTGTTAAGGAATGGCAGCACTGGATAGAGTTCAGGAGTGGGAGCAGTGGATAGTGTTCAGGAGTTGGGAACAGTGGATATTGTTTGGGAATGGCAGCACTGGATAGTGTTCAGAAGTAGGAGCACTGTGTAGTGTTCAGGAACAGCAGTGCAGGATTGAGTTCAGGAACAGGAGCACTGGATAGTGTTCACGAACAGCAGCACTGCATAGTGTTCAGGAGTTGGAGACACTGGATTGTGTCCAGGAATTGCAGCACTGGATAGTGTTCAGGGGTAGGAGCCCTGGATAGTGTTCAGGAATGGCAGCACTGGATAGTGTTCAGGAGTTGGGAACACTGGATAGGGTTCAGGAACAGCATCATTGTTAGTGTTCAGGAGTAGGATCACTGGATAGTGTCCAGGAATGGTGGCACTGGATAGTGTTAAGGAGTAGGATCACTGAATAGTGTTCAGGAGTTGGAAATACTGGATATTGTTCAGGAGTTGGGAGCACTGGATAGTGTTCAGTAGTTGGGAACACTGGATAGTGTAAAGGAGTTGGAAACACTAGATTGTGTTCAGGAATGGCACCACTGGATAATGTTCAGTATTTGGAAACACTGGATAGTGTTCTGGAACGGCAGCACTGGATAGTGTTCAGGAGTTGGGAACACTGGATGATTAACCCTTCCTAGCACAGTGACGCTCATCCCAAACAGCATCAGAACTCTTTGATTGGTTGAGTTCAGCTCTCTCAGCTGTCATTCTGTCAGGAGTCAGAAGGTTGTGAGTTTATATCCTGTCCCAGAGACTTGAGTGCATTAAGGCATTGATTCTTGTGTGAGGCACTGAGGGAGTGCTGTGCTATCAGAAGTGTCGTCTTTCCATTGAGACACTAAACTGAGGTCCCACCTGCCCGCTCAATATAGGGCCTCCAGCACTATTTGAAGAATAACTGGGGAGTTCTCCCTAATCCTCTGTCCATTATTTATTCTTTAACCATCACTATTAAAACCGATCTGGGACCAATGTTCTAGCGAAAAGGGTAAATAGCATGGTCAACAGGACTTTAAACTAGAAAGCTGGGGGGAAGGGAAGGGTAAAACTCCAAGAAGTATGACTAATAGGAGACAAAGCAGAAGGTTAGCGTGTTGGGGGGGGGGCGGGGGGTGGTGTGTGTGTGGCAGGGGGGTGGGGTGGGGGGGGAGCGGTGGGGTGGGGTGGGGGGTGGATTCAACTTCATGGAAATTTATGAAAAAACTGAAAAGAAAGGAGAGCCCAGGAGAGGCTATTAAAGCCTCCAGAACACAAAATAGGGCAGAGTGTTTGGAAAGGGCTAGGAATCTAACTTCAAGCACATCAGATAAAGGGACGACAATGAGAAGGGGGACGGGAAATACAGGACTGAAGGTGTTGTATCTGAATACATGCAGTATACGAAATAAGGTAAATGAGCTTGTGGCACAGATTGAAATTGGCAGGTATGATGTGGTGGGCATCACGGAGACATGGCTGCAAGGGGATCAGGACTGGAAGCTAAATATCCAAGGACATACATCCTATCGAAAAGATAGGCAGGTTGGCAGAGGGGGTGGGGTTGCTTTGTTAGTAAGAAATGAAATTAAATTGATAGCAAGAAATGATGTCGGGTCAGATGATGTAGAATCTGTGTGGGTAGAGTTGAGGAACCACAAAGGTAAAAAAACCATAATGGGAGTTATGTACAGGCCTCCGAACAGTAGTCAGGATGTGGGGCACAAGATAGAAATAGGAGATAGAAAAGGCGTGTAAGAAAGGCAAGGTTACAGTGATCATGGGGGATTTCAATATGCGGGTAGACTGGGAAAATCAGGTTGGTTGTGGATCAGAAGAAAAGGAATTTGTGGAATGTCTACAAGATGGCTTTTTGGAGCAGCTTGTGGTGGAGCCCACTAGGGAATAGGCAATTCTAGATTTAGTGATGTGTAATGAGGCAGATTTAATAAGGGAGCTTAAGGTGAAGGAACCCTTAGGAGGAAGTGACCGTAATATGATAGAATTTACCCTGCAATTTGAAAGGATAAAGCTGGAATCAGATGTAACGGTATTACAGTTGAATAAAGGCAACTACAGAGGCATGAGGGAGGAGCTGGCCAGAATTGACTGGGAGATGAGCCTAGCAGGAAAGACAGTGGAACAGCAATGGCAGGAGTTTCTCAGAGTAATTTGGGAGACACAGCAAAAATTCATCCCAGGAAGAAGAAGCATACTAAAGGGAGGACGAGGCAACCATGGCTGACAAGGGAAGTCAGGGACAGCATAAAAGCTAAAGAGAAAGCATACAATGTGGCGAAGAGCAGTGGGAAACCAGGGGATTGGGAAGCCTACAAAGACCAACAGAGGACAACTAAAAAAGAAATAAAGAGGGAGAAGATTAAATATGAGGGTAAACTAGCCAGTAATAGTAAAGAAGATTGCAAGAGTTTTTTTAGATGTATATATAGGGTAAGAGAGAGGCAAAAGTGGACATTGGGCCGCTGGAAAATGACGCTGGAGAAGTAGTAGTGGGGAACAAAGAAATGGCGGAGGAACTGAATAGGTACTTTGCGTCAGTCTTCACAGTGGAAGACACGAGTAACATCCCCAAAATTCAAGAGAGTCGGGGGGCAGAGGTGAGTATGGTGGCCATTACCAAGGAGAAGGTGCCAGGAAAACTGAAAGGTCTGAATGTGGATAAATCACCTGGACCAGATGGATTACACCACAGAGATCTGAAGGAGATAGCTGAAGAGATAGTGGAGGTGGTAGTGGTGATCTTTCAGGAATCACTGGAGTCAGGGAGGGACCCAGAGGACTGGAAAATTGCTAATGTAACTCCCCTGTTTAAGAAAGGAGTGAGGCAAAAGACGGGAAATTACCGGCCGATTAGCTTGACCTCGGTCGTTGGTAAGATTTTAGAGTCCATTATTAAGGATGAGTTTTCAGAATACTTGGAAGTGCATGGTAAAATAGGGCAAAGTCAGCATAGTTTCATCAAGGGGAGATCATGCCTGACAAATCTGTTAGAATTCTTTGAGGAGGTAATGAGTAGGTTAGACAAAGGAGAGCCAATGGATGTTATCTACTGGGATGTCCAGAAGACCTTTGACAAGGTGCCGCACAGGAGGCTGCTCAATAAGATGGTGTTAGAGGCAAGGTACTAGCATGGATAGAAGATTGGCTGTCTAGCAGGAGGCAGAGAGTGGGGATAAATGGGTCCTTCTCAGGATGGCAGCCGGTGACTAGTGGAGTTCTGCAGGGCTCAGTGTAGGGACCACAACTTTTCACTTTATACATTAGTGATCTAGATGAAAGAACTGAGGGCATCCTGACTAAGTTTGCAGATGATAAAAAGATAGGTGGAGGGACAGGTAGTATTGAGGAGGCAGGTAGGCTGCAGAAGGATTTAGACAGGTTAGGAGAATGGGCAAAGAAGTGGCAGTTGGAATACAAAATGGGGAAGTGTGAAGTCATGCACTTTGGTAGGAAGAATAGAGGCATAGACTATTTTCTAAATGGGGAGAGAATTCAGAAATCTGGAGTGCAAAGGGACTTGGGAGTCCTAGTCCAGGATTCTCTTAAGGTTAACTTGCAGGTTGAGTCAGTAGTTAGGAAGGCAAATGCAATGTTGACATTTATTTTGAAAGGACTAGAATATAAAAGCAGGGATGTGCTGCTGAGGCTTTATAAGGCTCTGGTCAGACCACATTTAGAATATTGTGAGCAATTTTGGGCCCCGTATCTCAGGAGGGATGTTCTGACCCTGGAGAGGGTCCAGAGGAGGTTCACGAGAACGATCCCAGGAATGAAAGGCTTAACATGTGAGGAACATTTGAGGACTCTGAGTCCATACTCGATGGAGTTTAGAAGGATGAGGGGGGATCTGATTGAAACTTACAGAATACTGAAAGGCCTGACTAAAGTGGACGTGGGGAAGGTGTTTCCATTAGTAGGAGAGACTAGGACCCGAGGGCACAGCCTCAGAGTAAAGGGAAGACCTTTTAGAACAGAGATGAGGAGAAACTTCTTTAGCCAGAAAGTGGTGAATCTATGGAATTCATTGCCACAGAAGGCTGTGGAGGCCAGGTCATTTAATGTATTTAAGACCGATAGGTTCTTGATTGGTAAGGGGATCAAAGGTTACAGGGAGAAGGCGGGAGAATGGGGTTGAGAAACTTATCAGCCATGATTGAATGCCAGAGCAGACTCGATGGGCCGAATGGCCTAATTTCTGCTCCTACGTCTTATGGTCTTATGGTCTTATGGTCTAAAACAGATAATCTGGTTGTTATCTCATTGCTGTTTGTGGGAGCTTGCTGCACACAAATTGGGTGCCTTGTTTCCTACACTACAGCAATGACTACACTTCTCATAAGTATTTTGTTGGCTCTGAAGCATTTCAGGGCATCCTGAGGTTAGGAAAGGTGCTATGTCACCTGAATTTTGTCAGTGCAGCAGGTGCTCTGATAACTGACCCAGGAGCCAGGGACAACCCCACCATGGCCATTTGTGGAACCTCCAGCTGCATTTCTCAGCTGTCCAGCAACTAATTAGTTGGCGCCGGGATTCCTGATGTTTCAAACAACGAGAGCCCACGTCCAAAAATTGATGGCCAATCAGAGAGCCGGCAGCTCAGTATTCCCAGCAGTGCCCCCAGGAGCAGTGGCCACTGCTAGGACTGTGCCTAGCAGAGAGGACCCATGGGAACATGCCCCTGAAACAATAAGTGGGGCCTGGGGACACCAGGGACAGGTAGGCCCTGGGGAGAGGGGTGGATGGTGCAGGGTGGGGGGGATTAATTGGTGAGAGCATGGGTTAGGGGTTGCTGCAGGGCCATCCATTGCCACTGTGGCAGCTCATCCATGGGCCAATGCCAAAGGGAAGTTGCCAGGGCCGGGTGGCGGGGGACCCATTGCCTCCGTAGAAACACCAGTGGCAGCGGGAAGTGGCCCTTAACTGGCCACTTAGGTGGCACAGTTGGCCCCTGGGTAGAAGGATCATCCTTCACCTTTCCCACCGCTGGTTAAATGCCAGAGCAGCGAGAGGGCCAAGGCCATTCCACCCTTCCCTGCCTTCCCCTGCCATTTTGCAGGCATCCCTTAGCCCTTCTCCAGAGTGCTGGTAAAATCCAGCTCTATAAGTGCAATAACATAAAACAAAATATTGCAGATGCTGGAAAACTGAAATAAAAACAGAAAATGCTGGAAAAACTTAGTGGGTCTGACAGCATCCGTGGAGAGAGAAATAGAGTTAATGTTTCCGAGTCCGTATGACTCTACAGCAGAGCAATAAGTGCAAGTTTGTCTTTGCCAGACTGAAGACTCAGCTGATCAGTTGCTCACTAGTTAACATGGCTGATTAAGTATTAATGTGGGGGATTAGGAGGGGTGGGAGGGTTAGTTACTGATTCTGTCAAACTATTTGACAATTTTAACATTTCCTCCAATTAGATCCTTTTGCAACCATGAGATACTGTGTAATTTAGGCTGCTTGCATCTCACTCCCTCGTAAGCTGCTGTTTGTGGTCACCAGTCTATTAATACAGAGAGGAATGTCAGGTATGTTCACTGGACCTCAGTCTCTGACACTTCACAGAGCAGTTAAGTTACAGACAGCTGCAGGGTCCAGGGACGGCTTCATTACTGATTACTGGCAGGATATGGAGTCCCAGGCCGGGCCGATTGAAACACGTTGAGCTGTGTGATTGAAGTGAAGCCTGTGTTGCAAACAACAGTAACGGAGGCTTAGAGACGAGGGTCTATAAATTCAGCTGCACAGTATTTGTTTTAGTTTTGGGCACTAACTGGTCTCACAAAGATGGCAAGCAGGAAATCATGCACATTTCTGGCTGGAAGTGTGGCACCTGCCTTTTGGTGAAGGAAAGAAATAGGTGCCTATGACCCATGGCAGAATTGGGTGTTAAGCCCAATGTGTTTGCAAATATGGGACCAAGTGCCTATTTCAGATTCCCCATGCACCCCCCTCCACCCCACGTTGCAAGATTGTTTTGCTCTCTGCCAGATAGTGTGCAGGATAGTTTATTTGACTCCAGTTGATCTATCTAATGGCCTTTGATCCAGCTGATCCCAGTTTGCCACAGTGGATGTTTATTTTTTAAAAGGCTGCAACAGACCCATCCTGTCCCAATTGCTGTATTAAAGGGTTTTTTTTTTTAACCTGAATAGGTGGTTAGTACACCCCACAACCCACTGCTTTTAGTCTGTTTCTTAGCTT
The DNA here is from genome assembly GCF_017639515.1 of Carcharodon carcharias. Classification (NCBI taxonomy): domain Eukaryota; kingdom Metazoa; phylum Chordata; class Chondrichthyes; order Lamniformes; family Lamnidae; genus Carcharodon; species Carcharodon carcharias. Next base: position 77,688,585 of record NC_054473.1, read on the forward strand.
TTGACCTGTCTGACTAGGATGGCTCTGGGTAGCCATCATAGCTCTGAGGTCATACCCATGAGAAGGGTAGCACTCTCTCCTATGGGCCAGAAGACCCCTCCAGAGACATGAATACAAAATCTAAACTAATGCTTCAGTGCAGTACTATTGAGTCATGTTCATGTTCTTGTTTGTGCGAGTTTGCTGTGTGCAAATTACATAAAAGCATAAGAAATAAGATCAGGAGTAGGCCAACTCTAGCAAATTTATCAAACCTGATTTCCCTTTTACAAAACCATGTTGACTCTGATTGCATAAAGCTTTTCTAAATGTCCTGCTATTTCTTCCTTAATAATGGACTCCAGCATTTTTCCGATGACAGATGTTAGGCTGACTGGCCTATAGTTTCCTGCTTTTTGTCTCCTTCCAGTCCCGGAATCCGGAGAGTTCTGAAATACTTCGACCAATGCGTCCACTACCTCTGCAGCCACTTCCTTTAAAACACTTGGATGCAGGCCATCAGGTCCTGGTGACTTTAGTCCCATTAGTTTGTCAAATATTTTGTCCCTCACGATCGAGACTTTTACAAGATCTTTCCTCCCATTAGCTCCTTGCTTATCTGATATCTTTAGGATGTTTACAGTGTCCTCCACTGTTAAGACCGATGCAAAACATTGGTTTAAGTTATCTGCCATTTCCCTGTTCCCTGTTATTAATTCTCCAGTCGCATCTTCCAAGGGCCCCATCCTCACTTTAGCCACTCTGTCTCTTAGTATATACTTGTAGAAGCTCTTGCTGGTTGTTTTTATAATTCTTGCTAATTTACTTTCATACTCAATTTTCTTCCTCTTTATTAGCTTTTTAGTTATCTGCTGCTGGTTCCTAAAAATTCCCAATTCCCCGGCCTATCACTAGTTTTCGCCCCTTTGTATGCCTTAGTTTTTGATTGGATACTCTCTTTAACTGCCTTTGTTAACCACGGATGGTTCATCCTTCTCATCGAGTCCTTTTTGATGGGGTTAAATTTTTGCCGAGCATTATGAAATATCTGCTTAAATGTCTGTCACTGCTCATCCACTGACCTTCCCCTTAGTCTATTTTCCCAGCTTGCTTTTGACAACTCTTTCTTCATATCTCTGTAATTGCCCTTATTTAAGTTGAGGACACTAGTTTGAGACAAGTTGCTTGCTTTCAAACTGAATTTGAAATCCTACCATGTTGTGATCGCTACCCCCTAGAGGATCCTGTACTACGATATCTCTAATTAATCCCACCTCATTACACATTACTAGATCTAAAATAGCCTGTTCCTGGGTAGGTTCTACAATGTATTGCTCTCAGAAACAATCCTTGGTGCACTCAACAAATTTGTCTTCCAAGTTATCCCTGCCAATCTGGTTTGTCCAGTCAATATGCAGATTAAAATCACTCTTGATAATTGTAGCACCCCTCTTACATGCCTGCATTATTTCTCGATTTATACTTTATCCTAAATGAGGCAACTCTTCCGGAGTCTATAGACGACTCTCACCCGTGACTTCTTCCCCTTGCTATTCCTTAATTCCACTCAAGCTGAATCCACATGACGATCTAGTGCATCTATTTCATTGCTCACCACTGCACTGAAACCTCCCTTTATTAACAAAGCTGCCCGGTCTCCTTTTCCTTTTTGCCTATTTTTCTGGAACGTCGAATACCCTTGAATATTGAGCTCCCAGTCTTGGTCACCCTGCAACCATGTCTCTGTAATAGTTATCAAGTCATATCCATTTATTTCTATTTGTGCCGTCGACTCATCTATCTTGTCACAAGTGCTGCGTGCATTCACATAAAGAGCCTTAAGCTTTGACTTTTTACCTTTATTACTCATTCTGGTTCTAATTTCTGCTGTACTCTTCTGCTTATATTTTCTGCCCCTTCCTGTCACACTTTGATTATCATTCACCTCTTCACTACCCTGCACCTCTGCTCTCTTGTTTCTTTTTGATTTTTTAAACTTCTCTTCAATTGAATCCTCCCACCACTAATTATTTTAAGGCCCTATCTACAACCCTAGTTATATGATTCACCAGGACACTGGTCCCAGCATGGTTCACATGAAGCCTGTCCCAATGGAACAGCTCTCTCCTTCCCCTGTGCTGGTGCCAGTGCCCCACAAATTGGAACCCATTTCTCCAACAACTTTGAGCCATGCATTTACCTCTCTAATCTTATTTACCCTATGCCAATTTGCACATTAATTAATGTGAATGTTAAATATTTTATAAGTGAACTTCTTAATTGCAGTCTTCAGCTGTAATAACGTCTCCTGATTTAAACCACTTTGCTAATCAAAAGGGACACAGAAAAGATACCCACCAATCACCTACCTGTTTTCCTTTGACGTCACACTTTGGCTCTGCCAAGCAGAAACGGGTTCTCTTCTCGCACTCTCCTCTAGGTGCTGCTGACTGCCTTTCCCAGGGTCCTTCTCTCGCACTCCTCTCGCATTCTCCTCTAGGTGCTGCTGACTGCCTGTCCCAGGGTCCTCCTCTCACACTCTCCTCTTGGTGCTGCTGACCGCCTGTCCCAGGGTCCTCCTCTCATACTCTTCTCCACAACTTGGCTGCCACATTTCTCACATTACAACGGCTAATCTTCAAAATTACTTCACTGGCTGCAAAGTGCTTTGGGATTTCCTGTGGACCTTGACAGGTGTTATACAAATGCAATGATTTTCTTTTTTTGACAGATCTGTGTCTTATCTCCATCTCCTGCCTATGCTGCATATCATTTCCCTAACAAAAATCCTTTTGATCTTAGTCTTGAAATCTCCAATTGTCCCTCTGCATCCACAGCCTTTTGGGGAAAGTGCCAGAGGAAGCAGAGAACCAGACCCCACTGCATCTGCCATCAGCTTAGAGCAACCATGTAACTCATCCAATCCCTTGTGAGCTCCAGCTGGGATTGCCATCCATCCCGGGTTGGCCTGGAGTCTCCAGGAATTGAAGATCAATCTCTGGGATACTGCTGTGTGCCTGGAGAAAAATCATTGTTTTTTTTTGTCATTTTCCTTGAACATTTTTCTTTACTAGATATAACAATATTGAAAATGTGAGAAAGAGACTGTTTGGCTGACAGTTCAGCATCATCCAGTTGGGTAATGTGCCTTTTTGCTTTCTAATTTGCAAAGGAAGGCAGTATGTCACAAGAATGGATGTGTTGGCCAACTAATGGCTGGAGTGTGGGGGCAAGTCACGTGATGAAACCTCCAAGAATACATTTAATCACAGTTGGCAACCTTAGCACTGGCCCATATCCCTCCTCCCCACGGGATTTCAATAACGAACCTCTCTAGAGAGGCCCACACTGAGTGGACACAGAGTGTGAGTGAACAGAACGGTGATAGCTCTGGAGGAGGAGCAGCAGCCTGCTGCTCAAGATGCCAACTCACATCTCACCTCAGTTGGTGAGCCCAAAGAAGGAGTCTGAATCGCATGAAGAATGATGTTCCCTAAGCATCCAATGCCAGTGTAGCCATTTGAAATCAAGCCAAACAGCACATTGATAATGGTGGTTCAAGTGCAGATTAATTCAGGAAAGCCCAAAAAAGGCAAATCGTGTTTAACCAGATTTGAGTTTTCTGATGAGGTAATAAAGAGGGTTGATGAGGGTAATATAGTTGATTTTTGTCTAGATTTCCAAAAGGCATTTGATAAAGTGCCAAATATTAGTTTTGCCAACAAAGTTAAAGCACAGGAAATGAAATGAGAAATGGATACAAAGTTGGCTGAAAACAGAGAGTAGTGGTGAGTGGTTATTTTTTGGACTAAAGGAAGGTAAACTTTGAGGTTTTCCATAGGGACAATTTAAGGTGATTGTCAAAAGAACTATTGGCAACATGAGGAAAATTATTTTTACACAGTGGATGACTAGGATTAGCACTGCCAGAGACGACGATGGAGGCTTTCCATGGTCTATATTAATGACCTAGATTTGGGTGTACAGGGCACAATTTCAAAATTTGCAAATTTCCTTGCAATGCCAACTTCCTAAACAAAGTGATTTTCTTGCCAGCCAGAAACAGGTCCCCCTCTTGCTTGAAGGAATTTAATGAATCAGTGTTCACTATTCTCTGGGAAAATAACTACCTCCTAATGTCTAACCTAGATGTAACCTTATACAAATTAAGTTTGTGATCCCTGCTCCTCCTCAATCTATTTAATTGGAATAAACTGTCAACTTGAAGACAATCAATTCCTTTCATCATTTTATAAATCTCAATCAGATTACCCCTAATCTTTCATTCATTCACACGTGTTCTGCCTGAAGGAAGGTCCTTGGCTCATTGTCTGCCGATGTTTCATCCTGAGCTATTTTCTTGGCAGTTTTTGTCAGTGAAGATTTGCCATTGCCTTCCATTGTCAGGGGCAGGGCAAGAAGGCAAGTCCCAAAAGTCTACCTCAGCCAGAATTAAATTGAATCTGCGCAGTCCACATCCTAAACCACAAAACTGAGCGAACCAATCCCCATATCCCTAATCTATTCTTCTCTAAAGTGAAGAGTCCCAGTCCTTTTAGCCCATTCTGATAACTAAGATGCCTTATACTGGGAATTAATCTAGTAGAAGACCCCCACCCCCACCATGCGCCCCCCCCACCCCCCCCCCCCCACCCCCCTGCCCACCCCACACTCTTTCCAAAGCCTCAATAAAACCCACTGTGTCAGGAGACCAAAATTAGACACATGCTAGTTTCACATACAAGTGGACAATGGGTGAGGACAGGATTCAGGGTTGACTGTTGCATGCTGTGATCCAATAGTTTGCCGATGGTCACAGGTGAAGAAGGGCTGAGTGGGCAGGGCAGTGGACAGCGGTATTGCAGCAGGAGTCAGGGCCTCTGGAGTTCTTCAATTGGGTTTTCCAGGGGTGGGCCTCACCCCATTGGAGATGCCCTGACCTTGTTCTAAATGCTGCCATCAGAATTATTAAAACATTGGCACATCTGGAGTTCATATCTCTGTGTGGAACAAAGAGGGCTCTGTGACCTATTGTGATAAATTTTAAATCCCGGCCCCTCCCATGTCTTTGCAACCTCGGTTGCCAGGGACACTAGGTACCAAATGGAGAACAATGTGTGTTATAAAATATTCGCTCATTGATGGGCTTGTGAAATGCATGCCCTCAAATTTTGAACCCCACACCCCACCCCACCCCCACTCCTAACCCAGAAAGCACAGTGACGGTTAAAGAATGTATCTTCAACAGAGGGGGGAGGGACGGGCATTGGAATGAATGGAGAAAAGAAACATCAGATCACCTGCAAAAGTTTAACAAGCTCTCGTTAGCTGGTTAAAGGGCAGCAGCTTTTATTGACTGACGCCTCGTGCCTGAAGCAGTGAGGAAGCTGGCAGGTGGAGGCAGACAGGTCTTGTATAGTGTTTCACAGCTAATGAAGGAAGCAGCTCAGCATTTAGGGAGTGTCCAGAGCATCAATCACAGGCAGACTGATCACGGCAGCTGCTTTCTGCAAGGGGGTTGGAACAGAAATAAAAGCAGAATCACTCGGGGCAACACAGGGGATTCAGTTCTTTATTCATTCACTAGCTGCAGCTGGGTTTGAACCTGTGGCTCAGGCAGAGTGTGGCACAAGGTGTTTGATGGCCCGCAAGCATGTCCCGGACCTCCCTGTCGCTTGCCATTTCAACACACCACCCTGCTCTGATGCCCAAATGTCCATCCTTGGCCTGCTGCAATGTTCTAGTGAAACTCAATGCAAACTGGAGGAGCAGCACCTCATCTTCCGACTAGGCACTTTACAGTCTTCCGGACTGAATATTGAATTCAACAACTTCAGATCATGAGCTCTCTCCTCCATCCCCACCCCCTTTCTGATCCCCCCTTTTCCAATAATTTATATATTTTTGATACATATATACATATTTTTTAATATATATTTTCCTTTTCGCACCTATTTCTATTATTTTTAAATGTATTTCCATTCATTGCTTTATCTCCACCTTTTAGTCTATTTCGATCCCTTCCCCCCACCCCACCCCCATCTGTCACTTGCTCGTCCTGCTTTCTACCCTTAATGTCACCATTAGCACATTCTATAGCTAATATCACCACCATCAACACCCCCTTGTCCTTTTGTCTATGACATCTTTGGCAATCTCTTCTTTGCCTCCACCTATCACTGGCCCTCTATCTAGCTCCACCTGTCCCACCCGCCCTCAACCAGCTTATATTTCAGATAATTTCTACTTTTCCTTAGTTTTGAAGAAGAGTCATACGGACTCGAAACGTTAACTGTGTTCCTCTCCGCAGATGCTGTCAGACCTGCTGAGTTTTTCCAGCTATTTTTGTTTTTGTTTGATGGTATGATTGCTACATTTTTCAACACTCAATTGCTAGTCCTTTCGCCTGTTGGGTCGGAGGGTTGTGGGTTTAAACCTAATGCTTGAGCACACAAACCAGGCTGACCCTCCAGTACAGTTCTGAGGAAGTGTTGCACCATCAAGAGGTGCTTTCTTTCAGATGAGATGTTAAACCGAGACTTCATCTACCCTCTCATTTGCATGTAAAAGATCCCGGGACGGCACTGTTTCAAAGAAGAGTGGGGAAGTTCACCTCGGTGCTGTGGCCGGTATTTATTCCTCAACAGATAGAAACAGATTATTTGGTCATTCTTGCACTGTTGTTTGTAGGATCTCGCTGTGTCCAAAGCCATGATCAAATGCATGCCAATTTTTCCCATAAATCCATGTTCAAGTCTCACCAATCAGGTTTCCGCCCTTGCACATGCACTGAAATGGCTCTTCACAAGTTACATCCGGTATGACCATGACAAACTAACTCTGCTCATTGTTCTTGGCCTGTCTTCAGCCTTTGACCCAGTTGACCACAGCACTCTCCTCTAACACCTCTTCTTCAGGTAGTGTGATTGGACTTGCTTGGGACCACTCTTACGGATCCAATCATAACAAGAAGGGCTTCTCTTCCCACCCCTCCAATATTACCTCTGGATGCTTAACGGATATACTCTAGAACTCCTCCTCTTCCTCACGTGAATGCTGGGTTGCCAATTCCTCTTGGGCTTATTCTTGGAGACTGAGTTTGATTTCCTGGAGATATGAATTCCCATCCCCCCATTATTTCATCCCACCTCACACTCCTGCCATTGGTTGCCAAATGCGTCTATCTTTGTGGCTTCCTGCCTTCCCGCGGCCAATCAGATGAATGGACTTCCCATCACCATTGACTCAGTCAAACAGCCTTATTTTCTCCAAGTTCAATATTTTCATAACAAATAGTGTTCAAAGATTTTCTCTGAAATGCCCCAATGGTTTTTCTCCTGGGTTTTGCTAGCAGTAGTATTCTGGAGATTAATTTTCCATTCCTGGAGATTCCAGGGCAATCCTGCAGGGTTGGCAATCCTATCTGAATGCTAACCCTTGACAACATCATCCAGTGGCATGTATGCTGATTACAGCCTGCTTTATCTCACCACCAGTTCTTTTGACCCCTCCACTGCCTCGGACTGCTTGTCTAACATCCAGTCTGGATCAGCCAGAATTTCCTCCTGTGAAACGCTGTGAATCTTTATCTGTGGCCCCCTCCTCCATACCTAGCCATTGAGTCCATCCTTCTCCTTGGCCACCGTCTCCGATTGAACCAGCCTGTTATCGACCTTGGCACCCTATTTGAACCTGAGCTGAGCTCCCAACTCCTCATGTCCTCCATCACAAAGATCACCTACCCCCACCTCTGTAACAGCACCCGTATCTGCCCTTGCCTCAAACTGTTTGCTCCTGAAGCCCTCAGCTGTGCCTTTATCATCTCCAGAATTAATTACTCCAATGCTCTCCCATTCTCCACCCTCTGTAAACTTCAACTCATCCAAACTCTGGTGCCTGCATTCTATCCTTCACCTATCACTCCTGTGCTCGCTGACCTCTGTTGGTTGTTTTAACATCCCTTCATAGCCTTGCCTCTCACTATCTCTGTAACCTCCTCCAGCCCTATCATTTACTCTGGAGGCCTGAATTCCTCCAACCCTCACCTCTTTCGACCCACCATTGGCAATCTTACGTTCAACCACTTTAGTCCCACATTCTGGAATTCCCTCCCTACACCACTCCACCTTTCCCTCCTCTTTCAGGTCCTCAAAATACCATAGCTTAGGAATTGGTTTGCTCATTTTTCAGATGGGGGTTAGCTTGCACTTAACTTGACACTGTGTCCACTTGTACCTGACAGTAGCCTTGGGTTGAGTGGCTCCTACACGGCTGGCTGCCTCTGTGCTCAGCTAGAAGCTGAGTCGTGTTCTGCTGATAGCACGTGGCTGCAGCCAGGCTTCGGTTCTTAAAGGCAGCCTGTGTCTCTTAAAGGGAAGCTGTGCTGAATTACAAGGGGCTGTTGCTGAAGAATATGCTGAAGCTATAATCAAGGAAAATGGAAGACCAGGCCAGAGAGAGGGCTCCAGGATCACTGATGCAAAGGCTTTAGTGGTTTTGATGGACAGGAGAGACCCCCTGATTCCACAGGGCCTCTGGAGGTGTTCAAGGAATACCTTCAGCAGGTGGCTTGGGACATCAATTCCCAGTGTCTGGACCTCAGTATCTGGTAGCAATGCCACAAGAATGTTCTAATGAACACGTTGGGGTGGTCTACATCTATGAATAAATTTTAACATGATTGTTCCTATCCACTGTTCCATCTACCTCTCACACTGCTCAATGTACTGTGCCCCCATCACTCCTGGCACTGAGGACTCACACCTAACATCCACATGCTCCATCTCACCCTCACACACATACTAATGCTGACAGTTGCAGAGGACATTGCACAGACCTGTCATGCTGCAGACCCAGATTCACTGCTACTGGGGCCCTCTTATCTGTTGCAGCCTTTGTACGAGCAGGTCACCTTACTCCTCTGCTCTCCTGTGAGGATGCAGCAACAACCGGGCCCTGAAAAATTCAGGAAATTTCAAAAACACAATAGAGTACTTCCAGAGGCTTAACAATTAAAGAAGTTCTTCAAACTCACCAAACCTGCAACTGGCCCTTTAAATGACGCTAATGTTAGTACCCCCTTTGAAGCAATACATTTTATCCTTGGTGAGTGATGTACAAATTCATTCAATGGACATAACTGGTATAAATTAGGAAAATGGTGTCACATGAGTTGGTAGAAATGTGTAACATTGGAATAGCAGGCCTGGCTCTTCTGGCGCACGTTTGGGACGGCGATGCAAGTGCTGTCCTCTGGACAAGGCACCACATCAGGGCCATGCCAGAAGCAGCTGGTGAGCCAGTACTCACCCCCAGCAGCATTGTGGCTATCGGTTTCCCATCCCATCCCTTCCAAACAGCACCTTCCAAATCCACAACCACTACCATCTAGAAGGACAAGGGCAGCAGACACATGGGAACACCACCAGTTGGAAGTTCCCTTCCAAGCCACACACCATCCTGGCTTGGAAATATATCACCATTCCTTCACTGTCGCTGGGTCAAAATCCTGGAACTCCCTCCCTAACAGCACTGTGGGTGTACCTACACCAAATGGACTGCAGCGGTTCAAGAAGACAGCTCACCATCACCTTCTGAAGGGCAGTTAGGACTGGGCAACAAATGCTGGCACAGCCAGTGAAACCCACAATCCAAAAATGAATAAATAATAAAAATATGGGGATCAGCCCTAAATTCTGTGGCCCAAATCCACAAAGGTGGTGTGTGGACAAGCCGAGCCATCTGGCCAGAGTTTGAGATTTAAGGAGTGCAGACACGATGGCACTTCCCATCCCTCCTGTTGATGGCTATTATTAAGTATAGTATTAGATTACACTGCTTCTGCTGGTCTTTGCAGCCAGAGATGAGAGGTAGGCTTCTTTTCCTTAGGTTTATGACCAGATTATCTATAGAGGGGCAATTAAATCAAAAAGGATTATTATTTAAGAGCCATAGGTAACATAAATATAAAGAATTTTATTGGATACATAGAGTTAATGATTAGAAATTGCATTTTCGAAGTGCAACAAACTGATTTGTTTTATAGGGCAAGAGTCAACGGGAGTGTGACACCTGAACCTCCTGATCTTGTTACAGAATTCAAATTACTTGCTGCCTTTAACCTCTTTTTAAAGAGTTAGACGCTGGCCTTTCCTTTAATTTTAGTAACTTGGCCTATGTTGTGTGAGCTTGTAGCTGACACTAGAGAAGTGCAGAGATCCCAAAAGTGTATTCAAGCTCTACTTCTCTGCTGTCAGTCTACCTCCCAGAGGAAAGCAGATGCCAATCTGCCTGCTTAGCCGTCAGGATTGAGCCGGTTGTATTTTCCACACTGCGGGATAAAAGTTCTTACACGTGAAGCACTTCAATAAGGGGCTCCTCACTCTACTCGGGTGCTAAGGCAGTTTTGAACTAATTTTTGTTAACACGGTTACCAACTCAGGCTGGACGTATAATTTTTATTCCTTCACAGCATGTGGATGTTGCAGCCTAGGCCAACATTTATTGCCCATCCCTAGTTGCCCTTGAGAAGGTGGTGATGAGCTGCCTTCTTGAACCGCTTCAGTCCATGTGGTGTAGGTTAACCCACAGTGCTGTTAGGAAGGGAGTTCCAGGATTTTGAGCCAGTGACAGTGAAGGAATAGTGATATATTTCCAAATTAGGATGGTGAGTGGCTCAGAGGGGGATTTCAAGGTGGTGGTGTGCCTTTATGTCTGCTGCTCTTCCTTGTTCTTCTAGGTGGTAAAGGTGGCAGGTTTGGAAGGTGCAGTTGAAGGAGCCTTGGTGAATTGCTGCAGTGAACCTTGTAGATGATACACACTGCTGACACTGTGCGTTGGTGGCGGAGGGATGCCAGTCAAACGGGCTACTTTGTCCGGGATGCAGGTAATTACTACCATTATCAACATTCTGGAGGTTACCATTGACCAGAAACTGAACTGGACTAGCCATATAAATACTATGGCTACAAGAAGTCAGAGGCTAGGAGTAATGTGATGAGTAACTCACCTCCTGACTTCCCAAAGCCTGCCCACAATCTACAAGGCACAAGTCAAGAGTGCGATGGAATAGTCCCCACTTGCCAGGATAAGTGCAGCTCCAATAACACTCAAGAAGCTTGATATCATCCAGGACAAAGCAGCCGCTTGATTGGCACCACATCCACAAACATTCATTCCCTCCACCACCAATGCACAGTAGCAGCAGTGTGTACCATCTACAATATGCACTGCAGAAACTCACCAAGGCTGCCTCGACAGCACCTTCCAAACCCACGACCACTACCACCTAGAAGGACAAGGGCAGCAGATAGATGGGAACCCCACCACCTGGAAGTTCCCCTCCAAGCCACTCACCATCCTGACTTGGAAATATATCACCGTTTCTTCACTGTCACCGGGTCAAAATCCTGGAACTCTCTCTCTAACAGCACTGTGGGTGTACCTACACCACATGGACACAGCGGTTCAAGAAAGCAGCTCACCACCACCTTCTCAAGGGAAACTAAGGATAGGCAATAAATGCTGGCCCAGCCAGGAAGCCCACCTTCCTTAAAAGAATAAGAAAAAGTTGTTGTGATCTGGTATGCAGTGTCTGAAAGGGGCGGAAATGACAGGGCTTCAGTGAAAGAGGGGGGTAGTGGGACAGGCGCAATGAACCAACTGGCCTCCTTCCATGTTGTAAGATTCTATGACATCTACATGAAGGAAAGGGAGCATGAAGAATGGCAGCATGAAATGAAGCAAAGAAGGGTGTTAATTGGGAGATGGAAAATAGTGCTACTTTTGTTTGAACAAGAGGAGGAGGAGTTTCACAAGTTGCTGAACTATGGATAGAGACAGGTAGCTCAACAGCAAAGTGTTATAGAAGATCCAGCCTCTGTGATGCCAGCACTAACTCTCAGGCAAGTGATGAATGGGATTAAGGGAGTGACCAGGAAATGAGAAAATTGAGCTGGGAAAGGGGTTGCAACCATGAGGAGAGTGATCACTTCGGGAATGGGGGTCAATGGGGACGAGAAGCAGGGGAGACCGGGATGGGGAAGCAATCAGGTCAGGAAGGGGCCAACAACTGGTACACACTGCTTTTCTCACAGGCGCAAATCAGCAGCTGTCTCCACTCGGGCAGGTTTAATGGGAGACCTCTCTTCTTAGGCAGGGTCACACACACCACAAGTGTTTGTCCATTTGTTTTGATATCTCTCACTCTGCAACTTTGAGGTTGGACTACCAGCTGATCCTATCTGTGCTGTCAAAAGCAACTTAATTAAAGAAATATTCCTGCAATTTAAAGTGACCCAGCTAACCTTGTGTAAAGGCAAATTTACAAATATGCGTTTGACTGAGTGAGGTCATCTCTCAGTAATGAAATGCTTGACAAATTCAGAGGATTAGCAAATTCCAAGAGTATCAACTTGGAAGCAAACTATCCAGAGGGGAATAGGGTGGGAAAATAGATAGTTTCTGTCCAAACAATTTTTTGGGGTTGGTAATATGTTTTAATGTAGGCCTGCTTGTGGGCCAGAGAGAGAGAGCTGGCGGGGCCTACAAATACACAAGTACAGATTGTTATCAGGCCATAAGCTCACACCGAGCGAAACATTTAGGATACGATTACACAGCCAAGTGAGGCACACCCAGGTTAGTCAAGGTGTGAGCTAATGAAAAAGCTCATGTTCAGTAGGAAGGGTGTTACGCATTATGAAATTACAGTTTATTCAGCAAGTAAGGATTATTCAGCAGAGTTACTCACTGTGTGGATTGAGCAGGGTAAGGATTATCCACTGCAGGTAGTTAGATTTTATTCAGCAATGTAGAGGTTATTATATTAAAACCCATAAAAGTGACTGGTGTTGAATCTAAAACCGGAATGAGTTCACACCTACCTTACTAGGATAAGCAGCTGGAGTCTTTAAACTTACTGTTAACCCTATTAGTTGTGTGGTGGGGCAACACTTTAACAAAACAACTGTTGCCAACTCCTTCAGCTGAGGGCAAAATAGCCTGTGAATACAGTGATGAGTAGGACAGGTCTCTGAAATGCCAGTGGCTCAGCCGGGTAAGAGAAAGAGCGTACTAACTAGTTAATTTATTGGATAAACTGTGACGGTTTGGTTGGCTGTCTTTCTGTTCAGTTACCACAGGATCTGGGCCAAACACCACAATGCCTACCCCAGGAGCTAATGAGAGGTAATGAAGGGAAGTACAGGGAGTTTTGAGAAACAGTGTGGAGAACAAGAACATCTGGAACAGAAGGAATGAAGCTGTGTCTATCGTGGATCCTTAATTAACTAATTTAATGGACACTGGAGGCCTCCTTGCACCAGATGTCTATTGTAAATTACAAGCTCCCCATCACAAATTTCTCATGCCATCGCAGCTTCCCCTGATCTGTGGCTGAACCTTTACTTTAGTCACTCTGCCTTAGTTTCCCCTTCTCTCTTGCTGGGCTACAGTGCCACAGGCAACCTATCCAAGTGATCCTTGTTTGTATATGAGCCTATGTAAGTAACTGTCAGATTATTCAGCCATGTAGGGCACCACAGCTGAGACCAATCCTGTCCTACTGGCAGTGTTAGCCATGGCTCAGTGGGTAGAACAGAAAGTTATGGCTTCAAGTCCCACTCTGGAGACTAGAGAACAATACACTTACAATCAGTGCTGCACTGAGGGAGTGCTGCACTGTGGGAGGTGCTGGAGTTGGGGTGAGATGTTAAACCAAGACCCCGCATGCCCACATGGGTGGATGTAAAAGATCCCACATAATTATTTGGTGAAGATTAGAAGTGTTTTGCCCAATGTTCTATGCAATATTTATCCCTCAAACTGCATCACTAAAACAGGTTATCTTATCTGGTCATGATCACATTCTTGTTTGTGGGAACTTGCTGTGTAAATTGCCTACCACATTTCCTACATTACAACAGTGACTACACTTCAACAGTACTTCATTGGCTCTAAAGTGCTTTGGTGTGTCCTGAGCTGTGGAAAATGCTTTATAAATGTATGTCTTTCTTGTACCCATATTAGCGCAAGTGGGGACCACTGAGTAACAATAGGGCCTGGCTAACTTTCAACCGACCCCCTGCTGTGTCAATGTTTCAGTAATTACATTGTCCAGGTCCAATACTTACCTGGCAGGGGAGAAACAATGATCATGAAGGTTGTGCTCCCAGGATGAGGCTATCCCATTGCACTCTGGGTGTGCTCACACCTGTGATGTCCCCACATGCGGGATACTCGACTGCAAAATCTGTGGTAGTTGGGGACTGCGTTCACGCTGTCCCCTGAAAGAAAAACAATCTTCCCATTGACTAGCAATTACATTGTTAAGACAACTGCTTGTTAAAACAGGTGATGGGCATTGCTTCCAGTCCCTTCCCCACTGCTGTGTTGCAGCTCTACCCATTTACAGTTTTTTTTGTTTTTTAAAATGTTATAAAAGTGTTTTTACACTGAAGGGTTGTCTTGAAAATAAAGCAGCTCAAGGTAAAAGACTAGCTTTGGACTCATTCTTCCACAACAGGCATTTATTGTGACTAACATGCTGTTCAACTGAGACCAGCCGGCCTGATCACTGATCAATTGTGAACAGTGGTTTCTGTTAGGTTGAGATAGTGGGATGCATTTGAACGGGAGTAGGCCATTTAGCACCTCACCTTCCAGCTCTACAGTGCATCTCATGAGCACTAGGCACACAGTCAGGGAATATCAAAATGAGGTGATATTCACCTCTTCCATGAGCTAAAGACATTGAAATAGGCAAGCTTGCATTTACTGACACCCAGAATGGGATTAGCAACAAAAGATCAGGAGGAGGCCATTCAACACCACCAGCCTGTTCTGCCTTTAAATTAGGCACAGATCAACTCCACTTATCCACCTTTGCTCTGTAGCCCTTGAATCTCATCTTGAATGTTTCAATTGGCCCTATCCACAGTCCTGGGGACTGAGTTCCAGATTTCTACTAACCTTTGTGTGGAAAAGTGCTTCCTGATTTCACTCCTGAACAACCTGTCTCTTATTTTAAGATTATGATCCCTTTGTTTCACATTCCCCCCACCAGGGGAATAGTTTTTCTATCCACCCTATTTCTACCATTTTAAACACTTCAATTAGATCACCCCTCAACATTCTATGCTTGAGTATACAGCAACAATGACTTGCACTTAATATAATGCTTTCAAAGTAGTAAATTATCACAACCATGAAGGAAGTATTAGGACAGATGGTTAAAAACTTGGTCAAAGAGGTAGGCTTTTAAGGAACGTTTAAAGGATAAGAGAGAAGCGGCAAGGCAGAGAAGTTTTGGAAGGGAATTTTAGATTAGGGCCTTGGCAGCCTGTGCAAGAGGCCAGAATTGGAGGAGCAGAGTGATCTTGGAGGGTTCCAGGGCTGGGAGGAAGTTACAGAGACTGGGAGGATGACAATAAATTTATGGAACCAGTCCTCATAATTTAATGCTTTAAGCCTTGGTGTCATTCTGGCAAATCTGTGCTACACTTGTATATCCTACCAGATCTGCCGCGGATTCCCAGCCTTTCTGGTTTTATTTTAGATTTCCAGCAGTTGTAGTATTTTGCTTTTGTAGCTATGTTCAAATATTAGGGGAGCGGTACCTCTGAACCTCTGAACAGTGTATGAATTTATGAAGTGCCTCCACATCAGCATTGGCCCCTCAGCCTGAAATCTGTGATTAATTGTATTCTTGGAAGTTTCCTCACGTGACTTGCCCACTCGCTCCAGCCATTGATTGGCCAAAACATCCATCCTTGTGACATACTGCCTTCCTTCGCCAATTGGAAAGCAAAAAGGCTCATGACCCAGTTTGATGATTTTTGACTGTCAGCCAGACAGCCTTTTTTCCCCCATTCTCAATATTTTTATATCTGGTAAAGAGAAATGTTCAAACAAAATGGCAAAAGAAAATATTCTTTAATGTCCTGATGGTTTTTCTCCAGGGTTGCACACAGCAGCTTCCTGGAGATTGATCTTCAATTCTTGGAGACTCCAGGCCAATTTTGGAGGGTTGGCAACTACTTGGGACCATACAGCCTAAAGGCATGTCAAACTTCTAGTGCTGGTCTCAAAATCTTCATGCACAGAGTTTGGTCATCAGTCTTCTACCATTCTACCTTTCTCTCCCTGGGAGCTACCTGGTCTTGGCCTAGGGGTAGGGGTGACCCCAGTGGGGTTATTTTAGGTACTTCCAACCACCTCCACACTCTTGCTTCCACAATCCATTTTCACTTCCCTACAAACACTGTGTGTAATGTGAGCCTTTTCAACTCATCACCCCCACCTGCCCTGGAATCAGAGAAATGGTATCAAAAGCAGCTCAGGCGTTGGCAGTGAATATGTGCCAGTTAAGTCTCGTAGTGACACTTGGTGTTTGTGTACTGAGGGTCTACACACCGCTTGATGCAGCCACACATAAAGGTGGCCATCAATATGAGGGCAATGTTAGGCACCTTTTTTCTCCCTTTATCTAGAGGCTTGTACATCGCATCCCTGTGGACACGATCCATTTTTGACCTCCAGATAAAGCGAACGATGGCTCGGGTGATCCCCACCACACAGGAGTGTGGAATGGGCCAGACCTGTGCCACGTACAGCAACAGCGAGAGCGCCTCACACCTGATGACCAGGTTCTTACTCGCAATGGAGAGGAAGCGTCGCTCCCACATGCCCAGTTTCCTTTTCACCATAGACACCCGCTCCTTCCAGTTTCTAACGCATGCCCCAGTCCCTCTGAACCATATCCCCAGCACCTTCAGGCCGTCAGCCCTGACAGTGAAGGGGACAAAGGATCAGTCAGCCCAGTTCCCAAAGAACATGGCCTCGCTCTTCCCACGATTTACCTTGGCTCCCGAGGCCAGTTCGAGTTGGTCGCAGATGTGGATCAGTCTGCACACCGACAGTGGATCCGAGCAGAAGACGGCGACATTATCCATGTACAGGGAGGCTTTGACCTAAGTGCCTCCACTGCCTGGGATTGTCACTCCTCTTATGCCCGGATCCTTCCTGATGAACTCAGCAAAGGGTTCTATGCAACACACGAAAAGAACAGGCGAGAGAGGACAGCCCTGCCTGACTCCAGATTTAATAGGAAAGCTTTCTGATTCCCACCCATTGATTGAGACTGCACTACTGATGTTAGTGTAGAGCAGTTGGATCCAATTGCGAATTCCCTCCCCAAACCCCATTTTGGAGAGCACATCCACCATGTAGGTTTGCGATATTCTGTCAAAGGCCTTCTCCTGATCCAGGCTGATGAGGCAGGTATCCACACCCCTGTCCTGTACGTAGGCAATCGTATCCCTGAGCAGCGCGAGGCTGTCAGAGATCTTCCTGCCCGGCACAGTGCAGGTCTGGTCAGGGTGGATCACCAATTCCAGAGCGGATTTGACCCGATTGGTGATGACCTTGGACAGAATCTTATAGTCCACATTCAACAGTGAAATGGGTCGCCAATTTCTAATTTCCTCCCTTCCCCCCTTGTGCTTGTAGATGAGGGTGATAATGCCTTTCCTCATGGATTCTGACATGCTGCCGGCCAGGGGCATATTCTCGTACACTTCTAGCAGTTCTGGGCCGATCCAGTCCCACAGAGCCGAGTACAACTCCGCCGGCAAGCCGTTGCTTCCAGGAGTTTTACTCTTCTCGAAGGACTCAAGGACCTTAGTCAGTTCGTCAGGAGTTAGTGGTTTGTCCAGGATCTCCCGTGTACTGTCGTCTAAGACCTCCGTGATAGAGAACAGGAAGGACTGGGAGGCCGTGCTGTCTGTGGGCTTCACGTCATACAATCCGGCATAAAAGGATTTGCTGATCCTCAAAATGTCGGACTGCAATAACTTTACTGAGCCGTCTTCTTCCTTCAGGCTGCTGATCACAGAGCTCTCTGTGTGTACCTTTTGGAAGAAGAAACGTGAGCATGTCTCGTCCTGCTCCACGGAGCGGACTCTGGAACGGAAGATGATCTTGGAGGCCTCCGAGGCAAAAAGTGAGGCTTGCTGGCTCTTCACCTCTTGGAGTTCCTCCTTGATATCGACCCCCATCAACTGCATCTGGAGCAGATTCTGCATGTTTTTCTGGAGTCGGGACATTTCCCTCTGTTCCTTTCTAGCTTTCTGGGTGCCTTTGAGAATGAAAAACCTCTTGATGTTTCCCTTGATCGCTTCCCACAAGTGTGTCAGTGACTCAAAGAGGGGTTTCACTGTTCTCCAACCTTTGTAATCCCTCTTGAGCTCCTCAATGTTCTCTGGGGTCAGCAGTTGTACATTTAGCTTCCATGCCCCCCTGCCCACCCTCTGGTCCTTCTGTAAGTGACAGTCAGCCAGTAGGAGGAGTGGTCAGAGAAGAACACCGGCTTGACGTCAGTGGATCTGACTGCGAATGCTTGGGACACAAACAGGAAATCTATCCTGGAAAAGATGGATCCGTCTGGCTGCGACCAGTTGTATCTATGCTGCACTCCATCTGCAGGGCTGCTGAAGATGTTGTGCAGCTTGGCATCCTTAACTGTTTCCAGCAGGGATCTGGACGTAGCGTCCAATCTGCTGTCGGCCCTGCCGGATCGTCCAGCCGCATCGATGATGCAGTTGAAGTCACCACCCAGAATTACCGGCCTGGAGGTTGCCAGCAGCAGTGGGAGCTGCTGAAAAACCTCCAGCCGCTCGGCCCCTTGTGCTGGGGCGTACACGTTAATTACCCGGACTGGAGCGTTCTTGTACATTACGTCTGCTATGAGGAGGCGCCCACACATCACCTCCTTAACCTGGGAGACGGTGAAGTTGCCTCCCCACAGCAGAATACCCAGGCCGGAGGAAAGAGAGTCATTTCCTCCAGACCAGATCGATGGCCCATGGGTCCACCATCGTGACCATTGCCTGTAGGAGCTGAGGTGCAGTATCGCACACTCCTGCAGAAACAACAGGTCAGCTTTGACCTTGGCAAAGTAGTCCAAGGTCGCAACACATCGCATAGTAGATTTAATGCTATGCACATTTATGGATACAAACTTTAAACCCATTTTAAAGCATTAATTCTCTTACCAAACCTGTTGTCCCTGAGAGTCCCAGACCTTTAGTCTGCTCCTTCATACCCGTAGTATGCTCAAATTGCCTCACTTGGGATGGGCTGAGGAAATCCCCATTGGCAGTGTTCTGCTCGGGTGGCATCTGGGGGTCCGTGCAAAAAGCAGGGTTTGAAATGATTTTTGTAGGAGAAGCTTCTCCAATCCTCTCCCACTCTGGGGCGTTGCTGCTCCCGGCTTCCCGGAGCTGGGGTGCGCTGAGCACCTCACTGTTCCCAGATTCCTGGGGCTGGGGTGCACTGGCCTCTTCGGGTTGTAGGCAAAGTTGGGGTGCACTGGTCTCCTCATTGTCTCCAATGTTCTGGAGCTCGGATGTCTCGTCCGCCAACTCCCTAGAGCTTTGCCGCTTCTTCTGTCGGTGCCGCCCTGGCACTTCTTCGTCCGAAGAGAAGCTGCCCTTGTCATCCGTGTTGGATGGGAGATGCCTCTTGCCACTTGTCTGGGAAATGGCTTGGTTCTTTCTTAGCCTCTTCTTCCTTTTGGCTCTCTTCACCAGCTGCCACTCCCTCTGCTGATTTTCCACGGCTGCCTCCTCCATTGATTCGCTCTCCTTAGGAGTGGGAGGTTCAGGGGGCAGTGCTGTTGGTTGAGGCAATTCTGTTGCCTCACTCTTTTCCTCCACATTGTCTCTCTCGGTATGCCCCTTTGTCCCATTGTTCTCCCTGGGGGCCTTGGTGGTTGGAGTGACACGAAACATTTCTTCTGCTTCCCCCTCGTTGGCTTTGGCTGCCTGTGCATAAGTGAGGCAACTTTTGGGGCAGGTCCTATAGAGGTGACCTGCCTTGCCACACAGGTTGCAGCACTTAGCCTGTTTGCAGTCTTTTGTCTGGTGCCCTTCCTGTTTGCAGTTCTTGCAGAGGGCAGCGCTGCAGTTGGCCGCCACATGACCAGACTTGCCACACGAGCGTCGAAGTTTGGGCTGCCTAGCGTAGACAAGGTAGCCACAGCTTTCCCCGATAGCGAATCTGGAAGGAGGGTGGAAGGTGGCTCCCTTACCGTCGGTCTTGAGAGTGACCTTAACCTGGCGTTTGCATGTCCAGATCCCCAAATTGTCTCTAACCTCGGTGTAGCTCCCAACCTTGTCGAAGTACCTGGTGAGGAAGGTGAGCACGTCGGCGACAGGGACGTAGGGGGTTGTAAAGGTGCACCGTCGCCACCCGGTCCTGGCAGAGCAAAGAGAGGCTCCGCCATCAGGATCTTCATCTCTTTCTTCTCCTTGAACACCTTCAGAAACTTGACGCAGGCTGCCACTCGCTTGAACATCACATCGAAATATCCAGCGCTGGGGAAGTCTTGCAGGCAGTAGATCTCGGCAGCTTCGAATCCACACGCCTTTAACAGGATACTCCTGGTGAAGAAGGCCCAATCCATGGGTGCTCCTCCTTCGCTGTCCTTCACCGTGACTCGGACAGTGTTAGGTACCCCATGGTATGGGGTTGGATTGGTTATAGCATTTGCTTCACGACCTTGCCCTGGCAGAACCATGATCATGGTCTCTCCCCTGCCAAGTAAGTATTGGAGGTTCCACCTCTCCCCGGCGTTGCGAAGGATGGTTCTGGCCACGCTGCCGTGGAACACTCCAAGTAGTTGGACCGTGCCGTACCACCTGTCCCTCGTGGAAAAATTTATGCAGAGAAACACATTTGACCACAAGTCCATCAGGCAGTGGTCGGCACGTAATGTCTTAGAGGCCCTGAGAGAAAAGGAGAGGGTGGACCCTGTGGGATGGTTCCCCGAGCAGACTGTCAAAGTCATTTGGCAGAATGCCTCATCGCCAGAACTTTCCAACAAGCACCAAGATGTAGCTTGGCTGGTGGTGAGAAAGGCCCTCCCCATCAGATCCTTCCTACATGCCAAGAGTCGCACCCCCTCGGCACGTTGCCCTCGAGGTGGCTGTGGTGGGGAAGAGACCGTTGTTCACCTCCTTGTAGATTGTGCCTTTGCAAAGAAGATCTGGAGAGAGATGCAGTGGTTTCTGTCGAGGTTCATTCCGAGCAGTTCTGTGACACAGGACTCTGTGCTCTACGGGCTGTTCCCAGGGACACACACCGAGACAAACATCAGCTGCAGCTGGAGGATCATCAACTTGGTGAAAGATGCTCTTTGGTCTGCCCAAAACTTATTGGTCTTCCAGCGCAAAGAATTATCCCCGACCGAGTGTTGCAGGCTGGCACATTCCAAAGTCCAGGACTACGTGCTGAGGGACGCACTAAAACTTGGGCCAGCTGCCGCAAAGGCCCAATGGGGAAGGGTCGCTGCCTAAGACCTTTCTGCCACAGTGCACCGAGGGGCTGGGAACTGTGTAGAGCCCCTCGGGATGTACAGCTCAAAATGAATGTCTGCTAATGATTGTAATATTCACTGTTTGTACTGATACACCTTGTGATACATGTTGTAAAAGTTGAACCTGATTGTATTTTTGTAATGGTGATTTTGAAATGGTTTGAAATGTTGTTGAAGATTTTTTATGAATAAAGTATATTTTAGCAAAAAAATATGTGCCAGTTAAGTCTCACGCCTCATATTTTTACTGCTCAAGGCAATTGTCATTGAGCTTAACTCCAATCTGGTTGTTAGTTGTTAATCTGTGAAGCTATCTTTAGCGTTTAATTGACACACCCCCTATCCCGGGTAAACTGATATTTCTGCTTATGTCATTATTACAAGTGACAAGAGTTCACAAGGGGCTCCAGATTTCCCAATTTGTGTGGTGTCAGTGGAAGTGTAGTTGGAGCGGGCCCATTTGCTGCCCTCACTGCCAATCCCGGAAGATTTCCTGGGAAAGATCAGCAGTCTCCCATCAGACAACCACCAGCAATCGGGTGTGGGGGAAGTGACTGAGTAACAGACTCTGGTGAACTGCTCCAGTCTGTGCTGGATTCTGCTCATCTGCTGATGAATGACCTTTTCTGTGCTTGCTTCCCCACATTGCTGAAGACTGTCAGTAGCTCCAGGGGGAGAAAAGCAGAAAAAAAAATCCACTCCCAAGCTCAAGCGTAGGCTTTTCCAGGTCAGTGCCATTTCCCTGACTGACTGATGGGCCAAATGTCCTTCTTTTGTGCCATATGATTGGTTTTGCAGGACTGGTATCCATCCGAGTCACAGAACTACACTCAAATCTACAGCCAGTCACAATTTTACATTTTCCACTTCAAGCTGAGGAGACTCCTTCTAAATTAGCCATGTTTATTCATGTTCACTATGCTGATGTCCATTGATGTGTGCCTGGTATTTTGTTCATAAACCCTAGTTGCCTGATGGGAATCCGTCAAATGATTTCTTTAAAACTAATCAAGGAATATGAATCTGAACATCAAATTAAAAATATCAATATCCAATTATTTGTTACAACAAAGATTAACTGTTTTTAAAAATTGAAAACATGTGTAAATCATTAATAAATACAAGTGTTACAATGGAAATTGGCATTGGCAACGGTATTGTTCCATGTTTATAGCTATTTAGTCAATATTATAAAATACACTTTAATTTGTATTACCAGAGCTGCTAGTTTTAGAATAGAATACAAGGACTGCTCTCACTCTCTCCCACTCAAACTACTCTCCAAAAGCTTCAATTTTGTTTCCAGATATATGTTTGCTGTCTCTTACTGGCCTCACTGCCTCTAGAGTTGGAAACACACACTGGGTCTTTATCCAGTGACCCCTTTTAGAAAGTGCGCGTTTGGAGGCCGGGTGAGGGGAGGGTTGGATTTGGGTGCTATGCCAATCCATGGGTTTGGGTACGATGCCAATCCATGGGTTTGGGTGTGATGCCAATCCATGGATTTGGGTGCGATGCCAATCCATGGATTTGCGTGCAATGCCAATCCATGGGTTTGGGTTCGATGCTAATCCATGGGTTTGGGTATGATGCCAATCCATGGATTTGGGTGCGATGCTAATCCATGGATCTGGGTGTGATGCCAATCCATGGGTTTGGGTGTGATGCCAATCCATGGATTTGGGTGCGATGCCAATCCATTAATTTGGGTGTGATGCCAGTCCATGGATTTGGGTGTGATGCCAGTCCATGGATTTGGGTGTGATGCCAATCCATGGATTTGGGTATGATGCCAATCCATGGGTTTGGGTGCGATGCCAATCCATGGATTTGGGTACGATGCCAATCCATCACTTAATATTCTGCCAATACTCATTGTTGAGGCTTAAACAGATATTAGGCACTGTACCCCAGCTTGAGGGACCATCCTCAAGGAAAGAGGGGATTAAAGTACAGCTGAAAAGGACTCTGGGTCCAACTGAATCCTATCCTGTGGCCACTTCATGGGTGAATTCCAGTAACTTGGGGCGGAATCATTCCAGATTTGCACTAAGTGCAGTAGCATGCGTGAAAATAGTTGTTTTTCCCGCCGACCGCAGTAGCGGCTTTTCATCCCATTCCTGACATGTCCCACCTCATTAATACTGCATTCATGGGAAACACTCCGGATTGCTGGTGGAATGGCCCCTGATTTCACCCCAGGCCCTCAGTAATCCCGGCACCATATTTAAAGGGGGCCTCTGCACGGAGCTAGTTCTCTCTAATGGTATCAAAAGCTGCTGGAAAGTCATGGCTGCCAAAGGAAGGAAACATGCTGTCCCCAAATTTAGTGATTCTTCCCTCAGGTGCCTACTGGACGCAGTGAAGGGCCGCCGTGAAGCCCTCTACCCCCGCCCTGGGTGAAGACCAGCAAGCAAGATGACAAATCCACCATAGGTGGCAGTGGTGGTCAGCGCCAACGCCCTGCAAAAGAGGACAGCCACCCAGTGCAGAAAGAGGGTGAAGGATCTCCTCCGTTCTATCAGGGTAAGTCACTCTTCTCATCACTCTCAACTCACACACTCACAAGCCCATCACACATCCACGGGGCCCTCACTCACTGCCAGTTCAAGGGATATCACCATTCGCTCTATCACACACCTTCATCTGCTCTGCAGATTGTGCCCTCAACCATGGCACCACCCACACATGCCAGGCATCCTTCTCATCTGGCTTAGCAGGTGTCCTGCTTCCACACTGTCTTCATGCAGGACAAGCTGGCACACAGCAAAAGGGAGAGGTTGCAGAGAGGTTCCAATAGGACGAATGCCTGAGATCAAGATTCTCACAGACTTTGAAAATCGAGTCATCTAGCTGGCCGGCGATGATCTGGACCATTCCCTGTGCTGATGATGAGGTCGGCAGTGCTCAACAAAGTGAGGATCCAGTAGTGCAACATCCATCAGACAACCATGCTGTGAGTGAGATCCCCTGTTCCGCAGTCCCCTGCAATGCACTAATTATCTCTCCTTACTTTCGCAGGCACATCTAGAAAGCAGCCGAAGGGGGTCCACAACCAGGTCCTTGATTCAAGCCCTGAAGACACCTCGGAAGAAGAAGCTGATGACACCCTAATTAAAGACCCATCACAGCGTCACCCAAACCCTCCACCAGTGCAGAGACACATCTTGGTGGGACCTAGTTCTAGAGTAGCCCCGGGATCACAATCTGGTGAGCACATCGCACTGTCTGATGCACAGCAGCCCGGGGCAGGGACTTCCCAGGTTTCCGGCACTCGGGGGACTGCTGGAGGCCAGAAATCTGCCCGGAAGTGTAAAAAAGTTCGGACCTGTACCCTCATTTCCCAGTTTTTACTCGTGTTCCGTTTTAAAGTAGGCAAGGCCAGCTTGGAACAGTTTTTTTTACTGCTTTTTCATTCAGATGATGAGCTTCTAGACTCAGTCATACCTCAGTTGCTGGAGCTGCAAAGGCAAGCTTGGGAACATCAGAAAGGGATGTCTGCTCCACTCCTCAGATTGGAAGGCATGATGGAGGAGTCTGTCTGTTTTCAGGCTGAGGCGATAGCGCTGGCATTGCAACGCACTGAGGTCAACACTGGTAGGACGGCAACCACCATGGAGACCTTGATCCAGGGCATCAGTCCTGCACTGCTGCATAGCTGAACTCCATCACTGACACATAGTTGGCCTCCAAAAGTGTCAACGTGAGAGGGATGTGAGGAAACTCAATCTCGCTCAGCTTCCCTTTCTCCTCAAGGAATCAGCCAAGGGCCATCGGGCACCCCTAGGGAGGAGGACCAGCAGCTTAACATCCTGGGGCCATCCACCCAGGTGACTCTGGGAATGTCCGGCTGATCCAAATCCGCTCTTCCTGTGACCCCCGCAGCTCCAGGTCAACAGGCCGAGGAGGGCGTAACTGGCCCACAGCAGGATACCCAAAGCAGGCCGGGGCCCTCCATGTCTCAGCCCTCCAGAGGAGGCCCTCCATGGTCATCACAGACAGGGCGTAGCAGTCAACAGGCTGCCTCCACATCAGCTGTCGATGTCGAGGGAGCACCAAGACATAGCAGCAGGGTTAGGATGGTTAAGAAGACGTTATTGCACATCCTGGACACGGGTCTTAATCGCATGTACATAATGTTCACTATTGTAAATAAACTCCCAAGAATGCCTCCCTGCCTATGGCTCCTTGTTATGATGAGCAGTGTTTGTGTCACTCAGATGTGAAATCTTGGTTCCTGCACAAGATAAAGGCAGGTGTCTCAGTCCAGGGCCTCTTCCCTGTGCAGTGTGTAACCTTCAGACTAAAGTGGTGGTCCAGCCTCATGCTCCCTGGACGCATTATTGATACCTGCACCTCGATGGTGCTGGTAATTTCTGCCAGAATGTCGTGGGCAGGCGTCACAGAGTTCCATCATTCTCTCTGTGTGCTTTCAGCACCTTTAAGGTGAGCCTGGCCTCCATGTCATCATTTCCGGAAGGGCTCAGGTGCTAAAGGCTGCCAAAGGATCAGGTGCTTTTAAAGTTTCATGGCTGCATCTCCATGATATGACCCTGATCACAGAGCACAAGTGAGCTGCCCTCAGCCAGACAGGAGTCATTCAAAGAGGCCATGTGAAGATCTATGGAGTGTCCACACTGCATGTCATCATTATCCTCCTGGAATCTAGCGTCCATTGAGGTCTCCGCTGTGTCTCCATGACATGAGCCTGAGCACTGAGGGTATGTGAGCTGCCATCAGCCACACAGGAGTCAAACATTCACAGATGCAAGGTGAGGATGTCAGGACTGTCCTCACTGCATCGGGTCATCATCCTCAATGAATGTTGCAGCTATGAGGGCCTCCCGAGTGCGTGTCTCATCTGGCCAGTGTTACGTCCTCATTGCCAGCATCCTCGCCTTCAGGACCTCATCATTGTCATCCCCTTCAATGTCCTCCTCATCGGAGGAGACGTGCAGCTCCTCCATCTCCTCTTCAGTCAGGTTGTCCCCCTGTTGCAGCGCCAGGTTGAGTGGAGCATGCACAAGTGATGATGATGTGTGGCAACCTTGGTGGACTGTATTGCAGTGCTCCACCGGACCTGTTGAGGCACGGAAACTCATTTTCAAAATGCCTATCATTTGCTCCACCAAGGTCCGGGTTGTGGCATAAACCTCACTCTGCTCTGCTGCAGCCTAAGGCTGCCGCACGCAGGCCATCAGCCACGTCCTCTGTGGGTATCCCTTGTGTCTGAGGAGCCAACCCTGCAGCTTCTGTGAGCCCTGGAAGATGTCAGGGGTCTGAGACCTGCTAAGGATGTAGGAGTCGTGGACACTTCCTGGGAATTGTACACATCTGCAGGGCGTGTTTGTGGTGGTCGCACACCAGCTGAACATTCAGTGAGTGGAAGCGATTGTGGTTGATGTAGTTGACTGCTTGTTGCCATGGAGATCTAAACGCCA
Source organism: Carcharodon carcharias (assembly GCF_017639515.1). NCBI lineage: Eukaryota > Metazoa > Chordata > Chondrichthyes > Lamniformes > Lamnidae > Carcharodon > Carcharodon carcharias. Next base: position 77,715,381 of record NC_054473.1, read on the forward strand.
TGTGAGTGCAGTCAATGGCATCCTGCATCTGTGGAAAACCAGAGGTCTGTGCTATTCCCAGCGCTCTTGCTTCCTGGCTTTCCTGATCCCAGGTGAAATGCACAAAAGTCTGTGCCTTCACTGAGATGGTGTCCGTGACCTCCTGGATGCACTTGTGTGTGGAGGCTTGCAACTCCTGTACAGGTTCCTGTGGAGTCCTGGAATGAGCCACTGGCTTAAAAATATAGTGCTGCGGTCACCTTCACAGCCACTGGCAGTGGATGCCCTTCAGGGCGCTAAATCCTGTAGCAGGCGGTTTGTGTGACCAACCAGTTCCCTAGTGACGTGCAGTCTTCGGCGACACTGGTTATCAGCCATCTGCAGGAATGACAAGCGCCATCTATTGACCCTGGGTCTAGCAAGCGGCCTACGAGTGACGGCTCTCTGTGGATCTTCAGCTGGGTGTGCAGGAGGCTCTGCCACCCTTTCATCTTGAGGGAGGTGCTTCTCCCTTTGCTGAGCCAGGTGCCTCAGCCGCTCTCTTCTTCTTCTCTGCTCCCTGTAAGCCATGAGACATACCACTAAATCACCAGACTCTGTGATCCTGATGGTCTCCTCCTGCAGGATCAAAGAGAGACACACGTGGGTTAGCATAGGTGTACTATGAGCTTCTCTGGGTTAAGTCTGAAGGCCCCTTCACACCTGCCGGAGAGTGCTGGCCATCACTAGGATGGCCAGTGTGTAATGCACTCATTGGCTGTTCAAAGCCCCACCCACCTCCGCCCCACTTGACCAATTGGCAGCAGCTTTGGCCACTGGACTGCATGATGTGCTCTCAGTTCAGGCGCAGGCATTTTCCTAACCCACACTGCAAGGCTGAGCTGTTAGCTTGAACCATGGGGGAATAAAGACATTACAAGGGGCTGTGAGCACCTCCACCTGTGACTGCGCCATGGCCGCCTTTCGCAAGGGGATTGTACATCATGCCCAATCGGCCAATTGTTCTGCTGCCCCCTAAAACGTACATTAATTTGCAGTCAGTGCCCGAGGGATGAAAAGTTCTGGGGCATTTGGTGGCACTTTCATGCTTTTGTGTTGCTTGAGTGGGCAGAAAATCTTCAGAGGCCTGACTCTGAACATGTCAATGGAGCTATAGCTGAATGGTCTCAGCTGTGGAAGAATGTTCACTTTTGAAAAGAATTTCCAAGTGCGTGATCACTTCCCTCACCAGCCCCCTCCCTGGCATGTGCTTGAGTATTTCCTTCAGTCTATGCTGCCTTGCCCCCTCCCAGCCCGGCATGTGCTTGCGTTTTTTTTTAATTTATATACCGGATGTGGGCATCCCTGGTTCAGCCAGCATTTATTGCCCATCCCTAATTACCCTTGAGAAGGTGGTGGTGAGCTGCCTTCTTGAACCGTTGAAGCCCATGTGGTGTAAGTACCCCTACAGTGCTGTTAGGGAGAGAGTTCCAGGATTTTGACCCAGCAACAGTGAAGGAACAGCGATATATTTCCAAGTCAAGATGGTAAGTGACTTGGAGGGGAACTTCCTGATGGTGCTGTTCTCAACTATCTGTGCTGCCCTTGACCTTCTAGATGGTAGTGGTCGTGAATTTGGAAGGTGCTGCCTAAGGACCCTTGGTGTAGATGGTGCACACTGCTGCCACTGTTCATCGGTGGTGGAGGGAGTGAATGTTTGTGGATAGGGTGCCAATCAAGTGGGCTGTTTTGTCCTGGATGGTGTCAAGCTTCTTGAGTGTTGTTGGAGCTGCACTAATCCAGACAAGTGGAGAATATTCCATCACACTCCTGACTTGTGCCTTGTAGATGGTGGACAGGCTTTAGGGAGTCAGAAGATGAGTTAATCACCGCGGGATTCCTAGCCTCTGACCTGCTTTTGTAGCCACAGTACTTACATGGCTAGTCCAGTTCAGTGTCCAGTCAATGGTAACCCCCAGGATGTTGATAGTGGGGGATTCAGTGATGCTAATGCCATTGAATGTCAAGCGGTGATGGTTAGATTCTCTCTTGTTGGAGATGGTCATTGTCTGCCGCTTTTGTGGCACGAATGTTACTTGTCACTTGTCAGCCAAAGCCTGGATATTATCCAGGTCTTGCTGCATTTGGACATGGACTGTTGCAGTATCAAGAGTTGTGAATGCTGTTAAACATTGTGCAATCATCAGCGAACATCCCCACTTCTGACCTTATGATGGAAGGAAGGTTATTGATGAAGCAGCTGAAGATGGTTGGGTCTAGGACACTATCCTGAGGAACTCCTGCAGTGATGTCCTGGAGCTGAGATGATTGACCTCCAACAGCCACGACCACCTTCCTTGGTGCTACGTATGACTCAAACCAGTGGAGAGTTTTCCCTCCGATTCCCATTGATTCCAGTTTTGCTAGGGCTCCTTGATGCTACACTCTGTCAAATGTGCCTTGATGTCAAGGGCAGTCACTCTCACCTCATCTCTGGAGCTCAGCTCCTTTTGTCCATGTTTGAACGAAGACTGTAATGAAATCAGGAGCTGAGTCACTGAACCCAAACTGGGTGTCAGTGAGCAAGTTATTGCGAAACAAATGCCACTTGATAGCACTGATGGTGACCCCTTTCATTACTTTACTGATGATTGAGAGTAGGCTGATGGGGCTGTAATTGGCCGGGTTGGATTTGTCCTGCTTTTTGTGTACAGGACATACCTGGGCAATTTTCCACATAGCCGGGTAGGTGCCAGTGTTGTAGCTGCACTGGAACAGCTTAGCTAGGGGCACTGCAAGTTTTGGAGCACAAGCCTTCAGTGCTATTCTATTACTTCCTTCAGTCTGTGCTGCCATGCCCCCTCAGACCCCACCCCTCAACCCCAACCTGACCCACACTGGCGCCCTTGCCCTGGTGCCACACTGAATCCCAGCCAGGAAAAAGCAACTTGCCTGTGCCCCCCGTGAATGCGCTCTTCCTTGATGCCCTGCATGCAATGCTCATGAGCACTGTGCAAGGTTGTGTGCACACAACTCCGAGTCCCCCTCAAATTTCAGGTCGCCAGGCGCATGCCTTTTAAAGGGAGTTGTGAAGCACACTGAAATCATGCTGACACAAGCGATAACTTTTACATGGGGGATGATTCCAGCAAGCAGGGCTTAAAATCAGATGATAAAGTATTGAAGTTATGTTCCCAATGTGTGGCGTTGGCAGATGCAGCCCGCCATTGACAGGTGCAGCAGGCAATCACAAACTGGTTTGATGATGGCGTGAAACTGATTTTTGGCTTTCTCGCCATATTTCCACCGCCCCCCACCCCCCCCAACCTCGCTGAACCAAACCCCCCACCTCCGCCCTTGAGCCCAGAAAACTACAGTTTGTGGTGTGCTACATAACAGACACTTAATACAGCCTACACAGTTCCTCACAGTTCCTCTCTCAGAAACTTTACATCAATGGGTTAACACCTGGTTGTAATGAGGAATTAGAGAACATTAAACCTTCGTACAATATAATCAGTCTCAGAGATTTGCTAGCTTTTTTAATGTTTCCATACCTGCAATCTCCCTTTCACACAACATGATTCACTTCACTCAGACAGACTGATCAGAGATATTGTAGTCTATGCTCATAGTTACGTGGGAGGTGTTAGTGTGGGCAACTGCAGTGAAACGCGCACACTTAAAGTAGGAGTGTTGGTATGTACGTGCTACATCACTTAAGTTTCAATGGCCTGGAATTTGCAATTATAATGACAGCGAAACTCAGTGTTTCCCGTCATCACCAGATAGAACTAACAGCAACTTCAGACATTTGCATATGAGGAGCAGAACACAGAATCTGGAAGCTGCTCTTTGCGATACCCTGCTCCTCACAGGTGCGCTGTTGCATTCTTCACGATGCAATTAGCACTGAAATCAATGATTTCAACAAACTTTAACTTTGTATACATTATTCCCACCGTAAAAACCATTGAAAATGTAATGTCTGTTGAATGAAGTGTAATGCTGCTTTTAGCCACATCCTACGTCATGATCACTGCTCCACAACCACTTCGACTCTGATAAACTAATTTTAGAAGTGTGGAGCATCATTTCACAATTAAAATTCCATAGATTTTGAGATAACAATAAAGTTAAAGTTTGTTTATGATATTTCAGTTTCTACCTTAACCCAATACGTATATCCCAATAATTTATTCTGTTCTCTGTAAAATGATTAATAAGTAAATGATAATAGTGCTTTTTACTTTCTGGTTTCCTGTCTGTGAGAATTCTTCAATCTGTTCGGCTGGTCAGCCTGACTTGATGATTTCACCATTCCTGGACACCAGACATCCTTTCAAGTTGGCGCAAGAATGAACCTGACACCACAATAGGAGAAACTGACACCATAATAGGAGAAATTGACATGACGTAGCTGACTAGACCTTTCTGGGCAGCTTCTTTGAAGTCAGTGATGATGCCAGCTCTTTGCTGCTGACTGCAAAATCCAGGCCAATAAGGACCATACTGCACTCATTTTGCCCCAACATGCTTGTTCTGGATCTCTGAAAGATTAACTCCCACTCTGCCTTTCTCTCCCCATAGCCCTATAGTTCTTTTCTTCCTTTTCAATTATTCATCCAATTCCCTTTTGAACATTGCTATTGACTCTGCTTCCAACACGCTTTCAAAAAGTGCATTCCAGATTATTACAACTCGCTGCTTAAACAAAAAGTCCCCATCTCCCCTTTCTGGTTTGCTTGCCAGAAATTCTTATCTTACTTTTCTTCCATTAGCTCACAGTTGTTCACGCTGACCAGTTGGAGGCTTCCAAACCCCGGGCAAAGTTGATGCATTGGTGCCTGAAGTGCGTAGAAAGTCAGTGAGAGTCTCAGCTTTAAGAAAGAGCTGTTTGTTAGTCAGCTTTTCACAAGCTGAGCTCTGCATTCCACATTTGTGGATGGGAGCGGAATACGTGGGTTCCAATAATTCCAGCAAATACGTGTTTATTCCCCACTCAGGTTTTCTCCAGCTCTGAAGGTGTTCACTCCTGTTGAGGCACAACAATAACAACAAAAAAAGAAAGATGTCACGGCATTCGAGAGAATGCAGAAATGATTCATGACAGTGGTTCCAGGGATGAGGGTCTTCAATTACGTACATAGATTGGGGAAGCTGGGGCTGTTTTCCTTGGAGAAGAGAAGGTTGAGAGGAGATGTGTAGAAGTGTTCAAAATGTTGAAGGGTCTGGGCAGAGTATGGAGCAAAACTGTTCCCATTGGTAGAAGGATCATGAAGAAGAGGGCACAGATTGAAGGTAATTGGCAAAATCAATGGAGGCTTAAGCAGAAACACTTTCACACAAGTGGCTAACATCTGGAATGTGCTGCCTGAGAGTGTGATGGAGGCAGGTTTAATTAAGGCATTCAAGAGGGAATTGCATTAATATCTTAAAATGGAGAATGCACAAGGTTACAGCGAGAAGGCGGGGGATTGGCACTTGGTAAATTGCTAATTCAGAGAGCAGATGCAGATATAACTGGCCGAATAGCCTCCTTCTGTGCTCAACAATTCTGTGATTCTATGAAAAACAACTTGCATTTATGGGGGAAAAAGAAAGAATTGCACTTACATAGCACCTTTCATGATGTCAGGATTGCCTAAGTGCTTGACAGCCAACTCTTGAAGTGTAGTCACTGTTGTAGAAAATACAGCAGCCAATTTTCACACAGCAGGATCCCACAAACAGCAATGTGAAATATCCAGATAATCTTTTTTCATAATTTTGGTTGAGGGATGATTGTTGGCCATGACACTGGGAAGAGTTTCCATGCTCTTCTTTAAGTTGCATTATGGGATCCTTTGTGTTCAGCAGAGAGGGGAGATAGTGTCTCAGTTTAACATCTCATCTGAAGGACAGCACTTCCTCAGTACTGCACTGGAGTATCAACCTAGATTTCTGCTCAAGTCTCTGGAGTGGACTTGAACACTTGACCTTAACTCAGAGGTGGGAGCGCTACCCACTGAGCCACATCATGAATGCAGCAAATTGTCCCAATTGCACCACTCATTGGCATGATCAAAAAAATTGATGCAAAGACAAAGAAGGAGATTTTCAGAGTGATGACCAATATAGTCCTACTATGTCAAATCCTGCCATGACAGTTCGAGAATATGAAGTAACTTCCATGTGACAATAATTAATTTTAGAAAAAGCATGGTCAAAGAGGGGGGTCTTCAGGATTGTCTGGAAGTGCAAAGGTGGAAGGATTTAGTGACTCTCTCCCTCTGTCACTGATCCCTCAGTGAGTCTCTCCCTCAGTTGTTGATCCCTCATTGAGTCTCTCCCTCAGTCCCCAGCCCCTCAATGAGTCTTTCTCAGTCCCCAGCCCCTCAGTGGGTCTCTCCTTCAGTCGCTGATCCCTCAGTGAGCCTCTCTCTCCGCTGTTGATCCCGGAGTCAGCAATCAGTGTCCTCAAACTTATAATATTGGTTAAAGAAACAAGCACAGTGGTGAGGAGGGCTGATATGCTAGAAGCATCATCAAAATCGGCCATATGGGTTGAACTGAGGAACAAAAAATGGGCCATCTTGGGAATATCCTATAAATCCTCAAACGGTCAGGGAGAGATAAAAGAGCAAATATTTAGGCAAATTGCTGAGAACTGTAGGAACAATATGGCCCTAATAGAGCGGATTTCGACTATCCTGACATAAACTGGGTAAAAATCAGTCTAAAGGGCATTAATGCTGAAGAATCCTTAAAAAAAACATTCAGGAGAGTATTAAGTAGCAAGCTCAACAAGAACGGGGCAGTTCTTGACTTAGTTTTATGGAAAGAAGCTGGCAGGTAGAATGGGTATCAGAGGGTGAGAATCCAGTTAGATTTGACATAGCTATGGAAAAGAACAAAGTTAGACCATGAGTAAAAGTTCTAAATTGGGGAATGGCCAATTTTACTAAGCTGCGATGTGCTTTTGCAAACGTAGACAGTAAACAGCTGCATGAAGGTAACCCAGTGTCACAGCAGTGGAAGGCATTTGATGAGGAGCTGAAAACGCTTCAGAACATATATGTTCTCATAAAGACAAAAAGTGGGACTGACAAATGTAAGCTGTCCCAGATGTCAAAGAGCATACAGTGTAGGATAATGAAGGCCTAAAAAAGTGAAACTATGTCAGATGACAAAAACTCAATACTGCAGAAAGCCTAGAGGAGTATAGCAAGTGCAGGGGTAAATTAAAATGGAAATTAGGAAAGCAAAGAGAGGGAATGGAAAAAACTGGCAAGTAAAATCAAGGAAAGCCCTAGGATGCTTTAGAAATATATAACGAGCAAGAGGATAACTAAATGGAAGGGTAAAGCTAATTAGGCACCAAAAAGGTAACCTGTATGTGAAGGCAGAAGACATAGACACAGTTCTTAACAAGTGAAGAGGACACTCAGTACAGTGCATACCTCCGCCAAATGGTTTTAACTTAATATCATTATAATTACACAGCTCCTCCTTGAGGCTTTTCCCTGCCTGGTTGATGGTCTATAAATACAAAACTGAAACAAGAAATCTTTTTATTAAGATCTTCTATCTCACTGAAAAGCCTTCAGACCAATCCACATCCAACAACCTGCTCTGAAAACTCTGCTCACATTTTGACAGATGTGACAAATTCCACCACAGCAGCTGAGACAATCCACAACATTCTAAAATAATCAACAACATTCTAAATAAAACCACTCACAACATTCTAAAAAGAAGTCAACTCGTCTTATTTCCCAATGTTAATGGAAATTTCAGAAAGTTCCAGGATCCAGATCTACATCTTCGTGAAAAAGTGATCTGTTCTTCCTTGGGCCGTACACTATCTGTCTTCTAAGTTTTGTTGAAATATATCCGTTAGGTTTTGAGATACATTGTTAACAGACTAACAGGGTGAAAACATTATCCCCACACACCTTCAGGCTAATGAATATTTCATGAAAAAGGAGGACGATGTAGACACTGCAGTTAAGGAGGAGAAGTGTGAAGTATTGGATGGGATAAACATTTGTTACGACTGGTCCCAGGACGAAGTTCCCCCAAATTGTTATGCTCCCGGGTGAAGACAGATGAACTGGCTCCCCTTCTTTATTTAACCTCCTCGGTTGGTTGCAACAAAGTTAATTAAAAAAGGATCCTTTCCCAGTAGAAATGTATTCATGTTTTTAAAAGAGCCAATTTAATCAGGCTTCCTTGAGTCAAGGAAGAAATAAGTTTATTAGTTAGACCATAAGACCATATGATGTGGGGGCAGAAGTAGGCCATTCGGCTCATTGAGTCTGCTAGTCATTCAATGAGATCATGGCTGACCTGATAATCCTCAACTCCACTTTCCTGCCTTTTCCCCATAAACCTTGATTCTCTTACTGTTTATAAATCTGTCTATCTCAGCCTTGAGTTAGAGGTAATATATTAGCTTTGATAGAAGATTGACTAATCAACAGAAAGAGAGAGTCGGGATAAATGGTCTTTTTCTGGACGGCAAGCTGTAACTAGTGGGGTGCCACAGGGTTCAGTCCTTGGGCCCCAACTATTTACAGTCTGTACTAATGATTTGGATTCAGGGATAGAAGGTACTATAGCTAAATTTTCAGATGACACCAAAATAAGTGGGAAAGTAAGTTGCAATGAAGAAATAACAAATTTACAAATGGATATGGACAGTTTGGGTGATTGTGCCAAAATTTGGCAGATGGAGTTTAACGTGGATAAGTGTGAGGTTATCCATTTCGGTCGGAAGAATAAAAAGGCGACTTATTATTTAAATGGAGAGAAACTTCAGAATGTTTCAGTGCAGAGGGATCTGGGTGTCCTCACGCATGAATTGCTGAAAGCTAGTATGCAAGTACAGCAGTTAATAAGGAAGGCAAATGGAATTTTGGCATTTATTGCTAAAGGAATAGAGTATAAAAATAGGGAAGTGTTGTTGTAACTGTACAAGGCATTGATGAGACCGCACCTGGAGTACTGTGCACAGTTTTGGTCCCCTTACTTGAGGAAGGATGTAGTTGAATTGGAGGCAGTTCAGAGGAGGTTCACTAGATTGATTCCAGAGATGCGGGGCTTGTCTTGTGAGGAGAGATTTGAGCAGTTTGGGCCTTTACTCACTAGAGTTTAGAAGGATGAGAGGAGATCTAATTGAGGTATATAAGATGCTAAAGGGGATAGACAAAGTAGACATGGAGCAGATGTTTCCCTTTGTGGGGCATTCTAGAATGAGATGCCATAGTTTTAGGCTAAGAGGTAGATTTAAATCAGAGATGAGGAGGAATCACTTTCCTCAAAGGGTCATGAACCTGTGGAATTCACTACCTCGGAGTGCAGTGGATGCCAGGACGCTGAATAAATTTAAGAAGGAGATAGACAGATTTTTAATTAGTAACAGGTTGAAAGGTTATGGGGAGAGGGCGGGAAATTAGAGTTGAGGCCCGAAATGAGATCAGCCATGATTGTGTTGAATGGCGGGGCAGGCTCGAGGGACTGAATTGTCTACTCCTGCTGCTAGTTCTTAACAACCCAGTCTCTCCAGCTCTCTGCGGTAAAGAACTTCACGGATTCATTACCCTCTGAGAGAAGAAATTCCTCCTCATCTCTGTTTTAAATGGGCGCCTCCTTATTCTGAGATTATGCCCTCTGGTCCTAGATTCTCCCACAAGGGGAAACAACTTCCCAGCATTTACCCTGTCAAACCCTCTAAGAATCTTATATGTTTCACTAAGGTCGCCTCTCATTTTTCTAAACTCCAATGAATACAGGCCCAACCTACTCAACCTCTCCTCATATGAAAATCCCTCCGTACCCAGGATCAACCTAACGAACCTTCTCTGGACTGCCTCCAATGCCAGTATATCTTTCCTTAGATAAGGGGACCAAAATTGTTCGCTGTATTCTAGGTGTGGTCCAACTAGCACCTTGTATAGTTTTAGCAAGACTTCCCTATTTTTATGCTCCACTCCCTTTGAAATAAAGGCCAACATTCCATCTGCCTTCCCTATCACCTGCTGAACTTGTATGTTAGCTTTTTGGGATTCATGCACAAGGACTCCCAAATCCCTCTGTGCTGTAGCCTTCTGCAGTCTTTCTCCATTTAAATAATATTCAGCTCCCCTATTCTTCCCGCCACATTACATTCCATCTACCAAGTTTTTGCCCACTCACTTAACCTGTCTATATCCCTCCATAGACTTTGTGTCATCCTTACCACTTGCTTTCCCACCTATTTTTGTGTCAAACGCAAATGTGGCAATTGTACATTCATTTCCCTCATCTAAGTCATTAATATATATTGTAAATAATTGTAGCCCCAGCACAGATCCCTGTGGCACCCCACTAGACAGATTGCCATCCCGAAAATGCGCCCCCCCCTTATCCCAGCTCTCTGTCTTCTAATAGTTATCCAATCCTTTATCCATGTTAATGTTTTACACCCAACACCATAGGCTCTTATCTTATTAAGTAACCTTATGTGTGGTACCTTATCGAAAGCCATTTGGAGATCCAAATATATTACATCTACTGGTTCCCCTTTATCTATCCTGCTTGTTACCTCCTCAAAGAATTCGAATAAATTTGATAGGCATGATTTCCCCTTCATGAAGCCATGCTGACTCTGCTTGATTAGATTATGTATTTCTAAATGCTCTGCTATTACATCCTTTATAATAGACTCCAACATTTTCCCAATGACAGATCTTAAGCTAATTGGCTTAGTTACCTGTTTTTTGTCTCCCTCCCTTTTTGATTAAGGGCATTACATTGGCCGTTCTCCAATTCTCTGGGACTTTCCCAGAATCGAAGGATTTTTTGAAGATTACTACCAGTGCATCCACTATCTCTATAGCTACTTCCTTTAACACCCTAGGATGCAACCCATCGGGCCCAGTGGACTTATTGGCCTTTAGCCCCATTAGTTTCCCTAATACTTTTTCTCTAGTCATAGTTATTGTATTTATTTCCTCCCCCTCTTTTGCCCCTTGATTATGTAGCAATTTTGGAATGCTATTGGTATCTTCTACTGTGAAGACTGAAGCAAAGTATTGATTCAACTCCTCTGCCATTTCCTGGTTCCCCATTATTATTTCCCCAGCCTCATTCTATAAGGAGCCTATGTTCACTTTGGCCCCTCTCTTCCTTTTTATATATTTAAAGAAGCTCTTACTGTCCATTTTTATATTACTTGCTAGTTTACCGTCAAAATTTATTTTCTCCCTCTTTATTTTTTTTTGGTCATCTTTTGTTGGTTTTTAAAACTTTCCTAATCCTCTGGCTTACCAGTAATCTTTGCCACATTGTATGTTCTTCTTTCAATTTGATACTGTCCTTAACTTCCTTGGTTAACCACGGTTGTTTTATTCCCTTCCTTGAATCCTTCTTCCTAACTGGGATATCTTTGTTGAGAGTTACTAAAACACAAGAAAGAAATAATAAAAATGTAACACACATTCACACAGATTGTAAATGAGATGTGAGTCCAGAAATAAAGATATACAAATCAGTCTTTTGGTAAGGAGTAGATGGCGAAATGTTGTAGCCATTAAGTTGGGTGATTCCGGTAGAGCTGACTTTTAGCGGTTGAGCAGTAGGTTTGGAGATTCTTGGTTCTTCAGGTTAGCTGAAAGGAGTTGTCCTGTTTCCCTTTTGAGTACGGCTTTTCTGATTTGTGACTTGCCTCCAGCAACCAGAGAGAGAGGACTTTTTTTTAACTTAATAGTGCAGGTATGCCTAGCTGATGTTCTTCAGCTATGATCTTCATAGCACACCCTCATACACCAGTCCTGGAACTCCAAAACTAGCACACAGAACTATGGTTGCAGTTGGCTTTTTAACCCCTTTTATTTTGTATTCCTGGAAGGGAATAAAACAAACGTATCTTTCGCCTAGATCTGCTTTCTTTTCAACTCACATCATGTCCACAGTCTGGGATATAACTCACAGGAGATGGTTTCTGCTGGTGGTAATCAGCCTTCATTATCTCCACAACCACAGGAGATTACAGTTCAGTTTTTGCACTGCATCATTTCTGTCTGAAGTAGGACTTGACACCTTTTTAGGTCTGACATTCTGTTCTCTGGATTAATTGGTCAAGTGTAAACCACATAAGAATTTTTCAACAGGTGGTTGCTTTACAGTCTCAGCCAGCTTTTGTTTGAATGTCCTTTTTTTAAAAAACACATCTTACTTAAAAGTTCAACATGTCTGTAAGTAATTCAGGGCTATGATCTGTGATCATGACACATAGTGAAGGAAGAAAAGTTAAGGTGCTTGGAAAGAGGATACATTGCCAGGTCTGGGTTAAATATATCCTCGGTTGTTAAAAGAGCAAAGGAAGAATTATTGGAGACTATGACCATCATTTTCCAGTCCTCTCTGGCTATAGGTGTGGCTTTGGGGGACTGGAGGATGGCTAACTTTGAGCTGTTGTTTAAAAAGGGAGAAGGGGATGTACTAAGGAATTATAGACCAGTCACCCTAGCCTGGATGATAGGAAAATTTCATAAATTTCCATTTAGAAAGGCACAGATTAATCAGGGGCAGTCATCATGGACTTATTAAGGGATGGTCAAGCATGATTAACTTGAGTACATGCTTTGAGGAGGTAACCAGAGGGTTGATGCGGGTGGCACATTTGATGCAGTCTATATGGATTTCAGCAAGGCTTTTGACAAGGTCAAACTTGGCAGATTGGCCAGAAAAGTAAAAACCCATAGGATCCAAGGGAAAGTGCCAAATTGGATGCAAAATTGGATCAGTGGCAGATAATGGTCAGACAGGTACTTTAGTAATTAAAGATTCTTTCCAAGTGGGGTTTCATAGGACTCAATAATAGATCTTTTATTATTTGTGGTATATATCAATGACTTAGACTTAAATGTAGGGGATATGATCAAGGAGTTTGCAGATGATATGAAAATTAGCCATGTGATAGATAGTGAGGGAGAAAGCTGCAGACTGCAGGAAAATATCAGTGGTTTGGTCACGTGGGCATAAAAATGACAAATGGAATTCTTACTCCAATAAATATTGGCCAGGGACAATTACCCTATCCTCTGAAATTGTGTTGTAGGATCTTTTACATGCACATGAAAGATGGAGGCCTCGGTTTAAAATCTCATCATGAGACGTTTCCTATGTTAAGGAGACAAGCGGCTGTGAGTTGTTAATTTGGAGTTACTATTTGTTAATTTAATTTTCCATCACTGCTTCTGTGATATAAGTGATTGGATAGTAAGATGAACAAGTGACAGTTTTGGGACACTCCAATCCACCCCTGCATACAATGGTCCATAGCTAAGTGATGACCTCAGAATGGAGGTAGGTTGGAAGCTTCGAGAGACTGGATCCTAACAGTTGACTGAGCCTCATCCAAAAGACAGCACCTCCAAGCATATCCGACTGTGCAGCACTCCCTCCGCACTGCACTGTCAGCCTGAATAATGTGCTTAAATTCAAAAAACTGGGGCTTAAACCCACAAAGTTCTAACCTAAGGAGAAAGATTTGCTACCCAGAGTCACAGCTGACACCTGAGCAAGAGTCAGGAGTAGAGGTGAGAGAACTTATAAAAATGGAATAAAGCCACCACGTGATACAATGGAAGAGGGTTTCTCTGAGCAAACAATCAGAGCTTGCAAAGGCTATTTGAATCTAATTAAACCTGGTTAAATTGAAAAACTCTAATCCTCCGTGAATTATAGGTTGTAGAATTAATGTTAAATGGGATGGGCAGGGTACCCAGCAAGATAATGATTCCTTGTCATTGTTCCTGATCTCTTGTGCACTATTCAAAGATGTTGGGTCTCCTGCTGCAGTTTCTCCTTTGTTCTTTAGCTTCCAGAATTTAAATGCTGTATCTCATTCTGAGTTGGCTCATATTATCCAAAGCTCTGAACTCCAGGGTGGAAGCTCAATCATTTCTTCTTCCTTCCCCCTCTTTGTTTGGAAAGCCGATCTAATCAATCTTACTTAACACTTCATGCAGGATTCGCCTGTTGAAAGACAATTGAATTGATTAAAGACAATTGCCTTGCATTGTAGCTTCTTGTGTTGCCCAGTGAGTACAAATAATGTTCAGGAAGACCCAGGCATCTTCCATATATTAGGCCTTCCTCTATGCAGATCTAATCCTCTGTCACCTCTCCTCCATTGTCCAGCTGCCCTGTCTGTGGTTCCGCTCCTCTTATCCAAATACAGCCAGCAATAGCTTCTCTTCCCACACCTGGCCCATCACCACCAGAATGCCCCAGGGATTTCTTTTCATCCATCCTCTTGTTCATCTACTTACTGTCCTTTGACCCAAAGTGAGTTGCAAACGCCACATCCTACCCAAGGTGAGCTTCAGCTCCATGTCCAATTCATTAGGAAGGCTCCTTTCATTAGGAAGAATTCCATCTCCTAAAAATAACCCATCTCCGTCCTGACCCCATCCCACCTACTAATATACTTATCCATGAGTTCTAAACTTCTCTAAACTCATGTCTCTAATCCCTTCCTTGTTGTGCTTCTATCCTCTATAAACTCCACCTTGACTAAAACTAAGCTGCCCATATCCCACCTCGTACTAAGTCCTTTTCATTCATCGCCCCTGCCCTCACTGCTCTACACCTCCTCCAGTGCATTGAATTTAAAAGGCTTGTGCTCATGTTCAAATACTTTCTGGACTTCATTCCATCCTATTTCTGCAACATCATGGGCAGGATTTTACGTCCTGTGGGCGGGCGTGTGCCCAACCCAAAAGGCGAGTGTCCCGACGTCATCGCGCACTTGTATGATATTTCGGCCAGCAGGTACATGTGAGAGTCGGCAGCGTGCCCGACGACAATTAAGAGGCCTATTAAGGCCATGAATCCCTTAATTAAAAGCTATTTTTCACTGCCCGTCCAACCAAAGGGTTGGCAAGCGGGCGAATGGATTTTTTAAGGAAATCTCATCCATGGGTGGGATGAGGTTTCCACAATTAAATAAAAATGAATATATATTTTTGGGCAGAATTTTTATTGTTTATGTTGCTGTGAATGAGTCCTGTGTTGGGACATTTTTCAGATTTTAAAAATCTTTCTTTTTAATTTTAAAGTTGTTTAGCTCCCAGGGACAGCTCCCTGCCTTCAGGGTGATTTCAAAGCATGCTCTCCGCGCAGGCACAGACCTTAGCACTCGCCCCCACCCCGGCAGTGCTGAGGTTCTCTGCATGCATTTCACCCTGGCTGGTCATTAATTGGGCAGCCAGCCAGCGTGAAATCACAGTCAGGAGGCCGATCATGGGCGGTGGAGTGTTTCCCAGCCGCTCCTGGGCCTGCCCACCTGACCACCCAAAATTCCTGCCCCATGGGTTTGCACAACCTCTCCTGTACCCTTCAGTCCTCTGTCTCTGGCCTCCTGTTACAAACGTGCCCCATTTTGCCCCTCCTTTGGTGATGGAGAGTCCAATCACAGTGACTCTTCTGTGGACTTCTGTTCCTAAACACGGCTCTTCTCCACACCTCTAATTTAAAAAAACCTACTGAAAAGCCATGTTCTCAACCGTGTTATCGGTCATGTTTCCAAATTTTGCACCATGATTAATGGTCTGTTTCTTTATTCCATTCTCACTCCACCTTTGTGAAAAAGCTAGAAAGATTTCTCCAATTCCTTTCATGACCACAGTACGTCCAAAGCACTTTACAATCATTTAAGTAGTTTTCAAGTGTTGTCACCATTGTAATGTAGAAGACGATGTGGACAATTCGCGCAAAGCAATGGCCCACAAACAGCAATGAGATAAATAACCAGATAATCTGTTTTTCAGCAATAATTCTTGAAAGATAAATGTTGGCCAGGACATCAGGGAGAACTCCCCTGCTCTTCTTCAAAGTAATGCCATGGGATCTTTTACATCCACCATAGAACTATAGAACTATAGAAACATTACGGTGCAGAAAGAGGCCATTCAACAGATTGTGTCTGCACTGGCCACAAAGGAAAAAAAGAAACTAGCCGCTCATTTTAATCCCACTTTCCAGCACCTGCTCCGTAGCATTGCAGGTTACCCAAGGAGAGCTCTGGTTCAATGTTGCAACTGAAAAGTATCACCCCAAAAGTACTCCCTCAGGACTGCACTGGAAATAGCCTGCTAGATGCTGTGCACTGGATCGCGCGGTCAAGTCTCTGGAGTGAGACTATGGACACAGGGCCCTCTGACTCAGAGAGCAGATTGCTGCCAACTGAGACAAGGTTGACACACGAGCCTGCACTTTGGCTGAGGTATACATTCGACTGCTATTTTGCTGCTGAATCCAGTTCCAAGTGACTGAGAAAGCTACCTGTTCACAGACAGACAAACCTTCATTAAAATTCCTTTCACACCAGTCATTCTTGGCTTGACTGTTGGAGAATCTCCAGGGAACTGTGCTGTGGTCAGGAGCCTATGTTGTTGTCAAGTCTAACGCTAGTTTATTAATCCCAGAAGCCAATCTTTAATGTGTTCTTTGCTCTGTGCTGCTGGTGTTAGGATTGCAGCGACTGAGGCTAACTTTGGAAGTACATGAAGTAGCTACAAAATTCTTGGAGGCATAAATCAAGTGAGGGCCAAGGCAGTTAGGCTAGGATCAGTGAATTACAGGATATTCTTGGCTTCTCTGCATTGTGGGGCTTGCTCAAACACGGTGCTCACCTATTTTGCTGCAGTCAGGTAAATGTAATCCAGCTCCTGCTTGAGTGAAGCTGAAGCCGTCCTTGTGTTTATCTAGGGAATGACCAGAAATATCTGACATGTCAGGCTGAAGTCAGTGTCAGCCTACTGTGTACAGACAAGATGGGACAGTGTGACAAGAACAAATGTTCCAGTATCACCTCCAGTATTTTCTCTACAGCTCCCATATTACCCCTCTGTTACTAATACTCCCTGCATCATTACTCTGTTGCTTTCCACTGTAACTTGTTGTGCTACTCTCTATGTTATTTTTCTTTCTTGCTGTATATAACTCTCCTCTGTTACGCTTTCGTTTTCTATATTGCTCTCCACGTTTCTAATTTTTGGTTTTTTTTAACTCATTTTTATTCCTCTATTTGCTACTCTACTTTAATAGTCTGCATTACTCTCCCCCATTACTTTTTGTGATACACTTTTCTATCACTCTGTCATTCTCCATATCACTACTTGTGTTATTTTCCTCACTTACTCTTTAAAATATTTGTTCTTGGAATGTGAGTGACACCAGCAGCCCATTTTTCATTGCCTATCCCATGTTGCCCTGAGGGCATTGAGACAACTGCATAGGGTAGGGCTGAAGTCAAACTTAGGTCATGCATATGGGAGTGTCAGGGAGTAGCCCTGAAGCAATATGATCCTATTTAGTTTCTGTGAGAATCCAGTGGTTTTCATGGTCATTTGTTGATGCTTTCCACAAATTACCAGATTTGTTAAATTCAGTTTCATGGCAACGACTTCTAGATTGCTGGTTCTGTACTGTAATCACCAGGCTTCCTTACTGTAACACTTCTATCTATTATTCCACTTGTTACTCTATTACTGTCTGTGTTAAGCATTTTTAATATTCCCTATGTTACTCACTGTGTTAATGTATTACTGCTACTTTCCTTATTATTCCTCATTACTACAGTACTCTGTCACTATCCCCTATTACTCTCAGTGTTAATCTCTGCTAATCCCCCTGTTAGTCTCCTCTATTACTATCTCTGTCTCTCTCTATTACTCTTCCAGTAACATTCACTTCATAGCGATAGTTTTGAAATAGTTAAACAGTGTTTCTACTGAGCTTGGCAAGGGCTAGATCTTTAATGGGTTCTCAATTCTGATGTTGAACGCATCCTTTGGCATCTTTGATGCTGAAGCCATGCACCTGTCAGGAGGTGTAACAGGAGGTTAGGAAGCAGCTTTGATGCTGTTCCAGGTGAGGCTGAGAGACTCCCAACCCCCACAAATTGTCTGCAGTTTCACCAGGGAGGTATTATCAGGCTCCCTATAGAGAGAACCGAATATACCACATTGTTCAACTCTGAGAGACAACAAGTATGGTGGTGGCAGCCTTGCGTCTTGTGAGACGACGTTTTTTGCCATGGTGGTCAATTCTGCATTGAGCAGTGCCTGGTGCACTCAAGAACCCCACTCTGGCATTGCAATCTGTGCCGCATTAGCTGCAGAGGAAGACAGTGGCTGCGAAGGGTGCACGATTCGCTGGCCTCTGTTCTCTCTCAGCCAGCTGAGCTTTATGTTTCTGCTAACCTCTTCCCATGCCCTTCCAAACAGTCAGCCCCCAGAGGTCACGGCCATCAGCGACTGTCTCCCAGTTGTCAGTGTCAATGTTCACCATCTTCATAACTCACTTGCAGGTGTCCTTATAGTGAAGGTATGGACACCAGGAGATCGTGACCCAGTGACCAGTTCGCCTTACAGATGGTCTACATGGCTGTCATCCATCTGATGAATGTGGCTGAGCCAGTGCTGACATCATTGGCTTAGCAATGAGTGTAAACTGATGGAATTAGCATGCTCCAGGACCTCAGCGCTGGTGACCTAGACCTGCTATGAAATGCCAAGAATATGTGAGACAGTGAAGGTAGGAGCTGTTCAGCCTTTTCTCCTGCTTAGTGTATGCTGTCCAGGTCTCACTACTGTAGAGGAGTGCGCTGCGGACACAGGCTTGGTAGACCCGCAGTTTGGTGTCCTCAGTCAGGTGGCTGTTATTCCTCACTCTCTTACTCAGCTTGGACATAACAGTTGCAGCTTTTGTGATGCATGAGTTGATTTCAGCATCAATGACAGATTGCTGGTGACTGTGGACCTTAGAAATGTGAAGCTATCAACAACCTCCAGCGTCACATTGTCAATGCTGATAGATGGCGGTATAGAAACATCCTGGACCAGGACATTTGCCTTCCTTATGCTGATGGTCAAACCAATCTCTTTAGAGGTGTGAGGGAGCCTGTCCATTGCTGGTGTTCTTCACTGTGGAATGTTAGTGAAGCATCATCAACATCCAGCAATTCTCTGATGGGGACTTGGATACCTCGGTCTTGGATCTCAGGTGAGCAAGGCTGAACAGTTTTCTGTCAATTCTGGTAAGTAAGTAGACACATTCTGTAGATGAACTGAAGGCATATGACAGCAGCAAAGAGAAAACTATGCCAAAGAATGTTGGTATCAGAACACAACATTGTTTGACCCCACTGTGAATCTCAGTGGGTTCCGATGTTGCCCTGTTATAGCTGACCTTGCCCATCATGTTTTCATGGAAAGAGGAGAACCCATTGAGCAACCTCGGTGAGCAACCAGTTTTCTCCAGCAGCTAAATAGACCCCCTGTGCTCACGTGGTCGAATGCCTTGGTGAGATCGATGAAGGCAGTATATAGTTGTCTCCTTTGTTCACAGCATTTCTCTTGTAGCTGTTGGACTGAGAAGATCATATGAATTGTAGATCTTCCAATTCTGAAAACACACAGAGATTTTGTGTTGGATGTGTTCAGCCAGAATCTGCAATCTGACAGGGGAAACATAGGCAAATACTTTTCCCGAGATGCTCAGCAGGGAGATGCTTTGACAGTTGCTGCAGTCGCCATAGTTACCCTTGTTTATTTTTTATTCATTTATGTGATGTGGGCTTCACTGGCTGGGCCAGAATTTATTGCCCATCCCTTGAGTTGCCCTCGAGAAGGTGGTAGTGAGCTACCTTCTTGAATCGCTGCAGTCCATGTGGTGTAGGTAAACTCACAGTGCTGTTAGGGAAGGAGTTCCAGGATTTTGACCCAGTGACAGTGAAGGAACAGCAATATATTTCCAAGTCAGGATGGTGAGTGGCTTGGAGGGGAACTTCCAGGTGGTGGTGTTCCCATCTATCTGTTGCCCTTGTCCTTCTAGATGGGAGCGGTCGTGGGTTTGGAAGGTGCTGTTGAAGGAGCCTTGGTGACTTCTTGCAGTGCATCTTGTAGATGGTACACACTGTTGCTACTATGGGTTGGTGGTGGTGGGAGTGAATGTTTGTGGATGTGGTGCCAGCCAAGTGGGCTGCTTTGTCCTGGATGGTGTCAAGCTTCTTGAGTGTTTTGGGAGCTGCACTCATCCAGTCAAGTGGGGAGTATTCCATCACACCTGACTTGTGCCTTGTAGATGGTGGCTATGGGGAGTCAGGAGGTGAGTTACTCACCACAGGATTCCTAGCCTCTGACCTGCTTTTGTAGCCACACTATTTATATGACTAATCCAGTTCAGTTTCTGGCCAATGGCAAACCCCAGAATATTGATAGTGGGGGATTCAGTGATGGTAATGCCATTGAATGTCAAGGAGTGATGATTGGATTCTCTCTTGTTGGAGATGGCCATTGCCTAACACTTGTGTGGCACAAATGTGACTTGTCACTTGTCAGCACAAGCCTGGATATTGTCCAGATCTTGCTGCATTTGAACATGGACTGCTTCAGTATCTGAGGAGTTGCAAATGGTGCTGAATATTGTGCAATCATCAGCGAATATCCCTACTTCTGACCTTATGATGGAAGGAAGATCATTGATGAAGCAGCTGAAAATGGTTAGGCCGAGGACACTACCCTGAGGAACACCTGCAGTGATGTCCTGGATTAAAATCCTTGCATCACACATATCCTGGGGGCACTGGCCCCTCCCTCTTGCAGAGACAGAGAAGTTCATGCAGATACTGTAGGAGTACCAGTTTCTTGTGTGTGATGAGTTCAGGGGGTATAGCATCAGCACCTGGAGCCATATAAATGCAAATTTATATTGATGCGTCCAACAAATCGATGTGATGCTTCTATTGTGTGGCTGAGGAGAGTTAGCATGCTTTCCGCTTTTCTGTGCTAGTTTGCATCTCATATTCAGCCAATACGGCTGTCTAGCAGCAATGAGAGAAAGAGAGCCAAATGCGTTAGTCTCTCCCTGTTGGTACACAGCCTCTCCATCGCCAGCTGTGCCTCCTCATGGTGACACACAGAAACCGGGTCCCTCAAGGCCCCTGGCTAAAGTTTCAGAGGAATGTGGAGGAGATTTGACCCCCCGAGACATGCAGTGTGCAGATCCAATGGCACATGGATGTACCCTGGCACTCATGAAACAAACTACCAGCTATGGGTGAATAGCTCCACTGCCTTGTGGATATCTTGGGAGAGTTGAAGGCTAAGGGAGTGAACCCCGAAAAAAACCTGGAGTAGAGCCCAAAGGCAGATTAATGTCTAAATATGTTGTCTTTTTGGCAACCCCTATGGCCAAGCTGGTGCCGAATGTAGTGCTTTGCATTTCTTTGGACTCAACAAGGGAGTTCAAGAGAGGGACCCTGACATTTAGGCAGCCCAGAGTCTCCATAAATTTTGTCCAGGCTTGCGTCCTGGACAAGACACTCCAGTTTTGCTGCAGAACATTAACACAACACAGGAGACAGCAGTTCTGAGTAATAAGCCGAGCCCACCTGGTGTAAAGAACAGGCTGTCTCTGATGCTGGGAGGATCCATAATGTCCCAGTGGTCAGCCATCACCCACCTCAAGTTGGCCAGGCCCCAACTAGCAAGGGGCTGACCCACCATGGTCCATCTGCTTCAATGTGTGATTGGAGCTTAGAGTCTCCAGACGGAATCAATCATACCAGGGAAACAAATAAAACAAACAAAAAGAAAGAAGGTGCCAAATTTTCCATTGGCAAGCTGGAACATCAGGGCTGTGTGCATGGGATTAACAGACAAATTGTAGCTGTCAATTACACGCACAAGACAGATGTGATTGACACATGGAACTTGTTGTGATCCCAGCTGATGCTACTACTGGACAAGCCAAATCCCAGGGTGGAACCCAACTTGGTAGATCCTAACTTTTATTCTTTGTTTAGAAACATGGAGGGCAGCTCCTGAACAAAGTCACAGGAGTCAGCTGATGAACTTTTAACAAAAGAATAAAACATCTATTCAACAAGAAAAAGATGAACTACATCACAATACTCCTTCAAGCACAACTATGCCCTTACAGGTATATACAGATTCATAAGAATAACACAAGTTACAAGGATAACACAAGTTACAAAAGCTATTTTATACTCTAATGTTCACAGTAAGTACACAGTCCATGTAAACCAATGAGCAACCTGTGGTCGACACGTTACACACAGAAACCAAGTGATAGATGCCACCCCGAACAAATGCTATGGATTCCTCATCATCTTCCCCCAGACGCTTGTCACACTGTGAGCCAACCAATCTCACTAAACCTTCTAATCTCCACTCTCGAAGAACCTGTTTTTGAAACTTCTCCCAAACAATGTTTTTTTTCCCAGAGACCTTCCACCAGGGTCCACCTCCAGGATTTCAAACTCTTCTTCCGATGTTCTTCTCCCTTGGATCGCCAAGTGCATTTAAGCTTTGCCTCCCACGCACACTCTCTCAGATATTCAACTGTACCAACAGAACACCACTGCTTCACATGCCCATGGTAAGGAATCCCCATTCTTTGGCTGTCTCCTTGAATCTTCTGGCTTCTCACAAGCCTATTTTGCTTTAAGTCTGCGTCCTACAGCTTTCTCCCTTTAAGTTGGAGCCTTCCTCTGCTCCTCAGTCTTAACTTCACTTAATAAGACATTTTCCAGATTCCTGTCTTTTTCCTTTGACTAGAAGGCCTTCTTGGGACCTTTCTTCTGTTCCACTCCCTGGCTTTGACTTCTTCTTTAGTTTGAGAATAGCTATCTGTCCCTCGCCTATGTTGTTCCTCCTGGCAACTCCTTTCAATTGAACTAAAAAACTGATGTTCTGTTTCTCCCTGTGTCTATGGCCCACATTTTTCCATGTGACTACTAATTCTATACTGAATAATTGTTTCTAGATGCTTCCCCACCACTGAAGTTAAACTGACTGGTCTGTATTTGTTTGGCTTATCCTTACAACCTTTTCTGAACAAGAATGTAATGTTTGCAATTCTCCAGTCCTCTGGCACCTCCCTGAGTCTAGCAAAGGCTGAAAGATTATGGCCAGTGCAAAAGAGTCATAAAACCTCATTAGAATGCAGACATCTTTTAAAATGAAACTAAAACTCAAATCCCCCCTTTCTTAACACATAAATACAGAAATACAAATTAAATCTAAACTTAAAACTAAAACTTAAACTTAAACTTAAAGCTGTAGCTGATTCCTAACACCCATAAATACAGCTACAACTTACTTAAACTATCGTTAGTTCGTAACAAACTTGATAGGTTGAACATTGAGATAGCTTCCCTACAAGAGACCAGGCACACTGAGAGTGGATCACTGAAAGAAAAACATTACACATTCATCTGGCAGGGGAGGAATTCAGAGGAAACACATGGGCAAGGTGTAGCTTTTGCTGTGAGGACCTCACTATCCTCAATGATAGAACCACCCCCCCTCCCGCCCCCACCCACCCCCCCCCCACCCCCCCCACCCCCACCCGCCCCAGCCCCCCCTCCCCCCACCTCCACCACAAATGGTTCAGAACGTGTTCTCTCCATCCGCCTCTCAACTCAAACTGGGACAGTTAATCACATGAGTATCTATGCTCAACACTGTGCTCCACTACAGAGTGAAAGACCAGTTCCATAAGGAGCTTGACACTGCAATCAGCAGAGTCCTAAGTCAGAGCATCTTTACTTACTGGAGGATTTCAACACAAGAGAGGTCATGGACCATGAGGCCTGGCCCTCCTATCTCGGATATCATGGCCTGGGAAAGATAAATGAGAATGGACAGAGACTACCTGAGCTTTGCTGCTACCATGAGCTTTGTGTAACTAACACCTTCTTTCCATGTCACAAGGTATCCTGGAGACATCCAAGATCAGGGCATTGCCATCAGCTGGATCTGATCGTCACCAGATGTGACTCTCTGAACAGCATTCTCAACTCACACAGCTACCACAGTGCTGACTGTGAAACAGATTCCTCCCGGGTGTGCAACAGGATTGGGATACAATTCTTGATTTTTTTTTAATTTAAAGCAGAAATGTCATCCTTGATGTTGCCCATACTGCCTACCCAGATATAAACCAACAATTCCTTGACTTGATTGACCAGGCACTGTCCAGTATTCCCACACAGAGTGCAGAAGCAAAATGAAATATACTTCAAGACACCATCTAAAATGCTGACTGGTTCGAGGCTAACATCACTGTGATGGAACCTGTCATTGAAGCCAAGTGGTCTGCTCTCATTAATTACAAGAGAGATTCGAGCAAGAAGACTCTGAATGCACAAAGAGTCATTCAAAGTAAAATCCACCAGACTGCTAGGCGGAGCAATGTACTGATTACAACTTTGCCAGAATATCCAGATGTCCTTCAACACAGGGAAATCTAGGGGCATGTATGAAGGGATCAAAAGGCAACAGTTCCTTTGCGAAGGAAATGGCTCCATTGAAGACAAAGGCAGGGAAGGTCATCACCGACTGCAATAAACAGTTGGAGAGATGGGTGGAACACCACCTTGAGTTGTACCCTAGGGAGAACACTATCACCAAGAATGCTCTGGACACCATAGAAAGCCTCCCGGTCATGGGAGTGCTGGATATCGAACCCACAGTAAAGGAACTTAGCGAAGGTATTGACCCACTTATCATGGGCAAAGCTCCAGGTACTGATGCTATACTGCCTGAACTCAACAAACACGGAAAACCGGTACTTCTGCAGCATTCACAGCAACAAAAATAGATTTGCGTTTATATAGTGCCTTTCACCTCAGCAGTGCTCACAATGCAGTCTCCTCTACACTGAGGAAACCAGACAGAGACTGGGTGACCGCTTTGCTGATCACCTCCGCTCAGTCTGCAAGCATGGCCCTGACCTTCCAGTTGCTTGCCATGTTAATTCACCACCTTGCTTTCGTGCTTACTTTTCTGTTCTTGGCCTGCTGCATTGTTCTAGTGAAGTTCAACGCAAGTTTGAGGAACGGCACCTCATCTTCCAATTATGGACTTTATGGCCCTCTGGACTCAACATTGGAGTCAACAACTCCAGACCATGATCGCTGTCCTCCATTTTGATTTTTTTGGCCAAATGTCAATCCGTATCTTCTTTTTATGTCTTTGATTTCAGGCAGAGCTGTCCTTTATTCTGCCATTAACACTTACTCTGGGCCAATGCTTTGTTTCTTTACTACAATCATTACCATTCTCTTTGCCTTTTGTTCCATAACATTTTTGTCATTTAATCTCTTCCAACCTTGAACCTATCCCTGCCCTTCTATTTGCTCCACTTCCCCCCTCCCACTTTTTTAACAGTATAAAACCCAACACATTTCAACCTCTCTTTAATTCCAAAGAAGAGTTATATTGGACTCAAAATGTTAACTCTGTTTCTCTCTCCACAGATGCTGCCAGACCTGTTAAGTATTTCCAGCACTTTCTGTTTTATTAAAGTATTGAGTAGCCCCTCTACAATCTTCCTGCTGGGGTGGGGGCAGTAGACTGAGATCGTGAAAGGCGCTATAGAAATGCAAGTTCTCTCTTCATCAATACACAGGAAACCAGGCCATTTCTGTGCAACAGGATTTCTGTCTGATCTAGGATGGCCAGCTCTATTAAACTGTATTCTCAGGTACCTTCATCACAGGTCCTCTCACCCCAACACACCACCCACCTTCCCGCCATTACTCCAGAGACCACTCTGTTCACCATGTGCCAAGGCTGCATTGCATTATGTATACGTTGCAGTCCTGCTGTTTGTTCTGAGTCTGGCTGGAGAGAAAACAGGAAAGAAAATTTCCCTACAACTTTTGTCCTCGATTTCCTGAAGAAGTTTTCAGGAGATTGATCTTTATTTCCAGGCAACTCCAGGATATTCTGGGAAGGCTTGCGACCCAAATCTGGGATTTATTGTCTTCATTATTCTCTCCTCCTCTCCTGAAGGAACTGAATCCTGCTGAGATCCTGTCCCATTGCTCCTGGTGGTCCTCGGGCAACTCAGCCATTCATTCAGGCTGAATCTGATCGTGTTTTTACCCAATGTACAGACACTTTTCCAGCAGGAATCAGGTAGAGACTAAGGGATGAGGGGATGGGGAACTGTTATTCCCCTGCCTATCCATGAGACGATAGTCGCACTCCACAGCCCAAAGTCAGCAATGTCAGCATGGGCCACACTGGGTGGTACCTTTACCTGCTGTACCATCAATCACTATGCACACCAGTCAAAGGAAAACTGTTTCCATCTGAATTGTAGCATTTGTCTGACATTCCAAATGCAGTATGAGAGAGTTTTGCACTGTCAGAGGTGGCGTTTTTCATATGAGATTCTAAGCAGAGGTCTCACCTGCCCTCTCAGGTGGATGCAGAAGATCTGTCTGCCCTGACCAGCATTGCTCAGCCAATACCTAACAGCAGATTATCCGGTTGCTGTTTCTGGGATCTTGCTGGCTGACATACCCACCATTACAACTGTGACTACACTTCAAAAATACTTCACTGGCTGTAAGTTAGACACATTGAGACATCCTGAGGCTGTGAGAGACCCTATATAAAAGCAAGTTCTTTCTTCTTCATCACACAGGGAACCAACCGCACACATAACTCCAGTGCCAATCCAGCCTTGTCAGGAGCCACTGTCAAGCACTCTGAGCACCCATCACTCAGCAATGCAATAGTGACTGCACTACAAGAATACTTCATTGGCTGTAACACAGCTTGTGATGTTCTGAAATTGTGAAAGGCGTTAGAGAATTGCAAGTTCTTTCTTCCTCATTAAGAGAGCCAGACCATCGCTTGCTGTCTCTCAGTGATGATGTCATAAATGTCTGCTCCCAGGGCACCTCTGACAATAGTTGAGGGTCACCAAAAAACAGGCAATGAGGATGGGATGGGACTTGTTCCCCATGCTTGAGTAACAACCTCTCCTCATACAAGAGCTGTGCATTAATACAGAAACATGCACTTGCCCATCAAGCTAAGGAAGGTCCTTAAAACTGCCCGTGGCTGTAAACATCCCAAGACCCACAGCTTCCAGTCCTTCTGATCCATTGAGAGATGCACATCCTCTCTCACTTGTGGACGATCGAGAGGCTGCATACGGATGCATTTTTTGGGCTGTGACTGGGAGCAGAGGGGAGTTGATTACCGGAGCACTATGTAATACTGGGACAAGGAGCTGTGTGGAATCTGCTCCCATCGACAAATTTATTCAGTGAGGAGAAAGACTGCATGGGTCATGTGATTTAGTTTTATTTAGCTCAAGGAGTTTGTTGGCTTGTAGCCAGTTGCTGGGATGTTACTGGAGCTGCTCTGTTAAAGTATATGGCAGGCATCCCGGCTAGAGCTGAGCTCCTCCAGCTGATCAGTGCCCACATCTCATGTTCTTTGCCAGCTTCTTCCCATACCATCTGATGGTGTTCTACCCCTCTTCGATTTCAGTTCTGTTAATGCCAGCACTAGAGTGCCTGCCATACTAGATTGCTCAGGAATTAAAAATTAACCCTCCCAACCACTGATATAAGAAAAGAAAGAGCCAGAGGAGCTTTGAAAATAATATATGTGGAACGGGGGGTGAAAAGGCTGCTTGATTCAGAGTCCTTTCAATTCCCAGTTGGTGCAGGAAGGCTGTGCACCATGTGGATGGACCTGTCTGGTGACCAATGGAGGGGATATAGGGCAAAGAAGGTTGGAGATAGGATGGAATCGGGCAGTGTTAGCAACCCTAGTCAGCACCTCTACAGTAGCTCAACTAAATGCCCACTTTTCGGGTTTGAGCTGAGATGGTGCATTATTCAAGCATAGGGAACAAATCCCATCCCGTCCTCAAGAATGTCAAAAGAGAGTCAGAAGATCATGAGCTCATGCCCCCTTCTAGAGACATAAGCAAGCATGAGCAGGTCAGAGGCTAGGAATCGTGCGATGAGTAATTCACCTTCTGACTCCCCAAAACCTGACCACTATCTACAAAGCATAAGGAGTGTGATGGAATACTCCTCACTTGCCTGGCTGAGTGCAGCTCCCACAGCAGTCAAGAAGCTTGACACCATCCAGGACAAAGCTGCCTGCTTGATTGGCACCACATCCACAAACATTTACTCCCTCCACCACTGACGCACAGTAGCAGCAGTGTGTACCATCTACAAGATGCACTGCAGGAATTCACCAAGGCTCCTTCGACAGCACCTTCCAAACTCACAACCGCTACCATCTAGAAGGACAAAGACAGCAGATAGATGGGAACACCACCACCTGGAAGTTCCCCTCCAAGTCACTCAACATCCTGACTTGGAAATATATCACCATTCCTTCACTGTCGCTAGATCAAAATCCTGGAACTCCCTCCCAAACAGCACTGTGGGTGTACCTACACCACATGGGCTGCAGCAGTTCAAGAAGGCAGCTCACTGCCACCTTCTCAAGGGCAACTAACGATGGGCAATAAATGCTGGCACAGCCAGCGAAGCCCACATCCCGTGAATGAATAAAACAAAACTAATGTACATTTAAGTCTTCAGGGAGTGCTGTACCATCAGAGGTGTTGTCTTTCAAATGAGATGTTGAAACCAAGGCCCTGTCTTCCTATCCCAAAGATCCAATGGCACCATTTCAATGAGGAATAGGTGAGTCCTCCTCTGTGTCCTGCCCAACATTCACCTTTCAACCAACATCACCAAACAGATTATCTGGACAATTATCATCTTGTGTTTGTGGGACGTTTTTATGCAGCTGTATACAGAACAGTGGTGACCACACTTCAAGAACAATTCATTGGTTCTCATCTGCTTAAGGAAGTGAAAGATGACCCATAAATGCCCGTTCTTTCTCTTACATAGCATTTGCACACACACGGTTGGTTTCAACAGGTGTCACCGAAAAGTGTAGGAGTGCGGAGCGTGTCTGATCTTTCCCCTTTATGGCTCAAGGAGTTGACCCGACAAGAACGGTGTACTGAACCTGAAGCCTTCTTGGCTTTTGTGTTGTGATGGTCACTGCATTTTCCATTGAGTTAAATGGCAAGCCTGAGATAAAGAATAATCCCGCAGTACTCTAGCACCTTTCATGATCTCAGGATGTCAAAAAGCACTTTACAGCCCATGAAGTATTTTTGAAGTGCTGCATTGCTGAATGGTGTCTGTTCAGAGCATTCAACAGTGACTCCTGACAATACTGACTTATTTATACAAAGTTATTCTGGGGTTCCATGAGCTCTCATTTCAACTCCCTAATTACCTTACACATAGAGGAATGTGCCCCTTTCCTGAACCTTAATTCTCTGAAAAGAGCCTGGATATACTTTGCTGCGCTGATTGATAGGAAGATAGTTGGAGGTGTGAGTGTGAGACAGAATCACCAAGACAGTATTTACAGCATATTCTATCCCTTCTATAAAAAGTCAGGGCCAATCTCAGACCTGGGATTAACCAACAGCTCAGTGACAGGACCTTCTGAGGGTGGCAAGGGCACAGATTGAATTCTGGGTTGCGTATTTCAATGTCCTTCAAAAAGAGTGGCGTAGTAGCACCACTATTGACTGAGCTGGCTGAGTTCTAAAGGATACAGCTGCTAGACAGGGTTTGTGGAAGATGGTGAGGAAAAACCTACTTGATCTTGCCTTCATCAATACACCTGTCACTGATCCATCTGTCCATGACAGTATATGTAAGAGTGACCACCGCACAGTCTCTGTGGAGACAAAGTCCTATCTTCACACTGAGAACACTGCCCAACGCGTTGTGTGGCACTTTCATCGTGCTGAATCGGATAGATTCAGAGAAGATCTAGCAGCTCACAACTGGGCATTCATGAAGCACTGTGGGCCATGAGCAGCAGCAGAACTGTATTCAACCACAACCTGTAGCCTCATGGTCTGGCATATCCCCCATTTTACCATCACCATCAAGCTGGGGGATAAACCCTGGTTCATTGAAGAGTGCAGGAGAACACTCAAGGAGCAGCACCAGGCATACCTAAAAATGAGGTGTTAACCTGGTGCAGCTACAACACAGGGCTACTTGCATGCCAAATAGTGGAAGCAATAGACAGAGCTATGCAATCCCACAGCCAATGGGTCAGATCTAAGCTCTGCAGTCCTGCCACATGGTGGTGGACAATTAAACAACTCACTGGAGGTGGAAGTTCCACAAATTTCCCCATCCTCAATGATGGGGGATCCCAGCAAGTAATGGCAAAAGACAAGGCAGAAGCATTCACAATCATCTTCAGCCACAAGTTCCAGGTGGGTGATCCATCTCGACCTCCTCCAGAGGTCCCCAGCATCATAGATGCCATTCTTCAGCCAATTCAATTCACTACGCGTGATATCAAAAAATGGCTGAAGGCACTGGATACAGCAAAGGCTATGAGCCCAGACAATATCCAGGCAATAGTACTGAAGACTTGTGCTCCAGAACCTGCTGCGCTCCTAGCCAAGCTGTTCCAGTACAGCTACAACACTGGCACCTAACTACACTGTAGAAACTTGCCCAGGTATGCCCTGTCCACAAAAAGCAGGACAAATCCAACCCGGTCAATTACTGCTCCATTAGTCTACTCTTGATCACCAGTGAAATATTGGAAGGTGTCAATGCTATCAAGTGGCACTTACTCAGATATAAGCTGCTGCTCACGGTGCTTAGTTTAGGTTCCAGTAGAGACAATCAGCTATAGATCTCATCACAGCCTTGGTATAAACATGGTCAAATGATCTGAATTTATGAGGTGAGGTCAGAGCTGATGACATCGAGGTAACATTTGACCAAGTGTGGTACCAAGGATCCCTAGCAAAATTAAAATCAAAGGGAATCAGGGGGAAAACTTGCCATTGGTTCAATGAGGAGTGCAGGACAGCATGCCAGGAGCAGCACCGAGCATACCTAAAAATGAGGTGCCAACCTGGTGAAGCAACAACACAGGACTCTTGCTTGTCCTTTGAGGTGAAGATGACCATGTTCATTATTTGGGGATGTTTGGTAGAGTACTGGTGGGTACGTGGGTGACTGCTAAGGCTGATCTGCTCCAGAAGATTCTGCTGAAAATAGGAAAGGATACAGCAGATGATTGAGTTTTGGATGAGCTGTCAGCTCAGGCTTTCCTCTCCTTATGTTTTCTCTCTGCTTTTGAAGGAAGCCGCACCATTTTTTATTTGGTTGCGCCAGATGCAGTGAGCCTGGATGAGCTTCTCCCAGGATTTGGGATCGATACCAAAATTCCTAAGTGAAGCCTTCAGAGTGTCCTTGTAGCACTTACTTTGACCACCATGAGAGCACACTCCATTGAAACTCTCCTTAGAAGATTTGCTTTGGTAAGCGAGTGTCAGGCATCCTGGCTACATTACCAGCCCAGCTCAGCTGTGGCAGTCTCAATATGGTGTGGATGTTTGGCATATCAGCTCAGGTGAGCAGCTAATGTCTGGTGTTTTGTCCTATCATCTGATCTTCAGACCTTCTAAAGGCAGCTCAAGAGCAAGTGGTTGAGTTTCTTTTCATGAAGCTGGTACTCAGTCCAAGTCTCACATGCGTAGAGCAGAGTGGGCAGGACTATTGCTCTGTAGACTTTCAGTTTAGTAGGCAGGCTTACTCCTCTGCACTTCCAGGCTGATGTTCAACGTCTATCGAAGGCTACTCTTGCTTTGGCAATTTTAGCATGTGTCTCGCCATCATTATACAGTAGATGGCTTGAGAGCATGTGCTACCAAGGTAAGTGAACGTATTCACTGCTGACAGGTTCTGGTGATGGTCTCAAACTTTGGGCTCGAGAGAGGGCTCTCTGGAACAGGCTGGTACATTACTTCCGTTTTCTACATGATGATTGTAAAGCCGAATCACATGCATTGAAGTACAAGTCCATGCCTCATTGCATATCCAACTCTGGACTGGTAGCTAGTGCACAGTCATTCATGAGATATGTCCTTGGTGACCTCGGTCTTTGCCTGGAATCGTCTCAGATTGAGCAGCATCTCATCCATACAATATCTGATTTTGATGCCAGGAGCGCTATCTTGAAGAACATGGCAGAGAAGAACATAAGGAGGGTTAGTGCTAGACTAGGATCTGCCTGTTTAACTCCATAAGTGATGGGGAAATGGGTCAAAAGACACACTATCATCCAGGACTTGTGCGGGCTTGCCATCATGGGACTGTTGAACTTTGTGATGAATTTTTCTGGGCAAGCAAATTTCTCCATTAACTTCCACAGGGCCTCATGGCTGACTGTGTCAAAGGCCTTGGTCAGGTCAACAAACGTGGTCAAAGGTCCATGCTTTGTTGGCATTTCTCCTGGAGCTGTCCAACTGCAAACACCATGGTGGTTCCTCTACCTTTTCTGAAGCTGCACTGACACTTTAGCAGCAGATCCTATTCAGGATATTGCACTAAGTGGTTCAGAAGGATTCTGGCAAAGATGTTGCCAGCAATGGAGAGGAGTGAGATTCCTTTATGATTGTTGCAAGACTGGAAAGCTTCTTTTCCCTTGTACAGGTGGATGATGGAGGCATTTTTGTATTTTTGCAGGATGGTTCCTTGCTCCCAAGTAGAGTGAAAGAGTTCAGTGAGTTTCTTGACCAGGCATTGACCTCCAGCTTTGTAGACCTCAGCTGGGATAGCATCAGCTACTGGAGCTTTGCCGCTAGACAGGAGTTTGATTGCCTCCATCGTTTCTAACAATATGGGAGGGTCATCAAGATAGCAGATGGAAACCTGTGGCAGCCTGTTGATTGCTCCTTCATTGATAGATGAAGGGCAGTCGAGGATGTTATTAAAGTGCTCTGCCACCTTTCTAGGATTTGGGCTTTTTCTCTGGGCAGTGCTGAACCATCAGCAGTGAGGATTGATGATGAACTAGTGGACTGGGGCTCACAGACAGATTTCAGAACAATCATAGAATCTCTTCCATTCTTTGCTGTCAGGATATGACCAAAATTCATCTGCTTTCTGATTCAGCCAAGTGTCTTGCATGTCTCTGAGCTTACACTGGACAGTCCTGCAGATGTTTTGGTAGACATCGTGCTTGGATAGTGATGACTAGTCTTTGAGGCAAACCCATGTAGAGACTTTGTTTTTCCTCATGTAGCTTCTGGATTACCTCATTGTTTTCACTGAACCAGTCTTGATGCTTACATGAAGTAGGGCCAATGACCTCTAGAGCAATGGAGTACACTATATCCCTGAAGGTCACCCAGTCATCCTCAACGCAATGTGTCCATTTTCACTGTTCACAGGTGACACTTGAGTTTGACTGAGAGAGATTCCTTCATGGAGGAGGGGTAACAGGGGAGAAGACAGCAACTGGGGAGGCAGGTGCAAGGCGGGGTGGAAGGGTGTAAGGGGAGGAGTTCGGAGAGGGAGTCCTGGGGCAGGAAGGTGAAATGATAATCATGTGGGGTAGGAACAGGTGCTGCACGGGAGTGAGATCAGTGGGTGGGCGGAGATACAGGTCAGCTCAGATGGAGAACTGAAAGCAAACCCCAGCAGGCAGCATTCAAAATGCTCAGGGCATTGAGGTGAGTGTGATATATGAAGGATCTGTGTGCATGGGAGAGTGCTTGCACGAGGCTCCAAAAGGGCCTGAAAAACATCTCTCCAGAATCACACGTTGGCCAGCTGCTCCCTCTGTGGTGACAGAGGACAAGGTTGAGGGGCTCACAGACAAAGGGAACTCAGAGGGAGAGGACAGCCTCTGAGATTCCTGAGTTGATGACCCAGGGGTGTCCAGCTGTTGCCCTTCCATACTTTGGATGCCAGGGGGCCCCAGCCTGACTCCTTGAGGGGAAGGAGCACCTGAAGGGATGTCGAGGTGCCCCATTTTCCTCTCATGTTGCCATTGCAGGAACTTACCCATGGCTCTTGTGATGGAATGCAGGTCTGCATCACATCTCCAAGTTCTGCTGGACCAGGGTCTCTATGGTGTCCGCCATCCTCTCCATGGAGATCTCCATACATGCACATGTGGGCACCACTTCATCAGAGAGCAGGCAGGCACACTCCTCCGACTCGTGTGCCACTCTGTTGAGGGCTTCCAACAGCTCTGTGTGATGTTTGCCCACCTTCTGCTGACTCTCCAGGGAGAGTTGGAAGGTCACATCCAGATGCTTGGCGTCTGACCTGGACCTCACAGATGCCTCCTCCCCAGCAGTCCTCCAAGTGCTGGGAAACTCGGCTGAGCCTGCCTCCTCCTGCTGCAGCAGACACATCCCTGTGCAGTGACCATCAGATTGTGAACCCAAGTCTGCTCTAGATCTAGGTCCCACTGAAGTGTGTGGAGGGTGTGGGTGAGCACTGTGATGGGTCTTTCAGGCTGCTTACTTCCAGCTTTTCAATGCGGGAGGTGTCCTGTTGGCTGGAGTTGAGGACATGGATGGAGCTGAGGGACTGGCTGGTTGAGGGTTTCGGTCGCTTGCCAGAGCTCCCTGTGAACCAAAGTAGAGATAATTAGTGCATCACAGCTGAGTCAGAAGCAGGAGAGAGACCACTCACATTTTTGTTGCGAGAGGGATGACGTGGTGCAGGATCCTCACGTGGGTGTTCACCGCCAACCTCACTGTCACCACAGGCACAGTCCACTTCCTCACCAGTCAGAGCGATGACACGCTCCTCAAAGTGAATGAGGGGCCTAATGTGGCCCTCTTCATCCCCAGTCAGGGACCTCTCCCTGCTGATGTGAGCCAGCTTCTCCTGCATGAAAACAGATGGAGAGAGTGTGAGCAGGACACATGGCACTGTGTGGAATGTTTGTGTGGTGAGCGGAGATGTGGACAGGATGAAGACATGATCTCCAGAGGATATGAGCCTGATGGAGATGTGAAGGTGTGTGTGAGAGTTAGTGCTGTTGTCCCTTGTGTTGTGAGATCCCTGTGGATGTGTGATGGGTTTGTGAGTGTGTGAGTTGAGAGTGATGAGAAGAGTGAGCTACCCTGGCAGAATGGATGAGACCATTCATCCTGCAGTGGAACAACGTCGCTGTCCTCTTTTGCAGGGCACTGGCGCTGACCACCGCTGACACCGCCTCCCATACTGGATTAGTGATGCAGCTGCCCATCCTGCTGCTAGAGTTAGGGCAGAGAACATCATGGTGGGCCTTCACAGTGTTCAAAAGGCACTCGAGGGCATCAATGAAACGGGAGCTGCAGTCTTTTTGCCTTTTGGGGCCATCCTGTCTTCCATGTAGCAGTCCTGGGCTGGAAGCACTGAGAGGTGTGCGCATGGCTGCACTTTAAATATGGTGCCTGGCATGATGAAGCGTGGTGGGTGAATGGGAGCCTGCCCGCCATGGAAACAGCGTGTTTCTTGGGAATGCATAATTAATGCGGCGGGTTTTGGATGATATGGCGTGAAAAGCTGCCATTGCAGCCGGCAAGTAAAACGTCATTTTACCCACCCGCTACTGCACTTAGTGCAAATCTGGGACGATTTCACCCATTGAGATGCTTCTGGACCTTCATGCTCTGAGGGCATCTAGGGGGCTAGATCTTGATGCTTAGCTTTGCAATGATAAGACAGTAGTCATTGCCGCACATGGCTTTGGCTACACACACATGTTGCCTGTTCCTCTGCCTGCTGATGATATAGTTGGTTAGATGCCAATGCATATAATGGGGATGCATCCAAAACATCTTGTTGGGATTAGGGAGGGGGAAAACTATGTTGGTGATTAAGAGCTTATGCTCAGCACACATCTTCAAAAAGAGGAGACAATTGCTTTTACAGCTGCTAACCCCATTCTTTCTGATGACCTCTTCCCACACTGGTGATCTACACCAACTCTTGCGTTAAAGCCACCAAGGATGATTAGTTTGTCTGACTTTGGCACAGTAACAATCAAGGAGTGGAGGTCATCATAGAATTTATCATTGACTTCATCAGAGTTTGTCATGGTGAGGATGGTACACACTGATAAAGCTACAACGCAGGACTACATATGGGGAGATAGTGGCATAGTGGTAATGTCACTGGACTATTAATCCAGAGGCCCAGGCTAATGCACTGAGGACATGGATTCAAATCCCACCATGGCAGCTGGTGTAATCTAAATTCAATTAATAAATCTAGAATATAAGGCTCATCTCAGTAATGGTGACCATGGCAACTATCATCGATTAGTGAAAAAACCCATCTGGTTCACAAATATCCTCGATACCACCAATGTGGTTGACTCTTAACTGCCCTCTGAAATGGCTTAGCAAGTCACTCAAGGGAAATTAGGGAAGGGCAACAAATGTTGGCATTGCCAGTGAAGTCCACATCCCATGAAAGAATAAAAAAAACATGCATGCTAAACAGTAGAAGAAGCAAGTGATAAACAGAGCCAAGTGATTCCATAATCAACAGATCAGATCTAAGCTCTGCAGTCCTGCCACATCCAGTTATACAGGGGAAACAACTAACCAGAGGAGGTGGTTCCACAAATACCTGCATCCTGAACACTGAGGAAGCCCAGCATATCAGTGCAAAAGACAAGGCTTGAAACACATGCAACCATCTTCAGTCATAAATATCGAGTGGATGATCCATCTCAGCCCCCTTCGGAGGTCCCCAGCATCACAAATACTAATCTTCATCCATTTCGATTCATTCCAAGAAATGGCTGAAGACAGTGAACACTGCAAAAGCTATGAGCCCTTACAACATCCAAGCAGTAGTACTGAAGACTTCTGCCCCTCAACTAGATGTGTCTCGATCTAAGCTGTTTCAGTACAGCTACAACACTAGCATCTACCTATGTCCTGTTCACAAAAAGCAGGACAAATCCAATCTGACCAATTATGCCCCATCAGCTTACTCATGATCACCAGCAAAGCGTTGGAAGGTGTTATTAAGCAGCAGTAAACTGCTCACTGATTCTTGGTTGAGTTCCGCCAGGGCCACCTGGCTCCTGACCTCATTACAGCCTTGATCCAAGAATGGACAGTGGAGCTGAATTCAAGAGGTGAGGTGAGAGTGACTGCCCTTGACATCAAGACAGCATTTGACTGAGTGTGGTCATCAAGGAGCCCTAACAAAACTGGAGTCAATGGGAATCAGGGGGAAAACTCTCCACTGGTTGGAGTCATACCTAACACAAAAGAAAATGGTTGTGGTTGTTGGAGATCAATCATCTCAGCTCCAGGACATCACTGCAGGAGTTCCTCAGGGTAGTGTCCCAAGGCCCAACCATCTTTAGCTGCTTCATCAATGATCTTCCCTCAATCATAAGATCAGAAGTGGGGATGCTTGCTGATGGTTGCACAATGTTCAGCACCATTTGTGACTCCTCAGATACTGAGGCAGTCCATATCCAAATGCAGCAAGACCTGGACAATATCCAGGCTTGGGCTGACAAGTGGGAAGTAACAATCATGCCACACAAGTGCCAGGGTCCATCTCCAACAAGCAAAAATCTAATCACCTCTGCTTGACAGTCAATGGCATTACCATCGCTGAATCACCCAACATCAACATCTTAAGGATTAACATTGATCAGAAACTTACATGTGTCCACCACATTAATACTGTGGCTACAAGAGCAGGTCAGAGGCTGGGAATCCTGCAATGAGTAATTCACCTCCTGATCTGCCAAAACCTGTCCACCATCTACAAGGCACAAGTCAGGAGTGTGGTGGAATATTCTCCATTTGCCTGGATGAGTGCAGCTCCAACAACACTTCAAGAAGCTTGACACCATCCAGGACAAAGCAACCATTAATCAGCACCCCAACCACCACCTTAAACCTTCACTCCCTCCACCACCGATGCACAGTAGCACCATTTACAAGATGCACTGCAGCAACTCACCTTCAACAGTACCTTCCAAACCTGCGACTTCTACCAACTAGAAGGACAGTGGCAGCAAATGCTTGGAAACACCACCACCTGCAAGTTCCCCTCTAAGCCCCATAACAGCCAGTGCTGACCTGGAACTATAATGCCATTCCTTCCCTATCACTGGGTCAACATGCTGGAACTCACTTCCTGCTAGCAATGTGGGTGTACCTAAACCAGATGAACTACAGTGGTTCAAGAAGACTAAAAAGCTTGGTAATGCCCTGACCTTAACTGTCTGACTCTGGACCTACAGTGAGCACTGCATTTTCTGACCGAGCCATTGGGAGAGCTGTTTTAATTCTTTAAACAAGTACTTAAACAAGGTGCTGATGATGCTCCTTACTCCTTGAACTGTAGCATTTTATCAGGATACCTTATGGAAGAAGATAAAACTTAAAAGCTATCTAATGTTAATCCAGTCAATAAGAACTCACTTGAGCAGCTCTTTAACCAAGGCTGCCTTTATCAATTTGATTAGAATCAGGGCCATTGGTTTATGGCCACTGAAAAAAAATACATTCAGCTGAACTTATTTTGAACTTCCTGACCCACATGTGTAACTGGCACTGTGGATCGGGGTAAAAACAAAAAAACTGCGGATGCTGGAAATCCAAAACAAAAACAGAATTACCTGGAAAAACTCAGCAGGTCTGGCAGCATCAGCGGAGAAGAAAAGAGTTGACGTTTCGAGTCCTCATAACCCTTCGACAGAACTTGAGTTCGAGTAAGAATCCAGAGGGAGGGGTCCAGGTGGAGGGAGAATATTGGAGATGGGTAAAAGGAACAGAGCTTCTTCAAGGAGGTAGGCATTTCTTGAAGAGCAGTGGCAGTCAATTAAACACAGAGATAAAAACAAAAAAACTGCGGATGCTGGAAATCCAAAACAAAAACAGAATTACCTGGAAAAACTCAGCAGGGGAGAATATTGGAGATGGGTAAAAGGATCGGGGGTTTGGTTATTGAAAGCACCTTGCTTTCACTTTCTTGATTTCCGTTTTGAAATCCGATCGGCAAGTTCAATCCAGCCTCTGTTTTCATCATGTGAGGATCTGAGGTTTGAAACTGGTCTACTGGAGGTTAACGTGCATGTTCTTGGCTGTTACACCAGTTGCTGAAATTTTGTGTGGTAACTGGATGTATAGTCACTCCCTCCTGTCAATCACAGGTCATGTGATGTACTGCAAGGGATGGGGGGGGCTCCCACCAGTGAGCTCTCAGCGCCGGCTATCCGAGGGGCGGGGCTTTCCAAAGAGAGATCTGGTCAAGTGTGAAAGCACTCTGTAATAAAGTTTAACTGTTTCTTGATGAAACCAGTCTACTCCACAGAATCATCAAATTTGGCAATGAGGATAAAATCAACTTCGACTCTGCAGTTCACTCTGTTACTGTGAGCAAATCAAATTTTTTAAAAGTAGGAAAAAAACTACTCACCAGTCATTCTGCCTTTTGCAACATTTGATGCTAATATTGAAGATTGGAGCCAGTATGTTGAGCGCCGTGAATTTTACTTTGTAGCAAATGAAATAACCGCTGAAGAAAAGCAGTGAGTGATCCTTTTAAGTGTAAGCGGCAGTAAAACATACAACTTGATTTGCAACCTGACTGCCCCGAGCGTGCCCGATTCCAAGTCATATAGTGAATTAGTGGACCTAATGAACACACACTTCCAACCAAAACTGTCTGTGATGATGCAGCGCTTTAAATTCAATTCAAGAGTTCGGGCCCCGGGAGAGTCCATTGCAACCTATGTGGCGAACCTAAAGCAGTTAACAGAATACTGCAACTTCGGAGACGTTTTAAGCGATGTGCTGCAGGACCACTTGGTGTGTGGAGTCAAGGATGATGCCATTCAGCACTGATTACTTGCTGAGGTCGATATGGATTTTAAACGCTCCCTAGAAATCTCCCTCACCATGGAAAGTGCTGTGAGAGACTCACAGGCTTTGCAACACATGGATAAAGGTGCTGTACTTCA
Source organism: Carcharodon carcharias (assembly GCF_017639515.1). Classification (NCBI taxonomy): domain Eukaryota; kingdom Metazoa; phylum Chordata; class Chondrichthyes; order Lamniformes; family Lamnidae; genus Carcharodon; species Carcharodon carcharias. The sequence goes on from NC_054473.1 coordinate 77,755,025, forward strand.
TGTTGGGCAGGAACCTGCTACTGAACGTGGCACGAAAGCCAGACTTGCAGAATTGAAGTGCAATTCGATGGCCGTTGTGAGAAACATTAAGAAGCCTAACAGAAACGCTTCATCATCGGTTTTAATACAAAATTACTGTAGGTGTGGGGCTAGCCACAGAGCAGACACCTGTAAATTCAAAGAGGCAGAATGTCATTACTGTCATAAGAAGGGTCTCTTGGTTAGGCAATGCCAGACAAAGTTGAAGCAGTCCGCAAGACAGCAACAAACATGATAGAAGTAACAGGTACAGCAAAGGCTGAAGCTGCTGCTCCTGATGTTTACGCCTTATATAAGTGACTGCTGTGAAGATTGACCCTATTATGGTGACAGGTCATGTGAATGAGAAACCACTGACAATGGAAGCGGATACTGGTGCCTCAACTACGGTGGTAGGAGAGCAGACTTTCAGAAGCCTTAATGAAGGAAGGCAGCCAATAAACTTGGAGAGGACAACCACTAAATTAAGAACTTACACAGGAGAATCAATTAAAGTAAAGGGCACCATCACTGTCCCAGTCTCTTATAAGCAACAGACAGCCCAACTGCCTGTAATAATAGTAAAGGGAGAGGAACCCAGTCTTTTAGGTCAGGATTGGTTATAGTGGTTCAAATTCGACTGATCTGAGATATTTCACCTAAAATCAGATGCAGTTCCAGAACTTCTAGGAAAATACAACAAGAGTTCTCGGGGTGAGTTAGGAAAATGGAAGGGGCATCATCAGTTACAAGGATCTCACAGGTCTATGTTTATTCTCTGGAAAATTATGAAGAGAAGTAAGATGAATTTAATGCCACTCTGAACAAACTGAAGGAACAGTTGGCAGAGAAGACTCAGCAACGTTCATTAGTCCAGGAGGAGACTAAGAGATACAAGAAAGAGACTGAAGACCTGAAGAACCAGCTAAATTAAACAAAAAAAGCCTTGAAAAGAAAAGTTGTGGAACTTTTCAAAATGTGAGTGGATAATGAAGCCATGAGTTGCACAATTACAAAACTGAAGCAAGTTAAGAATTCACAGGGGAGAGGCCTGGCCAACTGTGAAACTGAAGTGAAGGACAAGGCAAAGCTCTACTAAAGACAGAGAAAGAAAAGATGCAGAATGTAAATCCGACACTGAAGTTCATGGAGCTAGAATAAAAAGCACTGAAAGCCTCAACCATACTGAGAACCATTGAGTTGTTGAAAAATAAAATGGCTGAAATTTGTGGAACAATTAGAAATAAAGATTCCATTTTTGAGATGTCAACATCTAGCAGAACACAACAGAAGCTGTGGAAAAAGTGAAATGCCAAAGTGACAAAGTCCCCAAAGTGACTGAGAGTACCGTTCCTCCAAATGTGTTCTGGAAGGATTGTCTGGGCTCCGGGGGCCATTGTTTCAGAGACTGGCCCATTATCTTGCCAACTACAACTGGGAGATAGAATCGTCCATAAGCACGTAGATCACATCTGTGCCAGAGAGACATTCCAACAATTAACTGATCAACCTGTGATTAATATTGAACCATTGATTTCTGAGGTGTGTGATCAACCTGGAACAGACGTTCCAGATCTTTCAGAAGAGTTGCCAAATCCTGAACTGCCCAGTTCTGATGATGTGCCTCATAGTGTAGCTCCAGATCCTGTCAATCCTGTTCAGGAAGCTCCAATGGTAAAGCTACACCACTCTAGCCGTATAAGCAGAGCACCTCAAAAGACTTGATTCTTAATCACCTGAAATTGTATATTTGTTTGTTGGATTATTTGGGGTTGCTTAAATGTTTTTGTGTGAAGAGTAATTGTTAAAAACTAAAGTGGGAGGAAATGTGGTAACTGGATGTATAGTCACTCCCTCCTGTCAATCACAGGTCATGTGCTGTACTGCGGGGGCTCCAACCAGTGAGTTCTTAGCGTGGGCAATCCAGGAAGGCGGGGCTTTCTGATGGGAGATCTGGTTGAGTGAGAAAGCATTGAAAATGTCTCTCTAATAAAGCTTAACTGCTTCTTGATGAAACCAGTCTGTTTGTTCTTTTCTTTTCGGGGAGTAGAGGGGTGGGCATTGTATCGACATTAAATATTACCCAAAGAGGAACTGTGAGTGATGGTGGAAAAATGTAAAGCAATACATCTTAACTTTATGCAATAATGTAAGAAAGAACTTGCATTTATATCACAGACTCACAGAATTGTTACGGTACAGGAGGCCATTCAGCCCATCGTGTCTGTCCATGAGAGCAGTTTACTTAGTGCCACACCCCCCACAACTCCCCTCCACCACACTCTCAGCTAGTGCAATCCAGATCCTAACCACTCACTATGTGAAAAGGTTTCTCCTCCTGTTGCCATTACTTCTTTTGGCAATTACTTTAAATCTGTGCCCTCCTGTTTTCGATCCTTCCACCAGTGGGAACTGTTTCTCATTGTCCAGGCTCCTCATGATTTTGAGTACCTCTATCAAATCTCCTCTCACCCTTCACTTCTCCAAGGAAAGCAGTTCCAACCTCTCTAATTGACCTATATAACTGAAGCTAAAGCACCTTTCACAACATCGGAACATCTCGAAGTGTCTTACAGCCATTTAAGCTGTAATGTAGGAAACATGGCGCCCAATATTTGCAAAGCAAGGTCCCATGAGCAGCAGTGCAATGACTACTGGCCAAGCTGTTTTGAGTGGAGTTGGTTGAACAATAAATATTGGCCAGGACACCGGGAAGAACTCCCCTGCTTTTCTTCAAATAGTGGCATGGGATCTTTTACATTCCCCAGCTAGCTAGAGTGGGCAACATTTCATCTCATTCAAAAGATGGCCTTTCTGATGATGCAGCACACCCTCAGTACCCCACTGGGAGTGCCAGGTTGAATTATGTGCTCATGTCTCTGGAGTGCGGCTTGAACCGATCATGTTCAGATTTGGCAGCTTTAAATCTCTCCTGATTTGAAGCCAGTGGGAAAATAAATAGGGAGAGATGTGAAACTGGCTACCATCGCACTATCACCTGGTTTACACAGAATTAAGATCTATTACATGGCTGAGGGAAATGGGAGCAGGAACAGGAGGGTCCTGATCAATGGGAAAAAACTGTTGCTGTACCAAAGAGTGGAAATTTTTTTAGTCATTTTTTAAAATTTATTTTTGTCACATCAAATTAGAGCATATTTTCCACTTGGTCGAAAAGTGTTTTTCAGAGAGCTCACTGCAGAGATAATGGTGAGATAGTGTTAAATGGGCGCCAGTGAGGCATTCTTTGTCTCTCTCGAGTTTTTATTTCCATTGACTTCAATCAGATTAGATAGGAAATAGGCTGTTAACTTGCAATCTTCTGTCCTAGACCATCACACAAAGGCCTACCCCAGTGAGTGTACAAGTACCTGTAAAGCAGGCATTCAGACCACAAACACCCACTAAGCAGAGAATGGGACCACATACATCTTTACAACAGCGATAATGCTATAGCAAGTCAGGGTTGCACCACTTGTTGGTTCAGATATCCAGTTTAAGGTATTTGTAAAGCATGTCATGCAACAACATGTATGTATGTAGAGCCTTTAATATTGTAAAATATTGCAAGGTGATTCACAGAAATTATCACTAAGCCAAGGAAGGAGAATTAGGAGAGATGACCAAAAGCTTGAATAAAGAGGTAGGTTTTAAAATGTGTTTTAAAGGAAGTGAGAGAGGTGGAGAGGCATAATAACCACCTTTCGACTTGAGGTAATTAGTCAGGTGCATCATGAGAGCAAAATATTCGTGTTTTGATAATATATAATGATTTCTAAAACCTTTTGGCTAGTTCAAAGAGAGTAATAGAGGCTAGAAATTAGACCGAATAATACTAGACAAAATGTGCTTCATATATTAGTTTAACTTTCCTCTCTCAAATTATTTTTATAGATAGTACTTAACACATTTATTTTGACTTGTTTTCAAATCCCTCCATGGTCTTGTCCCTCCTATCAGTCCTAAAACCCTCCGACATCTCTACTCTTCTCAACTCTGGCCTCTTGCAAAGACATGAACTTCCTCATTGCACTATTGGGGGTTGTGCCTTCACAACAGTTGCCCTATTGTCTGAAATTCCCTCCTTACACCTCTCAGCCTCTCTGTCATCCTTTAAGATGCTCCTCAAATCATACCTTTATGATGGAGTTTTTGGTCACCTGTCCTAACATCTCCTTACATGGCTCAGTATCCAATATGCTCCTGTGAAGCCCTGTTGGACAGTTTACTCTGTTATAGGCACCATATAAATGTAAGTTGTTGTTGCTGAAGTCCAAAGAACTACCACTATTTGTACATTTAAAATGGTTTGAAAATCCTTGGGCCCCACTTGAGGGGCGTAGAGAAGTTGTGTATGTGCAGGTGACCTTTGCGTCTGACTCCTTATTAAAATATTTGTGGTAGCCATCACTGTTTGGCAGATCAAGCAACTAAATTGCTAAATCTGTTACTGACGGTGAAGTGAGGCAGCATTTAAATGGAGATCATTTTTTAAATAAGAATTTATCAACTTTCTCTTGTCACTGAGTTAAAGGGATGTGGGTTCAAACGCCCCTCCAGAGCACTAATCTTGGCTGAAACTGATGGAGCACTGCAATATTGGTGCTCCTAGTGTCAGTCTTGACTCAGTTAGTAACACTTCAGCTCTGAGTCAGAAGGTTGTGGGTTCAAGTCCTTTTTCAGGACTTGAGCTTTAAAATCAAGGCTGACATTCTGGTACAGAGCTGAGGAGATGCTATCTTTGGGATGTGATATTAAACCAAGGTCCTGAATACTGTTAGGTGGATGTAAAAGATGCTATGGCCTAAATTTTTTGGAAAGCGGGTCTCCGTCACTTCCGCCCTTGACTCGGGAGGAAGTCCCGCCTTAGAGAGCTACCTCGGCCAATCTGACTGTCTGGCAGCTCCCCAGTCCCTTCAGCAACAAGAGCTGCAATGGACTAAAGAGGAACTTCAGGAAGATACCTGAGCCTAAGTCCCAGGACTGGAGGACAACGTAAGTTTAAGGCGCCCCAGGGCAGGAAGAGTTGGGAAGGCCTGGCGGAGGGACGCAAAGGGAGCAATCAGAATGTCATGGGAGAGGCCAGGGTTGAGGGGGGTGAGGGAGGTCCAGCAGCCACTGGACCTTAAGTGGGTGGGTACCCGCAGTCACAAAGGGACTTCTTATGGAGGCCGCCCACCCTTCCTGCCTGAGATCTAAGCCCATTCTCTTTCAGGCCTCCCCCAGGCCAGATAAAGTTTCCCGCCAGCCTAAAAACTGCAGCTGGGTGGGAAATGGCCCTTAAGTGGCCAATAATTGGCAAGAGCCAATTGGGCGTCCGGGGCCTTCCCACCCTGCGTAAAATCACTGCGAGGTTGGGGCGGGTGGGAACCCAGAGGGAATTCCATTCCTTCAATTTCATGCTCCCGCTGCCTAAAATCCCATTGGCAGGGGTGGGGGGGGGTGACAAACGCTACAACCACAACAACCCCCTCCACCTCTCTGTCTCTCTATCTCTCCGCCCCCCACACACACACCTTAAACCAGCTTATATTTCAGCTCTTTCCTGGACTCGAACTCAAGTTCTGTCGAAGGGTCATGAGGACTCGAAACGTCAACTCTTTTCTTCTCCGCCGATGCTGCCAGACCTGCTGAGTTTTTCCAGGTAATTCTGTTTTTGTTTTGGATTTCCAGCATCCGCAGTTTTTTTGTTTTTAATATCTATCCTTCAGTCAACATCAGTAACCAGATTATCTGGTCATTATCACACCGCTGTTTGTGTGAATTTGCTGTGCGCAAATTGGCTGCTACATTATAACAGTTACTACACTTCAAAAGTACTTCATTGGCTTCGTTTGGAATATTTTATGTTTGTGAAAGATGCTATATAAATGCAAGTTCTTTCTCTTTTACCTGTTGGGTGAGGTGTTAAACTGAGGCCTTGTAGGCCTATTCCAGCATTTCAGATGATTAGCGATGGCACTATTTGAAGAAGCTTTTCCAGCACCTTAGCTGACACAGTAACCCTTAACAAATATCATAAAATGACAGAAAGAAAAACTGCAGATGTTGGAAATCGAAAACAAAAACAGAAAATGCTGGAAAACACTCAGCCAGTAAGGCTACATCAGTGGAGAAGGAAATAAAAGTTAACTTTTGAGATAAAACTATGCATCAGAATTGGGCTACCAACCCTACAGGATCGCCCAGGAGTCTCCAGGAATTAGAGATTAATCTCCAGGATATTTTGTGAGTTACCCAATAGATAAATCACAAGGACATTAAAAATTTGTGTTATATTTTGTTTCCTCGGAAGACATTTGTTAAATGGGTATTCAATTTTCAGATATAGGAGAAAAGGCTGCTTGATTGATATTCAGGAACCATCCAATTAGATATTGAAGAGCCTCTTTGCCTTCCAATTGGCCTGAGGAGGCAAACTGTTGCGATGACGGATGTGTCGGGCAACCAATGGCAGGGATGTAGGGATGTTGGCGGGGGGGGGGGGGGGCCGCATTTGAGGCTGGAGATCATGTGATGAAATCTCATGTAAAGATATGCCCAATCAGAGCTGGCAACTCTAAGAATCAAAATATTTTATTACAGAAGAATGGCTCATAAGAAGCAACAGAACAAGAGAAAGGTGGAAGGGGGAATATGACCATGTGCAAAAAAAAAGATATGAATAAAGGAACAGGAAGTAATGTAATGAGACCAGCCCTTTGATCATGGAGCTGCGGAGAATATGGCTGGAGTCAGGGGATAGGGCAAGGGAATCCAAGATCTGCTTCCCATCCCCAAAGCTAGGCGAAAAGTTGAGTTTTGTGCCCAGGGTTGGGTGAGGGGTATGCAGGAGCCAGGGTGAGCCTGTAGTGGCAATTGATGCCAGTCCACCTTACCTGTTAATCCCGCAAATTGGAGGAAAACCAATGGCCACTATGACAACATGACCGATGGGATTACAACCCAAGAGACCGCAGGGCCAATGTACGTTTTGTGTACCGACTAGACCGGCTGCTTCCCACAAGCAGGTTGCAAAGTGGAACAGTTATACAGGAGCAGCTCGGAAACTCCTTATAAAGGGATAGATGCCGCAGAGATTCTTGTGATGTTAGAAAGCACAGATCTGCAATCTGTCACACAGAAAACTGAAGAGTACAAGCAGGGTTGGCTAAGGACATTAGTGACAGCCATCAGAACACATTGAAACCAGTTGCACATTCTTTCCCACATTAAAGTCTGCTCTCAGAAACCATAAAAGGATTATTCCCTTCGAAAGGCCATGAGAGGAATTAATGAGCCCTTAATGAGGTGCCTCCCATAACATCGAGGAAGAATCCATTGCCAGTGCTAACAGAACATTAATCACTTTGTTTTTACTGACATTTTTACAGTTACTGTGACTTCTACAAAATTTGTTACTCTATGTCCTCTTCCTCTCCTTTGCTCATACAAGGAACTGATTCCAATTGTCCATCAGAAATGCTAAGAAGCACCCGTCCATTCAACTGCAGCCTAGAGGCAGGTAATATCATTTCCCAAAGGCCTTTCCAAGTCTCCTGATTGCTTTCCTGGTGCATAAGGCACCACATTGATAGGCAATCCTGCCTATTGTGTCATGGATGTTGTGAAATCTCTGCCCTCTTCCCTTGGAGTATTGTATATAGTAATGAATGGATTCACCGTGCACAAGGTGGCGTAGCTGCTTTTATATATTCACACTCTTCCTTAGGAAAACAGCATGAAATAATGGATGGATTAATAGTTTGATAGGGTGTAGTTTTCATTGTTTTCATATCTTAGTGCCATTCCCTTGAGAGAACCAGTTGAAGCATTGGGAGGGTTAACAGTCTCACAGGGTAACATTATTGTTGTTTTTGTATCTTCACACTTCCACTTGGAGAACAGTATGAAGCAATGAAAGGAATCAAAGGCTGACAGACTGCGAGGTGAACAGTCTTTGTATAGCCATAACCATCTTTATAAATGGCTGGTAGTGTTGCTACTCATGTATAGTGTGGTACGGTTTTATTGGCTCCCACAATCCAAATAATGATAGAAAAACAGAAAATGCTGGAAAAACTCAGTAGGTCTGGCAGCATCTGTGGGGAGAGAAACAGAGTTAATGTCTTGAGTCCGTATGACCCTTCTTCAGAGCTGGAGAGAAGTAGAAAGGCGGTGAAATTTTTACTGTTTAAGGGGTGGGGGGGGGGTGGGGGGTGGTGGAGCAAGTGAAGCTGGATAGAAGGCCAGCAATAGGTGGGGGCTAAGGAGAAATTGACAAAGATGTCATGAACAAAAGGACAAAGGGAGTGTTAATGGTAGTGGTAATGGCTGAAAGAGGTGCTGATAGTAACAAAGGTATGAAAGCAGAATGTGATAATAGCAGAACAAGGGTAAGCACTCTGGAAAGATCAACATGAACAAGTAACAGATGGTCCTTGTGGGGGTGGGGTGGGATGGGGGGAGGGGCGATGGTGGGGATAAGAGTAGAAAATGGGATAAAAAGGGGGATAAAATAGGGATAAAACAATTAATAAATGAATAAAAATTAAAATAAATAAAACAAGTGGATGAAAATTTAAAAGAATTTTGAAAAAAGGGGTTAAAAAGAGGAGTAAAGAAAGAGGAGAGAGTTCATGGTCTGAAGTTGTTGAACTTAATGTTAAGTCCGGAAGACTGTAAAGTCTAGTCGGAAGATGAGGTGCTATTCCTCCAGTTTGCATTGGGCTTCACTGGAACATTGCAGCAAAAGGACAGGCACGATGATAGAATGGCAAACCTTTTTTAATGCCTATACCATGCTACAACCAGTCCCCAGGTGAGGTCCACCAATTTGTCATGATCCTGGGCGAGATACCCCAAATTGTTAACTTCCCAAATGGGACCCCAATTTTGTTATACTCCCAGGTGAGAAGGAATGAACTTTGAAATCAAACCCCCTCAGTTGGTTGCAACAAGGTTAACTTAAATAGGATCGCTTCCCTCGTGGATACCTTTTCCCAGTACAAATGTATTTCTGTTTTTAAAGGAGCCAATTTAACCAGGCTTTCTTGAGTCAAAGAAAGAGTAAGTTTATCATTTACTAAAAACACAAGAAAAAAATAATAAAAATGCAACACACATATACACAGATCAGAAATGAGAAGTTGAGTCAGAAACTAAAGTTAAAATAGATATACAAATCAGTCTTTGGCTTGTCTGTGAGAAGTAGATGGCAAAATGTTGTGGCCGTTAAGTTGGGTGATTCTGGTAGAGCTGACTTTGGTGGTTGAGCAGTTGATTTAGAGATAATTGATTCTGCAGGTTAGCTGAAGGAGGTGTCCTGTTTCCTTTTTGACTGTGGTTTTGCTGACTTACCTCCAGCCTGAGTGAGAGGAGAGAGAGACTTTTACCTGCAAACTGCAGGGATGTCTAGTTGATGTTCTTCTGCAGTGACCTTCATAGCACACACTAGCACACCAGAATTAGAGCACACAGATCAGGTTTGCAGCTGGCTTTTTAACCCTTTCCCTTGTATATTCCTGGAAGGGAAAAAACAAACATGTCTTTTGCCCAAAATCTACTTTTTTTAAACTTAGACCATTTATACATCCTGAGTTATAACTCAACAGGAGATGGTTTCTCCTGAGATGGTAATCAGTCTCCATTTCTGCATCCACAGGAGATTAAAGTTCAATCTTTTGCATTGCATCTCTTCCTTTATAGTGTCTCTGTCTGAAGAAGGCCTTGACACCTTTTTAGTTGTGACATCACTGCGGGAGTTTCTCAGTAGTATCCTTGGCCCAACCATCTTCATTAATGACCTTCCTTCCAGCATAAGGTCAGAAGTGGGGGTGTTCCCTGATGATTGCACAATGTTCAACACCATACATGACTCCGCAGATACTGAGGCAGTCCATGTCCAAATGCAGCAAGACCTGGACAATATCCAAGCTTGGGCTGACAAGTAGCAAGTAACATTCGCACCACAAAAATGCTAGGCAATGACCATCTCCAACAAGAGAGAATCTAACCATTGGCCCTTGACATTCAATGGTATTATCATCACTGAATCCCCCACTATCAACATCCTGGGAGTTACCATTGACCAGAAACTGAACTGGACTAGCCTTATAAATACTGTAACTTCAAGAGCAGTTAAAAAGGCTAGGAATCCTGTCCACTTGATTGGTACCCCTTTCAGAAACATTCCCTCCCTCCGTCACTGATGAACAGTGGCAGCAGTGTGTACCATCTTTTATTCTTTCATTGGATGTGGGCATCATTGGCTAGGCCAGCATTTATTGCCCATCCCTAATTGCCTTTGTTCAGATGACAGTTAAGAGTCAACCATATTGCTGTGGATCTGGAATCACATGTAGGCCAGACCAGGTAAGGATGGAAGATTTCCTTCCCTAAAGGACATTAGTGAACCAGATGGGATTTTTCAACAATTGACAATGGTTTCATCAGACTTTTAATTCCAGATTTTTACTGAATTCAAATTTCACCATCCACTGTGGTGGGATTCAAACCTGGGTCCCCAGAGCATTACCCTGGGTCTCTGGAGTACCAGGCCAATGACAATACCACTATGCCACCACCTCCCCATAAGGAGGCAGTTTATGCATTGCGTAAACTCACCAAGGCTCCTTAGACAGCACCTTCCAAACACACGCCCACTCCCATCTAGAAGGACAAAGACAGCAGATCGATGGGAACACCACCACCTGGAGGTTCCTCTCCAAGCCACTCACCATCCTGACTTGAAGTATATCACTGTTCATTCACTGTCGCAGGGTCAAAATCCTGGAACTCCCTTCCTAACATCACTATGGATGCACCTACACCACATGGACTGCAGCAGTTCAAGAAAGCAGTTTGCCACCTTCTCAATTCTCAAGGGCAATTAGAGAGGGGCAATAAATGCTAGCCTAGACAGCGACGTCCACATCCCATAAATGAATTTTTAAAAATTCCATGGCCTCTCTGAACTCGTTGGTGAAGTACATAGGAATTTTCCAGAAAGTGCTTACTTTACAGTGTCAGCCAACATTTGCTTGTATGTCTTTTTTTAAAAAAGCACATATCATCCTTTAAAGTTCAATATGCCTGTAAGTAATTCGGAGCTGTGATCTGCTGTTGTAACAACCAACATAGAGGATGGTGCAGTTCCTGTTCAGAATGAGCTGTCTGCCATATTGGACACTTTGCCCCAATTCCACATCTATTAATGTGGGCATAATGTCAACAAATTTCTAGGGCACTCTGTCCAAACTCTCTGAGTTAATGGGGGTCACAGGAGGCTGAGCTGATGGGATCTGAGCTTTGATCATTTCATATAAAGAACAACCAGCTGTTGGCAAAATAATGTTTTGAAAACGAGCAACAGCTATCATAGATTAATGAGCTTATTCCGTGACCACACAGCCCATATGAAGAGTTCCTTTAAAACAATATTTTTTTCTTTTAAATTGATAGTAGATTTTGAGATCCCTCGATAGCTCAGCCAGTGTGTGCGCTGCCCATTGTGGCAATGAGCTGCAGAAAGCAGCAACATCCCAGGTTTGACTGGCCTCAGTGCCCCAGGACTGGGAAGGGTAAGGGTACCCAAACCTGATGGCATTTTAGTGACTCCTGGTAGAAGCAGTGTGTGAGAACATGAGCAGGATCAAAGATCTGCTGTGCTAACTTTCATGGTAGCATAACTTTCTGATATAGAATCATAGAGAGTTTACAGTGCAGAAAGAGGCCACAATTGGCTTTGCAGGTTTCGGCACTTCAGATGCATATCCAGACATCTTTTAAATGAGTTGAGGGTTTCTGCCTCTACTACCCTTTCAGGCAGTGAGTTCCAGACCCCCACAAGCCTCTGGGTGAAAAGATTTTTCCTCATCTCCCTCCAACCTTTCTACCAATCACTTTAAAACTATGCCCCCTAGTCACTGACTTCTCTGCTAAGGTAAATAGGCCCTTCCCATCCACTCTATCCAGGCCCCTCACAATTTTGTACATCTCAATCAAATCTCCCTCAGCCTCCTCTGCTCCAAGGAGAACAACCTCAGCCTATCCAATCTTTCCTCATAGCTGCAATTTTCTAGTCCTGGCAACATATCCATCACCTAGCCTCACACATGAAAAATACCCAAATCTTAGTGACACACTGTCAGGAGTGATCTTTTCACCTGCCCAGTTGGGGATATTGCCATGTATTTTTTTGTTCAATAAAAACAATAAAATTGGAATTATAGTTACAGTGCTGATCTTTTGGGAGTCCAAGAACAAAAACTTGCATTTATATCATGCCTTTGATGTCGTAAAACATCCCTAGGCACTTCACAGGAGCACAATCATCTCAGTTCTAGGCCATCACTGCAGGAGCTCCTCAGAGTAGTGTCCTAGGCCCAGCCATCTTCAGCTGCTTCATCAATGACCCTTCTTCCGTCATAAGGTTAGAAATGGGGATATTTGATGACAATTGCAGTGTTTAGTACCATTTGCAGCTCCTCAGACACTGAAGCAGTACGTGCCAATATGCAGCAAGATCTGGACAACAGCCAGACTTGGGCTGATAAGTGGCAAGTAACATTTATGCCATATAAGTGCCAGATAATGACCATTGCTAACAAGAGAGAAACTAATCATCTCTTTATGTTCAACTCATTACCATCGCTGAATAACTCACTATCAATATCCTGGGATTACCATCGACCAAAAACTTAACTGGGTCAGCCACATAAACATAATGGCTACAAAAGCAGGTCTGATGCTGGGAATTCTGTAGTGAGTAACTCACCTCCTGACTCCCCAAAGCCTGTGCACCACCTACAAGGCACAAATTGGGAATGTGTTGAAATACTCTCCACAAGTCTGGATAAGTGCAGCTCCAAAAACAAGCAACAAGCTTGGCACCACCAAGGCACAGTGGCACAGTGTGTGCCATCGACAAAATGCACCATGGCAACTCGCCAAACCTCCTTCAACAGCACCTTCCAAACCTGTGACCTCTACCATCTAGAAGGATGAGGGCAGCAGATGCATGGCAACACCAGCAACTGGAAATTCCCCTCCAATCCATGCACCATCCTGACTTGGAAATATATCGCCGTTCCTTCACTGTCGCTGGGTTCAAATCCTGGAACTCCCTCCCTATTAGCACTGTGGGTGTACCTGCACCACATGGACTGCAGCTGTTCAGGAAGGCTGCTCACTGGGGCAATTAGGGATGGGCAGCAACGAATACATCCCATGGAATTTTTCTTTTAAACTGGCAAAAATTAGCCCATATAGAGACAATAGGAAAGGTAACCAAAAGCTTTGTCAGATAGGTAGGTTTCAAGGACCATCTTAAAGGAGGCTTGGGGATTAAATTCCAGAACTCACAGACTAAACAACTGAAGGCATGGCCACCAAGGGTGAGGTGAAAGAAGTGGAGGAGGCACGAGATGCTATATTGGAGGAAGGTAGATTTCTCACAATTGAGTATGAGGTGTTACACTTTGGAAGGCAAAATAAAGAGTCTTGGAAGACTGACCCTAAATAGAGTGGAGGAGCAAAGAGATCTAGGGGTGCAGATACAGAAATCATTCAAAGCAGTGATGCCCACTAATAAGGCCATGAAAGAAAGCTGACAAAGCACTTGGGTTCACCTCTACAGGGATAGTACTGAAAAACAGAGAAGTGATGCTAAACTTGTATAGGATCTCGATTAGACCTCACTTAGGTTGCTGTGGTCAGTTCTGGTTTCCGTGCTATAAGAAGGATATAGAGGCACTAGTGAAGACACAAAAAACATTTACAAGGACGATATCAGAACTGAGAGGTTATACCTATGAGGAAAACTTGAACAGCTGGGACTGTGCTCGAAAAAAGAGAAGGCTGGTGGGTTGTAGGGTTGCTGTCTGGCCAGTCTAGCACCTCAGCAGGAAAGATGGAGGGGCTGGAGGGCAGTGGGTTGGGGGTGGGTTGGGGATGGGAATTGAGAGATTTTAAGAAATAGGAGACAGATGATCAATGGCTCCCATCTTTGGAGTGTGCCTCACATCTGTGCAAGGAATGCATTGCAAAGCACCACCTTGCCTGCTATGCACAGATAACATTGTCATGCTGACGGACTTGTGATTAGCAGCCAGATAAAGACAAGGAAATTGTACCTTTTAGCAGTGAGCTACCATTCATAGCTTGTGTATATTCTTGTAGAACAAGGCAGTGTATTTTACCTAGGAGCTGATAGTGATCTACAAGGGATAGGCTTTAGTCAACAACTACAGTGGAATGCAATCTTTTACAGATGCGGGCTTTGTTTTTTCCTCAAAGATTGGAATTTAGAAAGAATTTCAAAGTGTTGGCTCTGTGATAAGTAAACCAACTGAAGGGACTCAGCTATGCAATGGCTTTGTTCTTCCGCATTTTTCTTCCCTTTTCTCCAGAAGGCACTGAGGCACAGATCGACCAGAGAGGTTGTACCATTCATAGGAACAGCTTTCAAACCTGTTCCACCATTCAATTGGACCATAGCTCACCCAAGACTAGATGTTGGACGAGTCTGACAGCATAGTGACAATGGAAGGGTCAGCAAGGGTAATGGTGAGGTAGAACTGGGTGTCATTGGGGTATGTGTAGAATGTTGTTGGTTGAGATGCTCTGGGAACATTTGGTTGGAACCTGGGAACAGGAGGAAGCCATTTAGCCACTCAAGCCTGTTCTGTCTTTTAAATAGATCAAGGCTGATCTACACCTTAATTCCATATACCAGCCTTCCCCCCTTATGCCCTGATAGGTATTTGATAAAATATCTATGAATCTCATGGACAACGTGGGCTTGAGTTGGCCACTTGGTAGTTCTGAGATCTGAAAGCTGAGGTGGGTTTTGTGTGCTCTTGTGAGCACTCACACATCTTTCCAAAGCAGAGGAGGGGGAGGGGGTGCCCAGCACTGGACAGTTAAGGCCGAAACAGTGACCAGGGTTTTCCGGTTGTCGGGCAGGCTCAACGGGTGAGCCCGGGAGCGGCCAGGAAGCAGCCGGCCAGCATGACTCGTGTGCTGCAGCACTCAGCGCTGCCGGGGTGGGGGCAGGAGGAGTGCGAGCTTAAGTTGGCGCATGTGCGTGGGTGCATGCAGTAAAAGTTCCTTAAGGCACAGAGCTGCCTCAGGGAGCTGAAGATTTTTAAAATAAAAAATAAAGATATTAAAAATAATGAAAACAAGCCCCCTCGTGTGACTCTGTCACTTGAGCAGGGACATTTTAAATAGGAGTGTTAAAAGGTTTTTTTAAATCACTGGTCAAAATCTCATCCCACCCGTGGATGAGGTTTTGCCAAAAAATGCAAAGGCCGCTTGTCCTTTTTGTCCGCCCGCCAACCGAACAGTTGGACGGGAAGCGAAAAATTCAAGTCAATTAATTGATTAAGGGTTTTAATAGGCCACTTAATTGTCGGTGGGCACACTGCTGACTCCTGTGTGTGCCCGCCAACCAACATATCGCACGAGTGTGCAATGACATTGGGGTGCTCGCCCGATGTCATTTCACGACATCTTACGCCCATTTGGGTCGGGCGTGCATCCGCCCAATGAGAGAAAAATTCTGCCCAGTGTTTTATACAGGTTTATCTTAACCTTCCTGTTTTTGTACTCAATGCCCCATGCTTTATTAACTGTGCTTTAAATCTATCCTGCCACCTTCAATGATTTGTGCACATATACCCACTCTGCTTTTTTCCCCATAGGCTTGCAATTTTTTTACTTCTGATAATTATCCAATTCTCCTTTGAAAGCCACAATTGAATCTGTCTCCACCACACCTTCAGGCAGTGCATGCCAGACCACTTGCCACGTAAAAATGCTTTTCCTCATGTTGTCCTTGCTTCTTTTTCAAATCCCTTTAAATCGATGTCCTCTCATTCTCGATCTTTTCACCGATATCTCCTTACTTCTGCCACTTTCTCCTTATCTACTCTCCAGACTCCTCATGATTTTGATTATCTCTATCAAATCTCCTCTCAACCTTCCTTTTTCCAAGCCCCACCTTCTCCAATCTATGTCAGTAACTGAAGTTCCTCATTCCTCGAACCATTCTAGTGAATCTATTCTACATACTCTCTAATGACTTAATTCACATATTTCCTAAAGTGTGGTGCCCAGAACTAAACAGAATACTCCAGATGATGCTGAACCAGTGTTTTATACAGGATTATCATAACTTCCTTGCTTTTGTACTTTATTCCCCTGTTTATAAAACCAGGATAGCATGTTCTATATTAACTGCTCTTTCAACCTACCCTGCCATATTCAATAATTTGTGCGCATATACCCCTAGAGTCCTCTGCTCTTGTGCCCCTTACCTGCCCATTCCCCCAACCTGTCTATGTTCTTTTGAAACCTTTGAAGTTTAAAAACATCCTCTTCACAGTTCAGAATACTTCCAAATTTTGTGTCATACACAAATTTTGAAATGCCCTGTACACCTAAATCTAGGTCATTAATATATATCAAGAAAAATAGAAGACCTAACACCAGCCCCAGCGGAACCCACTATAGACCTTCCTTCAGTCTGAAAAACAATGTTCACCACTACTCTCTGTTTCCTCTCACTCAGCCAATGTCCTATCCATGCTGCTACTGTTCCTTTCATTCCATGAGCTCTAACTTAACTCACAAGTCCATTATCAAGCACTTTATCAATTATGCCATTTGGAAGTCCATGTACACCACATCAATCTCATTACCTTCATCCATCCTCTCTGCTACCTCAACAAAAAACTCAAGTTAAACTTGATTTACTCTTAACAATCCAAAAAGGACCCAACCAGGGCAGAGATCCTAGGAAACAGCAGAAACCAGGATTTCCCACTCCAGTTTTTTAACTGAGAAAAACTAATGTCTAAGGTATAATTCTTCTTCACAGAGCTACTCCTGGCAAAGTGTTATACCTGAAACATTAATGTGTCTTACTCCCTTGCTACATTGGTACTGCCTGACCTGCTAAAGAGTGTTTTCAGCATTTTCTGTTTTTATTGATTCCCAGCATCCACAGGAGTTGAATGTGAGTTTAGAAATTTAAGGTTCGCCATGATGCATTTCTAGAAAGTTGGCACAGCTTCAAGGTGAGGTCACAATGTGATGACAAGAACTTTGAAAGATATTACTTATTTTTACACAATCCAAATAAAAGTTGACACACAGGTTTTTGGTATATTTGTAAGGGTATCAAGGGACGTGGAGCAAAAGGATTGGCGAGGGGTAAATGGAGTTAAAATGCAATTTGGTCATGTTGAGATTTTCAATTGACCTTGCCCCAACAGCTTTTTGGGGCAGTGAGTTCAAGGCTTCCACTACTCTTCATATGAAGAGCTTTGTGACATCAATCCTATCTCTAATTTTAAGGGTTTTCTAAATTCATTCATAGGATGTGGGAGTTGCTGGCTAGGCCAGTATTCATTGCCCATCCCTAATTGCCCTTGAGGAGGTGGTGGTGAGCTGCCTTCGTGAACCGCTGCAGTCCATGTGGTGTAGGTACACCCACAGTGCTGTTTGGGAGGAAATTCCAGGATTTTGACCCAGCAGCAGATACGGCAATATATTTC
The DNA here is from genome assembly GCF_017639515.1 of Carcharodon carcharias. Taxonomy (NCBI): domain Eukaryota; kingdom Metazoa; phylum Chordata; class Chondrichthyes; order Lamniformes; family Lamnidae; genus Carcharodon; species Carcharodon carcharias. The sequence continues at coordinate 77,772,586 of NC_054473.1, forward strand.
CAAGTCAGGATGCTGAGTGGCTTGGAGGGGAACTTCGAGGTGGTGATGTTCCCATCTATCTGTTGTCCTTGTCCTTCCAGATGGTATTGGTCATGGGTCTGGAAGGTACTGTCAAAGGAGCCTTGGTGAGTTGCTGCAGTGCATCTTGTAGATGGTACACATTGCTGTCCCTGTGCATCGGTGGTGGAGGGAGTGAATGCTTAAGATGGTGGATCAATCAAGTGGGCTGCTTTGTCCTGGATGGTGTTGAGCTTCTTGAGTGTTGTGGGAGCTGCACTCATCCAGGCAAGTGGAGACTATTCCATCGCACTCCTGAATTGTGCCTTGTAGATGCTGGACTTTGGGGAGTCAGGAGGTGAGTTACTTGTCGTAGGATTTGTAGCCTTTGACCTGCTCTTGTAGCCACAGTATTTATGTGGATGGTCCAGTACAGTTTCTGGTCAACAGTAACCCCCAGAATGTTGATATTGGGGATTCAGCGATGGTAATGTCATTGAATATCAAAGGGTTCTGTCTCTTTATTCTGGACTCCATTAACAGAGAAAATAATTTCTTTCCATCTACCCCGTCAAATCATGTAATTATCTTAAACATATCAATTAGCTCATCCTTTAATCTTCTGGATTTGAGGAATACAAGCCTGATCCACGCAACCTGTCCTCATAACTTAACCTTTTTCACCCCAGTATCATTCTGGTAAATCTGTGTTAAACTCATTTCAAGGCCAATATAACCTTCAGTTATTCCATTGATACGTGGTTGTCATTAGGACGATTCTAACCAGGGTGGGAAATTTCTTACATGTTTTTGTACCACAAACCTCACAGGAAAATGTCTGATGTTTGCTGTTCCTAGCAACGTTGTAAATACATTTAAACAGAAAAAAAAAATCATTGGTTGATTTCACTAGAAATTGTGACCAAAGATAATTTTTCCACTGTGTAATTAACATGCAGCGATTAGAGCACATTGTACTTGATGGAGAGTGAGTGGTAAGATTTTTTTTCAATGTGTCTGTTGGAGAATGGAGAAAATTATGAATGACTCACTCACAGGTTCATTTATGTGTGCGTGTGTGTGTGTGTGTGTGTGTGTGTGTGTGTGTGTATTCTAAGTATCACCCCGGGCTCAATGGTTTGGCATAGGAGAAGTAAGCACAGCAAGTGGGGAGAAGCTCAACGATGTTGTCCCCTGGACAATGAAAGGATGGTTAGTGAAAGAGAGCTGAAGGGTGGGGTGGTGGTCAACTGAAGGTGAGGGGGAGAAGTGAAGGGATGGGAGAGGATAGTTAAAGGGTGGGGGGATGGCAGAGAGCTGAAATGTAGGAGGTTTGAAGGTTGGAGAATAATTGACGAGTAGGGAGAGTTTGAACAGTGGGAGAGAGGGCCTGAAGGGTGGGGGGATGTCCAAAGGGTGGGGAAGTCTGAAGAGTGAGTGAGTCTGCAGAATGTGGGAAGCTGATTGGTGTAGGGAGTCTGAAGGTTGGGGGTAGTCTAAACAATGAAGGGGGAGGGGGGAGTTGATAGGTGGTGCAGTGGTTGTGTGAAGGCTGCACCATTTAAGATGAGGGCACTCATGACCCAAGCAGTTAATCAGGATGTGTGAAAATTTCCTGCTCACTCTGCATCTTCCTTTGCATTTTTGCAAGCTGCTGGGTTTATGAACTACTTAAACTTCCCTATTAGTTAAACAGTTGGCGAGTGGTTTGAGCCATGTGATAATGGGGATAATTACAGGTGGATTGTGATCATCCTACATGTGTTTTAATTATATGTTGGAATTATCCTAATTCCACCTGGGTGGCATGAATCGGCCACTCTAACTTCAGAGAAACTCATAAATTAATCAAGAGATGGCCAGAGTTAATTCTACAAGCACCTAACATAAAGTCATGGGGCTGAATTTCACGCTGATCGGGCAGGCGCATGCCCGACACAATTGGGCATGAAATCGCGCAAGGTGACATCAGATGAGAGTCTTGACATCGTCCCACACTCGCGCAATGTTTTGGTCGGTGGGCACGCGCTGGTGTCAGAGCCGAACCCACCATCAATGAAAAGGGCATTAAAAAGGCGATTGACCAAGATTTCACATTTCCTGTGCAATTTCACACTCTTCGCATGGGCAAAGCAGGCAGGCGGGCAGCTGACATTTTGCAAAACCTCATCCAAGGGCTGGATAAAAAGAGTCAGCAGCATTGCTAGTGTGAGTATTGAAGAGTTTTGGAGATAGTTTGCTGCTGGTTACTTATAAGTACGTGGCAGCTTCATCTCTGCTCTGGGCTTCATCCTTAGCATTTCCAGGCTGCATGTGAGGACTCCTTGGTGTCTCCAAGGCTCCCAGAGAATTTTGTCCATGTGGACCCTTCCAGATATCAGACAGCCTTCCCTAACCCTGGTAATGGGGATTGTGGTCTCTGCTGGTGGCACCTCCTCTGAGGAGGAAGAGAGGGGCAGAAGGGAGAGAACGCCAGGTCTCCCAATGCAACTTGGGGAACAACCTGTGGGAGGAGAGGCACAGGCACGAGTGGCAGGGCCAGCAGGTAGTCCAAGGCAAGGGCTGCAGAAGATGCCACTATCCTGCTGCCAGGGTTTACAGGCAACGATGCAACTACCTCAATATGTCCAAGGTGCAATGCCAAAGGAGGATCCGCCTCTCCAGGGAGACTGTGACCTCTATTTGTCAGATGATTGGGCCTGACATCAGCACCCCATGCCAGTGACTCTGAAGGTCACTGTAGCCCTCAACTTCTATGCCTCCGGCTCTTTCCAGGGCTCAATGGGGGATCTTTGTTAAGTCTCCCAATCAGCTGTCCACAGTTGCATGAAGCTGGTGACAGAAGCTCTGTTCAGGCGGGTATTGACCTTTATTCATTTCCAAACAGACAAGGCCAGCCAAACTGAGCAAGTCAGAGGCTTTGCACATCCAGGTTGTCATCGACTCACACATGTAGCCATTAAGACGCCAGCAGGTGAGCCCGGTGCCTTTGTCAACAGGAAGGGATGCCACTCCTTCAATGTGCAGCTAGTGTGTGATCACAGGATGCTGATTCTATAAGTCTGTGCAAGGTACCCTGGCAGCTCACATGACGCTTACATCCTCAGACACTCGTAGGTGCCGAGGCTCTTCAGTGCTACAACCTGACTAGATGGATGGCTGCTGGGTGACAGGGCTATCCATTGAAAAGGTGGCTTATGACACCTCTCCACCACCCAAGAACAGAGGCAAAGCAGCATTACAATAGGAGTAATGCCTCCACAAGTGGGGGGTGATAGAGAGGACCGTAGGTCTTGCAAAGATGGTCTTCCGATGCCTGGACCATTCATGGGGTACACTACATATCCCCCGAGCGGATGTCACTGATAGTGGTTGTATGCTGTGTTCTCCACAATCTGGCACTGGCAAGGGAGGACCCACTGGAGGAAGAGAATCTTGAGGCAGCTGCACAAACGATGAATCCAGTTGTGAGTCAGAAGAGGAGCATAGTGAGAAGAATGGTGAGGGTGTGGACCCAGACCTCTGTATCCTTCAGGGAGGCAGGGACACCAGGAACACTTTGATCCAACGCTCCTTAGCTAGGCTGCTAAAGATCCACTCCCACCTCATGCCAGGGCTGCCACCTCCATCCAAGATGTCCGAAATGCCCTGTCATGTGAAACCAAAGTCGACTCAGGGCCTGTGCAATAAAGTTCAGAGCACTCGCATCCTGCATTACATACTGGCATACCCTGCACCAAAAATAAAAGGTGAAGCATACTCAGGCCATCACAACAAAAGTAAATTTAACGTTATTGTCACATTCAAATCACATTGACATGCCCATTACTGGTGTTGATGTCTACACCAGTAAACATATAAACCAACATAACTGAACAGAAGATCATCTGTGAACAGTCCCTCTTGTGTTCATGGTGCCTTGAACTTGCGTTCATGACTCCCTTGCTGACGCCGGCATTGGAGACAGTCTGCTGACTTTGGTGTCTTGTTGGTCTTGGCGGCCTTGGTGGACGTCCTCTGGCCAGTGGAGCCTGTGCTGGCCCCACCTGGGAGGGAGCAGCCAGTGTCACCGCTGGCATCTCCCCAGTCATCGCAGACTCTTCAGATTCCATGGTCATTGGCAGATGGGCGGAGGAGCTGCTGCTGTCATCCAGAGTGCCATGAGAGGACCCCACAGAGATGTCAGGCAGCTTGTGCACCAACATGAGGTTGCTCTGACCTTCCCTGCTCACCATTGATGGACAGGCACCCAGCTGGGATACTGGGTGCTTCATCCATCTCCCACACTGGCATTAACCACCTGAGGTCATTGCCTATGTGAGGGCTTGCAGGTCCGAGTACAACCCCGAATACTACTGGTTCTGTTCCTGGAGCTGCATCTCCATGAGAGTCACCACTCTCTCAATGGAGGAGGCAGTGCGCTCGCCACAAGGGTCAACGCAGTGTTTATGCTTCGCATGGATTCCTCCACAACAGAGACCAGAGCGTGCATACCTTCATGGACCTCCCCAAGATGATCCTGCACTTCTCAATGGATGTCCAGCATCTGCTGCCTAATGGATGACTCCAGAGGCCCATCACCAGCTTTTGACTGAACATCATCCTGGTCTCCAGCAGTCCTCTGACTGCCAGCACTCTGGGCACTCTTTGCCTCCACCTGCACCTCAAGCAAGTGTGAAGTGCCCTCACCAATGTGCCCTGATAATGTAGCCAATGATCTAATGCCCACCAAGGTGCTGGTATCTGTGCTGGTGACTGGTTCAGAAAGCAGGTGTGACACAGGTGAAAATTAAGCCCAGTGGCCCTCCGATGTCAGGGGTGGCTCTTCGGGGTCCTGAGAATGAGTGCATAGTGGTGAATCTGAGAGAGAACAAGGACATGCCATTACTTAAAGTCATCACACTGTCACTGTGCATGCCAGGCACCCTGGTGAGACAATGGAGATCTGCATTATGGTGCCATCATCTTCCAATGATCAATGGGAACTCCAGATTTGAGGCCTATCAATGAAGAGACTGTACTAGAATGGCTGCACAATCCGAAATTCTCACCTCTGTGTACTGCACCCTTACCTTCGTCTGGCACCCCTGCCTCTCCATGCCCAGTTGCATGGGGAGCATGCCGGCTCACCAGCTCCAGAGCGTCCTGCTCAAACCTGGTGAGCAGCAGCAGGAGGGGTGGGCCTCTGCCTGTATGTGACCTCTCTGCTTGGTTATGGCTTGTCTTCTCCTGAAAGGACAAAGGAGCATTGATTAGTCCACTCTCTACCTGCAGCACCATTGCAGCCTGGCCAACCCCAGCTGAGGAACACATTGCAGGGCACATCCGAGTCTTGGCCCTTGAGCCGCGAGGCACTCAGTCCAAGCAGCCAGAGATCACCCCCTTGGCCAGCTCCGGTATCACTGACAGTTGGCACACAGACTCTAACACCCCTGAGCTCCATGGGGTGACAGCCAGGCCATAACACTTCCCCACAGTGACCCGTACCAACACGGCACTCACCCTTTCCGAGCGCAGCAGGTTGTTAAGCCTCTTGCAGCATTGCACCCATGTGAACTGCACCATGCGATGGCTGCTGACCTAGGCTGCCACTTCCTGCCAGGCTTTCTTTGTCAGGTGTGGTGACTTTCTCCTTCCATCCCTTGGCACAAGGGTGTCCCTCCTGGCAGCCACCTCCTCCAGGAGCACGGTGAGGCACTCATCCCCAAAAAGCAGGGGGCCAACTGCCCACCTGACCTGCCCTCCCACCTGCCCTCCCGTCTGCCATCTCTAACCTCTGCCGAGGCCACAGGTACTATCTCCACAACGCAGACTGAAAGCTTCTTCACTGGCAGCCTTCAAGCGGCTGCCTGTGCCATTTTTAAACTGGCCGCTGGGTCGCCATTGGACTGGATGCATGACAGGCCCCCGCCTCCCCCCCCCCACCTGGCCCTTCCTGACCATTGGGAAGTCACGCTGGGTGGGCCTTAATTGGTCAGCCAGTGTGAAACCGCAGTCGTGGGCCGATCGCGGTCAGGGGCCTGTTTCCTGGCTGCTCCCATGGCTGCTTGCTGCCATTTTTAAAGCGATGGGCTGTGAGGTGGGTTTCTGTCCCATCTCGAGAAGCAGGCCCTCTCATTATAACATTTAGATCAGACTCCCACAGAGCAGCTGGGAGCCTGATTTAAATCTGGTTCAGTCCAGCCGAGTTTCCCAGGGCCTGGGAAACCTGGCAGCAAAGCAGAGATGGCAGCAACAGGCCCCAGCAGGTAAATGCTTTTGTAGCACTACTTGTGAGCTGGGAGGAGCAGGAGTGCATCTCCCGACATCCATCCTCGCTCCATCATCGGCCAACACCCACCCCCCCCAACATCTCGTGATCCCAAGCCGATGGCCCCCGATCTCACCTGGTCCCCGCTCCCTCTTGATTGCAGTCTGAACCTTCCTGCCCTGAGATTTTGCCTCGTCCCCACCCCTTCCCTCTCAATTGCCAGACTGATCCTCACACTTCTGCCCTGTGACCTCTCCCAGTTGCCATGACCTCTGCAAGTCCCCAGTGGTGGCCTCCCATCTCAGCTCAGCAGCCTGTTCACCTGGCTGGCTGGGAAAAGGAGTTTTAAAAAAATGATAATAAGGACTTGCTGTTAAATTCAGCCGGGCCTCCACATTCCTCCTTATAAATCCTCCTTCCCCGTAAATGTCAGGACCCAACAGACCGGATTGCAAACTACAGTGCTGTTGCCAGACATGCAAAAAATATATTTCAGCCACACGATTGTCAGTAAAAAAGAGTACGTGTGATTATAAGGAATTATTAAGATCTGTGATTAAAAGGAAGCCCTAGTGCATCTGCTCAACAAAACTGAAAATTAAAGGTGAGAAACTCATGTCACTTTGGTATGTGTCTTCCACTTCCTCAGCATTAAGTCTGTATTAAAGGAGTAGACTGTGCAGAGAATTCTCAGGAAAGAGTGTTTTCTCTTCTCTATCTACCCCTTCAACCCTGCCCCCACTCACTCATCTACAGTTTCAGGTAGAAGAATTCAGGATCATTGGGCGTCGCTTCTGTTAAAGTTTGAAGAAATGAGACAGGATTACACTGAATATTCTTGCTGGAACTGTAGACGGGCGGGTCAGAAATGTCCTGGAGAAAAGGTAACATCTGGAGAATAATGAGGAACAGCAGACGATAGGATAGCTGTAACCTATGCCCCCATTTAACCTTCCCCACCGATGGGGCAGTGAGGAAATATTGGATGTGGAGGGACTGCAAGGACCTTAAACTGTATGCAGATGGTTCAGCACAATATAAATTGTGAGTAAGAAATATTTTTTAATATTAGCTTGGCTTGTCGGAACTCGCAGCTGAAGCAGATCAAATACATTATAAACAAGATGAGGCAACAGCCCCGGAATGGGGAATTTGACAGCTGGTGGAGAAAGGGGGACAAATACCTGGGGAGAGTTACACAACCTGGGGCATGAGGACAAGGTACAACAAGCCCCAGAGCATGGGGTGTAGGGCTGACAAGACAGCTCCTTAGTCAGGCCCCAACTGTGCGTGCAACACTTTCTCCAGGTCGCTATCATCATCAAACGTCACCCCCACTGCCCCCCGTCCAAACAACGTCCTCCTTCTCTCCAAGGGTTTGGAAGGTATTGGCTACTCGCAAATAGTTTCCCAGTTCCCCCTTCCCTTCCACAGCATCAAGACACTAAAAAATGATGGTCAAGAATTGGCAGACTAGTTCATCAATCCTACCCCATGTTCATGATGCCTGGAGCAGCACGTCTAGACCGTCGACTCCACCACCCCCCCAGCCCCCTTCCAACCTTGTATCCATGTAATTTCCTGGAAGAGGCAAAAATCAAGAAACAAAAACTCAGCGTCAATAGTTCCTCTCCCTTCACAAGAGACCACATTGACCACGATTATGTTAATGGTAAATCATTTACCTTTTATAAGATGTAATCTCTGCCCCAGCCATGAAGTGGTCCAGCTCTCTTTTCTCAGTAAAGTTAGAACACAATGCATATGTCAACAACTCCAAAGCTTCATTCCTCTCTGGGGAAAGAGAAACCGCCTTAAAACCAACAGCTCTAATAAACAAACTCATTCTCTGTGACTATGGCCATGGAGCATTATCCCTCCTTGACCAATTCTGCAGCTTTTGATACGGTTGGTCACACCATAGTCTTCTGAGTCTCTCTGCCATTATCTGCCATTGTGGGCTTGATTTTAAACAAGAACAGAAAATGCTGGAATAGATCTGGCAGCAACTGTGGAGAGAAAAACAGAGTTGACATTTCCAGTCCATACGACCCTTCCAGCATTTTCTGTTTTTGTTTCAGATTCCCAGCATCAGCAGTATTTTGCTTTTATCCATGGGTTTGATCTCATCTGGTCCCATTCTTAACTATCCTATCTTTGCCTGAGCAACTCTATCCAATGAAACTAATTTCTACCTACTCACCATCTTTCTCAATCCCTCTGCTCCCTCTATGCTATCAGACTGCGAATCCAACATCCAGTCTTTGTTAGCCACAGTTTCCCCCAACTAAACTCTGAAAAGACAAAATCAATCCATGTTCAGGCCCCACGATGAATTCAGTACCCTTACCAGTGATTCTGTATCCCAGCTTGGCTATCTGATTGAAACTGACTGCACACACAAATGGCAGAATCTTCTGTGCCTGTTGACATCAGGCGTCATGGAGGACGTAAGCAGACAATATGGCGGGAAGGCCAAAAATCGGTTTCACGTCACTGTGAAGCCAGTTTGCAATTGTTCACTCTGCCCATTAATAGCAGGCCTCTTTTCCCGTCGCTAATGTCTGGTACTTCATTTTAATACATAAGCATATCATTATAAGCCCTGCTCGCTGGAATCATGCCCCATGTCAAATTTACCACCCACGTCGGTGGGAAAACATGCTGATGCAGGATACATCTTGACAACTGTGATGAACAGAATTCGGGACTTACCACCAGGGCCTTGCCACATCGTGGACATCCAAGGAACAGAAGATGCTGGAGCCCGACAGCAATCGGACACTGGAGGAAGGTGCTTCACATGCTGGGTGGACTCTCTTCGATTCTGTCGTGAATCAGCTCACAGAAGGTGGAAGATCACCATTGAGGGTCTGCTTCGGGACATCAGTGTTTTGACCATGGTCATCAAGGGGCAGAGAGGAAGATCCAGCTGTGAGTGGGAGATAAAGGTGTACCGGGGAGTGGAGGGGAAGGGTTTGACTGGGGAGGAAGGTGTACCGGGATAGGGGAGTGGGGAAGGTGAGGTAGGGAGGGGGGAAGGAAGGTGTGGGTGGGGGAGGAGCAGGTGGGGTTGGGAGGAGGGAATGAAGGTGTCAGGGGTGGGTGAGGTTTGGGGGGAACAAAGTTGTCAGGGGGAGATGAGGTTGGCGGGCACTGGGGGGAGGAGGGTGTAACAGGGAGAATGCGACAACTGGGGAGGTACTTGTAAAGGGGGAGGGAGTTGTAAGAGAAAGGGTTCGGATGGCAGAAGGACTTCAGGTGGAGGAAGGAGTACAGAGGGAGGTAGGACTTTGGGAGAAGGAAGGAGTCCAGGGAGATGAAGGAGTCCAGGGAGAGGAAACAATAAGGGCGGAGGAAGGAGTTAGGGGGGAGTAAGGAGTAAGGGGGGGATGTCCAGGCGAACATGCAAGTAAGGGGTCTGTGGAGTCAATGACTGGGGGGTGAAATGAGGGTGGGTGTAGTAGGAAGGAATGGTGAGAATGAGAGAGGGCAGAGTAAGCCGGTAAGGTGGGAGGGTGAGGGTGTGACGGCAGCGGTGGAAGGGAAAGCGAGGTTGGTTGGTGGGGACTCAGAGGCAAATACGGACCCTGGGAGTGGGAAGGAGGAGGTCGGGGAGGTCAATGTGGATGAGGGCGGGATTCTCAGGAAGGTAGGGAATGTGTGTGTTCACCTGGACATTCTGGAATGACAAGGGTTCGGATTGGTAGGTGACGGAAGGGAGATGGAAGATGATGCCGGGGGGTCAACAGTGATGGGGGAAAGGACATAGGTGACTGAGCATAGGGAAAGGAAGGGGAGCTAAAGACATGCTTTACCAGTACTATTTTGCAAAATATAAAGTAAAAGGAGCTTCAAGTTGGGCGGGAACAGGTGCTGCATGGGAGTGTGATCAGTGGGTGGGCAGAGATGCAGGTCAGCTCAGATAGACAACTGAAAGTGAACTCCAGCATTGAAAATGCTCAGGACATTGAAATGAGTGTGATGGAGGAAAGATCCCTGTGCGTGGGAGAGTGCTTGCACGAGGCTCCGAAAGGCTCTGCCCCACATACAGACACACACACAAACACACACAATCCTCCCTCCAGAATTACTCATGGGCCGGTTGCATGCTGGTGGGAATGCAAGGGGAGGATTCGCGAAGCCTGTACATGAAACTGAAAGACACCATTACACATTCTTCAGTGAAAGTGAATATATTTTCAGATTATAAAGTGTCAAAGTGTGTTCACCCGTGCTGCCACTTGTGATAAGAATTTCTCAACATTCCAAGGCCTATCACTTCTTCTAAGTGCTGCCCTGACATCCATAGCAGGGGTAGAGACAGCCTGTGGAACAGTTGGCCCTGTTGTCTCTGATGACTTTGGCGTAGGTCTTCTGGAGAGCCGAGGCTTTAGAGGGTCCTGGCTTGCTTTGGTTGTCCTCCTTTGGACCAGGTGCTGCCTCTGTGGTGACAGAGGACATGGTTGAGGGGGTCACAGGCAAAGGGGACTCGGAGGGAGAGGACAGCCTCTGAGATTCCTGAGTGGATGACCGAGGCATGTCCGGCTGCTGCTCCTCCTCCTTTCAGGCGCCTGGGAACACGGCCTGACTCCTTGAGGGCAAAGAGCACCAGGGGGACATCAAAGTGCCCCATTTCCCTCTCACATTGTGCTGGAACTCACCCATGGCTATAGTGATGGAGTGCAGGTCTGCATGCATCTCCACGTTCTGCTGAACCAGGGTCTCCATGGCATCCACCATCCTTCCTATGGAGACCTCCATAAGTGCACATGTGGGTATCACTTCATCAGACAGCAGACGGATGCACTCCTCTGACTCACGTGCCACTCTGTTGAAGGCTTCCAACATCTCTGCATGATGTTCACCCCACCTTCTTCCCCAGCAGTCCTCGGAGTGCCAGGGTGCTAGGCTGAACCTGCCTCCTCCTGCTCCTGCTGTGACACGTTTCCGTGCTGTGATCACCAGATTATGTACCCGAGCCTGCTCTAAGTCTAGGCCCTACCGAGGTGTGTGTCTCTGCACTGGTGGACGGTGTGGGTAAATGCTGTGACAGGTCTTCCAGGCTGCTTATTTCCAGCTCTTCAATGGAGGATGTGTCCTGTTGGTTGGAGGTGAAGATGTGGATGGACCTGAGGGACTGGCTGGCTGAGAGTGTCAGTCTCTTGGCAGAGATCCCTGTGAACCGATGTAGAGATAATTAGTGCATGGCAGCAGAGTCAAAAGCAGGAGAGAGAGCACTCTCAGTTGCAGTGAGGGAGGGATGATGTGGTGCAGGATCCTCACGAGAGTGTTTACCGCCGACCTCACTGTCATTGCAGGCAGGGTCCACAGCCTCTCCTTGCTGCTGTGAGCCAACTTCTCCTGCATGAAAACAGATGGAGAGAGTGTGAGCAGGACATGTGCCACAGCAGATGATAAGGATGCATGGAATGTTTGTGTGGTGAGCGGAGCCGTGGACAGGATGAGGATGTGAGCTCCAGAGGAATTGAGCCTGATGGAGGTATGAGGGTGTGTGTGAGAGCTAGTGGTGTTGTCCCTTTAGGTGTGAGATCCGGAATTGAGGAGATCATTCACCCTCTTTCGGCACTGGGTGGCTGTCCTCTATTGCAGAGCATAGGTGCTGACCATCGCTGCCACCACCTCCCATGCTGGATTTGTCACCTTGCTTGCTGGCCTTTGCCCAGAGTGAAGGTAGAGGACATCACGGCGTCCTTCACTGCGTCCAAAAGGTATTCCAGGGACCGGTCACTGAATCGGGGGGCTGCAGTCTTCTTGCCTTTCGGGACCATGTCTTCTGTGCAGCAGTCCTGGGCTGGAAGCGCTGAGAGGTGTGCACGCAACAGCACTTTAAATATGATGTCCGGCCGATGACGTGGCAATGTGATGGTGTGGTGGGCAAAAAGGAAATCGCCCACCAGCGAAATGGCATGTATCCCGGGAATGCATGATTAATGAGGCAGGATTGGGATAATATGGTGTGAAAAGCCATCATTACAGCTGGCAGGTAGAACATCCTTTTTCCAGCCCACTACCACATTTGTGCAAATCTGGAATGATTCCGCTCAATGTCCTGTTTCAATCTAAGCCGAGTTTCTTATCCTAAACCATTTCCATCATGATGATTATATTGTGTAAAACTGGGTAAAACTGTGGCAGATAGGGCTTAATGTGGAGAAGTGTGAGGTAATCTACTTTGGATACAAGAAAGTCAAATCAGCATTTTTTAAAATTGTGAGACACTAGGAACTATGATAGTTCAAAGGGATTTAGATGTCCAAGTACTGAAATAACAAAAAATTAAGTGCATAGTTATAAAAAGTAGTAGAAAGGCTAATGGGCTGTTTGTCTTTATCTCACATGGGCTGAAATAGGGATTTTTATTAGGTAAGGATATCAGATAGGGATCAAAGGCAAGTAAATGGAGTTGAGGTACAGATCAGCCATTATCTGACTGAATGATGGAATAATTTCAAGGAACTGAATAGCCTAACTGTTCCTATGTGCTCCCATTGGTGGCTATGCCTTCAGCCTCTTTCAAGATTCTCCTTTATACCTACATCCTTGACCAAGCTTTTGGTTTCTCCACCTATTATCTTTTTCTTGGCTTGGGGTCTGTTTTTCCATTAGAGTTCTTTTTAATTCAGTCTTGGATTTTGGGCATCACTGGCTGGGCCAGCATTTATTGTCCATCCCTAGTTGCCCTTGAGAAGGCGGTGGTGAGCTGCCTTCTTGAACTGCTGCAGTCCATGTGGTGTAGGTACACTCAATGTGCTGTTAGGAAGGGAGTCCCAGGATTTTGACCCAGTGACAGTGAAAGAACAGCGATATATTTTCAAGTCAAGATGGTGTGTGGCTTGATTGGGAAATTGCAGATGGCAGTGTCCCCATGCATCTGCTGCCCTTGTCCTTCTAGGTGGTAGAGGTTATGGGTTTGGAAGGTGCTGTCGAAGGAACCTTGGTTAGTTACTGCAGTGCATCTTGTGTAGAGTACACCTGCTGCTACTGTGCGTCGGTGGTAGAGGGAATGAATGCTTAAGCTGGTGGATGGGATGCTGATGAAGCAGATTGTTTTGTCCTAGATGGCTTTGAGCTTCTTGAGCCAAAATCATCCAGGCAAATGGAAAGTATTCCATCACGCTCCTGACTTGTGCTTTGTAGATGATGGACAGGCTGTGGGGAGTCAGGAGGTGAGTTACTCTGTACAGAATTCCCAGCCTCTGACCTACTGTGATAGTTGCATTGTTTATAGGACCGATCCAGTTCAGTTTTTGGTTAATGGTAACCCCCAGGATGTTGATAGTCAGGGATTCAGCGATTGTAATGCCACTGAATGCCGAGGGGAGATGTTTAGAGTCTGTCTTGTTGGAGACGGTCATTGCCTGGCACTTGTGTGGCGCGAATGTTACTTGCCCAAGTCTGAATGTTGGCCAGGTCTTGCTGCATTTGGATATGGACTGCTTCAGTGTTTGAGGAGTCGCAAATGATACTGAATATTGTGCTATCATCAGGGAACATCCCTTCTAAACTTATGATCGAGGAAAGGTCATTGACAAAGCAGCTGAAGATGGCTGGGCCTAGGATACTAACCTGAGGAACTCCTGCAGTGATGTCCTGGAACTAAGATGTTTGACCATGAACAAGCACAACCACCTTCCTTTGTCTAGGCATGACTTCAACCAGCAGAGAGTTTTCCTCCTGATTCCTATTGACTTCAATTTTGCTAGGGCTCCTTGATGCCACACTCAGTCAAATGCTGCCTTGATGTCAAGGTCAGTCACCCTCACCTCATCTCTTGAATTCAGCTCTTTTGTCCATGTTTGAACCAGGGCTGTAATGAGGTCAGGAGCTGAGTGGCCCAGGCAGAACCTATACTGAGCATCGGTGAGCAAGTTATTGCTGTGCAAGTGTTGCTTGATAGCCCTGTCGACGACAACTTCCATAACTTTACTGATGATCAAGAGGAGGCTGATGTGGCGGCAATGGCCAGATAGGATTTGTCCTGCTTTTTGTGGATCGGGCATATGCGGGCAATTTTCCACTTTGTCGGGTAGCTGCCAGTGTTGTGGCTGTACTGGAACAGCTTTTTTAAATTCATTCATGGGATGTGGGCATCTCTGGCTAGGCCAGCATTTATTGCCCATCCCTAATTGCCTCTGTTCAGAGGGCATTTAAGAGTTAATCACATTGCTGTGGGTCTGGAGTCACATGTAGGCCAGACCAGGTAAGGACAGCAAATTTCCTATCTTAAAGGACATTAATGAACCAGATCAGTTTTACAACAAGCAATAATGGTTACATAACAAAAACAGAATTACCTGGAAAACTCAGCAGGTCTGGCAGCATCGGCGGAGAAGAAAAGAGTTGACGTTTCGAGTCCTCATGACCCTTCGACATAATGGTTACATGGTCATCATTAGACTTTTAATTCCAGATTTTTATTGAATTCAAATTCCACCCTAGCTTGGCTAGGGGTGCAGCAAGTTCTGGAGCACAAGTCTTCAGTACTATTGCCAGGATGTTGTCAGGGCCCGTAGCCTTTGCAATATCCAATGCCTTCAGCCGTTTCTACATATCACGTAGTGTGAATTGAACTGGCTGAAGTTTGCTGGGGACTTCTGGAGGAGAGCGAGATGGATCATCCACTCATCACTTCTAGTGCAAGATTGTTGCAAATGCTTCAGCCTTGTCTTTTGCACTGATGTGCTGGGCTCCCCCATCGGGCATGGGGAAGGGAGAATGGGGATACTTGCGAAGCCTCCCCCTCCAGGACTGCAGAGCTATGATGTGATCTGTTAGTTGTGGAGTCGCTTAGCTTTGTCTATCGCAATGCTGCTTCTGCTATTTGGCATGCAAGTAGTCCTGTGTTGTAGCTTCACCAGGTTGACACCTCATTTTTAGGTATGCCTGGTGCTGCTCCTGGCATGCCCTCCTGCACTCTTCATTGAACCAGGGTTGATGCTTTGGCTTGATTGTTACGCTAGACTGAGGGATAACTGGGCCATGAGTTAACAGATTGTGTTTGTATACAATTTTGCTGCTGTTGATGGTCCACAGTGCCTCATGGATATCCAGGTTTGAACAGTTATATCTGTTCTGAATCTATCCCATTTAGCACAGTGGTGGTGCCACACAACACAGTGAAGGATATGATCAGTGTGAAGACAGGGCTTTGCCTTCACAGGGACTGTGAGGTAGTTACTCCTACCCATACTGTCAAGGACTGGTGCGTCAGCAACAGGTAGATTGGTGAAGGCATAAGAATAGGAGTAGGCCATTCAGCCCATTGAGCCTGCTCTGCCATTCAATAGTTCATGGCTGATCGTCGACCTCAATGCTATTTTCCAACGTTATCAACATATCCCCTGATGTCCTTAGTCTCTAGAAATCCACCGATTCCTGTTTTGAATGTGCTCAATGATTGAGCTTCCACAGCCCTCTGGGGTAAAGAATTCTAAAGATTCACCACCCTCTGAGTGAAGAAATTCCTCCTCATTACAGGCTTAAATGGCCTACCCTTTATTCTGAGACCATGTACCCTGGTTCTAGACTCACCAGCCAGGGGAAACATCTTATCTACATCCACTCTGTCACACCCTGTAAGAATTTTGTAAGTTTCAATGAGATCACCTCTCATTCTTTGAAACTCTAGGGCAGTCTTGTCCAAAAGGGCCCGCAGGTCACAACCTGGCTCCCACAGTCTCGGTACGCGACCTGCAGACTCACTTGTTCAAACGAAGTTGAATGAAAGATCTGCAAGGTGCTGCCCCTCCAATCACAGGCCAGTTCTTTCCCGAATATGCTGCTGATAGGCTCGCCAGTGAGCCTATCAGCAGCAAATTCGCGACAGAATCAGTCTCTGATTGGAGGAACAGCAAGCAATGTGAAGGTGAGTGGCTGCTCCTTTGTCTTCAAAGCACGCAATTTCTCTTGCCCTCCTGCGCAGGTGCCGGCCCCTGAAGGAGCACAGAGCCAAGATGGGGAGCGGGCGCAGGGAAAAGCAGGGCGGCATTTCTTTCAATAAAACTGAAATAAATATCAAAATCTGCAAATACACAGTGCCTGAGCTGACAGAACATAGGATGAAATCATGCTGCTTCCTGATGGTCCTGATTGGCTGATCGCTCCGCGGGCCATCCCAAGCAAGTGAAGCAAGCAAGGGCTCGGGAGAGAGGCGGTAAGAAGGGTGGGAAGCGGGAAGCAACAAGTATTCGACAATCAGGTGGAAGTTGGGAAGATCCATGGAGGGGGTAGAGGTCGGAAAAGTCTGTGCATCGGGTGGAAGTCAGGAAGGCCCACATGTGGGAAGCAGCAGCCTGGGCCTGAATTTTGCCCTCGTCCCCAGGCATGCACGATCAGCAGGCCTGGGAGTGGATGGGAAACCATCTTCCGACCGCGATCGGACCCCGGACGTAATTTCACGCTGGTTGGCCAATTAACGGCCAGCCAGCTTGAGACACGCCCTGAGAAAGGCTCAGCACTGCCGGTGGGGGCAGGAAGAGGGCAGGTGCCGACGTCACTGTGGGTGCTGGTGAATACTTACACTGAGCTTCCTCAGGGAACTGCAGACCTCCAAATAATAAAAGAAAGCACAAAAATGCTGCAGAAAATGCCCACACAGCAGCATCAAGCATCTGAAAGCAGATCTCATTAAAAAAACAGTAATCAATATTTCCTTTTATGTTAAAACGTAATGGGGATTTCATCCCACCCTTGGATGAGGTTTCATCAAAAATGTAAAGCCCACCTGGCCAACTGGCCCGCCTGCCAACTGTGAGGGTGGACAGGACACGAAAAATCACTTTCAAATGAGCCGTTAAAGAGTTTAATTGCCCGCTTAATTGTCGGCGGGTGCTCTTATGACTTTTCATGTGCCCATTGAGCAAAATATCACAAGTGTGCAATGATGTTGGGATGCTCAGCCAATGCCATCTCGCGCAATTTTATGCCGTTCGGCTGGGCGCGTGCCCGTCTGCAGGACATAAAATTCTGGTCATGGTCTGTGGAGTGGGTGGAGGTCAGGGAGGCCAAGCAAATAGGAGGAAGGCCCAGCTGCCAACCACTTATCGAATCCTCCTGAAACGAAGTGTCCAAACTTTGTGGGCCCAAGTGGGGAGTGTGCATGCATGTGTGTGTGTGTGTGTCTGCATGTGTGTGTGTGAGTCTATGTGTGTGTGTGTTTGTGTGTGTGTGTATTTTTGTGAGTCTCTGTGTGTGTGTGTGTGTGTATGTGCGTCTGAGTCTGAGTGTGTGTGTGTGAGTCTGAGTGTGTGTGTTTGTGAGTCTGCGTGTGTGTCCGTGTGTGTGTCTGTGTGTATATGTGTATGTCTGTGCATTTGTGTCAGAGTCTGTGAGTGTGTATGTCAGAGTCTGTGTGTGTGTGTGCGTGTGTATGTGTGTGAGTCTGTGTGTGAGAGTTTGTGTGAGGGAGTAAGTCTGTGTGAGAGCATCTGTCTGAGCAAGAGAGTGAATCTGTGTAAGTGTGTGAGTGAGAGAGTGAATCTATTTGAGAGAGTGAGTTGCATGAGTGTGTGTGAAAGCCAGAACGCTGAGACTGGGAGTGAGCCGAGGATACACACACACATCCTCTGTCTTCCACCTCCCTCCCCAAAAACCTATGCATAAAGCAGGCTGGGAGAGCAGGAATCCCAGGCTGAAAGGCAGTCAGCTTCCGATCCCCCTTTCACATGAGTTCCGCCAAGGCCAGCACAAAGCCTGTGCCAGCGGCGGCGAATGCAAGGTCAGTGTTAGTTGAATCCAGCTCCTTTGCTCCAGCCTGGACCTCTCCCCTTCCCTGATGACCAGGACTTGGGGCCTGAGGCCGAATCATCTTAGATTTGAACTAAGTGCAGTAGCGGGTGGGTGAAACAACATTTTACCCACCGGCCGCGATGGTGGGTTTTTATGCCATGTTGTCCCAAACCCACGACATTATTGATGCACTCCAAGGAAACACACCCTTTTGACAAGGACAGGATGGCCCCGAAAGGCAAAAAGACTGCAGCCCCCTGCTTCAGTGACGCATCTCTGGAACGCCTTTTGGACACTGTGGAGTCCCGCTGGGATGTCCTATATCCCCACTCTGACCAGAGGATGGGCAGCGGTGTCATTAACCAGGCTTGGGAGGCAGTAACAGCAGTGGTTAGTGCCAAAGCCTTTCAAAAGAGGACAGCCACCCAGTGCCACAAAAGGATGAATGATCTCCTCCGTTCTGTCAGGGTAAGTCACTCTTCTCATCACTCTCAATTAACACACTCACAAACCCATCACACATCCACAGGGATCTCACTCACTGCCAATTCAAGGGGCATCACCATTCACTCTCTCACACACACTTTCAATGTCCTCATCCCATCCATGGGACCACTCATCATCCACACAGGCCAGACATACTTATCATCTGGCCTGGCAGGCGTCCTGCTTACACTCTCTCCATCTCTATTCAAGCAGAACAAGCTGGCACACAACAACAGGGAGAGGTCACAGATTGGTGGAGGAATGCCTGAGATCAAGGTCCTCACAGACTTTGGAAATAGAGCCATCCAGCTGGCCGGCGAGGATCTGGGCTGCTCCTGTGCTGACGATGAGGTTGGCGCTGATCTACCAAATGAGGACCAGCAGTGCAACATCCATCAGACAACCATGCTGTGAGTGATGTGTCCTGTTTCACAGGCCACTGCCATGTACTAATTATCTCCCCTTGCTTCTGCAGGCACATCTGGGAACAAATGGTTCGGCCTTCAAATGTGCCCAACACTTGTGCCAGCAGCAAATACCTGTGCGTTTTCCTTGTCGACAACGGCCAAGTCTACCTGTCATTTTAGATGTTACAGCAAATACACAAACTTTGGTTTGACATTATGTGGTCAGGAGACACGGTGATAATTTTACTCAATTGAAGAGTGCATGACCCAGGGCCTCCAGTCAAGCCCTGAAGGCACCTTGGAAGAGGAATCTGAAGGCACCCTCCTTGAAGTCTCACCCACACCATCCACCAGCGCAGAGACACTCAGTGAGACCTAGCTTTAGAATAGACTCGGGATCACAATCTGGTGAGCTTATCACACTGTCTGATCCACTGCAGGCGGCAGCAGGGGCTTCCCAGGTCCCTGGCAGTCAGAGGACAGCTGGAGGGCAGAAATTTGCTGAGTCCGAGTCAGATGACGAGCCTCTGGACTCAGTCATGTCACAGTTGCTGGAGCTGCAAAGACAAGCTCAGGAACATCAGGAAGGGATGTCCGCTGCACTCCTCAAATTGCAAGGCACGATGGAGGAGTCTGTCCACCTTCAGTCTGAGGTGATAGCACCAGCATTCCAAAGCACCGAGGTCAACACTGGTAGATGGCAGTGCCGTGGAGACCTTGGTCCAGGAAGTCGCTCTTGCACTGCTGTGCGGGCTCAACTGCATTGCTGAGGCCATAGTTAGCCTTCAACAGTGTGTACTCAAGAGGGATGCAGGGCAGCTTGATCTCACTCCAGCTTCCCCTACTCCTCAAGGAGTCAGCCTGGGACACTCGGGCACCCATTGGGTGGAGGATCAGTAGGTGCACACCCCAGGACCATCCTTCCAGGTGACTCCGAGAGCACCTGGCCCATCCGCATCCCCTCTTCCTGTGACCTCAGCAGCTCCAGCTTCACAGGCCAAGGTAGGTGCCACTGCCACACAGCAGGACCCCGAAAGCAGGCCGGGGCCCTCCAAGTCTCAGCCCTCCAGAGGACGCCCATCAAGGTCATCACAGACAGAGTGTCACAGTCAGCAGGCAGCCTCCACCTCCACTGTGGATATGCGGGGAAGCACCAAGACATAGCGGCAGGGTTAGGAGAGTTAAGAAGAATTAGTTGCACAGCCTGGTCACGGGTGTTAATCACTTGTACATAATGTTCACTATTGTCAAAAACTCCCAAGAATGTCTCCTTGCCAATGGCTCCTTGCTATGATGAGCAGCGTTCATGCCACTCAAATGTGAAACCTTTCTGCACAAGATAAAGGCATGTGTCCCAGTCCAGTGCCTCTTCCCTGTGCTTTGTGCAGCCTTCAGCCCACAGTGATGGTCCAGCCTCACATTCCCTGGATACATTACTGATGCCTGCACCTTGACGGTGCTTGTCATTGTTGCCAGAATGTCGTGGGCAGGTGTCACAGAGTTCCATCATTCTCTCTGTGTGCTCTCAGCACCTTTAAGCTAGGGCTGGTCCCCATCCCTTCAGAATCTGTGACCAGTGGTGCTGTGCTCCAGCTCCTGAAGGGCTCAGGTACCGAAGGTGGGCAAAGGAACAGATGCTTCTAGTTTCAAGGCTGCTTCTCTCTGATATGACCCTGATCACCGAGCTTAAGTGAGCTGCCCTCAGCCAGACAGGAGTCAGACATTCTCGGAGGCCATGTGAAGATCTATGGAGTGTCCTCACTGCATGCCCCTGCAATTGAGCGACTATTAAGGCCTCCACTGCATCTCCATGACAGAAGCATTATCACAGCCATCAGCCAGACTGGTGTCAAATGTTCACAGATGCGATGTGAGGATCTATGGGGTCACCTCACTGCATGTCATCATCATCCTCCACAAATCCAGCAGCTGTGAGGGCCTCCCGATGGCACTTGCCTCATCTGGCCAGTGCAAGGGCCTCATCCCCATCATTGTTGCCTCCAAGGACCTGCTCGGCCTCATCCCCATCAGTGTCCTCCTCATTGGAGGAGACATGCAGTTCCTCCATCTCCTCCTCAGCCAGCTCCTCACCCCGTTGCAGCGCCTAGTTGTAAAGGGTGCAGCAGATGATGACGATGCGTGACACCCTCTGTGGACTATATTGCAGGGCTCCACCAGAACGGTCCAGGCATCAGAACCTCACCTTCAGCATCCTGATGATCTGCTCCACCAAGTTGCAAGTTGCAGCATGAGCCTCATTATAGTGTTGCTTTGCTGCAGTCTGAGGCTGCCGTAAGGATGTCATCAGCCACACCCTCAGTGGGCAGCCCTTGTTCCCGAGGGGTCAACCCTGCAGCCTCTGTGGACCCTGGAAGACCCCAGGGATCTATTACCGACTGAGGATGTATGCATCGTGTGCACTCCCTGGAAACCATGCGTGGGCAGGATGCATTTGTGGTGGTTGCACACCAGCTGCACATTCAGCGAATGAAACCCTTTGTTGATATAGTTGAACGCATGTTGCGACAGAGATCTGAGTGCCACGTGAGTGCAGTTGATGGCACCCTGCACCTGTGGGAAACCTGAGATCTGGGCGAATCCAATCGCTCTTGCTTTCCTGGCTGTCCTGGTCTCAGGTGAAATGCCCTCACGAGGATGGCATGTGTGACCACATGGATGTATTTGTGGATAGAGGCTTGTGAGATCCCACAGAGGTCACCTGTGGAGTCCTGAAAGGAACCATTGCAGTAGAAATTAAGTGCCATGGTCACTTTCATGGCCAATGGCAGTGGATGCCCTCCATGTCCCCATGGCGCCAAATCCTGCAGCAGGTGGCAGATGTGACCAACCAGTTCTCTCAACATGCGCAGTCTTCGGTGACACTGGTTCTCAGTCATCTGCAGGAATGACAGGTGGGGTCTATAGACCCTGGGTGTCGCTAGGCCCTGACCAGCAACGGCTTGCTATGGCTTTTGGGCAGCATACGTGGGAGTCCCAGCTGTCCTATGGTTTCTGGTTCCTACAGGACACACTGCGTGGAAACCGGGATTGTTGGTCAATATGTTCCCCTCACTACCTGTAACTGCCAAGGTAAATTGAAACACCGTCACCATTGCTAACTCAGCACCAACAATGGATGGAAGCAGGGATTTTCCAGATCTGTACGACTCAGCACCACTTCAGATTAGCCATCAGAGGACTATTACCCAGTGATTGAAGGAAGAACAAAATTCTTCTGTCATCTCAGAGTAGCAGTCAAAATCCAACCAACAGGGTAAGAAATGGGACTGAGTAGCAGACTCAGGGATCTCCCACGCTTTTCCCATCACAGCTAGAACTGTGAAATATCAGCAATTTGAACAGTTAGACAAAAAACAGATTACAGGAAGTGCCAAGCTCTCACAATCAGAGTGGTAGCAGATGGTGTTTGGTGAATGCACCGAGCAACTGACAATGAAATATTCAAATGTAGATTAATAGTCTAAATAAGGACTGACTTCCCTCTCCCACAGAGTACAGGTGAAAATCAGGTATACAACTTAAACTAGTAGAGGAAGGCAGTGCAAGGCAATGGTGCATGAGTGGTGGTTGATGTCCTCACTCTGTTTATGGTACTTTGTTGCCTCATTTTTGTCTTCCTTTACTCACTTCCTCAAACTCTACTTTTACCATCCTTTCTGAAGGAGCTCCAATGCTGAGTTATAGGTCCCATCCTCCAGTCAGTTACCCTGCCTAAACTTTGAGTGGGAGTCCAGACAGTTGGAGTCAACAGACTACTCCAGCAGTCATTGTGGCTCAGTGGCAACACACTCAACCGAGTAAGAAGGTTGTAGTTTAAGCCCCTCCCCAGAGACTTCATCACATAATCTCAGCTGACACTCCCCTGCACTTCTTCAAAATAGTGCCCTGGGCTATTTTACATCTCAGCTGAGAGGACAGGTGGAGTGCCTCTGTTTAACTTCTCATCCAAAAGATGGTACCTCCAACAGTGCAGCACTCCTTCAGTACCTAACTGTGCATTGTCAGCCAAGATTTTTGGGCTCAAAACCTGGAGTGGGCTTGAACTATCAACCCCATTCCTCTGTTCCTTTTTCTGTCAGGGTGTGAGCTTATCTATCTTCCCTTAAAAGCATCACTGCTGTTTGCCTCAGATTTATTAGCAGCTATTTATATTTGTGGCCACTAGTTTGGACACCCCCACAAATGGAATTTTCATTCTACCCTATCAATCCCTTTCATTATCTTAAAGACTCTATCAGGTTTCTCTCCTCTAGAGAAAAGAGCCTCAGTGTGTTCATACTTTCCTGATAAGCTCTGGTATCATCCTTGTGAATGTTTTTCCAGTTTCTGATGATACCAAAAATTGAGAGAATAAACCTCTGTAACATCGCCCACCATGCCCATGCCTCATCTCATTGGCTATTGAGACCTTCATCCATTCCCTTCTTAGCTCCATCGTGACAATTCAAACACACTGCTGGCCTGCTCCCACCTTCTACCCTCTGCAAACTTGATGTCATGAAAAACTCTGCAACACATCACTCCTCTGCTCACCGACCTACATTGGCTGCTAGTAAAGCAACTTCAATTTTTAAATTCTCATCCTTGTTTTCAAATCCCTACATGGCCTCACCTTTCCCTATATTTGTAATCTCCTCCATCTCTACAACCCTCCAACAGATCTGCACAACTCTAATTCTGATCTCTTGAACATCAATGATTTTAGTTCCTCCCCCATTGGTGGCCATGCCTTCAGCTGCCAAGACTCAGAGCTCTGGAATTCCCTCCTTAAACTTTCCAACTATCTACCTCCTTTAAGATGCTCCTTAAAACCTACTCTTTTAGCCAAGCTTTTTCTCATCTGCCCTAATATCCCTTTACTTGGCTTGGTGTCAAATTTTGTTTGATAAATTACCTTGAAGCACCTTGGAATATTTTACTACAATAAAGGCACTCTATAAATAGAGGTTGTTGTTGCTTATTAACATCTTCCTGTATTTTCTCACTTTCTTCCTTCATGTTAACCATATCTCCCATTTTGGTGTCATCTGCAAATTTGGAAATTGTAAATCTAATTCTTGTATTCAAATCATTAATGTAAACTGTAATCAACAGTGGTGGCAGTAACAATCCTATGGAGTACCACTTCCTATCCTTTGCCAGTCTGAGTTGCTACACTTAACCTTACTCTATTTTCTGTTTTGTACCAATTTGCTGCTTATCCCCTTACTCCACATGATCTGGCCTTTTTAGTTATGAGTCCACTTCATTGAAGTCCTTTTGAAACTCCAAATGTATTACATTTTCTGCATTAGCATTGTCTACTCTTTCTGTTGCTTCTTCAATGAATTCAACAAGGTTGGTCAAGCATGGCCTTCCCTTCTGAAATCCATACTGCCTACTCTTTATTGCATATTTGATTTCAGTTAGATCTTTGAGTAATCCATTATATTTTCTACCACTGACATTAAACTAACTGGTCTATAGTTCCTTGGACTTGTTCTATCGCCCACTGTAAACACAGGAATAACATTGGCTGTCTGTTAGTCCCATGGGACTATTTTCTTTTCTAATGAATTTTTATATACGTAATAGTGCATCTGCTATCACTTCTCTAATGTCTGTTAATATGTTCAGATGCAATATATTTGGGCTTGGTTTTTTCCTCATTAAGTTTGGTTAGTTTACCAATTATCTCCCTACTTTCTATCCTAAATGTCTTAATACCTTTTTTGATCTCTTCTTCTAGTGTTGTGCCCCCTTTGTTAGTTTCTCTGGTAAATAATGAGGCAAAGTAATTATTTAATATTTCTGCCATCTTGCTCCCATCAATTGTAAGTTTACATCCCTTAGCAATCCTATCCCTGGTCCTGATTTTTCTTTTGTTATTTATATGTCTGTTTTTTATATTCCTCACAAATTTAATGTTGTAGTTCCTTTTTGCTGTTCTAAACTTTTTTTAACCTATTTCCTAACCTCCTCATATTCCCTTTTGTCATCCTTACCTTGCTTGTCTATGTATTTAATGTATGCCTTATTCATTAGTTTCAATTTGACCTTTGTCCCTTTCATGGTATTTCAGTATTTGTTAGCCTGTTCTTGATTTTCAGTGGGATATAACTCTTCTAATTTCTATTGACCACTGCTTTAAGTACTTTTCACCATTGTTCTATCTCTTTGTTGAAATTTTCTCCAGTTTATCCTCCCCAGTCCCATTCTCATCCCTTCAAAATTAGCCTCCTCCCTCCAATCTATTACTTTGGTCTTTGTTTTATGTCTTTCTTAATCATTGTTTTAAACCTCATTATATTATGATCACTATTGCCTAGACGGTGCCCTACACTTCTCTAATCTGTTCTGGCTCATTTCCCATTACTATATCTAGTAATGATTTCTCTCTTATTGGGTTTCTTGCTGGATAATAAAGGAGTCCTGAACACGCTGCAAAAACTCCATTCCCTTTTCCCCTTTTCTAATTCCTCTTTCCAGTTTACTTGAAGGTAGTCAAATCTTTATATTTTTACTCATATCATTGATTTGCCTACATATTTCTTCCTCCACTTCCCATGCTCTATAAGGTGACTTGTAGAATTAACATGATTATTCCCTACTTATTCTTTGTCTTAATCCATAAGGATTCCAATTTTATTTAGATATTGGTGTCTCTTTTTTCTACTGACATTGTTACTTCTAATTAGTGCAACTACCCCACCCCTTCTTCCTTCCCTATCCTTTCCAACTATGTGATATACTGCAAAATTTAACTGGCAGCCCTGTTATTTATTAATCCATGTTAATTCAGTTATCCCTATTACAGCTTGTTTTGTGTGCTGTGCTGATTGTTGAACAGATAACAAAGGGATGAGCAGGGGTGGTGGTGGTGTAGTGGTATTGTCACTGGACTGGTAATCCAGAGACCCAGAGTAATGTTCTGGGGACCAGGGTTTGAATCCTGCCATGGTAGAACTTGAATTCAGTAAAAACCTGCAATTAAAAGTCTACTGATGACCATAACAAAAAAAAACATTTGTTGTAAAAACCCATCTGGTTCATTAATATCCTTTAGGGAAGGAAACCTTGCTACACTTACCTGGTCTGGCCTACATGTGACTCCAGGCCCACAGCAATGTGGTTGACTCCTAAATGGCCTAGCAAGCCACTTAGTTCTAGGACAAAAATGTTGGCCTAGCTACTGATCCCACATCCTATGAACAGGTAAAAAAATTAATCTGATTTTATTAATTATTCTACCCATTTTACTTTTAACAGTCCTTTTAAACTTAAGTTCTATAAATGTCTCTGTTCGCTGCCCATTTATGTTTGCCTTATTCCTTACCTCAGTCTGACCTTTACACTCATCTCTTTTTCCTTTTAGCTTCAGGCTTTGTGTTATTTTCACTAGATCCTTTCCCTTTTAAAGCACTACATTAGTGAACCAGTTGGTTTATCAAAATCTGACAACTTCATGGTCACTTTTACTGATACCAGCTTTTTAATTTACAGAATTTTGAAACAGAATTCAGATTTTCAAACTGCAATGGTGGGATATGAAGTCCAGATTTATGGATTACTAGTCCTGTAACATAAGCACTACACTAAATTTATTGAAATAAGTAGTTTTCTTTAAATGCACTCTACAGAGAAGGTAACCTGTCGTCCTTAACAAGTCTGACCTATGTGACCCCAGTCCTACACTTGGTTGACTCTTAACTGTACCCTGAAGTGGTCTAGCAAGCCACTCAGTTGTATCAAACCACTATCAGTGGTTCACAAAGAAAGCCCACCACCACCTTCTCAGGGGAAATCGGGATGGGCAATAAATATGAGCCTTGCCTCGCATTTTGCAGCAGTAGACTTCAAGAGTTTCTATCATACCTTTGCTCCTTTGGTTATTGGCTACTGTGCTGCAGAGGACTGTCTCTCTAGGCCTGGCTTGTTTTTGATACTCTTGGCTAAATCTTCTGGTCCTGTCCCAGTTGGGAACAGCGGTGGACAGGGCCCAAAAATTCCACCGCCAGGCAACATGCCACTTTCCCAAACCCATTCCTGATGCCGGCCACTTTTGCCAAGGCATTTTGAGGGCCAGCAGGCCTACTCACCCCCTCGATGTAATCCATCAGTTAAGCCTGGTTAACCTCACCTAAAGGAGGTTGAGTGGAATTTTCCAGTTGGCTTCCAGTTTTGAGACATGATTTCAACCCCGCCCCCACCCCACCCTGCAACTCCCCCCACTCCCCATCCCAACCCATAGTGGTGGCTTGGCATGATTTTCTGCTTTTATTTAAAGTTTTGAAACAGTAGGTGATAATGCACCGTCATACTGAAGCAGCCTCTCAGTTACTTACCCTTTACTGCAGCCTGCTGTTCCTCTCAAACTGGGAGGCTTCTGATTGACCCTCCAGCTTTGAGAGCCCACCTGACACCCTTAATTGGACAGGGAGCCTGTCTCCATCTTCCGCAAAAATCCCAAAGAATGACTGCTTTCCCCCGCCCCAGGGGCAGATTTGGGACCTGGGAACAATCCTAGCTCCTGTTTCCCATCCCTGAAATGAAAATTTAGGCCTCTATATCATTCTTTCAATTGTAATGCAGTGAGGCATACAACAGGCTACTATTATTCCGCCAGCTCAGTCTGCGTCATTCTTCAAGGTACCACTAAAGTGGTCAAACATTGGAGAAGCTGCTTTAGCAAGTCAAGCATTATGGCTAATATTTATTCTTCAATTAAGAGACAAAATTTGTGTGGTCTCTTCCAATTCACAATCAGGATGTTTGTGTGTAAGGTGTGTGCATTACGTTACCCACAGAGTGATTTTTCTTAATTAAAACAAATTTCAGCAGCAGGCTTTCTGATGATTTTTAAAAGTAAAGGAGGTTATTTATTAGCATGCACACTTAACCCAGATGTTTGAATGCAATGTCTCAATCACTCATCTCACTCATACTATCACACACACAGAGATTAGATACGGATGAAGTTAAAGCCATGTTATAAAAAATGGAATTTATAACTCAGTCTTTATATCAATGCAGGCTTGGTGTCTTCTTGGCTGAGTTGATACTCCAGTTGGTGTGAAGGTCTTTTAGAAACAAAGGATTCTTATGACGTTGAAAAGCCTTTTGCAGATGAATAGCCAGGATCGGTTTTAAGGTGGATCTGGAAACTGGAACATAGTACAGTACTTTGGCTGCATTCGAAGACTTACGTCTATGATGGTTCAGCTGCTTCAAATGTTTCCTGGTGCTTCAGATGTTTTTCACATACACACAGGTTTGGTCAGGTTGCATTATACTGCAGTTCTTGAAAGTTAGTTTATGTCACTGCGGGCTTAAAACTTCTGGGATCCAGACCACCACGATACAACAGCAGTTGACAATGGTCATTCACTCCTATCTCTGCCCCAACTTGAACTCAAATAGTCTCCTTTGTTCAATATTGCACTCTCAGGCCAACAGTCTAGAGATTTCATATTCCTCAAACACTGGTTCATCCTCACACAATGAAATGTTTAAACTTCACAGGTGGCTGCAAAGTGCTCTTATTCAGGTCCATGTTTAACTAAATATTGACCACAGAATCGAATAGTATCCACAATTCAAGGGAATGTGACATTTCGGAAGGACAGGAAGCTAGGAAAAGGGGGAGGGTAGCTCTGTTAGTTAAGGATGACATTAGCACAATAGAGAAGGATGACCTTAGTTCTAAAGATCGAGACATAGGGTGGAATTTTCTGTGCCTGCTGGCCTCAGGTGTGTTCAGTGGTGTGAGCAGACAATATGACAAGAAGGCCAAAAATCAGTTTCACAACACCGTGAAACCAGTTTGTGATCGTCTGCTCACCTGTCGATGGTGGGCTGCGTTCCCTGCCATCGGATGTCGGGAAACTCATTGTAATACATCCGCATATCATTATAAGGCCTACCTGCCGGACTCATCCCCCTGCCACTGGATTGTCCGCACACAACGGCGGGAAAACACACTGGTGCAGAACAGGTCTTGACAACTGTGACATGCAGGAGTCGGGACTTACCACCAGGGCCTTGCTCACATCGCAGACATCCAGGGAGTAGAAGATGCTGGAGCCTGACAGCAATGGCACACTGGAGGAATGTCCATGACATGCTGGGTGGATTCTCATGGACATGGCTCTGCTGCGAAGCAGCTCACAGATGTTGGAACGTCACCATTGATGCTCACAATGGATGATGGTCGTGGGGCTGAGAGGGGAAGGTCTAGGATCAACTGGGAGAGGAAGAGGTGTCGGGGGTTAAGGTTAGGGGGGGGAATGAGGTGTTGGGGGTGAGGATGTGGAGGGCAACGAAGGTGTCGGGGAGTGAGTTTTGGAGGGGGGATTGAAGATGTCGGGGGGTGAGGTTGGGGGGTGCTGAAGGTGTTCGGGGTGACATTGGAGGGGAATGAAGGTGTCGAGGGATGTTCGGAGGGAGGCAATAAAGGTGGCGGAGGGGAGGTTGTGGGGGAGGCAGTCGGGGTGAGGAGGGGGTAACGGGGGAGAAGATGGCAACTGGGGAGGTTGGTGTAAGGGGTGTGGAAGGTTGTAAGAGAAAGAGTTTGGAGGCTGGGGAGGGGAGGGAGCCCGGGGGGGGAGGAAGGACTGTGGAGAGGGGAGGGAATCCGCAGGGAGGAAGGATTGCAGAGAGGTGAGGGAGTAAGGATGGAGGAAGAAGTAAGTGTGTCTGAGGGAGTCAGGAACGAGAAAGGACCAAGCTAGGGGGAGTCTAGGGGTCGAGAGTACTAAGTGGAGGTAAAGGGGTTCTGGGGGGGAAGGGGTCCTGGGGTAAAGCAGTCCAGAGGGAGGAAGAGGTCTGGAGGGGGGAAGAGCGTCCGGTGTGGGTAGGGGGAAGGGATCCGGAGGGTGGAAAGGGATCTGGGGGAAGGGGTCCAGAGGGGGGGAATGTCCAGGTGAACGTGCAAGGGAGGGATCTGATGGGCCCATGACTGGCTCCTGGGAGTGAACTGAGGGTGGGCGTGGTACTCCTTGCCCCCTCTGAACTCCTCTTACAATCTTCCACCCCCCTTACGCTCACCTCCCCAGTTGCCATCTTCTCCCTTGTTACCCCCCTCATCACCCGGACTGCCTCCCCCCCAACCTCCCCTCTGACACTTTCATTCCCTCCCTCCCAACCTCCCCCTGACTGAGAATGACTGAGGACAGAGTGAGGCGGTAGGGTCGGACGGTGAGGGTTTGACAGTAGAGGTAGAAGGGACAATGTGGGGATTTGGTGGGAACTCGGAGGCAGACATGGACCCTGGGGGTAGGAAGGAGGTAGTCATGGAGACTAATATGGACATGGGTGGGATTTTTGGGCAGGAAGAGGACATCCCCAAAGGAAAGGGGTTGTGGTTGGTAGGTCACGGAGACGAGATGGAAGGTGATGCTGGCGGGAGGGGGTGCAGGGTATCAACTGTGATGTGGGAAAGGAAGTGGGCGACAGGGAGATGGTAAAGGATGGGGAAGCGAAAGTAAAATCGAATTAGCACCGTGTTGTCCAAATTGAAAGTGAAACAAGGTGGGTGAGATCAGGTACTGCATGGGAGTGAGATCTGTGGGTGGGTGGAGATGCAGGTCAGCTCAGATGGACAACTGAAAGTGAACCCCAGCAGGCAGCATTGAAAATGCTCAGGGCATTGAGATGAGTGTAAAACATGAAGGATCCACATGCGTGGGAGACTGCTTGCACAAGGCTCCGAAAGGCTCTGCCTTTACACATACTTCTCCCTCCAGAATCACTCATGGACCAGATGCTCCCTCTGCACTGACAGAGGACGAGGTTGAGGAGCTCACAGGCAAAGGTGACTCGGAGGGAGAGGACAGCCTCTGAGATTCCTGAGTGGATGACCCAGGGGTATCCAGCTGCCTCTCCTCCTCCCTTCGGGTGCCCGAGAGCCCTGGCCTGACACCATTAGGGGAAGGAGCACCTGGGGAGATGTCGAGGTGCCCTATTTCCCCATCATATTGCCACTGCAGGAACTCACCCATGGCTCCCGTGATGGAGTGCAGGTCTGCAAACATCTCCACGTTCTTCTGGACCAGGGTCTCCATGGCATCCACCATCCGCCCCATGAGACCTCCATAAGCGCACACGGGCACTGCTACATCTGAGAGCAGGAAGGTGCACTCTTCCAACTCAAGTGCCACTCTGTTGAGAGCTTCCAACATGATGTTCCCCCGCCTTCTGCTGACCCTACACGATGAGTTGGAAGGCCTAATCCAGAGGTTCATCATCTGACTCAGACCTCACAGATGCCCCTTCCCCAGCAGCCCTTTGAGTGCTGGGGAGCTCGGCTGGACCTGCCTCCTCCTGCTACGGACACGTGTCTGTGCTGTGACCACAAGATTGTGAACCCAAGTCTGCTCTAGATCTAGGTCCCAACGAAGAGTGTGTCTTAGCTGGGTAAATGCTGTGACAGGCCTTCCAGGCTGCTGATTTCCAGCTCTTCAATGGAGGAGGTGTCCTCTTGGCTGGAGGAAAGTATGTGGATAGAGCTGAGGGATTGGCCGGCTGAGGATGTCGGTCTCTTGGCAGAGCTCCCTGTGAACCAAAGTAGAGATAATTACTGCATGGCAGCAGAGTCAAAAGCAGGAGAGAGAGGGATGATGGGGTGGAGGATCCTCATGTGGGTGTTTGCCGCCGACCTCAACAGACAAGGTCAGCATCCTCACCAGTCAGCACGATGACACATTCCTCAAAGTGGGTGAGGGGCCTTATGTGGGCCACTCCACCCCAAGTCTGGGACCTCTCCCTGCAGATGTGAACCAGCTTCTCCTGCATAAAAACAGATGGGGAATGCGAGCAGGACACATGGCACTGCACAGAATGTTTGTGTGGTGTGCGGAGACATGGACAGGATGAGGATGAGAGCTCAAGAGGATATGAGCCTGATGGAGATGTGAGGGTGCGTGTGAGAGTTAGTGGTGTTGTCCCTTGAAGTGTGAGATCCCTGTGGATGTGTGATGGGTTTGTGAGTGTGTGAGTTGAGAGTGATGAGAAGAGTGACTTACCCTGGCACAACGGATGAGACCATTCATCCTGTAGCGGTACTGGGTGGCTAACTCCTTTTGCAAGGCATTGGCGCTGGCCACCGCCTCCAATGCTGGATTGGTGATGCAGCTGCCCATCCTGCAGCCAGAGCAGGGGTAGAGAACATCATGGTGGACCTCCACAGTGCTCAAAAGGTGCTTGAGGGACACGTCACTAAACCTGGGGACTGCAGTTTTCTTGCCACATCTTCTGTGCAGCAGTCATGGGCTGGGAGCACTGAGAGGTGTGTGTGTGGCTGTACATTAAATTTGGCATGATGAAGCGGCGAGGTGATGTGGTGGCAGGTAAATGAGACCCCGCCCGCTATCATAACGGTGCGTTTGCCAGGAATTATTACGGCAGGTTTGGGACAATATAGTGTATCATTATGTCGTTTTACCCACCCGCTACTGCACTTAGTGCAAATCTGGAACGATTCCACCCGTAGAATCAGTTTGGGTAGAGATAGGAAAGGTTGGAAGTCACTTGTGGGAGTAGTTTATAGGTCTCCAAACAGTAACCACACTATAGGATGGAGTATACAGGACAAAATAATGGGGGCTTGTGAGAAAGGTACGGCAACAATCATGGGTGGTTTTAATCTGCATATAGATTGGACAAATCAGATTGGCAAAGATAGCCTGGATGATGAGTTCATAGAGTGTTTTAGGGATAGTTTCCTAGAGCAGTATGTTCTACAGCCAACCAGAGAGCAGGCTATTCTAGATCTGGTAATGTGTAATTAGACAGGGTTTAGTAATGACCTCATGGTGAAGGTGCCGCTAGGTAGCAGTGATCAGGACATGATTGAATTTTGCATTCAGTTCAAGGGACAGAAGGGTGAGTAGTGTTTTGAACTTAAAAGGGCAATTATGAGGGTATAAAGACAGACCTGGTTAAAGTGAACTGGGAAATTAGCTTAATGAATAAGTCAGTAGCGATGCAATGGCAGATATTTAAGGAGATATTTCATAACAGTTAGCAAGATACATCCCAGTGAGAAAGAAAAACTCTAGAGGAAGAACATACCATCCGTGGTTGAATAAGGAAGTTAAAGATAATATCAAATTTAAAGAAAAAGCGTATAATTCTGCAAAGATGATTGGCAAATTAGAAGATTGGGCAGAAAATAAAAAACAGCAAATTGTAGGAGAAAGTTAGCTAGAAATATAAAAACAGGTAGTAAGAGCTTCTACAGGTATTTAAAAAACAAAAGAGTAAGTAAAGTGAACGTTGGCCCTCTACAGAATGTGTCTGGGGAATTAATAATGGAAAGTAAGGAAATGGCAGATGAATTGAACAAATATTTTGCATCCATCTTCAATGCAGAGGATACAAATAACATCCCAGATATGCATTAAGAAGTGAAAGGGAGGAAAGAACTTAAAACAATTCCAATCACCATGGAAGAGTACGGAGAAAATTAGTAGAACTAAAAGCTGATAAGTTCCCAGGTCCCAATGGACTTCATCCTAGGGTCTTGAAAGAAGTAACTGCTGAGATAGTATATGTAATGGTTTTAATTTTCCAAAATTCCTTAGATTCTGGAAAGGTCTCATCAGATTGAAAAATAGCAAATGTAACTCCTCTAATCAAGATAGGACGGAGACAGAAAGAAGGAAACTACAGGCCCGTTAGCTTAATATCTGTTGCAGGAAAAATGCTGGAATCTATTATTAACGAGGTTATGGCAGGGCACGTAGAAAATCTCAATGCAGTCAGGCAGAGTCAACATGGCATTGTGAAAGGGAAATCATGTCTGACTAATTTATTAGAGTTCTTTGAGGAAGTAACAAGCAATGTGGATAAAGGGGAACCTGTGGATGTTCTGAAGACATTGGGCAAGGTTACAATAAGAGCATATGATGTAGGAGATAACGTATTAGCTTGGATAGAGTATTGGTTAGCTAACAGGAAACAGAAAGTAGGCATAAATTGGTCATTTTCATGTTGGCAAGATGTGACAAGTGGAGCACCACAGGGATCAGTGCTGGGGCCTCAGCTGTTTACAATCTACATTAATGACTTGGATGATGGGGTCGAAAGTATAGTTGTCAAATTTGCTGATGACACAAAGATTTGCTGGAAAGTAAGTTGTGAAAAGGACATAAGGAGTCTGCAAAGAGATATAGGTGAGTGGACAAAAATTTGGCAGATGGAATATAATGTGGGAAAATATGAACTCGTCCACTTTGGCAAGAAGAATTAAAAAGCAGCATATTGTTTAAATGGGGAGGGATTGTAGAACTCTGAGGGTGTCCTGGTACATGAATCACAAAAAGTTGGCATTTGGTACAACAAATGATTAGGAAGGCAATGTTGTCGTTTATTGCAAGGGGGATGGAATATGAAAGTACGGATGTTTTGCTATTGTCGTATAGGATACTGGTGAGACCACATCTAGAATACAGAGAACAGTTTTGGCTTCCATTTTTTAAGAAATAATTGTAACAGAAGCAGTTCAGAGAAGGCTCACTCAACTGATTCCTGGGGTAGGATTTTCAGCTCAGTGTTTGGGCGTGTCCCTGACACGCACCAGCATAAAACAGTGTGCGATGATATTGGGCGAGCTTCCCAACATCACCGCGCACTTGAGCGACATTCCAGTCAGTGGGCATGCGTGAGAGTTGGCAGCACGCCCGCCAACAATTAAGGGGGCTGTTAAGCCCATTAATCAATTAATTGAAGTGAATTTTTCCCTGCCCGTCCAACCTTACGGGCGGATGGGCAAATCGGCCAGGCGGCCTTTGGATTTTTGAGGAAACCTCATCCACGGGCGGGATGAGGTTTCTGATGTTAATTAAAAATAAAATAAAAACATCTGTGCAGCACTTTTGTTATCCACATGATAGGGTGATTTAGTCCGCCGTGGACATTTTTTCAGGATTTTTAAAAACGTTATTGATTAATTTAAAATACTTCAGCTCCCTGCCTTCAGGGAGCTTTCACTGCATGCTCCCTCCTCCCCCCAGCAGTGCAGTACTGAGGCAGTGCTGAGTGTTTCAGCGCGCGATTCACACTGGCTGGTCATTAATTGGCCAGCCAGTGTGAAAATGCGGTCAGGGCCCGATCACGGGCAGCAGACCCTTGTATGGCCGCTACCGGGCCCGCCCACCGTGCCTGCCCAACGAGGTAAAAATTCTGCCCCTGGAATGAGGGGGTTATCCTATGAGGGAGGTTGGACAGATTGGGCCTGCGTCCATTGAAGTTTAGAAGAATGAGAGGCGATGTTATTGAAACATATAAAGATCCTAAGGGGATCTGACAGGGTGGATATTGGAAGGATGTTTCCCTTTATGGGAGAGCCTACAACTTGGGACACAGTTTAAAAATAAGGGATTTCACATTTAAGAAGGAGATAGGGAGAAATGTTTTCTTTCAGAGGGCAATGAGTCTGTGGAACTCTCCCCAGACAGCGGTGGAGGCTGGGTCATTGAATATTTTTACAGCTGAATTAGATAGATTCTTGATTGATAAGGGAGTCAAAGGATATAGAGGGTAGGAAGGAAAGTGGAGTTGAGGCTACAATCAGATCAGCCATGATATTATTGAATGCCAGAGCAGGCCCGAGGGGCCGAATGGCCTACTCCTGCTCCTCATTCGTATGTCAGTATGTTTAAATACCCGTTGTCACATGTTAACCTGCAGCCATCTTAACAGAGTTTGTGGCTTCTTTCACAAAGCTTGATTTTACAGTCCATAATATCCAATATCCTCATGCTTATACTAATCTGGTGATGGTCAGATGATCTGATCATTATCTTATTGCTGTTTGTGGGAGTTTGCTACATATAAATTGTTTCCTACATTACAATGACTACGCTTCAAAAAGTAATCATTAGATGAAAAGCACTTTGGGACATCCAAAGGTTGTGAAAGGTACTATAGAAATGCAAGTCTTTCCTTCTTTATAAAATTACACCCTGTTAATCCCCTTTCGTTCATACTTCCCAGTGGAGTGACTGGATAGTAATCAGGGGATATTCCCTTTATCTCCTCCCATTATACCAGAGACACTACCTGGATGAGTACACCTCCAACAACACTGAAGAAGGTTGACAACATCCAGAATAAAGCAACTTGCTTGATTGGCACACCATCCACCACCTTCAACATTCAATCCCTCCACCACCGTTGCATAGTACCATCTACAAGGTGTACTACAGTGTGTACCATCTACAAGGTGCACTGCAGCAACTCACCAAGACTCTTTCAACAGCACCTTCCAAACCTGCAACCTCCACCATCTCGAAAGACAAGGGCAGCAGATGCATGGGAACACCACCACCTTTGAATTGCCCTTCAAGTCACACACCACCCTGACTTGGAATCATATCGCCGTTCCTTCACTGTCGCTAGGTCAAAACCCTGGCACTCCCTCCCCAACAGCACCTACACCACATGGACTGCAGCGGTTCAAGAAGGTGGCTCACCACCACCTTCTCAAGGGCAATTAGGCATGGGCAATAAATGCTGGTCTTGCCAACGATGCCTGCATTCCATGAATGAATAAATTAAAAAAGCACTGAGGTCAATTATTGCACCCCTATTGCCACCTCAGCTGAGATACATCAACATGGGAGCCTGCACATCAGAGGCCCATGCAATGAGACCACGTGTTTCTGATGTGTATGGTTCATATAAATACTGTATGGCTTGTAGCAGCACTGCTAACGGGGAAGAGCTGTTGCATTTTTTTGTTTTACATTTAGTAGCAGAAGATGATTGATGCCCATTGTAACTGAAAAAAAAGGTAATGGATTAAAGTGACTTATTCCAACTGACAGTATCCTAGAGCATTTCCAGCAGTTTATTCATCAGAAAGCTATAATGTACAAGAACTTTGAATATACTGGTTGAATTGGATATGCTGACAAATGCTTTAAATTCAGAAACTCTCAGTGACCATGTTGGACTTTGTCCTTTCTTCTCTGAGGCTTTGGACTTAAGTCCAGCCCAGTCTGATGGGATGAAAGGAATCCTAACTACAAAGATCCCTTGTAAAATAAGTATTGTCACCTTCTGTCCAGTTCTGCATGGACTTGAATTCATAGCATAAAATGTCATAGAATGATACAGCACAGAAGGACGCATTCCGGATCATGATGACTCGCTACGTAAAAGAATTTTCCTCATCTCCCATCTTCAGCCAAATATCTTCAATCTGTGCCATCTGGTTAACAATCCTCCTCCCAGTGGAGACAGTTTCTCCTTATTTACTCTATCAAGGCAACGACAACGTGCATTTGTATAACACCTTTAATTAGTAAAATGTCCCAAGAGGCTTCACATGAGCATTATCAATCAACGTTTCACACTGAGCCACATGAGGAGATATTAGGACAGGAGACCAAAAGCTTGGCCAAAGAGGTAGGTTTCAAGGAATGTCTTGATGGATAAGAGAAGCAGAGATGCAGCAAGGTATAGGGAGGGAATTCAAAAGCTTAGGTCCTATACAGCTGAAGGCATGGTCGGCAGTGGCGGAGTGTTGAAAGTCGAGGATGTGCAAGAGACTAGAATTGGAAAAATACAGAGATCTCAGAGGGAGGAGGTTACAGAAATATGGACAGACAAAGCCAAGGAGGGATTTGATAATAGGGATGAGAATTTTAAAGTCAATGTCAATGTAGGTGAGCAAGCGAGACATGGTGCAAGTTGGGATTTGAGCAGCAGAGTTTTGGATGAGCTCTGGTTTATAAGGGGTATAAGACGAGAGCCCGGCCAGAGAATGTTGAAACCCCTTATAATTTTAATTCCCCTTAATTTGGCATGAACTGGAAGTACATTAGCAAGTTCACTCAGGTGTCCTATATAGAAATTGACAGTGTCCTTTTGAAGTTGGGGCAAAACGTAACACATTCTGCATCTAACTCATTGTGCTGGAAGCAGACACTGAGTGAATTCGGAATGCATTTCAATTCCCAGCAAGGACATCCTCAACTTGCTATCGACAATTTTTTTAAATTAAAAAAAACTTCAGAATTAATACCTGCCTTCATCTTACCAATATCAACATGTTCCATTGGTTACCCATGGTTCAAGAATAGCTTTTGGATTATGTGTGATTCAGAACGAAGAATACAAATCAGCAATGGTAGCTCAGTTTCACTGTCAAGAACCTCCTGTGTAGGAGCCAGCTGTAAGAGAGGTGAAGCTGTCTTTCAACTATCTCACTTCCATCTACTGTCACAAAAAACTTCCAACAGTTAGAACTATTCATACCACTGTACATTGTTCATGCCTTTGTATTATAATTTAACGTGACAAAGCGATTGGCAAAAGAGAAAGAGGCGAGATGAGGTTTTACACAGCAAGTTGTTATGATCTGGCATTCACTGCCTGAAAGAGTGGTGGAAGCAGATTTAATAATAACTTTCAAAGGGGAATTGAATAAATACTTGAAGGGGAAAACTTTGCAGTGCAATGGGGGACAGATCAGGGAAGTGGGAATAATTGGATAGCTCTTTCAAAGAGCTTGTACAGAAATGATGGGATGAATCGCCTCCTTCTGTGCTGTATCATTCTATGAAAGTAGAGTATATGATTGAAGCTGAAAATCACCAAATTGTCAATGGATTTGGATCTAATACTTGAGCTGCACTTGGATACTGTTCATTTGCAACATTAGAAGCTGCTATAAATATAGCTATGCGATTTGATTCTGCCAAGTTACAGCCCAGTTGGATGATTTACGTCTTTATGTGAGCCCATTTTGCAGAATCTGTTTATTCTGAGCAAGAGCAGGGAATGTTGGTGCCACTTTATATGTGACAGTATAGCAGGTATGTCATTTTCCACATCTTTTTCTCCCCTCTCACTTTTTTCACTCCTAAA
Source organism: Carcharodon carcharias (assembly GCF_017639515.1). NCBI lineage: Eukaryota > Metazoa > Chordata > Chondrichthyes > Lamniformes > Lamnidae > Carcharodon > Carcharodon carcharias. The sequence goes on from NC_054473.1 coordinate 77,811,352, forward strand.
CTCTGGTGACCTTTTTAAGAAGTTAGAGGTAGAGTGCCTTGTGTTTCATGGCATATGAGATAGCCGATCCTTCACTCCTTTCTATCCAGAGCAGGAAATTTGACTCCAACTGGAGTATCATCTTATTTTCAGTCCAGCAAATTGTGACTCCCCATAGTTGTTTATGTTTACAAATCTGTAATAGACTCAATTTCTTGTTTCACACAACACAAAAGCTAGGAGCAGGAGCAGGCCATTTGGCCACTCAAGCCTGCTCCCCAATTCGATAAGATCATGGCTGATCTGATTGTGGCCTCAACTCTTCTTTCCTCTCTGCCCCCTATAACCCTTGACTCCATAACAAAAGGTATTTTACTTTATCATTAGTCTGATTTATGACCCTCTATCATGGAGGTGGTGCACTGTCTTCCGTCTACCTCTTACCTTTCCACTTGCCTGGCACAAATTGCTCTGCTAGCAGTTGCACTCGCACTAGTATAGCTCTCCGGGTCATAGGGGCATGCAAGCCTTTCCACCAGGTCAAGGTGTAGTCCTTGGGGAAGAGGTAACCCCTTGGTACCTCACCCATCTGGTCATCCTTCATGCAAGAACCTGGAAGGTAGGGTTCAAGCTATTTGACAGTGGGGTCATTACAGCTGAGTCCAAATCTATCCTCAGTTAACATCTGTACTAATGTACAACAGGAGTTACTGGTTTGTGATTCCTCCCACATCAGAGCTGTATTCTCCCACTGAGCCACCAAAGGAGCTTCTCAATGTTTAAAAGAAATACTTGCATTTATGTAGTGTCTTTCATGACCACAGGACATCCCAAACTGCTTTATAGCCAATGAGGTACTTTTGGAATGTAGGAAACATGGAAGCCAAGATCCCACAAACAGTGACGTAATAATGACCAGATAATCTATTTCAATGATGTTGGTTGAGAGATAAATATTAGCCAGGACACTGGGGGTGACTCCCCTGTTCTTCTGCAAAGTAGTACCATCAAAGTTTTTGCATCCACTTGCAAGGGCAGGCTGGGCTTCAGTTTAACTTCTTGTCCAAAAGATGACATCTCCAACAAGGCAGCACTCCCTCAGTACTGCACTGCAGTGTCAGCCTAGATTTGTGTGCTCAATTCCTACAGTGGGAATTGAGTCCACAACCTCTGACTCACAAGTAAGTGTGCATGGTTATTTTGGAAATCACCTGAATTAGAATGGTCTGACCACTAAAGCATGCTGCCTTTCAGGGTCCTCAGCTATGTCTCCCGTCTTTCTGACCCTTCCAGACAGACCACGCAATATCTTGGTGCCATATTTCACAGAGTAAAGCTTCAAGCCCCAGATTCTCCATTGCTTATTTCATGTCTGTGAGAATGCTCATTTCCTCAAATTCCTCAGCCCCTTCACAGCAGCAGTCTTAATTGTCTGTGATTTTCTCTAGATCTGAGTTCTTCATTGTGCTTTTTACTGGCTTCTTATTCTCCAATTCCCATTAACTCTTAACTGATCCAAAAGACACCCATCTGTATCCTGCCCTGCACTACACTTTGGGCATTCATTATTTCCATTCACACAGACTTACATGGCTCCCAGTCCCCAAAATATTAACTTCAAAATCTTTGGCCTTTGCCCTTCTCTGCAATCTCCTCCAGCTTTACAACTCCTCTTGCACTCTCCACCTCCCCTGACTTTAAGCTTCTGTGTATCCCTACATTCTCCCTTCATCTCAATAATGATGGGGGAGTTTTCAGCTGCCTCATGCAGAACAAGGATACACGGGTTCAATTAGTAAAAATTAACTTTATGATTGCTAGCAGGGGGTTTGTCTTCATACATACAGCGATTAACATTTGGAATGGACTTCTGGTTAAAGTGATGGGGGAGAAAACCCTGAAATCATTTAACAATGTGAAGTGTAGAGGCCACTTGGGGATGGAGGAGATCACAACTGCAGCCTCATCCAATCATCAACTGATAGACATGCACCTCTGCCAGCAGATTTGTGAATAGAAAGCAGGAGTGGGAACTATTCTTAGGAGCACTGAGGACAATTGGAGTACCCTTGCTGTTGACCATACTGAGATCAGCTAACCTTAAGATTTGTGTGGAGCATAAACACCAGTATAGAACAGTGATGCCAAATGGCCTGTTTCTGTGCTGTAGATGCGATCTAATTCTATGTAACATAACAGAGAGAATCGAAACTGAGGACTTTGTGCATCACACAGGTGTATACCATGGACACCCTGTGGTATACACTCACCTATAAAGTTTAAATCCATGTTCACTTCATTTGCGGTTGTTCATTTTTTAAGGTTCAGCTGTGGTTCAGTCATTTGAACTCTGTGAGTCAAAAGGTAAAGGTCCATGGCCTAATCCAGAGTTTGAACACAAAATCTGAGCTGAAACGTCAATGTAGTACTGAGACAGTGCTTCAGTGTTGAAGGCATTGGTGTTTAGATGAGACCTTTGACTGAGGCCCTTTCAGATGGACATAAAAGATTCCATTGCACTATTTTAAGTTTTGGTCCATATGTTAGCTTCTTTCCCTCTCTTTCTCCATGGTATCCTCATTACTAATGCCATGACATCACTCTGGGCAAGGCAAGGAGGCAAGGTCAGTATTGGAGTTTAACCCATGCCATTGGCGTTATACTACACCACACTCTAGCCAACTGAGCTAACCGACTCTTATGTATCCTCCAAAATCACTAAAACAGATGATCTTGTCATCATCCTATTGCTAGTTATGGGAGTTTGCTGTGTGCAATTTTCCCTCTATTACAATGGTGACTATATTTCAAAAGGCACTTAATTGTCTGTAAAGCGTATTAGGGTTCCCAAGGCCATGAATGGCGCTGCAAGTTCTTTCTTTACCGATAGAGGTGGCGTTCTGATTTAGGATTTTTCCATCAGTGAGCTCGGTAACAGTGCTAAAAATCCAAAACTTGCAGAGTCTCAAAATCTAACAGGACAAACCAGCAATAAGTGCAAATGGCATCGAGTTTCCTGGGGCTTGAGAGCTAGAGTGCCAGAGCTCAGGCGGGTCATGGATGGCTCTATAGATTCAGAGTTTGGACAGCTATGCAACTTAGCAACTTCAGAATATCTGAGTTCCCTCAATGGCTAATGCATGGTTGTCCAAACTGCGAATCTATCGAGCCATTCATGACCCACCTGAGCTCTGGCACTCTAGCTCTCAAATCCCAGGAAACTCGATGCCATTCGTGCTTATTGCTGGTTTGTTTACTGAGAAAATTAAATGTCAGTTCTGGTAACTGGACAGTTTATTCCAACAGTTACCAGCTGTTACGGGTAATTATAGCCTCATTCCTGGTATTCCCATGACTCATGCAGGTATAATTGCTTCTGGCAATAATATGATGATACATGTATGATTATAATGTTGGCTACACCAACTAAGAGTGTAGTTCCTTGAGTAACATGGCCAGAAAAGAATTACCAGGATTTCTAAGTTGCTATGATTCTGAATTACTCCAATATGCTCACTCTCCAAATTCATCCCTCTCAGCTGTCCCTTTCTGCAATCTTAACCATCTCACCCCACTTAATGCTGCTCCTCAGCTGATTTTCTCCCCTATCATTTTCTCAGCTTTGAATCCTAGGTAAACAAACCCACAGCTTCCTGTTGAGGCATCCCCTCCATGTCTCTCCTGACAATCTGCTTGCTGGCTCTCTCAGAGTACTAACCAGGATGGCCTCATCCCCATCTTCTGGTAGGCATCCATTTGCTTTGCTCTGAGATTTAATTTTAGCATCCTAAATGACATCCCTCAATCCATTAATTCTGCTCCATCCCTGAACATGTCTCTGGGCTTTCTATGCCAGCTTTCTCCAACACCATTCAAAATGATCTCCCATTTGATATTCTAGGCCTGACTGAAATATGGTTCACTGACAGTGACTCCTTCCCTTTCATTAATTTTGTACATTCCACCATACTCCCCCCACACCCTGCTCCTCTGGAACATTCTTCTAGTTGGAGCACCTTCCATCTTCTAGCTCTCTCATCTTTCCCCAAAGTTTTCATTGTCCACCATCTTCCCAAGTCCCAAGACAATTTCTTCACCAGTATTACCTTTGTTCTCTTTATTTAACCTCTTTACCAAATGGCTCTTCATCTTTGATTATTTCATCCCATATCTGAGTTACCCCCGGTCCCCCTCCTCCACATTTTCTGATCTCTTCTCCTCACTTTATCTTCCTAGGTTTTAATTGTTGATTTAGGCCATCTCTGGCAACCTCAGCATGTCCCTCACTGTTCACCTTTCCTGACCCATCATCAATCATCTTCCATCCCTAGAAACATCTCCCATCAACTCTTCCAGTTCCACAAATATTAGTTCCCTCCACCACTGACACACAGTGGCAGCGTACCATCTACTAGATGCAATGCAGGAGCTCACCAAGGCTCCTTAGGCAGCACCTTCCAAACCCACAACTGCTACAATCTAGAAAGACTAGTGCAGCAGATAGATGAGAACACCACCACCTGGAAGTTCCTCTCCAAGCCGCTTACCATTCTGACTTGGAAGTATATCGCTGTTCTTTCACTGTCACTGGCTCAAAATCCTGGAACTCCCTTCCTAACAGCACTGTGGGTGTACCTACACCACATGGACTGCAGCTGTTCAAGAAGGCAGCTCACCACCACCTTCTCAAGGGCAACTATGGATGGGCAATAAATGCTGGCCTAGCCAGCAATGCCCACATCCCATTAATAAATACAAAAATATCAGTTTTCAGGTGTCTAGGTGACTTACACTAGGAGTGGGCTAGAGTTTGGGAGGCCTTGAAGCATTTGGTGTGGTGGGGATATCAAAAGTGAAAGAAAGGCACAATGAAAGTATAGCCCATGAAAGGAGACATGACAACTTTGGAGCAAATTAAAAGGCTGCGAAAGAGGGCCTGCTTGGAGCACTGAGGAGGGCAGGGCTTGTGTACGGGGTTTGTGGGTTCCAACAACAGCAACTTACATTTATCTAGCACCTTTAACATAATAAAATGTCCCAAGGTGCTTCACAGAAGCATTATAAAATAAAGTATGGCATCAAGCCACATTAGGAGATATTAGGTCAGGTGACCAAAAGCTTGGTCAAAGAGGTAGGTTTTAAGGATTGTTTTAAAGGAGAAAAGCAATGTAGAGTGGTGGAGAAGTTAGGGCCAAGGCAACTGAAGGCATGGCCATTAATGGTGGAGCAAGTATAATTAGAAATGCACAAGAGGCCAGGATTAGAGGAGCACAGATATCCCAGAGGATTGAGGGGCTGGAGAACATTACAGAGATAGGGATAGTGAGGCCAGGGCAGAGTTTGAAAACAAGGGTGAACATTATAAGTCAAGACTTTGCCTGACTGGGAGCCAATATAAATCAGTAAGGACAAGAGCATAAGGGAATAGGACTTGCTGTGAGTTGAGACACGGGCAGCTGAGTTCTGGATTACCTCTATTTTATGGATGGTAGAATGTGGGAGACCAGCCAGGATTGTGTTGGAATAGTTGAGTCCAGAGATAATGAAGGCATGAATGAGAGCTTCACTAGAAGGTGATCTGAGACAAGTGCGAAGTTGGGTGCTGTTACGGAGGTAGAAACAGGCAGTCTTTGTGATGGTAGGATTATTGTACCAGCTGTCTCAGAGCACAGTTTGCTCTGTCCTTTGATAAGTATGACTCTTTATAACTGCTATTAGTAGAAGGAGATCAGCGTATCGAACCAGCAGGCGAATAATGTGGCAGTAATGTGTGCCATGTTTTTATAATGATATAAAGGCACCAATCACTCATAAGGGATTGGTAAGCATATTGTGGGTTCATTTAAGACTAGGCATATGTAAACAGATATACATGGATATAAAGCTTGAAGACATCAGAGCTGTAGAGCCGTGTGTGTGTGTGTGCTCTGCTGAAAGCAAAAGCAAAACTAAAATTGGATTGCATACACACTTCCTTTCTAGTGATGTCATGCTGCATTCCCTTAAAGGCATATTATAACATCCCCCTTTCTTTATAAATATACTTTCTTCCCATCCAAAGAAGTATAAGCATTTACAATACATGTTCATATTTACTTACCATTACACAAGTGTATAGAATGGATGAATCTATGAGTCTCTAAAGCATAGAGGTAATCTGCTGCTATGGCCAGATCTTGTTATGGTGACCTTGTCTGGAGCTTTCTTCAATTGCATAGTATTCTGTGGGATTTTCATTCTTGTGTGTTTTGATGTTAGATCATGAACTGAGGTGATAAGAGTATTTTCTGAAGTTGTTCTGCCTTGTGAAGTCCATGGATTGTCACTAGTGTGAGGTCACAGCATGCCAGTAAACCTGTGATTGCTGAGCCTTTAGTCTCTACAATGCAGGACATATGTGGCATCCAGAAGGATTGATTGTACTTGCACTCCAGGACTATGGAACCTGTACATGGAATAAGTGGATGGTTGTATGCTGCAAGTTTCACAGCAGTAGGTTTTGCCATGGCCTTCCATGTATGTGGATACATGTCTTTTAGAATTCGCAGGGGTACTATGTTGGCATTTGCCCCTGTGTCAATCTTGGCAAATAATGAGTAGTCACCAACATTGTTAGGACAGATAATTTTAATCTTAGCAAACACTTCAGAGAGTGTGATGGTATCTATATTTTCCATGCAATTTACGGTGTGAAATGTGTTAGCCATTCTTCATCTCAAGGTGCACATCATCTTTATTTTCTGGTTTGTCAGTCATCTCATATATATGTTTCTGATGGGATTCCGGATGGTCATTCTTCTTTCCTGAAGGTACCCATTACGTACGGTCTATTTGGATCAGTATTCAGCTCGTTGTAGCTGCACCATCCTTTGTTCTAGTGCACTGCCACTGCTAATGGTCCTTTTGCCACATGCCATGCATTATTGAAAAGCTGGCCATTGCCTTGGTGTATGCTGAAGGCCCAGCCTTTATGTATAATTACATTTTACATAATATTGTCGATTACATCTCTAACTTTTCCCAGTTCTGATGAAAGGTCATCGACCTGAAACATTAACTCTGTTTCTCTGTTCACAGGTGTTGCCTGACCTGCTGAGTATTTCTAGCAGTTTTTGTTTTTATTTCAAATTTCCAGCATCCACAGTATTCTGTTTTACCTTTAATGTCTACTTGCTTAAAAGATGCCCAGGATGCAGACATGGAGCAGGCAGAAAGAGCAGTCAGACCCCAAAACATTCTTGGCATCAACATGGCACAAAGAAAGCAGTTTGTGTCCAATGTATGTGATGGAAGTAGACCCTTTAACAATTTAAAGCAGAATGTCCAAATTGAAAGAGGACTGATTTCAATTGGATGAGAAGGGACCTAGCCAGAGTGAATGACTGAGAGGAAAATCTGTAAAGGAACAATGGGTGATCATTAAGGAGAACATGCTTCAGGGACAGACTAGGTACATTCTAACAAGGGAGATAGATAACGAAACCGAAATCAGGGATCCTTGGATGACTAGGGAAATATAGAACAGATGAAACAAAAGAGAGGATGTATGAAGCCTGTTAGGTGAATTCTTCAAGCGAGAACCAGGTCAAATACAATAGGTTGAGAGGAGAGGAGAAGAGGAAAATAAGACAGCCAAAGAAAGAATATAAGAATGGAATGGCAGTCAACATAAAAATCTTCTACCGGCACGTAAATAGTAAGCAGGTAGCAAGAGATGGAGGGGTTTCTATTAGGTACAAGGAAGGTGATATGAAGCACAGGGCAGAGATAGAATACTTAATGAATGCTTTGTATTTATTATGGAAGTGAAAGCTGACAAAATATTGGTAAAGGTGGAGGTGGATTGGGTAAAAATTAAAAGGCAGGAGCTATTGGAAATGCTGGCTATGCATAAGAGTAGATAAGTCACCTGATCTGCGTGGCTTGCATCCCAGATTGCTAAAGGAAGTGGGGTGGAGAGAGTGGAAGAGTTTGTCATAATCTTCAAATTTTCCCTAGATACAGGAAGGTGCCAGAGGATTAGAGGGTGGCAAATGTAATAGTTTCATTCAAGAAAGTGTGTAAGGATAGTCCTAGTAACTATGGGCCAGTTAATTTGATATTAGTGGTGGATAAGGTTTTAGAAACAATAATCAGGGGAAAAAAATCAACAGGCACTTGGGGCAGAATTTTGACCTCAGCAGGCGGGCTCGGTGGGGGTGGGCGGTGGAGTTTAGGAAGCCGCCCGCCACCCGCGATTGAGGCCAGAAGGCGATTTCATGCTGGTGGGACAATTAAGGCCCGCCAGCATGAAATGTGAGCAGCAGCACTCAATGCTGTCTGTGTGGGGTGGGGGCGGGAGGGAGAGCGGGGCAAGCGCAAACTTCGTGAACGGGTATGAGTGCGTGCTTGAGAACCTCCCTGGGGCACAGAGCTGCCTCAGGGAGATGAAGAGCTTTAAAACATAAAGATTTGAAAAATGTTATAAAACATGTCCCCTCATGTGAGTCTGTGATAAGAGAAATTTTAAAAATTTTATTTTATTTTTATTTGGTGTTGGAAGCCTCATCCCGCCCATGGATGAGGTTTCCAAAAAAATGTACAGGTTGCTCAGCCTTTTCACCTGCCTGCCAACCATAAGGTTGGACAGGCAGCGAAAAGTTTAACTTAATTGTTACTTTAATGGCCTTAACAGGCCTTTTAATTGTCGATGGGTGTGCTGCTGATTCCCACGCGTGCCCGCCGACCAAACTATAGCGTGACTATGCGTTGACATTGGGACACTCGCCCAATGTCAACGTGCATCATTTCATGCTCGAGCGAGTCAGGCGCGTGCCTGCCGAGGTGAAAACTTTGCCCTTGGAGTGGTTTGAATTAATTAAGGGGAGCCAGCACAGATTTGTAAAAAGCAGATCATGCTTGACTAAACTAGTCGAATTTTTTGATGAAGTTACAGAGAAGGCTAACGAAGGGAAAGCAATGGATTAAAACAGAAAATGCTGGAAAATCTCAGCAGGTCTGGCAGCAGCAAGAAACAGAGTTAACATTTCAAGTCCGTATGACTCTTCTTCAGAGCATCCAGCATCCGCAGTATTTTGCTTTTAGGAAAGCAATTGATGTCTCTATGTGGATTTTGAGAAAGTGTTTGACAAGGTACCACATAAAAGGCTGGGTAACAAAATTGTCACTCATGAATTAGGAAGGTCAGTGTCAGCTTAGATAAAAAAATTGGCTTAAGGACAGGAAACATCGAGTTGCAGTAAGTGGTGGTTTTCAGACTGGAGGGTAGCAGACCGTAGTGTTCCTCAAGGTACAGTACTAGGATCTCTACTCTTTTGATATATAGAAATGACTTGGAAATAGGAATACAAAATAAAATTTCAAAATTTGTTGATGATTTGGAGGAGTGGCAAACAGTGAGGATGAGATAAATCGACCACACCAGGATCTAAATAGGCTGGCGAGTGGGCAGGCAAGTGACAGATGGAATTTAATACTGAGAAGTATGAGGTGATGCATTTTGGTAGAAGGGCTGGGTAGAAGTAACATAGACTTAATGGCATAGCCTAAGAGTGTGTAAGACAGAGGGTCCTGAGGGTACATGTGCATAGATCTTTGAAATTGGAAGAACATATCGAGAGAGTGATTAGCAAAGCATATAGAATCTTGGGCTTCATAAATGGAGATATTATTTACATAAGTCTGGAAGTTTTGCTGAAATTAGGCCAAAATTTGAGCAATACATCCAGTTCTGGTTACCACACTTTAGGAAAGATGTGAGAGCCCTTGAGAGGATGCAGAAGAGATTTGCGCAGCGAGGAGCAATGACCTGGAACTCATTCCCCACAAGAGTGGTGGAAGCAAAGATGATCAATGATTTCAATAGGAAATTGGATGGGCAGTTGAAGGAAATAAACTTGCAGAGTTATGGGGATAGAGCAGGGGAATGGAACTGCTCTACAAAGAGCAGATATGGACTCAATGGGCTGAATGGCCTCCTCCTATGCTGTACATGACTCTATAACTCTTTATTTTTGTCACCCTACAAAGGGGATGTCAAAACCAGTTTCACTTACAAACAAGATGTCTAAGTTTATCTTTGTACAACTCATTTCAAATACAAACATCCTGTTGGATTCCTTTGGATTTGCAATTGTCAGATTTCTTTAAAAAAATTAAGTTAATTAAATTTTCTTGCTCCCAGAAATTTTATGGAAAGTGTTTCTCAGGCTAGCTGATTCCAATTAGAGAGTGGTTTGAAAGCCTTAAAAAGCGATAGCACGGCCAGGTAGCTTCCAAAACTGAAACTAAAAGTCAGTTTCATGGCTTCTATTCAAGAGTAAAAGAGAATTTAAAAAAAACTTTGAAAAATAATACCTCTGCTGAAGAAGGGTAAGATAGACTCTGTAACTGTAGGTCTGTTAATCTAAAATCAGTTGCACATAAACTCTTAGAATCTGCAATTCAAAATCAAACCGATAGGCACTTAAAGATGCACGGGTTCAACAAATAGCCAGCATGGCTTTGTTAATGGTAAGTCATGCCTGACAAATTTGAAATATAGTTTTGAAGGAGTGACTGATTGTGTCGATAAAGGAAATATGGTAAATGATTTTTTTTTAATTCACCCGTGGGATTTGAGCATTACAAGGCCCACATTTAATGTCTATCTCTAATTGCCCTTGAGAAGGTGGTGGTGAGCCACCTTTTTGAACTGTTGCAGTCCATGTGGTGAGCAAGAAAAGAACAGCCATATAAGAATACATAGTTTACAGTACCAATCTCAAAACTATTTTTCTATTTACTCACGGAGATAATTAAGGTTAATAACTATTGTAACATCTCACTGTCACTACTGTTCATCAGCTCTTTTACTGCTTAATAAACTTGCTTGGCACTTAAAGCTTATGGCACAGTCTACTGCAATGTTATTCTATTGTTTTTCAAATTCTGGGACAAGATCAATAAACAGAAACAAAGTAAAAATGTCCAATCCCTGAGCACACCACTAGCCAGGTGAAATACAGAGATATATGAGCAAGAACTCACCTAGGGGAGAGGCCAATTAAGCTGCACAAAAAACCCTAAACAACTTGCATTTCCACAGCATCTTTCACAACCTCAGGTCATCCTTTGAACTTTTTGAAGTTTAGCCACTGCTATAATGTACAGAACATGGCTCACAGAAAGGTCCCACAAACAGCAGTGTGATAATGGCCAGATACTTTGTTTTAGTGATACTGGTTGAGGGATAAATATTGGCCAGGACAGCAGGAAGAACCCCCTGCCCTTCTTTGAATAAAGCCATTGGATATTCCACACAGACCAGGAAAAAGTCTCATCTGAAAGGCGGCAACTCTGACAGTGTAGCACTCCCTCAGTACTGCACTGAGGTGTCAGCCTAGATTATGTGCTCAGGTTTCCGGAGTGGGACTTGAACCCACAACCGGCGCAGAGATTAGACTGTTACCACTGAGCCAAAACTGAAACTAAAAGTCAGTTTCATGGCTTCTATTCAAGAGTAAAAGAGAATTTTTAAAAAACTTTGAAAAGTAACACCTCGGCTGAAGAAGGGTAAGATAGACTCTGTAACTGTAGGTCTGTTAATCTAAAATCAGTTGTGCGTAAACTCTTAGAATCTGCAATTCAAAATCAAACCGATAGGCATTTAAAGATGCATGGGTTCAACAAATAGCCAGCATGGCTTTGTTAATGGCATGTCATGTCTGACAAATTTGAAATATTGTTTTGAAGGAGCAACTGATTGTATTGGTAAAGGAAATATGATAAGTGTATTGTAACTCTTTTGAGTTAACCAAATTTTGTATATGGATTTTCAGGAGGTATTCAGTAAGTTTACATTCTGGAGGCTTGAGTTTGGACTTAATGAGTATTTCTTGGATTGAAGAAGAGTTGGAGTGGTGCATCCCAGGGTTCAGTGTTGGGTCTACTTTGCCATGTATATAGATAGCATGGTGTCTTTTTTAAAAATTCATTTATGGGATTTGGGCGTTGCTGGCTGGGCCAGCATTTATTGCCCATCCCTAGTTGTCCTTGAGAAAGTGGTGGTGAGCTGCCTTCTTGAATCGCTGTGGTCCATGTGGTGTAGGTACACCTACAGTGCTGTTAGGGAGGGAGTTCCAGGATTTTGACCCAGCAATAATGGAGGAACGATGATATATTTCCTAGTCAGGATGGTGAGTGGGGCTTGGAGGGGAACTTCCAGGTGATGGTGTTCCCATGTGTCTGCTGCCCTTGTCATTCTAGAAGGTAGTGGTCGTGGGTTTGAAAGGCACTATCCAAGAAGACTTGGTGAGTTCCTGCAGTGCATCTTTTAGATGGTGCACATTACTGCTACTTTGCGTTGGTGATGGAGGAGTGAATGTTTGTGGATGGGATGCTAATCAAGTGGGCTGCTTTGTCCATGATGATGGTGTTGTTGGAGCTGCACTCATCCAGGCAAGTGGACAGTATTTCATTACACTCTTGACTTGTGCCTTGTAGATGGTGGACAGGCTTTGGGGAGTCAGGAGGTGAGTCAGTCACCACAGGGTTCCTAGCCTCTGACCTGCTCTTGCAGCCACAGTATTTATATGGCTAGTCCAGTTCAGTTTCTGATCAATGGTAACTCCCAGGATGTTGATAGTGGGACAATCAGTAATAGTAATGCCATTAAATGTCAAGGGGAATAGGAATACAAAGTAAAATTTCAAAATTTATTGATAATTTAGACTGCATCTGGATTTAAATAGGCTAGCAGAGTGGACAGACAAGTGACAGGTGGAATTTAATACTGAGAAGTTAGATTCTGTTTTATGGGAGCTGGTCATTGCCTAGCACTTGTGTGGCATGAATGTTACTTGCCACTTGTGAACCCAAGCCTAGATATTGTCCATGTCCTGCTGCATTTGGACATGGACTGTTTCAGTATCTGATGAGTCGCGTATGGTGCTGAACATTGTGCAATCATCAGTGAACACCCCCACTTCTGACCTTATGATGGAAGGAAAGTCATTGATGAAGCACCTGAAGACGGCGGGGCCAAGGACACTACCCTGAGGAACTCCTGCAGTGATGTCCTGGAGCTGAGATGACTGACCTCCAACAACCACAACCATCTTCCTTTGCGCTAGGTATGACTGCAACCAGCGAAGAGTTTTCCCCCTGATTCCCATTGACTCCAGTTTTGCTAGAGCTCCTTGATGCCACATTTGGCTGCATTGATGTCAAGGGCAGTCACTCTCACCTCACCTTGGGAGTTCAGCTCTTTTGTCCATGTTTGAACCAAGACTGTATAATGAGGTCAGGAGCTGAGTGGTCTTTGCGGAACCCAAACTAAGCGTCAGTGAGCAGGTTATTGCTAAGCAAGTGCTGCTTGATAGCACTGTTGTATACCCCTTCCATCACTTTACTGATGGTCGAAAGTAGACTCTTGGGGTGATAATTGGCCGGGTTGGATTTGTCATGCTTTTTGCGTACGGGACATACCTGGGCAATTATCCACATTGTTGGGTAGATGCCAGTGTTGTAGCTGTACTGGAACAGCTTGGCTAGAGGCGCAGCAAGTTCTGGAGCACAAGTCTTCAGTACTATTGCCAGAATATTGTCAGGGCCCATAGCCTTTGCATTATCCCGTGCCTTCAGCTGTTTCTTGGTATCTTGTGGAGTGAATCGAATTGGCTGAAGACTGGCATCTGTGATGCTGGGGACCTCTGGAGGAGGCCAAGATGGATCTTTCACTTGGCACTTCTGGCTGAAGATTGTTGCAAATGCTTCAGCCTTATCTTTTGCACTGATGTGCTGGGCTCCCTCATCATTGAGGATGGGGATATTTGTGGAGCCTCCTCCTCTAGTGAGTTGTTTAATTGTCCACCACCATTCATGACTGCACATGGCCAGGCTGCAGAGACTCTAAATCACCTACAAGCTGAAATCAGAGCCTCTGGAAACGCAGCTTTCCAGATTATGAAATTCATAGTTGCTGACAGTTCAAAAATAATAAGGTCATAAGAAATTGCAGCAGGAGTGGGCCACCATTCAAGCCTGTGCCACCATTCAATCAGATCAAGGCTGATCTTTGACCTCAACTCCCCTTTCCTGCCAACCCTCATATCCCTTGATATGGACTCTTCTACTGTCTAATATATTCTCTTAGCCTTGTAAGTTCTCAATGACTGAACATTTGAGTAGTTCAGATTTTTTCCTCTCAATACTTTTCGTATTCTGCTCCTGATAAAAAGGCAGTTTCCATAAGCAGACTCCTGATATGCTCCTGAACCCAAAGCCTTGTATGTACTGTGAGGGTAACATAACAAGGATTATCAGTTGCTCACTATTTGTAATATATTGTTCATTGGAAATCAT